>NW_026089540.1:528007-1128007 GCF_000143185.2 Schizophyllum commune H4-8
CGGAAGGCGGGGCTCGGGTGTGGCAAACCCGTTCTTGCGCGGGGAGCCGTTGCGCGTTCAAGGCGTTCTGCATCGTCGACGACGCGTCCGGTGTTCAGCAGAGCTCGCCAGAGCATGCACAGAGGGTACACGAGGATGGGCGTGACGCGTCACAGGGCCGAGACCGCGCGAGGAGGAAGGGGGCGGGGAGGAAAAGTCGACCTCTGCGAGATCATTGCTCTATCTCCATTCGGCAGGCTTTGAGCCGCTCTCAGAGTAGCGCGCCTTGTCCGCGCGTGGGCTACTCACTCGGTCCTGCCAAGATCCCGCGGCGCACGTAGTGACACGTGTTCGAGTCACTGTCTACATGTCGTGCCGTTGGGTGGGGTGGGCTCGATGTATGCGGCTCAACTCGCCAAGGCAAGTTGAGGAGTCGGCCTCGAGCGTGGCGCGGCCTCCGTCGTCGCGCATCAGACTTCCGTCGCGTTGATTGCGTAAGTGTGCGCCGAGATCGTCGCGCCTGGATGTGTGATTGAGCCGGAAATCGGAAGTAGATGAGGGGGGAGGGGAACTAACGGGTGAAGTATCCGTAGAGTTCGCAGGTCGGACGACGTTTCTCGTGCCGGATATCAATGTCGATATGCTGGGAAAAGTAATGGAGAAGCCGGCGGGTGATGCAGAAGCCGGTGACGTGGACATCCGGGACGGGGGATCTTGAGGCAGCGGGGAAAGGCGTTATGCACAGGAAGCGGGGCCGATTCAGGCGTATTCCAAGCGTCATGATTAGGTTTATAGTACTAACTCTACACAGGGGTATAATTATCTGGTCAGTAGAGGTGTCGGACATTGTACTTTTCACTCACGAGATACGACGCCACATGCTGGGTTCACCCATGCGACCGGCGTGTAGTTCAGTCTCAGGGTAAAAGCGCGTTCTAAAGATCTGGGGTGTAGTATTAGCACATTCCCTCACCGATCTTCGTCAATGGGGCTTTGCAAAGCACGCGCCACCTCATCGAGGCGAATGCTCCATCTATCTGTATGTCCTCTCCTTCAAGTTCAGGCTCAAGATCTTGAGCTTTTCAAGGCCTCGGTCTCGCCCTCAACTTCTCATAGTACGCGTCTCACCTCTTCTCACTGGCAAAAGTGCTTACATCCCATGAACTCGTCCTTATAATGGGGGATAGGTGCCGTGGGCTCAGGATCCCACCGCGCGTCGTCATAGGCACTGTTCGTGTTTTCGAGAGATCCTAAGGTGAGCTAAGCATCGTACTCGACGGATGAGAGGTCCCACATGCGACGAATTGCGCGCCGCGGACGAACTCGCGGGGGACGTGGTGGATGTATGGGAAACGAAAAGCTCCCGCGGGTGAAGCGCGGTCGGCAGTTGCCGAGGACCGGGTTGACGGGGCGGGCGCCGGGCGCCTAACTGGGCGCTTGTTGTCTCCGACCGCCATCTCCGTCCCACGAGCGCCCTGGCTATTGTTCTCGGGAGGCGCGTCAGTGGGGGAGGTGGGGATCTGGAATATGACTGTCTGCGCGCGCTTCGGATGAAATGGGATCGTGTCTTCACCTCTCGACTACAGCAAGAAACCCACGAGTCAAGGAATTAGCAAAAGCGGGCGATATAGACGACGAAGGTAGGTGCTGGGGAGACTATTGTTACGGATTCGGTAGGTCCTCAGGGTCTGCGGGCGGTCTCGGCGCACGTTCTCCGCGCCGCGGCCCGCGTCGAATTGACGACTTGTTGCTCTCCGCCCGCCCTCATCTCCCGTATTCCGCCATTTTCCGCCGCCGCCTCCAGACGCCGCGATCCACGTTCTCCGACCACGGAGAACATCGTGCCCTTGCTTCTGACCTTTTGCCGGTCATTTTTCTGCCGCGGCGCGTGGAATTCTGGACCTGCGCGGGGCCGCCGCGCCGATTTGCTCATGGTGCGTTCTCTCTCGTGCGATGATTGCGGCTCTGCTGACTCTTCCACAAGCTTGCTCTCCCACGTCGACGCCCCTCTCGAAACAGAATGCCGCACTTTGTCATTGACAGCGCTCTCAATTCGCACAAGTGCCCTAGGCGATGAGTATACAGAAATTCGTCCGCTGAGCGGGCTAATACGGTATGTGTTCGCATTCTGAATGCGTTCCTAGAGAGGCTGAAAACCATTCAGGCCTTTCTTCGTTCATCCACGCCACGTACGACGCCCGTGCTCTTGACGCGCTCAAAGCGCGGAAGCAACAGAATTTCGTCCGGCGAGCGGGTAAATAAGGTGCGTGCTCATTTTCCAGCTGCTTTCCCGGCGCTCACAATCCGTCCGTAGACATTGCTGCCGCGGGCCCAGCCTCCGCGCCGCTGTCTCGTCGCTCCGAAGGCCCTCTTGCTGCTCACTGGACCCCTCCCGCGACTCGCCGTATTTCCAGAACACCTCCAAGCCTGATTTACTCACGAAGCTCTCGAAGCGCTGAAGCAATGAATCTTCGTCCGCCGAGCGGGTAGATACGGTGCGTGGGCTACTTCTCGAATGTTACGAAGATGCTTACGATGATCCAGAGTGTTTGCGAATTTCCAGAGCACCCCGCCAAGTGCTGAAGCAACGTATCGCCGTCCGGTGAGCAGCGCTTCAAGCCTTTTCTTCGCTTTCCTTCCCGTCGTCTCCATCGAGGTATCCCGACGCGTTCAACAACAGTTCCCGATGCCTTCAGGGCCACTTTCCGCCGCCTTCTCCCGTCCTTCCACGTGCCTTCAACACCGACGCCCTTGATTAAACTTCCCGGCGATTTCTCCCTTTCATCTCGTCCCCTTCCACAACACTTCCATCTCCGCCTTACCCTGTCAAGTCGAGTGCGACCGCCCCAGGCGTTGAGGCAACGTATTTCCGGCTGCCGAGCGGCTTAATACCATCCCCTTGTTTCTGAATCAACTGTCGTCAGTTCTCCACAAGTCCACAAGCCCCCCAAGCGTCCTCAAGTCTCCCGAGTGTCCTCAAAGCTCTTCGAGTGTCCCTCAGTCCCTCGAGCGCCGCCCAAGCCCTGAAGCAATGTCTCGACACCCTGCGAGCAAAGCTATCGTTTCTGTACTTCCCATCCTCACTTCTGCTCCCTTTGCTCGTCCTGTGCTCCTGCGCTCTCTTGCTCTCTTTACTTGAGCTCGTAGCTTGCATCTTGTATGTAACTTCTCGCTCTCGCTGTCTGACTCGACTCCTCTATACCTTGTTATAATTCTTGCCTTCTTGTTGTATTCATTGCTGTCTTGCTCATCTCGTCGAGCTCGTCTCATCAACTCGAAGGCTTTCTGGTCAAGCTCGTCTCATCTCGCCAGCCCCTCAATTCGAGTCTCGCCACCTTCTCCCCCATCAGCGTGTCAGGGTTTCCTAGTCTCGACTCATCCTCCACATCTCGCCACTCTCCGAGTCTCGCCAGGTCCTTTGACGGCCTATGCTCACCAACTCGTCTTCTTGACAGTGTCTGCTCAACAGTCTACTCGCCTTCTTAACAGTGTCCTCATCTTCTCAACACCATCCAGCTCACCATCCAACCTTGCTCTGCTCATCGTGCCCGTCATGCTCATCTCATACTCGTCTGGCTTGCAACCTCAAGCTCGTCTTGCTCGCCATCCTTACTCCCTGCACTCTCGCTCGACTCACTGCTTGCGCTCGAGATTTGCATGCTCACGAGTAAGGTAGTGTAGCTTGTAGCTAGTGTCAGTGCAAAGCACCCTCATATATATATCCTGACGGCTCGTACGAGACTGGAGAATGAGATCACGGCGAGACGGCAAGCCACGGTGAGGCGGGACTGGCCCTTGACTGGACCGTGCCTCGGGCGGGTGTTCCGGTGTGATGTACGTATACGGATGGGATCCGTTGGCCTCGACGGGTCGCGAGATCACTAACGTAGCCAATGGTTAGTAGGGAATTAGCTTGGCAGGTGGGAGTGACAGGGAGTGTAAAATCGGTAGGAGGGGAGTGAGGGCAGGGAGCCACTCGAGCACTTGTAGAACACTAGTACCAGCCACACCCTACCACCTCCAGCTTACCCGACGTCGAACGAGGCACGGCGACGACCAGCACAATTTATACAAGCCGGATGTCACGCTTTCGAGAGTTGCTGAGGGCACCTAAAATCGGGGAGTGCAGGAATCGGTCAGTCAAGCTACAAATCATCTTGCATTCACGGGTAGTACACATCCCGGGCAGTCCGAGGACCCAAATCGAAAGGAGTCAAAAATCGCGTTCAACAGCGATGGCACACGTCGTTTCTCGAATTCTCGCTCGAAAAGGAAACGTCGCGGTTCAAGTCCGCGTGTGACGTGACGGCCGCCAAGGGAGGGGTGCGAGAGGGGCGAAGAGGGGCGCCGGCGGTCGACGGACGGACAACACCGCGCCACCGTCCAGCCCGCGCCAGCGACGCACATAAGAGCAGGAGCAGAGGCAGGCGGAAAGCGCACAGCCACCCGCCCGCGGATCCCATGACGCGCGCCGCGCGCCCCCGTCAAGCGCACACCCTCGGTCCCGACTCCCGACACGTCAAGCGACAGGCGAGGGCATCGGAGAGGAGCAGCCTGCTGACCAGCCAAAGCGAGGTAAGAGGGACCGTGCTACCGGTCCAGGAGAGGAGCAAGACGCGTGGTGATTGAATGGAGTGGGAGAATGATCAAGGGTCGCGCTAGATCACTCCTTCCTCACGACGGGCGTGCATCTGCTCGCTCCTTCCCTCTCACAGCCGCTGGACCGTCTACCCCGTAAGTGCTTCACGCAGGGTACCTCGCACGTACTGATCGCTCTCAGGGAGGTCCCCTTGAAGGTCGCGGCCGCCATCGCTGTTCTCCCCCCTCACTCGTTACTTGTATGCAGCATTGACCTGCGCTCTCTCCTTTGCATATCCCCCTCCCTTGTCCTGCACGGCCCAGGACTATTGTGATAATGGCAAACATGCGCATGGACGCAATGAGCATACGCGACAGCGGTAACGAATATCTCGTCGAGATGTCCACCCTGCAGAATGGCAATTACGACGTGTGCGTACTCATTGCTTCATGATACTCCCTCTAAACTTACACTGCGTAGCTCGTACATGGTCCCCCTCAAGGTCGGCACGCCTCCTCAGACGGTCTACGTCCAGGTCGACACCGGTTCCTCTGATCTGTGGCTCGCCTCCCCTTCCTGCCAGACCTCCGCTTGCAAGTCCTCAGGGCACACCTACGACCCCTCATCATCATCCTCCGCCCAGACAACTTCCGCGGACTTCTCCATCTCCTACCTGCAGGGCCAAGTCTCCGGCGATGTCGTCAAAGACACGGTTCGCATCGGCCCCGCGTCGATCAACGCCCAGGCGCTCGCTGCGGCGTCAAACGTCACGAACGAGCCTCTTGGGGACGAGTTCAACGGCGTGCTGGGTCTCGCGCTGCCGGACAACTCGCTGATCGCGTCCAAGGACGGCGGGGATGCGGTCACGAAGGGGCTCTTCGGCGCGGATGGTGCTCCGGGAAACAAGTTCATCGGGATGCTGCTGGGGCGCCCGGGGAGCGATCGCTACCCCTCCCTCCTCGGCCTCGGTACGCATCCTTCGTCCGAGCAACTGCGTCTGCCAGACGGCAAGGACGTCGAGTCCTCGCTCTCCTACCTCGGCTTGTCCTCAGACGAGTCTGGGGAGCTCCTCTTCAAGGTGCAGCTCGCGGGCATCGACGCGCACCCATCTACCGTCCAAGGCCCCGATGCGGGGACAAACCAGAACAACCTGACAGCGGACACCGCGCTCCTCGGCGCGCCCCTCCGCGCCGTCTTCGACTCCGGCGTCCCGCTCATCCTCACCACCTCCACCATCGCAAACGCCGTGTACGGCGCCGTCGGCGTCGGCCCCGGCAGCGACGGCGTGTACTACCTTCCCTGCGCGACGCCGCTCAACCTCACCTTCACGCTCGCGGAGTCGGGCAGCAACGACTCGCCGCGGATCGCCGTGCCCCTGCACCCGAGCGATATGGTGATCGACGGCGGCGGCGGCGGGCGGGGCGCGGGTACGGGGTCGTGCATGGGCGCGATCCAAGGCGGTCGCGGGCGTCGATATTGTGCTCGGCACGCCGTTCATGCGCAATGTCTACAGCGTGCTCGCGTACGAGAACCTGGACGCGTGGCGTAGCGAGCGTGGGCGAGCAGGCCCGTCCGATTAGCGACGCGATGTGCCGACATCCAACTAGCGTCGCGACGTACCGACCTCAGACTGGCGTCGCGACGTACCGACGTCGGATTGGCGGCGTGGTGGTCCCTCGGACTGGCGGCGACGAAGGGCGACAACATGAGCACTCGACATCTGTCGGGCGTGAACTTCGTCGCGAGGATGAGCGCGAGAGACCCGTCGCAAGACACAACTCCACGCGGCGTTTCTCGAGGGAACACGACTTTGAGGAGGGCAGAAGCGGAGGGGTGGGGCTTAGAATTAGCCGTCTAGCACGTAGGTAGTGTACATGTCGTATATATCGAATACAAGCGTTTTTTTGTGACGAAAAACGATGCGGGAGCGCGTGAGGAGGTCGAGCGATGCCACGAACTCGGCAAGAAAACGCCTGTAAAGCGCCGGTCTCCCGGACTCACCACGTCGCACATCCCCCCTCCCCCTCCTCCTCTGACCATCCTCCATCTCGACGGGACCGGATCCGCCGCCACAACCACATCACTATGGCTGGATTTCACGCGAAAACAATGCCAAAACTAAGCCGTTCGCGTGCGCACGCCATCGAGTTCCCCTTCGCATGGTCTGACGAGGGGAGGAGGGATGATCTAGAGGAGCGTCAGCGTCGCGCGCAGATCCAGTGGACACTCAAATCACTCACCTCCAACTTCGGGGACATCCTCGAAAGCCACGCGCTCACGCCGAGACCGCCACGGCTGGCGGCGCACTCGAGCGAGAACGCGCACCTCTTCCCTCTCCTCCTCCTCCCCCGCGCCGCCCTCCTCCTACCCCTGCTTCTCCACCACGACGAGCACCTGCGCTTCGTCTTCTTGCTTTTTGAGCAGCGCTCCTGCCGTCTTCTCAAGTCCGCCCCGCCCCCCTTTTCCTTCGTGCCCAGCCTCCCCACCCCCACCTACATCCCTCCTCCCTCCTCCCTCCTCCACGCGCGAGCGCGACACCGACGGGGACAGAGATCGGATGACAAGGTCATCGCCTAGGCGAGCGGCTGTGTCGTACAGCTTCGCGTTCAGAGGCGACCTGCAAAATCGTCAGCACCAAAAAGCAGGCACTTCGAGAAGGGGAATGCGCTCCCTCCCCCCACATCCCTACCCCACCCCACGTCGCGCACGCCTCCCCGGTCTCCCAGGCTTGAGAGTCGCGTGTAGAGGGTGCGCGTCGTGATAGCAGGGTAGAGGGTGATGAAGGAAGGGGGGGAAAGGGACGGGGAGAGGGGGTAGATGCGGGGGAGGTGCGAGAGGAGAAGGGGGGGGGGAGGAGGAGGGTAGCTCACCCTCTTCGCGCTCCTCATCGAGGGATCCGGCGGCTCGGGACTACCAAAAATCACCCTCGAGGGGTCAGGGAATCTCCCCCCTCGAAGGGAGAGGGAGGGGAGGGAGGAGAGGGGAGGGAGGGTCCCACCTTCGCCGCACTTTCTATTTAAGGAGCACGCGGGCGCCTCCAACGTCTCAAAATCGCGAGAAGGACGTCTGTTGAGTGATCAGCATGCGCTCGTTGGCGAGAGGAATCGCGATATCAGAGGGTGACAGGGGTGTGGAAGGAAGGGTAGCTCACCTTCGTCGTATTCTTTATGAAATGCACCTACGCGTGCCTCCGGCGGGTCTGGCTCGACCAGAACTCGGCCTTTGAGGAGTCATGGAGCCCTCTCATTCGAAGGGGAAGAGGAGGGTAGGGCCCCCTAATCCGGCCGCATATCTCGCCCAGCGTGTCCGTGTGCGCCTCCGGCGGTTTGCACTCGTCGAGAAGTCATCTGATCAAAGTTTAGCGTTCGATTATAGACGAGAGGCGGGATCTCACAGCTTGTCCCTCACGCAAGCTCACCCGCTACGCTCGAGACGCCGTCACCCTCCTTCTCGCACTCGACGTCGCCAGCGAGGCTGCCCTACCCTCTTCCCATTCGTCGCCTAGTGAGTGCAGCCGTGCCTCCAGCGGCCTGGCGGCGGCCCAGGCGGCGTTCGAAAACGTCCTATAGTCATATCTACTACATTGTCAGCGACGGTCAAACAAAAAAGAACAGCGGGGCGTACCACGGCATTCGAGATTCGCCACGCCTGCGTTCTGGACAACGTCGGAGTGAGAAGAGGGAGGGTAACTCACCCTCTACGCATTTCTCACCCGGGGAGCCCACGCGCGCCTCCGGCGGTTCGATTCAGAGGTTAGCGAGTTTTTCCCTGATAAGGCGTCAGCCGTCAAATAAGAGCAAGGGGAGGGGAAGGTACCCGCCCTCGTCGCAAAACTCGCCGTGCTACCCCTCGCATGCCTCCGACGGCTTGGCACCGCTTGCAACGACGGTCACAGAGGTCTTATGTACATCGTTAAGGCATTATCAGCGATGCTGCGGCGAAAAAGATAGCGGAGACGTACCAATGCAATCGAAAATCGTCTCGTGGGCGCTCAAAGGGCCCTCGTGAGGGAGGATCCCCCTCCTTTGACGCATTCCTCATCCGGGAAACACGCGTGCGCCTCCGGCGGCTCTCGGTCGGCATACAGTACCTCAACCATGAGGTCAAATGAGGTCAAGGGGTCCTCTCGGCGTCTAACGAGAGGGTGCCCCACCCTCGTCGCAACTTTCACCGAGAATCCCCGCGCGTGCCTCCGGCGGCTCGGGGTCAGCGGAATTTCGCCTGAAAACTCGTCAGTGTGTCTTCATGGAATCTCCATCAGAATTGGGCTACGTACGAAGGTCAAACTGTGAACATCTCGCCAGTGTAACGAGGAACGCAGTGCCGAGGGGTCCGGGTTCGTAATGAGCTGGCTTGCTTAACATTTAGATTGCGGTGACGGGGGTACAGCACGCCTCTTCCGTCGCGTTGATCGCCTCGAAGTGCGTCGTGTCGGGACCGAGACTTGGCAGCTGACAAAGGGGTCAGCATTGGAGCAAATGGGACGGTGGTACCCCACCCTCGCCGTATTGCTCACCGAGTCAGCCCGCGCGTGCCTCCGGCGGTTCGGGGTCCACGCAAATACTCGAGTAGCACCTGACAAAGGGTCAGCCGCACGCGTCTACGCGAAGATTTGAGAGACAACGTACCGTGTAAGCTCTCGAACCGTAATTCCAACGAGTCCCTAGTAAGCTTGAGAGGGGTGTACTCACCCTCAACGCGTCGTTCGACGTGTAAGCGGACGCACGCGTGCGTCCGGCAATCGCGATTGCACGAAGAAATTACCTATCAAGCGGTCAGTCAGCATATCTCCGTTACGACGGTAACTGGTAGAGGTCCAGCACAAATTCGCGGACTTACTGACTGGGCCCCTCGCACGCGAGGAGTAGACCCCTCCAGCTGCGCTGGTCGATGACGGCGCCTGCGTGTCACGCCTTTATTTATTCGCAGAGTGCCGCGAAGGCCATTCTACACCGGGGCAGCGTTAGTACACTCACTAGCGGGGGAGTCGGACAACGCACCACGGAATAGGACAGGCCCCTCGCGTCTACGCTGCGGCGGAAAAAGGGACATGAACGGCCGGCAAGGTGATTGGTGGGGTCTGGAGCGGGGTCAGAGGCGGAAGTCGACAGCGACGGCAATGGCTCGCCGAGGAGAACGGCGAGGACATTGTATCCCTCGTCGTGCATTCGGAGTCAAACCAACACGATGGTGGCACGACGACGGGGGCGCGCGCCCACCGGACAGTACGCTTACACGGGCTCCTTCATCGTCATCGTCGATGGTGTCGAGTAGTTGAGTGAGTCGACTGTTCGTTGGTGTCGAGGGCAGCATACGAGACGCGGCGACACGTGTTCTCGGCCGCAGTGCAGCGACGCCGCGAGCTACGACGCCGGAAGATGACAGAAGGGAGGGATAGGGATGTACTTTGAGGGGTCGATAGGGTCTTTCTCGTCGTCTACGAAGGTTGTCAGCATTCCTGAAGGCGAGAGCGTAGGCGGTGAGAGCGTCGTGGACAGCAGACAAGAACTCGCCGAGTACATACCTTACGAGCGCGACAGCCGAGGGTCGAGTGCGATCGATGTCGAGGCTGTCCTAGACAGCTTTTAGCCGCCAGCGCTGACCGTTGCGGAAGGTCGAGGTCGCTGAGTCCATCGCCCTCGCGCTCTCCTCCGGCCTGTATGACTACACCTCCTGCAATAGCGAGGTCAGCATCGATGCTGCGGGCATCGACGAACAGCGGACCATGGACGCAGCTTCACCGCCGCGGTCTGGAAGGGAGTCTATCCCTTAGCGTCGATGCCGAAGGCACCCGAGACCATGAGCAAGCTCGCTGCTGCACAACGCGTCAGGCTCAGTCGAGTGGAGAGCAAGTGAAATGATACCGTTATGAGGGTGATAACGAAAACACAAGGTGCGTTTGGTGTCGATTGATGGTGCGCGGTCTGGAATTTAGAGTCGAGGCGTGGCGTGATGGCAGTAGGACTAGAAGCGCACGATTAGTAGTCGAACAGAAGGGTAGATTAGAGAGGACTTACTTGTACGAGTAGTAGACTGTATAGAAAGGATGATAAGCGCTAATCTGACCAATGAACGAAAGGAAAAACTTACCAGTCGAGACGGAGCAAAGGAAATGGGTAGGCTGTAGAGGAATAGTCAGTAAAGCGAGCCCTGTGAAGTGAAAGACTGATGCTAGCCTTGATAAAGTAGACATGAGAAAGCGAAAGTAGGAAGGGTCAGAAGAGGAGGGAGGAAAAGAAGGGAGGTGTTGAATGGTGACTGAGACAGCCAGACGCGCCGCCTCTTATACCCTGCACAACGGCAGTATGCCGTGCCCCTTGTTCCGCAAAACTTCCAGACCGGAGCCTGCCATCACCGATAGAAGACCTCGGCGGTCCGCGACCGAGATCTGCCCAGCAAAAGTCGGAAGATTGGGGGAACGAGCGCGCCCGGCGCGCACACGATCTTCCGTCTATCCCTGCGCGAATGTCAGCGAGATCTCGGCGAAAAATACTCCAGACGTACCTCTGCGGCGAGGGAAGGCCGGGCCCGGACCGCCGGAAGGCGGGGCTCGGGTGTGGCAAACCCGTTCTTGCGCGGGGAGCCGTTGCGCGTTCAAGGCGTTCTGCATCGTCGACGACGCGTCCGGTGTTCAGCAGAGCTCGCCAGAGCATGCACAGAGGGTACACGAGGATGGGCGTGACGCGTCACAGGGCCGAGACCGCGCGAGGAGGAAGGGGGCGGGGAGGAAAAGTCGACCTCTGCGAGATCATTGCTCTATCTCCATTCGGCAGGCTTTGAGCCGCTCTCAGAGTAGCGCGCCTTGTCCGCGCGTGGGCTACTCACTCGGTCCTGCCAAGATCCCGCGGCGCACGTAGTGACACGTGTTCGAGTCACTGTCTACATGTCGTGCCGTTGGGTGGGGTGGGCTCGATGTATGCGGCTCAACTCGCCAAGGCAAGTTGAGGAGTCGGCCTCGAGCGTGGCGCGGCCTCCGTCGTCGCGCATCAGACTTCCGTCGCGTTGATTGCGTAAGTGTGCGCCGAGATCGTCGCGCCTGGATGTGTGATTGAGCCGGAAATCGGAAGTAGATGAGGGGGGAGGGGAACTAACGGGTGAAGTATCCGTAGAGTTCGCAGGTCGGACGACGTTTCTCGTGCCGGATATCAATGTCGATATGCTGGGAAAAGTAATGGAGAAGCCGGCGGGTGATGCAGAAGCCGGTGACGTGGACATCCGGGACGGGGGATCTTGAGGCAGCGGGGAAAGGCGTTATGCACAGGAAGCGGGGCCGATTCAGGCGTATTCCAAGCGTCATGATTAGGTTTATAGTACTAACTCTACACAGGGGTATAATTATCTGGTCAGTAGAGGTGTCGGACATTGTACTTTTCACTCACGAGATACGACGCCACATGCTGGGTTCACCCATGCGACCGGCGTGTAGTTCAGTCTCAGGGTAAAAGCGCGTTCTAAAGATCTGGGGTGTAGTATTAGCACATTCCCTCACCGATCTTCGTCAATGGGGCTTTGCAAAGCACGCGCCACCTCATCGAGGCGAATGCTCCATCTATCTGTATGTCCTCTCCTTCAAGTTCAGGCTCAAGATCTTGAGCTTTTCAAGGCCTCGGTCTCGCCCTCAACTTCTCATAGTACGCGTCTCACCTCTTCTCACTGGCAAAAGTGCTTACATCCCATGAACTCGTCCTTATAATGGGGGATAGGTGCCGTGGGCTCAGGATCCCACCGCGCGTCGTCATAGGCACTGTTCGTGTTTTCGAGAGATCCTAAGGTGAGCTAAGCATCGTACTCGACGGATGAGAGGTCCCACATGCGACGAATTGCGCGCCGCGGACGAACTCGCGGGGGACGTGGTGGATGTATGGGAAACGAAAAGCTCCCGCGGGTGAAGCGCGGTCGGCAGTTGCCGAGGACCGGGTTGACGGGGCGGGCGCCGGGCGCCTAACTGGGCGCTTGTTGTCTCCGACCGCCATCTCCGTCCCACGAGCGCCCTGGCTATTGTTCTCGGGAGGCGCGTCAGTGGGGGAGGTGGGGATCTGGAATATGACTGTCTGCGCGCGCTTCGGATGAAATGGGATCGTGTCTTCACCTCTCGACTACAGCAAGAAACCCACGAGTCAAGGAATTAGCAAAAGCGGGCGATATAGACGACGAAGGTAGGTGCTGGGGAGACTATTGTTACGGATTCGGTAGGTCCTCAGGGTCTGCGGGCGGTCTCGGCGCACGTTCTCCGCGCCGCGGCCCGCGTCGAATTGACGACTTGTTGCTCTCCGCCCGCCCTCATCTCCCGTATTCCGCCATTTTCCGCCGCCGCCTCCAGACGCCGCGATCCACGTTCTCCGACCACGGAGAACATCGTGCCCTTGCTTCTGACCTTTTGCCGGTCATTTTTCTGCCGCGGCGCGTGGAATTCTGGACCTGCGCGGGGCCGCCGCGCCGATTTGCTCATGGTGCGTTCTCTCTCGTGCGATGATTGCGGCTCTGCTGACTCTTCCACAAGCTTGCTCTCCCACGTCGACGCCCCTCTCGAAACAGAATGCCGCACTTTGTCATTGACAGCGCTCTCAATTCGCACAAGTGCCCTAGGCGATGAGTATACAGAAATTCGTCCGCTGAGCGGGCTAATACGGTATGTGTTCGCATTCTGAATGCGTTCCTAGAGAGGCTGAAAACCATTCAGGCCTTTCTTCGTTCATCCACGCCACGTACGACGCCCGTGCTCTTGACGCGCTCAAAGCGCGGAAGCAACAGAATTTCGTCCGGCGAGCGGGTAAATAAGGTGCGTGCTCATTTTCCAGCTGCTTTCCCGGCGCTCACAATCCGTCCGTAGACATTGCTGCCGCGGGCCCAGCCTCCGCGCCGCTGTCTCGTCGCTCCGAAGGCCCTCTTGCTGCTCACTGGACCCCTCCCGCGACTCGCCGTATTTCCAGAACACCTCCAAGCCTGATTTACTCACGAAGCTCTCGAAGCGCTGAAGCAATGAATCTTCGTCCGCCGAGCGGGTAGATACGGTGCGTGGGCTACTTCTCGAATGTTACGAAGATGCTTACGATGATCCAGAGTGTTTGCGAATTTCCAGAGCACCCCGCCAAGTGCTGAAGCAACGTATCGCCGTCCGGTGAGCAGCGCTTCAAGCCTTTTCTTCGCTTTCCTTCCCGTCGTCTCCATCGAGGTATCCCGACGCGTTCAACAACAGTTCCCGATGCCTTCAGGGCCACTTTCCGCCGCCTTCTCCCGTCCTTCCACGTGCCTTCAACACCGACGCCCTTGATTAAACTTCCCGGCGATTTCTCCCTTTCATCTCGTCCCCTTCCACAACACTTCCATCTCCGCCTTACCCTGTCAAGTCGAGTGCGACCGCCCCAGGCGTTGAGGCAACGTATTTCCGGCTGCCGAGCGGCTTAATACCATCCCCTTGTTTCTGAATCAACTGTCGTCAGTTCTCCACAAGTCCACAAGCCCCCCAAGCGTCCTCAAGTCTCCCGAGTGTCCTCAAAGCTCTTCGAGTGTCCCTCAGTCCCTCGAGCGCCGCCCAAGCCCTGAAGCAATGTCTCGACACCCTGCGAGCAAAGCTATCGTTTCTGTACTTCCCATCCTCACTTCTGCTCCCTTTGCTCGTCCTGTGCTCCTGCGCTCTCTTGCTCTCTTTACTTGAGCTCGTAGCTTGCATCTTGTATGTAACTTCTCGCTCTCGCTGTCTGACTCGACTCCTCTATACCTTGTTATAATTCTTGCCTTCTTGTTGTATTCATTGCTGTCTTGCTCATCTCGTCGAGCTCGTCTCATCAACTCGAAGGCTTTCTGGTCAAGCTCGTCTCATCTCGCCAGCCCCTCAATTCGAGTCTCGCCACCTTCTCCCCCATCAGCGTGTCAGGGTTTCCTAGTCTCGACTCATCCTCCACATCTCGCCACTCTCCGAGTCTCGCCAGGTCCTTTGACGGCCTATGCTCACCAACTCGTCTTCTTGACAGTGTCTGCTCAACAGTCTACTCGCCTTCTTAACAGTGTCCTCATCTTCTCAACACCATCCAGCTCACCATCCAACCTTGCTCTGCTCATCGTGCCCGTCATGCTCATCTCATACTCGTCTGGCTTGCAACCTCAAGCTCGTCTTGCTCGCCATCCTTACTCCCTGCACTCTCGCTCGACTCACTGCTTGCGCTCGAGATTTGCATGCTCACGAGTAAGGTAGTGTAGCTTGTAGCTAGTGTCAGTGCAAAGCACCCTCATATATATATCCTGACGGCTCGTACGAGACTGGAGAATGAGATCACGGCGAGACGGCAAGCCACGGTGAGGCGGGACTGGCCCTTGACTGGACCGTGCCTCGGGCGGGTGTTCCGGTGTGATGTACGTATACGGATGGGATCCGTTGGCCTCGACGGGTCGCGAGATCACTAACGTAGCCAATGGTTAGTAGGGATTTAGCTTGGCAGGCGGGAGTGACAGGGAGTGTAAAATCGGTAGGAGGGGAGTGAGGGTGGTCAGCCACTCGAGCACTTGTAGAACACTAGTACCAACCACACCCTACCACCTCCAGCTTACCCGATGTCGAAAGAGCCACGGCGACGACCAGCACAATTTATACAAGCCGGATGTCACGCTTTCGAGAGTTGCTGAGGGCACCTAAAATCAGGGAGTACAGGAATCGGTTGGTCGAGCTACAAATCGTCTTGCATTCACGGGTAGTACACATCCCGGGCAGTCCGAGGACGGAAATCGAAAGGAGTCAAAAATCGCGTTCAACAGCGATGGCACACGTCGTTTCTCGAATTCTCGCTCGAAAAGGAAACGTCGCGGTTCAAGTCCGCGTGTGACGTGACGGCCGCCAAGGGAGGGGTGCGGGAGGGGCGAGGAGGGGCGCCGGCGGTCGACGGACGGACAACACCACGCCACCGTCCAGCCCGCGCCAGCGACGCACATAAGAGCAGGAGCAGAGGCAGGCGGAAAGCGCACAGCCACCCGCCCGCGGATCCCATGACGCGCGCCGTTCGCCCCCGTCAAGCGCACACCCTCGGTCCCGACTCCCGACACGTCAAGCGACAGGCGAGGGCATCGGAGAGGAGCAGCCTGCTGACCAGCCCCTCTTTGCTGAGGAAAGCGAGAGGGACCGCGTTACCGGTCTAGGAGAGGAGCAAGACGCGTGGTGATTGAATGGAGTGGGAGAATGATCAAGGGTCGCGCGCGACGCGCTAGATCACTCCTTCCTCACGACGGGCGTGTATCTGCTCGCTCTTTCCCTCTCACAGCCGCTGGACCGTCTACCCCGTAAGTGCCTCACGCAGAATACCTCGCACATACTGATCTCTCTTAGGGAGGTCCCCTTGAAGGTCGCGGCCGCCATCGTTGTTCTCCACCTTCACTCGTTACCTGCGCTCTCTCCTTTGCATATCCCCCTCCCTTGTCCTGCACGGCCCAGGACTATTGTGATAATGGCAAACATGCGCATGGACGCAATGAGCATACGCGACAGCGGTAACGAATATCTCGTCGAGATGTCCACCCTGCAGAATGGCAATTACGACGTGTGCGTACTCATTGCTTCATGATACTCCCTCTAAACTTACACTGCGTAGCTCGTACATGGTCCCCCTCAAGGTCGGCACGCCTCCTCAGACGGTCTACGTCCAGGTCGACACCGGTTCCTCTGATCTGTGGCTCGCCTCCCCTTCCTGCCAGACCTCCGCTTGCAAGTCCTCAGGGCACACCTACGACCCCTCATCATCATCCTCCGCCCAGACAACTTCCGCCGACTTCTCCATCTCCTACCTGCAGGGCCAAGTCTCCGGCGATGTCGTCAAAGACACGGTTCGCATCGGCCCCGCGTCGATCAACGCCCAGGCGCTCGCTGCGGCGTCAAACGTCACGAACGAGCCTCTTGGGGACGAGTTCAACGGCGTGCTGGGTCTCGCGCTGCCGGACAACTCGCTGATCGCGTCCAAGGACGGCGGGGATGCGGTCACGAAGGGGCTCTTCGGCGCGGATGGTGCTCCGGGAAACAAGTTCATCGGGATGCTGCTGGGGCGCCCGGGGAGCGATCGCTACCCCTCCCTCCTCGGCCTCGGTACGCATCCTTTGTCCGAGCAACTGCGTCTGCCAGACGGCAAGGACGTCGAGTCCTCGCTCTCCTACCTCGGCTTGTCCTCAGACGAGTCTGGGGAGCTCCTCTTCAAGGTGCAGCTCGCGGGCATCGACGCGCACCCATCTACCGTCCAAGGCCCCGATGCGGGGACAAACCAGAACAACCTGACAGCGGACACCGCGCTCCTCGGCGCGCCCCTCCGCGCCGTCTTCGACTCCGGCGTCCCGCTCATCCTCACCACCTCCACCATCGCCAACGCCGTGTACGGCGCGGTCGGCGTCGGCCCCGGCAGCGACGGCGTGTACTACCTCCCCTGCGCGACGCCGCTCAACCTCACCTTCACGCTCGCGGAGTCGGGCAGCAACGACTCGCCTCGGATCGCCGTGCCCCTGCACCCGAGCGATATGGTGATCGACGGCGGCGGCGGCGGGCGGGGCGCGGGGACCGGGTCGTGCATGGGCGCGATCCAGGCGGTCGCGGATCTGTACAGCGGGGGCGTCGATATTGTGCTCGGCACGCCGTTCATGCGCAATGTTTACAGCGTGCTCGTGTACGAGACGCCGAACGGGTGGCGTGGCGAGCGTAGGCGAGCAGGCCCGTCCGATTGCCGACGCGATGTGCCGACGTCCGACTGGCGCCGCGACGTACCGGCGTCGGATTGGCGGCGCGGTGGTCCCTCGGACTGGCGGCGACGAAGGGCGACAACATGAGCACTCGACATTTGTCGAGCGTGAACTTCGTCGCGAGGATGAGCGCGAGAGACCCGTCGCAAGACACAACTCAACGCGGCGTTTCTCGAGGGGACACGACTTTGAGGAGGGCAGAAGCGGAGGGGGTGGGATTAGAATTAGCCGTCTAGCACGTAGGTAGTGTACATGTCGTATATATCGAATACAAGCGTGTTTTGTGATGAAAAACGATGTGGGAGCGCGTGAGGAAGTCGAGCAATGCCACAAACTCGGCAAGAAACCGGCTGCAAAGCGTCGGTCTCTCGAAGGGAACCCGCGCTCAACACGTCGCACATCCCCTCCCCCTCCCTCCTCTGACCATCCTCCATCTCGACGGGACCGAATCCGCCGCCACAACCACATCCTTACGGCTGGATTCCACGCGAAAACCACGCCAAAACTGAGCCGTTCGCGTGTGCTCGCCATCGAGTTCCCCTTCGCATGGTCGCACGAGATAACCTAGAGGAGCGTCAGCGTCGCGCGCAGATCCAGTGGACACTCGATTCACTCACCTCCAACTTCGGGGACATCCTCGAAAGCCACGCGCTGACGCCGAGACCGCCACGACTGGCGGCGCACTCGAGCGATAACGCGCACCTCTTCCCTCTCCTCCTCCTCCCCCGCGCCGCCCTCCTCCTACCCCTGCTTCTCCACCACGACGAGCACCTGCGCTTCGTCCTCGATCTTCTTGATCAGCGCTCCTGGCGTCTTCTCAAGTCCGCCCCGGTCCCCTTTTTCTTTGTGCCCAACCTCCCCACCCCCACCTACATCCCTCCTCCCCCCCTCCTCCACGCGCAAGCGCAACACCGACAGGGACAGAGGTCGGCTGACAGGGACATCGCCTCAGCGTACGGCTGAGGCGTACGGCTTCGCGTTCAGAGTCGACCTGCAAAATCGTCAGCACCGAAAAGCAGGCACATCGAGAAGGTTTATGCGTTCCCTCCCCCCACATCCCTACCCCACCCCACGTCGCGCACGCCTCCCCGGTTTCCCAGGCTTGAGAATCGCGTGTAGAGGGTGCGCGTTGTGAGAGCAGGTCAGAAGACGATGAAGGAAGGGGTGGAAAGGGGCGGGGAGAGGATGTGGATGAGGGGGTGGGGCGAGAGGAGGAGGGGGAGGGAAGGGCGAGAGTAGCTCACCCTCTTCGCGCCCCTCATCGAGGGTGCACGCGCGTGCCCCTGGCGACTTGGGGTCAACTCTGGCTCAGCCAAAATCCGCCCTCGAGGTGTCAGGGAGTCTCCCACGTTGACGGGAGGGGCGGGAAGGGGAGGGGAGGGTCCCCACCCTCGTCGCACTACTCATCTAAAGAGCCCGCGCGCCTCCGGCGGCTCAAAATCGCGAGATAGACATCTGTTGAGTGATCAACATGCGCTCGTTGGCGGGAGGGATCGCGATATCAGAGGGTGACAGGGGTGGGGAGGGAAGGGTAGCTCACCTTCGTCGTATTCTTTATGAAATGCACCTACGCGTGCCTCCGGCGGGTCTGGCTCGACCAGAACTCGGCCTTTGAGGAGTCATGGAGCCCTCTCATTCGAAGGGGAAGAGGAGGGTAGGGCCCCCTAATCCGGCCGCATATCTCGCCCAGCGTGTCCGTGTGCGCCTCCGGCGGTTTGCACTCGTCGAGAAGCCATCTGATCAAAGGTTAGCGTTCGATTATAGACGAGAGGCGGGATCTCACAGCTTGTCCCTCGCGCAAGCTCACCCGCTACGCTCGAGACGCCGTCACCCTCCTTCTCGCACTCGACGTCGTCATCCTCCTTCTCGCATTCGACGTCGTCAGCGAGGGTGCCCCACCCTCTTCGCATTCGTTGCCCAGTGTGTGCAGGCGTGCCTCCAGCGGCCTGGCGGCGGCCGAGACGGTGTTCAAAAGCATCCTATGTTCATATCCACAGCATTGTCAGCGACGGTGAAACAAGAAAGAACAGCGGCGACGTACCACCACATTCGAAATCTCCCCGCCTGCGTTCTGGACAAGGTCAGAGTGAGAAGAGGGAGGGTAACTCAGCCTCGACGCATATCTCACTAGGGGAGCCCACGCGCGCCTCCGGCGGTTCGATGTCAGCGATTTTTTCCCTAAAAAGGCGTCAGTCGTCGAGTAAGAGCAAGCGGACGGGAGGGCACTCCACCCTCGTCGAAAAGCTCGCCGTGTGACACCACGCATGCACCCGGCAGTCTGAGGGGCGTCTGCAATGACAGTGCCAACGGTCCTACGCACACCGTTAGGGCATTATCAGCGATGTTCAGGCGAGAAAGAGAACGGAGACGTACCAATGCATGCAAAATTCGTCCCGCGGTCGATCGAAAGACCCTCGTGAGGCATTATGTCCCTCCCTAGACGCATCGCACTCGTCACCTGGGGAGCCCGCGCGGGCCTCCAGCGGCTCGCGGTCGGCATGAAGTACCTTAAACAAGAGGTCAAGGGGTCCTCTCGGCGTTGGGAGGGTGCCCCACCCTCGTCGCAACCTTCACCGAGGGACCCCGCGCGAGCCTCCGGCGGCTCGGGGTCAGCGAAAATTCGCCTAAAAACTCGTCAGTGTGTCTTCATGGGATCTTCATCGGAATCGGGCTACGTACGAAGGTCAAACCCTCGATATCTCGCCAGTGTAACGAGTAACGCAGTGCCGAGGGGTCCGGGTTGGTTATGAGCTGGCTTGCTTAACGTTCAGATTGCGGTGACGGGGGTACAGCACGCCTCTTCCGTCGCGTCGATCGCCACGAAATGCGTCGTGTCGGGGCCGAGACTAGGCAGCTGACAAAGGGGTCAGCATTGGAGGAAATGGGATGGTGGTACCCCACCCTCGTCGTATTGCTCACCGAGTCAGCCCGCGCGTGCCTCCGGCGGTTCGGGGGTCCACGCATATAGCACCTGACAAAGGGTCAGCCGCACGCGTCTGCACAGAGGTTTACGAACAAGCGTACCGCGCGAGTTCTCAAACCGCAATTCCGACGAGTTCCTAGTAAACTTGAGAGGGGTGTACTCACCCTCAACGCGTCGTTCGACGTGGAAGCGGACGCACGCGCGCGTCCGGCGATCGCGATTGCACAAAGAGATCACCTTTCAAGCGGTCAGTCAGCATTTGTCCGTTACGACGGTAACTGGTAGAGGTCCAGCACAAATTCGCGGACTTACTGACTGGGCCCCTCACACGCGAGGAGTAGACCCCTTCGGTCGCGCTGGTCATCCACGGCGCGTGCGTGCCACGCCTTCATTCTTTCGCAGAGTGCCGCGAAGGCCATTCTACACCGGGGCAGCGTTAGTACACTCACTAGCGTGGGAGTCGGACAACACACCACGAAATAGGACAGGCCCCTCGCGTCTACGCTGCGGCGGAAAAAGGGACATGAACGGCGTCGTGTCGGCACGCCGGCAAGGTGATTGGTGGGGTCTGGAGCGGGGTCAGATGCGGGAGTCGACAGCGACGGCAATGACTCGCCGAGGACAACGGCGAGGACATCGTGTCCGTCGTTGTGCGTTGTGAGTCGAGGGGAGGTAACGTCGGGCAGGGGTACGAGTTGGCTCCCTGCGACCGTCTGTCAAAGTCAAATCAGCACGATGCACGACGACGAGGACGCGAGCTCACCGGGCAGCACGGCTACACAGGCTTCGTTAATGGTGTCGGGTAGTCGAGGGAGTCGACTGTTCGCTGGTGTTGTATGGAGCACCGTCCGATCAAAAAATAGCCGCGGTGCCGCAGCCGCGTTTCCACAGCCGCGTTTTCGCGGAAATATTCCAAAGTCCTCGGGGGCATCCCTAGAGTGTATACGGGGTCCGTGTCGAGGCTCAATGGCTGCGGGAGCAGGGACAGAGAGGATCGCCGGCCCCCGATGAACATTCGGCATTTGCCGGTCGGAGCGGTTGACGGACCGAAACCCCGCCCTCCATCGGCCTACCGCGCTCCCTTTGAGGCGTGCTTCGTTCTTTCCACATAATTATCAGGCTGTGATATGATAGAGCACATCAGCATGTAACTCCTTGTGTATACAGCAGACCTGTACTGGCTTTCGGACAAAATTGACACCTTGCTCTTTGCAGCGTGACAGCATGTGTGACAAGGTCCTTGCTTTCGTACCGCCATCTCCTCTGAAGCCATGCCTGCATTCCTGCAGATGTACGCCTACGTAGGTACGGGGAATGTATGAATTGGAGATTAAGGACTGATATACCATTTTGTCATCAAGTGGGGCACAGCCTTCAAGTGATCTAGGAGCGCGTCGAAGATTACTTCCTCGGCACGGAAGGATTGGTGCTGTGCTCCGTAGTATCTGTAAGTGGCTTTCCAACATCCCTGTGAGACGCCCGCGCGCGTAAATACACCATCCTCGTCCAGTCTCTTCACTACGTTGACTATATCCGCCATAGTCATGTTGGACCAGCTTTCTGCCGCACTCGGATGAGTAACGTCGGGGGCGACGTGGCGCCACCATACGCCAGCAAAAGCGGCCTGGCAGGCGCCGTTGTCCCTGCAGGAGATGGTATGGCATAGCGGCATCGGCGTGCGAGCAAAACGAAGGCGATGGGCTACCTGGCCTTCCCGAGCCCGCATGACGCCAAGAAAGGTCGGTAAACCCAGAAACTGTATCTCCTCTACAGTATACCACCTGGCTGCTCGTCGCAGGAGGCGACGCAGCGCAGCGACACGCCACTCGCGCACGTCAAACTCCACTCCCAGTGCGTAAATTCTCGCTGTCAGAAACTTGTTCTTCTTCGATTCGTCGATCATATTGTGGACGATGCGGTCAAGAGCCGCCTTCGCGTCCTTCTCAGCGTTGTCAATGGCGAAGCGTCGGCCAAGCGCATATACAGCGGCGTGGTAATCGAAGGTATCCGTGTCCCAGTCGCTGCAATGTATCGTCAGTCAAATTAATCTATCCAAGCAGAATTCGCCCTTACCTCGGACGCGCCCCTGGATTCTTCCACGCGAGAAGATGTGCAAAATGCGAGGCAGGACAATCACGAAGGACGTAGGGATTTTCGTCCGAGGTGCCCTCTAGCTCGCTAACCTGCTCTCCTTCGCAGCACGTGGAGAACATTCCTGCGAAGAAATCCGAGCCGATTGCAAGACTCGAGCGCTCTAACTTGAACAAGGTCTGCTCTGCCTATCGCAGACGCGTCAGAAAGCAGGCGATGGATGGGGGCCGGTACGCACCTGAACAACGATGTCCCCTTTCTCGTCGTAGAAGAAGGGGTGGTGGGTGGGTTTGCCATCGTCTTCGAGGACTTCCATATTGAATCATCAATAGACGAGCCCATTTATATTACCTATGCTGCTCTAGATCACGTGGAATTCTATCGATTTCCCACCAGCAGCCGCTGCTCTTCCCGAACCTCGACGACAGACCGCTCGACGTCGGAGATGCCACGTACCCCACTCCCTGACCTTCCACGTCCTGGAAATGGTTGGACGTCATGGCCAGCCCCTGTTCACACGGCCTTTGAGATGCTCGCCGATACGTATGAGCGGATCTCGACTGTGGTGGACCAGGAAGATATCGACCCAATCCGTGCGCATATTCACGTTTCATGCATTATTGACGAGTCCCTTCCCCTCCTTGAGGCGATCGAAGAGGAGATGGGGGACGCATTCCCGCAGGCCTGGTTCGAAGAGGCAGCGAGACTGTTTGCCGAGCTCCTGATTGCGTCGATCGCCGCAGCCGAGAGTGCGACTGGAAGGTGTGTAATACGACTTCTCTTATGCGCATTGCTTGACTATCTACACAGGGATGAGGCGCATGTACAGATCCCCGAGCTCGTGACTACGATCCGTACTGGCAAGCGTGGCCGCCCTCGGAAGGTGATCAACCCCGAATACCTGAAAGAAATCATGCATCCGAGTCGCAACATCACCCTGACGCGCATCGCCCGCATGCTGCATGTTCATCGCGGTACCGTCCGCCGGGAAATGAAGCGCCAAAACGTTGTCAGAGCGTACAACACGATCAGCGATCAGGACCTTGACGACATTGTCCGAATTTACAAGAAGTTCCGCCCTCGAGCGGGTCTACGGTACTTGATTGGCTTCGTTCGTGATCTGGGGCTCCGAATACAGCGGGCACGCCTCTGGCGTGCTCTGCGACGTGTTGACCGGCTCGCACAGAAGCTCCGACAGCGCAAGACTGTCAAACGCCGCCAATACTCTGTCAAGCGTCCGCATGCCTTATGGCACTGTGATGGGTACCACAAGCTCATTCTTTGGGGCTTCGTAATACATGGCTTTGTGGATGGATACAGCCGAGCAGTACGTCCTTTACTCTTCGGCGCTCCGTTACTCACAAGGAGTTTCTTGCGGCAGATTACGGGTATGCGTGTCAGTACCAATAATCGTGCATCAACAGTCCTGGACGTCTTCCTCGAGGCGATTGCACGGTGCAAGATGTGCCCCTCTCGCTTGCGTGGAGATCGGGGAGGTGAAAATACAAGGGTTTCTACGTACATGATCATGCGTCGAGGTCGCAACCGAGGGTCGTTCTTATGGGGATCGTAAGTGCGCCGATACATCCATTTCATTCTATCTGAACACCCGTCCATCGTTAGATCAACACACAACACACGTATCGAACGCTTATGGCGTGAAGTCGGCACGCAGTTTGCTCGTGCATGGGCAGCTTTCTTCACGCGCTTAGGACGTCTCCACCTGCTCGATAGGCATAATCCTCATCATCTCTGGCTTCTCCAGTATCTATTCCTTGACGCTCTCAATGCTGACTGCGAAGCCTTCATTCACGAATGGAACGCGCACCCGATTAGAGGCCCAAACGCCCAAAACACGAGTCCAAAGGTAAGGCCTTGTGCTTACGCCAGTGGAGCATGTTTTTAATTTGGGCAAAACAGGATCTACTTATTTTGGGGCAAACCGAAGGCGGCGTTTACGTCGATGACTATCAAGGAGTGCATCCTGACCTGTTGCAGGAGTTTCATGGCGTGGAGGGCAGGCGTCTCACTCGCCAGCCAGGGCAAACTGGCGCTGGGCATAGTGTCCAGGACATGCCCGCTGCCCTGCTAAGCGAAATCGCGGACCAGATAGCCGAATCGCAGAGCCGCAATATCCGCCACCCTGCCGTCAAGGTGCCACGACAGAGCCCTCCTTTCGATGAGCATACCACCACCACTCTCTTCGAGCCCGTGCTGGATACCCTGACAGCGGAGGGAAGGCTTCCCTCAGGGATGTACGTGCGACCCGACGAGTGGGATGAGGGAGGGTATCCTGAATACGAGGAGATCCCTGTTGGTCGTGGACGGAGCGGGAGGCTTCGTATACCCCTTCCTACTGAGATATGGCTTTCCCGAGCGGAGTTGTGGTGCCGAGCAGTGACAGCCATGTCGCTTACAGCGGCGCAGCAAGCGAATTAAACAGGTGTGTACCCGGACTGATGTTTTTGCTCAACGTTGTACTCACATCTGTCAGATATACCTCGATTTTCCACGTCCGTCGACTAAGACGCTCGCATATAAAAGCTCGAAGTGAGTGCAAGACTTTTGCATCCTACTGCCGCCTCTGCCGCCGCCGCTCCGCATCCCTCTCCTTCTCCTCTCTCTCCTTTATTTATTCCTGGCCTCTTTGGATTTGCCTCTAGCGCAATCTCTATGAAAAGCTATCTCTCTGCGCGGCGGCGAGCCACCAGCTCGAAGCTACGCAAGTCTTCTACAGCCTTCGGGTCGCGTGCACCGCAAGCATCCCATGCGCGCTCGTCATCCCAGCATGCTCTTTCCCAAGCCGCCGGTGGCAAACGATCTTCATCCCGCTCCTCCGTGACCGAGCAACGCCTTGATCCCGAAGCTGACGACGCCTCTATCAGTGGTCCATCTTCTAGTTCGCAGAATCCACGCGCAGGCGTCGCGGCCGTTTCGAGCACTGTGCGTGATGTCCTGCTTGCGTCCCCGTACGGCCAGTCGCCGCTTCTCGCCGATCTCCTCTCAAAAGCCCGTCGCGAGACAAACACGGGCTTTCGTGGTGGCCGCAAGAAACCGACCCCACCTCTTGCGCCTATCGGCTCGGACGACGAGGTGCAGTATAGCCTTCTTCTTGATTATCGGGTCAGCTGACGCTGTCTTCTACAGGAACCAGATGCCGCTGAGGCGGGGGCGCCCACGGCGCAGTCCAGTAAGCTGACCGCTGTTCGGCCACTGCATGGTCTACTCGCGAACTCCAAGGCGGGGAACATCATCAGCGTCAGTATGGTGGCTATACTTCCTAATGGAGTGGATGTAAGTTGGCGCTTTTCTCGTCGTTGCCATTCGTCTATTCATTTGTCTCAACAGCTTGACGGCAATCTCTGCGCACCAGCGTACATGAAGAGCGCGAAGTTTGCTCTGCTTGTTGAAGATCTTGTGCGCTGCGGCTTGGCGGTCAAGGCGTCCGCTGAAGGGCAAGTATTCCGGTTCGACAAGACCTGGAGTCATGCGGAGACGTTGGGCTGGCTCCGCGCCATCCTCCCCAGCTTTTTCACAAATTACAAGGCAAATTACGGTACAGATGCCGACCTACGCGTCGTCAGAAAGCAAGGGCATGGCCACTTCGACCCTGTTGACGGTACGCTCTGCGGTCAACTTCTTGCTGACAACCGGGGGCGCCGCAATGCACCTATAAGCGACTGCTCTGTCCTTCTCAGTGTGTATCATTCCTGATTCACGCTCGTGCCTTCGCTCAAAGTCATTATGTAGCGCCGTCAGCGAATCTCCCAGAGGAAGTCTACCTTGCATGGTCGGAGGACGGTGGCGCTACCGGTACATCGGGTGCAGCAGCATCCGCCGGCGATGACGATCCGGACGGCATGGATGTGGACAGCGACTCCTCGGACTCGGACCCGGAGGACCTCAATCAAGATATGGATAGCGACTACGTGGCTACTTCACGTTTATCACCGGTGAAGCGGCGGTCCTCTACTAGGATAGCACAACGAGGTAAGTCACCTTTTCACTATCATTTCGTAGCGGAATTGATATTGATGTCAAGTGCTGTACACAGGCACCAAGCGGGCGCGATCTACCGTGTCTGATGTCCCCTCCGACGATTCGGACGAAGATCGTAGCCACCTGGGACCAGTCAGAGCTAAGGGAGCGCAGCAGAAAGCATGTAAGTTCAGTATCATATCATAAGCTTTACCCAGACTAATAACATCGTAGCCAAGCGCCAGAAGCGTCCTGTATCGCCAAGTGCAGACAACGCAGCCGCCGCAGAGAATCCTCCTATTGCGGTATCACCTGTCGTCGAGGGCAGTGACAATGGCGAGCCATGTGAGTGTTTTCACGCCTGTAGCAACGGTATACGCATCTAATCGCCTGTACAGTGTTCCTCGCCTCCGCTGTGTCGTCGCCCATGTCTGGGGTGGCTGTGCCAGAGCCAGCTTCGACGTCGTCAACTATGGACATTGATGCCGCTGTCGTTCTGCCTGAGCCAGAGTTGTTCATCGATGAAACGGGCCATATATCCTCCTATGAGAATGTTTGGCACACCGGTTATAGAATGATGTTCTAGTAGATACGATCTTACGACTTGACTACTGAATTATAGGGAAACAGCCCTCCCTGTAGTGTACACGACTGATAGTACTTCGAGCTCGTTCCGCATTTTACCTACTTCTACCCTACAACTACCGTCTAGTTTGCTGGTACTGACTTAGATATATGCCCTCGTCGTTTACACGTTCTCCCTACTGGACCTACACCCCACCCCATTAGGCTACGTCCGTACGCTCGTAATGACAGTGAAGTGACCATCGAGTGACGGGTGCGGGGCACGGTTCCGGTACGCCGACGGCTTTGATCGGCAAATGCCGGAGCTTCTGTGGCGACTGCCTCTTATTTTCCAGCGATTGTACGGTTATTAGAGGTCAGTATAGACCCCGTATACACTCTGGGGACGCCCCCGAGGACTTTGGAATATTTCCGCGAAAACGCGGCTGTGGAAACGCGGCTGCGGCACCGCGGCTATTTTTTGATCGGATGGTGCTCCATAGTGTTGAGGTTGACACAAGAGACGCGACGGCGCGTGTTCTCGCCCGCAGGGCAGCGACGCCGCGAGCTACGAGCTACAACGCCGGGAGACAGAAAAAGGGAGGGATGGGGATGTAATCTGGGGGGTCGATAGGGTCTTGCTCGTCGTCTACAAAATTCGTCAGCACTCCTAAAGGTGAGAGCGTAGGCGGTGAGAGCGTCGTGGATAGCAGACAAGAACGCGCCGAGTACATACCTTACGAGCGCGACAGCCGAGGGTCGAGTGCGATCGATGTCGAGGCTGTTCTAGACAGCTTTTAGCCGCCAGCGCTGACCGTTGCGGAAGGTCGAGGTCGCTGAGTCCATCGCCCTCGCGCTCTCCTCCGGCCTGTATGACTACACCTCCTGCAATAGCGAGGTCAGCATCGATGCTGCGGGCATCGACGAACAGCGGACCATGGACGCAGCTTCACCGCCGCGGTCTGGAAGGGAGTCTATCCCTTAGCGTCGATGCCGAAGGCACCCGAGACCATGAGCAAGCTCGCTGCTGCACAACGCGTCAGGCTCAGTCGAGTGGAGAGCAAGTGAAATGATACCGTTATGAGGGTGATAACGAAAACACAAGGTGCGTTTGGTGTCGATTGATGGTGCGCGGTCTGGAATTTAGAGTCGAGGCGTGGCGTGATGGCAGTAGGACTAGAAGCGCACGATTAGTAGTCGAACAGAAGGGTAGATTAGAGAGGACTTACTTGTACGAGTAGTAGACTGTATAGAAAGGATGATAAGCGCTAATCTGACCAATGAACGAAAGGAAAAACTTACCAGTCGAGACGGAGCAAAGGAAATGGGTAGGCTGTAGAGGAATAGTCAGTAAAGCGAGCCCTGTGAAGTGAAAGACTGATGCTAGCCTTGATAAAGTAGACATGAGAAAGCGAAAGTAGGAAGGGTCAGAAGAGGAGGGAGGAAAAGAAGGGAGGTGTTGAATGGTGACTGAGACAGCCAGACGCGCCGCCTCTTATACCCTGCACAACGGCAGTATGCCGTGCCCCTTGTTCCGCAAAACTTCCAGACCGGAGCCTGCCATCACCGATAGAAGACCTCGGCGGTCCGCGACCGAGATCTGCCCAGCAAAAGTCGGAAGATTGGGGGAACGAGCGCGCCCGGCGCGCACACAATCTTCCGTCTATCCCTGCGCGAATGTCAGCGAGATCTCGGCGGGAAATACTCCAGACGTACCTCTGCTGCGAGGGAAGGCCGGGCCCGGACCGCCGGAAGGCGGGGCTCGGGTGTGGCAAACCCGTTCTTGCGCGGGGAGCCGTTGCGCATTCAAGGCGTTCTGCATCGTCGACGACGCGTCCGGCGTTCAGCAGGGCTCGCCAGAGCATGCGCGAAGGGTACACGAGGATGGGCGTGACGCGTCACAGGGCCGAGACCGCGCGAGGAGGAAGGGGGCGGGGAGGAAAAGTCGACCTCTGCGAGATCATTGCTCTATCTCCATTCGGCAGGCTTTGAGCCGCTCCCAAAGTAGCGCGCCTTGTCCGCGCGTGGGCTACTCACTCGGTCCCGCCAAAATCCCGCGGCGCACGTAGTGACACGTGTTCGAGTCACTGTCGACATGTCGTGCCGTTGGGTGGGGTAGGCCCGCGCTATGGATGTATGCGGCTCAACTCGCCAAGGCAAGTTGACGAGTCGGCCTCGAGCGTGGCGCGGCCTCCGTCGTCCCGCATCAAGTCCCCGTCGGGTTGATTGCGTAAGTGTGTGCCGAGATCGTCGCGCCTGGATGTGTGATTGAGCCAGAACTCAGAAGTAGACGAGCGGGGAGGGGAACTGCCGGGTAGGATGTCCGTCGAGTAGCCAGGTCGGACGATGCTCGTCGGGCTGATTGTTGGTGTCTTGATGCTGGGTAGAGTACTCGGATAGCACCCGGGTGTTTGGCAGTCCGGCAACTTCGGTATTGGGCGCGCGGGGTTCCCGAGTCGGCGGGGGATGACGTTGTGCACAGAAAGCGGGGCCAGTTCAGTCGCACTCCAAGCGTCATAATCAGGCTTCATAGTACTAACTATACACAGGGGTATACTTATCTGGTCAGTACAGGTGTCGGACATTGTACTTTTCACTCACGAGATACGACGCCACATGCTCGGTCCACCCATGCGAACGGCGTGTAATGCAATCCTAGGGTCAAGATGCGTTGTGAAGATCTGGGGTATAGTATTAGCACATCCCCCCACCGATCTCCTTCGATGAGGCTTTGCGAAGCACGCGCCGCCGCATCGAGGCAAATACGCCATCTATCTGTACGTCCTCTCCTTCAAGTTCAGGCTCAAGGTCTTGAGCTTTTCAAGGCCTCGGTCTCGCCCTCAACTTCTCATAGTACGCCTCTCACCTCTTCTCAAAAGTGCTTACATCCCTTGAACTCTTCGTCGACGTTCTTATAATGGGGGGTAGGTGCCGTGGGCTCAGGATCCCACTGTGCGTCGTCATAGGCACTGTTCGTGATTTCGACAGATCCCAAGGTGAACTAAACATCGTAATCGACGGATGAGAGGTCTCAAATGCGACGAATTGCGCGCCGCATACGAACTCGCGGGGGACGTGGTGGATGTATGGGAAACGAAAAGCTCCCGCGGGTGAAGCGCGGTCGGCAGTTGCCGAGGACCGGGCTGGCGGGGCGGGCGCCGGGCGCCTATCTGGGCGCTTGTTGTCTCCGACCGCCATCTCCGTCCCGCGAGCGCCCTGGCTATTGTTCTCGGGAGGCGCGTCAGAGGGTGAGGTGGGGATCTGGGATATGGCTGTCTACGCGCGCTTCGGATGAAATGGGATCGCGTCTTCGCCTCTCGACTGCAGCAAGAAACCCACGAGGCAAGGATATAGCAAAAGCGGGCGATATCGACGACGAAGGTAGGTGCTGGGGAGACTATTGTTCTCGATCTGGTAGGTGCTCAGGGTCTGCGGGTGGTCTCGGCGCACGTTCTCCGCGCCGCGGCCCGCATCGAATTGACGACTTGTTGCTCTCCGCCCGCCCTCATCTCCCGTATTCCGCCATTTTCCGCCGTCGCACCCAGACGCCGCAATCCACGTTCTCCGACCGCGGAGAACATTGTGCCCTTGCGTCTGACCTTTTGCCGGTCATTTTTCTGCCGCAGCGCGTGAAAACCTGGACCTGCGCGGGGCCGCCGCGCCGATTTGCTCATGGTGCGTTCTCTCTTGTGCGATGATTGCGGCTCTGCTAACTCTTACACAACTTGCTCTCCCACGTCGACGCCCCTCTCGACACAGAATGCCGCAATTGAACAATAACAGCGCCTTCAAGTCGCGCAAGTGCCCTAGGCAATGAGTGTACAGAAATTCGTCCGCCGAGCGGGCTAATACGGTATGTGTTCGCATTCTGAATGCGTTCCTGGCGATGCTGACAGCCAGTCAGGCCTTTCTTCGTTCATCCACGCCACGTACGACGCTCATGCTCTTGACGCGCTCAAAGCGCCGAAGCGACAGAATCTCGTCCGGCGAGCGGGTAAATAAGGTGCGTGCTCATTTGCCGGCTGCTTTTCCGGCGCTCACATCCATTTGCAGACATCGCTGCCGCGGGCGCAGCCTCTGCGCCGCTGTCTCGTCGCTCCGAAGGCCCTCTTGCTGCTCACTGGACCCCTCCCGTCACTTGCCGTACTTCCAGAACACTTCCAAGCCTGATTTACTCACGAAGCTCTCGAAGCGCTGCAGCAATGAATCTTCGTCCGCCGAGCGGGTAGATACGGTGCGTGGGCTACTTCTCAAATGTTAGGAAGACGCTTCCGATGCCTCAGAGTGTTTTGTAAGTTCCAGAGCACCCCGCCAAGCGCTGAAGCAACGTATCGCCGTCCGGCGAGCGGCGCTTCAAGCCTTTTCTTCGCTGTCCTTCCCGTTGCCTTCTTATGGGCTTCCCGGGGACGCCTTCGACAAATCTTCTCGTCACCTTTAGCACCGCTTTCCGCTGCCTTCTCCCATCCTTCCCTGTGCCTTCGACGCCGACGCCTTTGATTATACTTCCCGGCGATTTCTCCCTTCCATCTAGTCGCCTTCCACATGCTTCCATCTTCGCCTGACCCACCCAAGTCGAGCGCGACCACCCCAAGCGTTGAGGCGACCTATCTCCGGCTGCCGAGCGGCTTAATACCATCCCTTTGACTCTAAATCAACTGTCGTCAGTTCTCCACAAGTCCACAAGCCCCCCAAGCGTCCTCAAGTCTCCCAAACGTCCCAAAATCCCTCCGAGTGTCCCTCAGTCCCTCGAGCGCCGCCCGAGCCCTGAAACAATGTATCGACCCCCAGCGAGCAAGGCTATCGCTTCTGTACTTCCCATCCTCACTTCTGCTCCCTTTGCTCATCCTGTGCTCCTGCGCTCTCTTGCTCTCTTTACTTGAGCTCGTAGCTTGCATCTTGTATGTAACTTCTCGCTCTTGCTGTCTTACTCGACTCCTCTATACCTTGTTATAGTTCTTGCCTTCTTGTTGTATTCATTGCTGTCTTGCTCATCTCATCGAGCTCGTCTCATCAACTCGAAGGCTGTCTGGAACGTGTCAGGGTTTCCTAGTCTTGACTCATCCTCCACATCTCGCCACTCTCCGAGTCTCGCCAGGTCCTTTGACGGGCTATGCTCACCAACTCGTCTTCTTGACAGTGTCTGCTCAACAGTCTACTCGCCTTCTTAACAGTGTCCTCATCTTCTCAACACCATCCAGCTCACCATCCAACCTTGCTCACCGTGCTCGTCATGCTCATCTCATACTCGTCTGGCTTGCAACCTCAAGCTCGTCTTGCTCACCATCCTTACTCCCTGCGCTCTCGCTCGACTCACTGCTTGCGCTCGAGATTTGGATGCTCACGAGTAAGGTAGTGTAGCTTGTAGCTAGTGTCGATGCAAAGCACCCTCATATATATATCCCAACGGCTCGTACGAGACTGGAGAATGAGATCACGGCGAGACGGCAAGCCACGGTGAGGCGGGACTGGCCCTTGACTGGCCCGTGCCTCGGGCGGGTGTTCCGGTGTGATGTACGTATACGGATGGGATCCGTTGGCCTCGACGGGTCGCGAGATCACTAACGTAGCCAATGGTTAGTAGGGATTTAGCTTGGCAGGTGGGAGTGACAGGGAGTGTAAAATCGGTAGGAGGGGAGTGAGGGCGGTTAGCCACTCGAGCACTTGTGGAACACTAGTACCAACCACACCCTACCACCTCCAGCTTACCCGACGTTGAACGAGGCACGGCGACGACCAGCAGAATTTATACAAGCCGGATGTCACGCTTTCGAGAGTTGCTGAGGGCGCCTAAAATCAGGGAGTGAAGGAATCAGCCGGTCGAGCTACAAATCGTCTTGCATTCACGGGTAGTACACATCCCGGGCAGTCCGAGGACGCAAATCGAAAGGAGTCCAAAATCGCGTTCAGCAGCGATGGCACACGTCGTTTCTCGAATTTTCGCTCGAAAAGGAAACGTCGCGGTTCAAGTCGGCGTGTGACGTGACCCGCGCCAAGGGAGGGGTAAGGGAGGGGCGAGGAGGGGCGCCGGCGGTCGACGGACGGACAACACCACGCCACCGTCCAGCCCGCGCCAGCGACGCACATAAGAGCAGGAGCAGAGGCAGGCGGAAAGCGCACAGCCACCCGCCCGCGGATCCCATGACGCGCGCCGCGCGCCCCCGTCAAGCGCACACCCTCGGTCCCGACTCCCGACACGTCAAGCGACAGGCGAGGGCATCCGAGAGGAGCAGCCTAGTGACCAGCCCCTCTTTGCTGAGGAAAGGTCCAGGAGAGGAGCAAGACGCGTGGTGATTGAATGGAGTGGGAGAATGATCAAGGGTCGCGCTAGATCACTCCTTCCTCACGACGGGCGTGTATCTGCTCGCTCTCTCCCTCTCACAGCCGCTGGACCGTCTACCCCGTAAGTGCTTCACGCAGAATACCTCGCACGTACTGATCGCTCTCAGGGAGGTCCCCTTGAAGGTCGCGGCCGCCATCGCTGTTCTCCCCCCTCACTCGTTACCTGCGCTCTCTCCTTTGCATATCCCCCTCCCTTGTCCTGCACGGCCTAGGACTATTGTGATAATGGCAAACATGCGCATGGACGCAGTGAGCATACGCGACAGCGGTAACGAATATCTCGTCGAGATGTCCACCCTGCAGAATGGCAATTACGACGTGTGCGTACTCATTGCTTCATGATACTCCCTCTAAACTTACACTGCGTAGCTCGTACATGGTCCCCCTCAAGGTCGGCACGCCTCCTCAGACGGTCTACGTCCAGGTCGACACCGGTTCCTCTGATCTGTGGCTCGCCTCCCCTTCCTGCCAGACCTCCGCTTGCAAGTCCTCAGGGCACACCTACGACCCCTCATCATCATCCTCCGCCCAGACAACTTCCGCGGACTTCTCCATCTCCTACCTGCAGGGCCAAGTCTCCGGCGATGTCGTCAAAGACACGGTTCGCATCGGCCCCGCGTCGATCAACGCCCAGGCGCTCGCTGCGGCGTCAAACGTCACGAACGAGCCTCTTGGGGACGAGTTCAACGGCGTGCTGGGTCTCGCGCTGCCGGACAACTCGCTGATCGCGTCCAAGGACGGCGGCGGGGATGCGGTCACGAAGGGGCTCTTCGGCGCGGATGGTGCTCCGGGAAACAAGTTCATCGGGATGCTGCTGGGGCGCCCGGGGAGCGATCGCTACCCCTCCCTCCTCGGCCTCGGTACGCATCCTTTGTCCGAGCAACTGCGTCTGCCAGACGGCAAGGACGTCGAGTCCTCGCTCTCCTACCTCGGCTTGTCCTCAGACGAGTCTGGGGAGCTCCTCTTCAAGGTGCAGCTCGCGGGCATCGACGCGCACCCATCTACCGTCCAAGGCCCCGATGCGGGGACAAACCAGAACAACCTGACAGCGGACACCGCGCTCCTCGGCGCGCCCCTCCGCGCCGTCTTCGACTCCGGCGTCCCGCTCATCCTCACCACCTCCACCATCGCCAACGCCGTGTACGGCGCCGTCGGCGTCGGGCCCGGCAGCGACGGCGTGTACTACCTGCCCTGCGCGACGCCGCTCAACCTCACCTTCACGCTCGCGGAGTCGGGCAGCAACGACTCGCCGCGGATCGCCGTGCCCCTGCACCCGAGCGATATGGTGATCGACGGCGGGGGCGGTGGGCGGGGTGCGGGTACGGGGTCGTGCATGGGTGCGATCCAGGCGCTCGCGGGCGTCGATATTGTGCTCGGCACGCCGTTCATGCGCAATGTTGACAGCGTGCTCGCGTACGAGAACCCGGACGCGTGGCGTGGCGAGCGTAGGCAAGCAGGCCCGTCCGATTGGCGACGCGATGTGCCGACGTCCGACTGGCGTCGCGACGTACCGACCTCAGACTGGCGGCGCGACGTACCGACGTCGGATTGGCGGCGTGGTGGTCCCTCGGACTGGCGGCGACGAAGGGCGACAACATGAGCACTCGACATCTGTCGAGCGTGAACTTCGTCGCGAGGATGAGCGCGAGAGACCCGTCGCAAGACACAACTCAACGCGGCGTTTCTCGAGGGGACACGACTTTGGGGAGAGCAGAAGCGGAGGGGGTGGGCTTAAAATTAGTCGTCGAGCACGTAGGTAGTGTACATGTCGTATATATCGAATGCAAGCGTTTTTTGTGACGAAGAACGAAGCGGGAGCGCGTGAGGAAGTCGAGCAATGCCACAAACTCGGCAAGAAAACGGCTGCAAAGCGCCGGTCTCGAAGAGAACCCGAACTGCTCCCCCTCCCTCCTCTGACCATCCTCCCTCTCGACGGGACCGAATCCGCCGCCACAACCGCATCCTTACGGCTGGATTCCACGCGAAAACCACGCCAAAATTGAGCCGTTCGCGTGCGCTCACCATCGAGTTCCCTTTCGCATGGTCGCACGAGGGGAGGAGGGATAACCTAGAGGAGCGTCAGCATCGCGCGCAGATCCAGTAAACACTCAATTCACTCACCTCCAACTTCGGGGACATCCTCGAAAGCCACGCGCTCACGCCGAGACCGCCACGATTGGCGGCGCACTTGAGCGAGAACGCGCACCTCTTCCTCCTCCTCCTCCTCCCCCGCGCCGCCCTCCTCCTACCCCTGCTTCTCCACCACGCCGAGCGCCTGCGCTTTGTCATCTTTCTTCTTGAGCAGGGCTCCTGCCGTCTTCTCAAGCCCGCCCCAACCCCCTTTTCCTTTGTGCCCAACCTCCCCACCCCCACCTACATCCCTCCTCCCCCCTCCTCCACGCGCAGGCGCAACACCGACGAGGACAAAGGTCCGCTGACAAGGACATCGCCTCAGCGCACGGCTGAGGCGTACGGCTTTGCGTTCAGAGTCGACCTGCAAAATCGTCAGCACCGAAAAGCAGGCACATCGGGAAGGGGAATGCGTTCCCTCCCCCCACATCCCTACCCCACCCCACGTCGCGCACGCCTTCCCGGTTTCCCAGGCTTGAGAATCGCGTGTAGAGGGTGCGCAGAAGACGATGAAGGAAGGGGAGGAAGGGGGCAGGGAGAGGGGGTGGAGGAGGGGGTGCGTCGTCGTATTCTTTATGAAATGCACCCACGCGTGCCTCCGGCGGGTCTGGCTCGACCAAAACCCGGCCCTTGAGGAGTCATGAAGCCCTCTAATTCGAGGGGGAAGAGGAGGGTAGGGCCCCCTACCCCGGTTGCATATCTCGCCCAGCGTGTCCGCGTGCGCCTCCGGCGGTTTGCACTCGTCGAGAAGTCATCTGATCAAAGGTTAGCGGTCGATTATTGACGAGAGGCGGGATCTCACAGCTTGTCCCTCACGCAAGCTCACCCGCTACGCTCGAGACGCCATCACCCTCCTTCTCGCACTCGACGTTGTCACCCTCCTTCTCGCATTCGACGCCGTCAGCGAGGGTGCCCCACCCTCTTCGCATTCGTCGCCTAGTAGGTGCTGACGTGCCTCCAGCGGCCTGGCGGCGGCCGAGACGGTGTTCAAAAGCAATCTATGTTCATATCCACAGCATTGTCAGCGACGGTCAAACACAAAAGATCAGCGGCGACGTACCACCACATTCGAAATTGTCCCGCCTGCGACAAAGTCGGAGTGAGAAGAGGGAGGGAAACCTAACCTCGACAAATTCTCACCCGGGAAACCCGCGTGCGCCTCCGGCGGTTCGAGGTCAGCAATTTCTTCCTTGAAAAAGTGTTAGCCATCGAGCAAGAGCAAAGGGGACGGGAGGGTACCACACCCTCGTCGCAAAGCTCGCCGTAGGACCCCCGGCGTGCTTCCAGCTGCTTGGGAGCATTTGCAATGACAGTCGAGACGGTCTTATGTACATCGTCAAGAGATTAACGGCGACGTTGTGGCGAAAAAGATAGCGGAGACGTACCAATGCAATTGAAAATCGTCTCTTGGGCGCTTAAAGGGCCCTCGGGAGGGAGGATCTTCCTCCCTTGACGCATTCCTCATCTAGGAAACACGAGCGCGCCTCCGGCGGCTCGCCGTCGGCATAAAGTACCTTGAACAAGAGGTCAAGGGGTCCTCTCGGCGTCTAACGGGAGGGTGCTCCACCCTCGTCGCAACCTTCACCGAGGGACCCCGCGCGAGCCTCCGGCGGCTCGGGTCAGCGGAAATTCGCCTGAAAACTCGTCAGTGTGTCTTCATGGGATTTCCATCAGAATTGGGCTACGTACGAAGGTCAAACCGTCGATATCTCGCCAGTGTACGAGGAACGCAGCGCCGAAGGGGTCCGGGTTGGTTATGAGCTGGCTTGCTAAACGTTCAGATTGCGGTGACGGGGGTACAGCACGCCTCTTCCGTCGCGTTGATCGCCTCGATATGCGTCGTGTTGGGGCCGAGACTTGGCAGCTGCCAAAGGGGTCAGCATTGGAGAAAATGGGACGGTGGTACCCCACCCTCGTCGTATTGCTCACCGAGTCAGCCCGCGCGTGCCTCCGGCGGCTCGGGGTCAGCGAAAATTCGCCTGATAAGGCGTCAGCATGCCTTCAAGGGATTCCCAGCCGACTGAGGTACATACCAAGGTAAAACTGTCGATACTTCGCCAGTATAGCGAGGAACACGGTGCCGAGGGGTCTGGGTGTGTTATGAGCTGCCTTGCTTAACATTCAGATTGCGGTGACGGGGGTACAGCACGCCTCTTTTGTCGCGTTGATCACATCGAAATGCGTCATGTTGGGGCCAAAACTCAGCAGCTGGCAAAGGAGTCAGCATTGGAGGAAATGGGACGGTGGTACCCCACCCTCGTCGCGTTGCTCACCGAGTCAGCCCGTGCGTGCCTCCGGCGGTTCGGGGTCTACGCAAATACTTGAGTAGCACCTGACAAAGGGTCAGCCGCACGCGTCTGCACAGAGGTTTACGAGAAAGCGTACCACGTGAGCTCTCAAACCGCATTTCCGACGAGTTCCCAGTAAACTTGAGAGGGGTGTACTCACCCTCAACGCGTCCTTCGACGTGTAAGCGGACGCACGCGCGCGTCCGGCGATCGCGATTGCACGAAGAAATCACCTATCAAGCGGTCAGTCAGCATGTGTCCGTTACAACGGTAACTGGTAGGGGTCCAGCACAAATTCGCGGACTTACTGACTGGGCTGCTCGCCCGCGAGGAGTAAACCCCTCTAGTTGCGCTGGTCAACCGCGGCGCGCGCGTGCCACGCCTTCAGTTTTTCGCAGAGTGCGGCGAAGGCCCCTCTAAACCGACGCAGCGTTAGTAAGCTCGATAGCGGGGGAGTCGGACAACTCACCACGGAATAGGACAGGCCCCTCGCGTCTGCGCTGCGGCGGTAAAAGGGACACGAACGGCGTCGTGTCGGCACGCCGGCAAGGTGATTGGTGGGGTCTGGAGCGGGGTCAGAGGCGGAAGTCGACAGCGACGGTAATGACTCGCCGAGGACAACGGCGAGGACATCGTGTCCGTCGTCGTGCGTTGTGAGTCGAGGGGAGGTAACGTGGGGCACGGGTACGAGTTGGCTCCCTGCGACCGTCTGTCAAAGTCAAATCAGCACGATGCACGACGACGAGAGCGCGAGCTCACCGGACAGTACGGCTACACGGGCTTCTGCGTTGTCGAGGGTTTCGGTTAGTTGAGCGAATCGAATGTTCGTTGTGTTGGGGGCGACACACGAGACGCGGCGGCGCGTGTTCTCGGCCGCAGTGCAGCGACGCCGCGAGCTACGACGCCGGGAGATAGCAGAATGGAGGGATGGGATGTGATTCGAGAGGTCGAAAGGGTCTTGCTCGCCGTCTACGAAATTCGTCAGCACTCCTAAAGGTGAGAGCGTAGGCGGTGGAGCGTCGTGGATAGCAGACAAGAACGCGCCGAGTACATACCTTACGAGCGCGACAGCCGAGGGTCGAGTGCGATGCATGTCGAGGCTGTCCTAGACAGCTTTCCGCCGCCGCCGCCGCTGACCGTTGCGGAAGGTCGAGGTCGCTGAGTCCATCGCCCTCGCGCTCTCCTCCGGCCTGTATGACTACACCTCCTGCAATAGCGAGGTCAGCATTGATGTTGCGGGCATCGACGAACAGCATACCATGGACGCAGCTTCACCACCGCGGTCTGGAAGGGAGTCTATCCCCTAGCGTCGATGCCGAAGGCACCCGAGACAATGAGCAAGCTCGCTGCTGCACAACGCGTCAGGCTCAGTCGAGTGGAGAGCAAGTAAAATGGTACCGTTATGAAGGCGATAAAACGAAGGCAAGGTGCGTTTGGTGTCGATTGATGGTGCGCGGTCTGGAATTAAAAGTCGAGGCGTGGCGTGATGGCAGTAGGACTAGAAGCGCACGATTAGTAGTCGAACGGAAGGGTAGATTAGAGAGGACTTACTCGTACATGTAGTAGACTGAGTAGAAAGGATAATTAGCGCTAATCTGAACAATGAACGAAAGGAGAGACTTACCAGTCGAGACGGAGCAAAGGAAATAGGTAGGCTGTGAAGGAATAGTCAGTAAAGCGAGCACTGTAAGCTGAAAGACTGACGCTAGCCGTCGAGAAAGTAGACATGAGAAAGCAAAAGTAGGAAGGGTCAGAAGAGGAGGGAGAAATAGGAGGGAGGTGTCGGATGGTGAATGAGATGGCTAGACGCGCCGCCTCTTATACCCTGCACAACGGCAGTATGCCGTGCCCTGGTTCCGCAAAACTTCCAGACCGGAGCCTGCCATCACCGATAGAGGACCTCGGCGGTCCGCGACCGAGACCTGCCCAGCAAAAGTCGGAAGATTGGGGGAACGAGCGCACCCGGCGCGCACACAATCTTCCGTCTATCCCTGCGCGAATGTCAGCGAGATCTCGGCGGGAAATAATCCAGACGTACCTCTGCGGCGAGGGAAGGCCGGGTCCGGACCGCCGGAAGGCGGGGCTCGGGTGTGGCAAACCCGTTCTTGCGCGGGGAGCCGTTGCGCGTTCAAGGCGTTCTGCGTCGTCGTCGACGCGTCCGGTGTTCAGCAGGGCTCGCCAGAGCATGCGCGGAGGGTACACGAGGCTGGGCGTGACGCGTCACAGGGCCGAGACCGCGCGAGGAGGAAGGGGGCAGGGAGGAAAAGTCGACCTCTGCGAGATCATTGCTCTATCTCCATTCGGCAGGCTTTGAGCCGCTCCCAAAGTAGCGCGCCTTGTCCGCGCGTGGGCTACTCACTCGGTCCCGCCAAAATCCCGCCGCGCACGTAGTGACACGTGTTGGAGTCACTGTCGACATGTCGTGCCGTTGGGAGGGGTAGGCCCGCGCTATGGATGTCTGCGGCTCAACTCGCCAAGGCAAGTTGACGAGTCGGCCTCGAGCGTGGCGCGGCCTCCGTCGTCACGCATCAGACTTCCGTCGGGTTAATTGCGTAATTGTGCGCCGAGATCGTCGCGGCTGGATGTGTGATTGAGCCGGAAATCGGAAGTAGACGAGCGGGGAGGAGAACTAACGGGTGAAGTATCTGTAGAGTTTGCAGGTCGGACGACGTGTCTCGTGCCGGATATCAATGTCGATATGCTGGGAAAAGTACTCGAGAAGCCCGCGGGTGATGCAGAAGCCGGTGACGTGGACATTCGGGACGGGGGATCTTGAGGCAGCGGGGACAGGCGTTTTGCACAGAAAGCGGGGGCGGATTCAGTCGCACTCCAAGCGTCATAATCAGATTCCATAGTACTAACTCTACACAGGGGTATACTTATCTGGTCAGTAGAGGTGTCGGATATTGTAGTTTTCACTCACGAGATGCGACGCCACATGCTCGGTTCACCCATGCGAACGGCGTGTAGGTCAATCCTAGGGTATAAAAGCGTTCTAAAGATCTGGGGTGTGGTATTAGCACGTTCCTCCGCCGACATCCGTCAATGAGACTTTGCGAAGCACGCGCCGCCGCATCTCCATCTATCTATACGTCCTCTCCTACAAGTTCAGGCTCAAGGTCTTGAACTTTTCAAGGCCTCGGTCTCGCCCTCAGCTTCTCATAGTACGCCTTTTACCCCTTCTCAAAAGTGCTTACATCCCCTGAACTCTTCGTCGACATATAATGGGGGGTAGGTGCCGTGGGCTCAGGATCCCACCGCGCGTCGTCATAGGCACTGTTCGTGATTTCGAGAGATCGCAAGGTGAGCTAAACATCGTACTCGACGGATGAGAGGTCCCACATGCGACGAATTGCGCGCCGCGGACGAACTCGCGGGGGACGTGGTGGATGTATGGGAAACGAAAAGCTCCCGCGGGTGAAGCGCGGTCGGCAGTTGCCGAGGACCGGGTTGGCGGGGCGGGCGCCGGGCGCCTATCTGGGCGCTGGTTGTCTCCGACCGCCATCTCCGTCCCGCGAGCGCCCTGACTATTGTTCTCGGGAGGCGCGTCAGAGGGTGAGGTGGAGATCTGGGATATGGCTGTCTACGCGCGCTTCGGATGAAATGGGATCGTGTCTTCATCTCTCGACTGCAGCAAGAAACCCACGAGTCAAGGAATTAGCAAAAGCGGGTGATATAGACGACGAAGGTAGGTGCTGGGGAGACTATTGTTCTCGATCTGGTAGGTGCTCAGGGTCTGCGGGCGGTCTCGGCGCACGTTCTCCGCGCCGCGGCCCGCATCGAATTGACGACTTGTTGCTCTCCGCCCGCCCTCATCTCCCGTATTTCCCCATGTTCCGCCGTCGCACCCAGACGCCGCGATCCACGTTCTCCGACAACGGAGTACATCGTGCCCTTGCTTCTGACCTTGTGCCGATCATTTTTCTGCCGCGGCGCGTGGAATTCTGGACCTGCGCGGGGCCGCCGCGCCGATTTGCTCATGGTGCGTTCTCTCTCGTGCGATATTTGCGGTTCCACAAGCTTGCTCTCCCACGTCGATGCCCCTCTCGAAACAGAATGCCGCACTTGTCGTCGCCAGCGCTCTAAATTGATATCGCACAAGTGCCCTAGGCGATGAGTATACAGAAATCCGTCCGCCGAGCGGGCTAATACGGTATGTGTTCGCATTCTGAATGCGTTCCTAGTGATGCTAACAGCCATTCAGGCCTTTCTTCCTCTGCTCACGCCACGTACGACGCTCACGCTCACGACGCGCTCGAAGCGCCGAAGCAACAGAATTTCGTCCGGCGAGCGGGTAAATAAGGTGCGTGTCACGTTCCAGCTGCTTTACCGGCGCTCACATCCGTCTGTAGACATCGCTGCTGCGGGCCTAGCCTCTGCGTCGCTGTCTCGTCGCTCTGAAGGCCTTCTTGCTGCTCACTCGCACCCTCCCGCCACTCCCCGTATTTCTAGAGCTCGCCCGAGCCTGATTTACTCGCGAAGCGTTGAAGCAATGAATCTCCGTCCGCCGAGCGGGTAGATACGGTGCGTGGGCTGTTTCTCAAATGTTAGGAAGACGCTTACGATGATCCAGAGTGCTTGCAAAGTTCCAGAGCACCCCGCCAAGCGCTGAAGCAACGTATCGCCGTCCGGTGTGCGGCGCTTCAAGCCCTTGCTCCGCTGTCCTGCCCGTCGTCTCCATTGAGGTATCTGGACGCGTTCAACAACAGTTCCCGATGCCTTCAGAGCCACTTTCCGCCGCTTTCTCCCGTCCTTCCCTGTGCCTTCGACACCGACACCTTTGATTATACTTCCCGGCGATTTCTCCCTTCCATCTAGTCGCCTTCCACATGCTTCCATCTTCGCCTGACCCACCCAAGTCGAGCGCGACCACCCCAAGCGTTGAGGCGACCTATCTCCGGCTGCCGAGCGGCTTAATACCATCCCTTTGATTCTAAATCAACTGTCGTCAGTTCTCCACAAGTCCACAAGCCCCCCAAGCGTCCTCAAGTCTCCCAAACGTCCCCAAATCCCTCCGAGTGTCCCTCAGTCCCTCGAGCGCCGCCCGAGCCCTGAAACAATGTATCGACCCCCAGCGAGCAAGGCTATCGTTTCTGTACTTCCCATCCTCACTTCTGCTCCCTTTGCTCGTCCTGTGGTCCTGCGCTCTCCTGCTCCCTTCACATGAGCTCGTACTTATACTCCTGCTCGCCCTCCTTATCTTGTGTTTATGTACTCGCTCTCGCTGTCTTGCTCGACTCCTCTATACCTTGTTATAATTCTTGCCTTCTTGTTGTATTCATTGCTGTCTTGCGTATCTCATCGAGCTCGTCTCATCAACTCAAAGGCTGTCTTGTCAAGCTCGTCTCATCTCGCCAGCCCCTCAATTCGAGTCTCGCCACTTCTCTCCCCATCAACGTGTCAGGGTTTCCTAGTCTCGACTCATCTTCCGCATCTCGCCACTCCCGAGTCTCGCCAGGTCCTTTGACGGGCTATGCTCACCAACTCGTCTTCTTGACAGTGTCTGCTCAACAGTCTACTCACCTTCTTAACAGCGTCCTCATCTTCTCATCACCATCCAGCTCACCATCCAACCTTGCTCATTGTGCTCGTCATGCTCATCTCATGCTCGTCTTGCTTGCAACCTCAAGCTCGTCTTGCTCGCCATCCTTACTCCCTGCACTCTCGCTCGACTCACTGCTTGCGCTCGAGATTTGGATGCTCACGAGTAAGGTAGTGTAGCTTGTACCTAGTGTCAGTGCAAAGCACCCTCATATATATATCCCGACGGCTCGTACGAGACTGGAGAATGAGATCACGGCGAGACGGCAAGCCACGGTGAGGCGGGACTGGCCCTTGACTGGCCCGTGCCTCGGGCGGGTGTTCCGGTGTGATGTACGTATACGGATGGGATCCGTTGGCCTCGACGAGTCGCGAGATCACTAACGTAGCCGACGGTTAGTAGGGATTTAGCTTGGCAGGTGGGAGTGACAGGGAGTGTAAAATCGGTAGGAGGGGAGTGAGGGTGGGCAGCCACTCGAGCACTTGTAGAACACTAGTACCGACCACACCCTACCACCTCCAGCTTACCCGACGTCGAACGAGGCACGGCGACGACCAGCACAATTTATACAAGCCGGATGTCACGCTTTCGAGAGTTGCTGAGGGCACCTAAAATCAGGGAGTGCAGGAATTGGTCAGTCGAGCTACAAATCGTCTTGCATTCACGGGTAGTACACATCCCGGGCAGTCCGAGGACGGAAATCGAAAGGAGTCAAAAATCGCGTTCAACAGCGATGGCACACGTCGTTTCTCGAATTCTCGCTCGAAAAGGAAACGTCGCGGTTCAAGTCGGCGTGTGACGTGACGACCGCCAAGGGAGGGGTGCGGGAGGGACGCGGGAGGGCCTGCGGGAGTCGCCGGCGGTCGACGGACGGACAACACCACGCCACCGTCCAGCCCGCGCCAGCGACACGCACATAAGAGCAGGAGCAGACGCAGGCGGAAAGCGCACAGCCACCCGCCCGCGGATCCCATGACGCGCGCCGCGCGCCGCCGTCAAGCGCACACCCTCGGTCCCGACTCCCGACACGTCAAGCGACCGGCGAGGGCATCGGAGAGGAGCAGCCTGGTGACCAGCCCCTCTTTGCTGAGGAAAGCGAGGTAAGAGGGACCGTGCTACCGGTCTAGGAGAGGAGCAAGACGCGTGGTGATTGAATGGAGTGGGAGAATGATCAAGGGTCGCGCTAGATCACTCCTTCCTCACGACGGGCGTGCATCTGCTCGCTCCTTCCCTCTCACAGCCGCTGGACCGTCTACCCCGTAAGTGCTTCACGCAGAATACCTCGCACATACTGATCTCTCTTAGGGAGGTCCCCTTGAAGGTCGCAGCCGCCATCCATCCTTGAACCATCGCTGTTCTCCACCTTCACTCGTTACTTTGTATGCAGCATTGACCTGCGCTCTCTCCTTTGCATATCCCCCTCCCTTGTCCTGCACGGCCCAGGACTATTGTGATAATGGCAAACATGCGCATGGACGCAATGAGCATACGCGACAGCGGTAACGAATATCTCGTCGAGATGGCCACCCTGCAGAATGGCAATTACGACGTGTGCGTACTCATTGCTTCATGATACTCCCTCTAAACTTACACTGCGTAGCTCGTACATGGTCCCCCTCAAGGTCGGCACGCCTCCTCAGACGGTCTACGTCCAGGTCGACACCGGTTCCTCTGATCTGTGGCTCGCCTCCCCTTCCTGCCAGACCTCCGCTTGCAAGTCCTCAGGGCACACCTACGACCCCTCATCATCATCCTCCGCCCAGACAACTTCCGCGGACTTCTCCATCTCCTACCTGCAGGGCCAAGTCTCCGGCGATGTCGTCAAAGACACGGTTCGCATCGGCCCCGCGTCGATCAACGCCCAGGCGCTCGCTGCGGCGTCAAACGTCACGAACGAGCCTCTTGGGGACGAGTTCAACGGCGTGCTGGGTCTCGCGCTGCCGGACAACTCCCTCATCGCGTCCAAGGACGGCGGCGGGGATGCGGTCACGAAGGGGCTCTTCGGCGCGGATGGTGCTCCGGGAAACAAGTTCATCGGGATGCTGCTGGGGCGCCCGGGGAGCGATCGCTACCCCTCCCTCCTCGGCCTCGGTACGCATCCCTCGCCCGAGCAACTGCGTCTGCCAGACGGCAAGGACGTCGAGTCCTCGCTCTCCTACCTCGGCTTATCCTCAGATGAATCCGGAGAACTCCTCTTCAAGGTGCAGCTCGCGGGCATCGACGCGCACCCATCTACCGTCCAAGGCCCCGATGCGGGGACAAACCAGAACAACCTGACAGCGGACACCGCGCTCCTCGGCGCGCCCCTCCGCGCCGTCTTCGACTCCGGCGTCCCGCTCATCCTCACCACCTCCACCATCGCGAACGCCGTGTACGGCGCCGTCGGCGTCGGGCCCGGCAGCGACGGCGTGTACTACCTCCCCTGCGCGACGCCGCTCAACCTCACCTTCACGCTCGCGGAGTCGGGCAGCAACGACTCGCCGCGGATCGCCGTGCCCCTGCACCCGAGCGACATGGTGATCGACGGCGGCGGCGGCGGGCGGGGCGCGGGGACCGGGTCGTGCATGGGCGCGATACAAGCGGTCGCGGACCTGGATAGTTCGTCGAGTAATGGCGCGGGCGTCGATATCGTGCTCGGCACGCCGTTCATGCGCAACGTTTACAGCGTGCTCGCGTACGAGAACCCGGATGCGTGGCATGGCCAGCGCAAGCGCGCAGGTCCATCTGACTGGCGGCGCGATGTGCCCACCTCGGACTGGCGTCGCGGCGTGCCCACATCCGACTTCCGTCGAGGCGTACCCACCTCTGACTTCCGTCGTGGAGTACCCGTATCTGACTTCCGACGTGGTGTGCCCGTATCGGACTTCCGCCGCGATGTGCCCACGTCGGACTGGCGTCGTGGCGGTCCCTCTGACTGGCGGCGCACCGAAGCCGGCGAGCGCCTCGCGGACTGGCGTCGTGGTGGACCTTCGGACTGGCGTCGTGGCGGACCGTCCGACTGGCGTCGCGCTGGCGACGAGGGCGACCTTCGATTACGACGCCGACACCGCCGTGCTGACCAGCATGAGCGCTCGTCGCCCCACCCTCGCTCCTCGCCCAATCTGGCGCGCGCGTCCTCCGACACGCCCTTCCTCGGCATCATCCCGCTCACCGACCCTTCGTGGGCAGCGGTCGAGTTCGAGGCGGTGAATGTCAAAGGCATGGCCTACCCCGACCCCGACGCGGCTGATTCTGGGGACCTGAACGCAGTGGGAGCGGCGAGTGGTGATGGCGGCGGACTCGCGCTTGGAGTGAAGATCTTCCTGGGCATCCTCGGTGAGTATGGATTTAGAAATGCAGTGCATTGTACTGAATTGCCATCGATAGGTTTCTTCATCCTTTGCGCCCTGCTCCTTGGAGGACGCTTCTTCTACATGCGTCGCAAGGCGCAGAAAGCGACGCCCGCAGAAAAGGCCGCCGAGGAGGCGAAAGAGACGCGTATGTTCATCGCTTTGTGTTACGACATCTTGCTTAACTTCTATCTCCAGAACGCATCGAAAGCTGGAGGTCGTCCGCGGAGCTGATCAAGGACAAGCAACAGTTCCAGGACATCAACGGTGTTCGCCTGGACTGAATGTCTCTCGGTCAGTACGCGCCGCATTATAAGTCCCTCGCAAGTACTGAAGTGTTTCCTCTTTGATGTGCGCCAGACTCACGCTGACTCCCGCGCTCCGCTTCGTGATTGAGACGGTGGGATTGTAGAAAATCGGCTGTGCAACCTGGTATGGGCGCTGCTCCCGTGAGCTACAACGTGATGAGCATACCCGAAGCCTGGTCGCGTATCGGCCAGGCTTCATTGTTGTACTGTAGATTATCTCTGGACTTTACTTCGCTACTCGAGGACTTTTATACAATCTGGACGCTTTGCGATGGAGGAAGATTGACTTTGACCGTGTGATTGCTTTCCGATCGGGCTCCGGACGACCTTCGAACCCAAAAGTCGGCGGAGGATAGACCTTCACCTCGGTCCGACCAGTCATAGCTGCGATACCGGCCCGACGGGACCTTCCACCACTTCCGAGAGACGTTTGAGGACATCATGGAGATCGCGTAAGCTGACACCCATCTCTTCGGGCGCCTTCCAAGGCTCTGAGCCCGGGGGAGGATCTACGAGCGTATATTTTCCTTGGCACGCTCGCCCCCCCATGTCCTTGACTCTGATAGACTACGAGGCTAGCGAGGGCACCGCCAATCCCCCTCGGGGACAATAACTGTGACGAGGCAGTGCCTGACGCAAAAGCGCCGGCACGCGGGGTGCAGGCCGTGGAATCAGATGCGAAGTCAGCGACTTCCCGTCATTTCAATTTCTTGGCATCGCCGTAATTTCCCTCTACTTCCTTTCCCTTTTATTTCTCCTTCTTCGTCCATCTCCAGGCATTCGCCATGCCCTCCTTCTCCCGCGCGTTCAACGCGCGCCGTCTCGCCTGGATCGCTGCCCCCACTCTCCTCGCCATCACCTGGTTCGCGCGCCACCGCATCTACATCGCCTACTGTCTCGCCTACACCTACTTTGCGTTCACCTTCCTCCCGACGGCGGTCATCGGTGAGGGGGATGGCTTCGACCTCCTCGCCGTGCGCCCCCCGCCCGACGCGCCCGAGATTGTCCCCCGCATCCTGCACCAGGTTCGCCTGGGGAACATCGAGATGCGCGAGAAGTGGATCGCCGGTCGCCAGTCTTGCCTCGACGCTCACCAGGGGCGCAACTGGACGTTCATCATGTGGGAGGACGAGAACGCGGACGCGTTCGTGAAGGAGAACTACCCGGACCTCTTTGACATGTACCGCGGCTACGGACAGGGTGCGCCCGTCCTCCCCCTTAACACGTTCCCCGCTCACCATGCCCCCTACCCCGCAGAAATCCAGCGCTCGAACGTCATCCGGTACCTCATCCTGAACAAAATGGGCGGCATCTACCTCGACCTGGACGTCAAGTGCAAGGTCCCCCTCGACCCGTTCCTCACGCAGTCCTGGTTGTCCCCGCCAGGCCTCCCGACGGGTATCAACAACGCGTTCCTCACCTCCACACCGGGGAACCCGTTCCTAGGCTTTGTGATCGAGCGGCTGCAAGCCTATGATCTCAACTGGATCTCGCTCTACGCGACGGACATGTGCGTTGTTCCTGGGCTTTGGTCGCGGTCTCGAGCGCGCGTGCTTACCCGCTTACCAGGTTCTCTGCTGGCTGTCACTTCATCTCAACGATGCACGCCCTATACCCACAACGCGACCAGCTCAAGGTTCTCCCCGAGGGTTACAAGCTTGGCGGCATCAGCAATAACCACATCTTCGAGCATTTCGGTGCAGGGTACGTCGTCTTCTTCTTCACGATGACCACCTGCGAAGAACGCGTGACGTCCTACGCGCGAAAATCGTCATTCTGGCAGAGATCCGCGGCGGAGGCGGTGGGCGGACTGCGGTTGACTTCGCCCGGAGTTCGATGCAGTCCGACTACGCGCATGTCGCTGCCGTATCGCTGCCTATGATGAACTAGCCGACTAGGCGCACCCTGCTCAGCGCGCCTCCTCGTTTCGAACGCAGCGTCTAGCAGGACGAGGCGCTCGACAGGACCCTGACGGGAGGGCGGTCTGACGGAGACCATAGAGTTTTCATCAAACCCTCTTGACACGCCTTCGTCTACCTTCCATCCTCTTCACAAAACCCCCTCTTACCCCGCCTGACCACTTCCTCGACCATGTTCGACCTTTTGATCACGTCCTAACTGCTCGACAGATCCTGGCACCGCGCCGACGCCGCTGCCATCAAGATTGTCGGCAACGTCGTCGAATGGATCCTGCGCATCATCCGCTGGACGTGGCGGCCCATCCTCGCCATCGGCGTGCTCGTGTGCGGCGGCGTTGCTGCCCAATCACTGTGCGCTGCCGCCTTTGCTGCCCATGAGCGCAGGCGCGCGGCGTACGGGGCGCTGCCGTGGGATGAGGAGCACGCGCTGACGCCGCGCTCTTCGTCGCCGCCGAGCCCGACACGGAGCTCGCCAGCGGGGGAGAAGGTCTGGTGAGCGCGTGACTGGTGGGGTGCGCGTCTTACATGTCAGTGCGCACCTCACATGTCCGTGCACGTCTTACATGTCGATGCGCGCCTCACATGACGGGCTGGATGTTTCGCGGAGTATGGTGTTGTTGCAGAAGGGGAGGGGTGTAGGAGGGGCAGGTGCTCCGTATGAGCGGGGCACCCGCGCCTGCCTGCATCTGTTGGGGAGACACGACTATGTGACACGCGGCGCGTACGACCGGCTTATGATCTTGAGAGCGGCGACTCGTGTATCATGGATCCATGGATCGCCGATTCGTGTATCATGCATCATCTGTATATACCTGCGCGGGGGCTGCTGCGCGTCACTAATACCAGGCGGCGGGCTGATGAAGAGGGTCTCATGCGCATTGGCGACTTGGACGCAGTTGTGCACAAGTCGCAAGCGTATGGGCACTTTGGTGTAATTCCTATTCGCTGCTCTTATGTCAGTGTAATCATCGCATCCATTGTAATTATTCCTGTCCTGTCGTTATCTTATTACAGTCTATTGCTTTTGGCATCCAGCTCTTCCGAGAGGCCCGAACGTCAGGGATGCCCTCCTGCGTATGCTGGTGTGGTCGCGCGAGCCGCTCAATGGTAGCGTGTTGTTCGACTTGTCGTGAGGCCCCAAGATAATTTGCTCTCTCCTCTCGTAGCCTCCATTGACTACTTCTGACAAGGCTCGATTTCCTCAGCAGACGACGGGAAGAACCAAGCTATAAGGCTGCTTTGATAGTCGAACTCAACCGTGACAACCGCGTGCCGTCACGTCACTCCGGCTTTCCGGTGCGAAATTTGGCGTCCTTCCGCGCGCCGGTCGACTCCACGTCCCCTCTTCCTTTCGCTCAGTCACCATGTCTCGCGCCTTCACCTCCGTCTTGCGCCCTCAGGTCCGGAACTTCTCGACCTCCCGTCTCGTCTTGAATGCCGCAGGCGGTAGCAAGCCGTATGTATTCCTCCTCACGAAGGCAAAGGATCGAGGCTGACTTCGCCGTCGTACAGGGCGCCCAATGTCTTCGTACGTGCATTGAGTACAGCGGAAGTGTACTGAAAACTTATGCAAGCACCCAGTTTGACGTGACGGTCGACGACAAAGCTGCCGGGCGCATCACGTTCAAGCTGTACGACGACGTCGTGCCCAAGACGGCGCAGAACTTCCGCGAGCTGGCGACGGGGAAGCACGGCTTTGGCTACGCGGGGAGCATCTTCCACCGCATTATCCCTGCGGTGCGGACGCTACGCTTTGCTCTCCGGGCGCTTGCTGACATCGCGCGTATGCAGTTCATGATCCAGGGCGGCGACTTCACGAACTTCAACGGCACGGGCGGCAAGTCCATCTACGGCGCGAAGTTCAATGGTGCGTGAACTTTTCGGACATGCTGGAACTCTGGCTGATGCTTTGACTAGACGAGAACTTCAAGATCAAGCACACGCGCCCTGGTCTGCTTTCCATGGCGAACGCTGGCCCGAACACCAACGGCTCGCAGGTGCGTTTCCCCTGCATCCGTCTTCTTGCTTCCTTCGTTCTTCGCTGCTCACGCAGCTCCCAGTTTTTCATCACCACTGTGCCTACTCCCTGGCTCGACGGTCGCCACGTCGTCTTCGGCGAGGTCGTTGAGGGTAAGCGATACTCGTCGCCTTTCCATGACTATCTCTGACTTTGTTCTCAGGCATGGACGTCGTCAAGGACATCGAGAGCAAGGGCTCCAACAGCGGCACGCCGCAGGCTCGCGTCGCCATCAGCGCCAGTGGCGAGGCCTAAGCCCGCCCTCGTTCTGTAGGCGTCGTCGCCAAAAGGCTCGCCATGTAGTACTTTACCGTGGTGTAATGACCAGTAATCACGACTCGCTGCTCTTAGGGTGCGCCTCAACTGAGCAGGTACGCTGAGAGGCTCGATCTGTGAGCTCATGTGAGTCCGTCCCGCCTGAGCGTTGGAGGGAAGTCAGTAGATAGGGGCCGGCCCGGCCCTCCGTCTGTGCGCTCGGGAATAAAGACGAGTATGCTGGTTTGTTCTGGACCATCTTGACTTTTCGTACGAGCTATGTCGACCGCAGACAATTCAGAGCGTGCCGCCAAGCGCCAGCGCACTGAGGACCCGCCTGAACTCTCCGCGGCAAAACGCCATGGCAAGCACTGGTGCCGCGACGGCTCAGTCGTGCTTCATGTCGAGGATACTCTCTTTCGCGTCCATCAGTCGGTATGCGACGGTGACTGCGCTTGAAGAGACATACTGACGTGTCGTAGACTCTGGAAAGGCTCTCCGAAGCCTTCAAGGATCTATTCACCGTCCCTCCACCCGAGGGTGAAGCCCTTTTGGACGGGTGCCCCCTCGTTCGTTTGGAGGGCGACTCCAGTGCAGATTGGGAAACTCTTCTTGATGCAATATACGACCCAATCTAGTGCGCCAGGCCAATCTAATGAGCGCGTTGTAGAATACTGATCACTCTGCAGCTTCGTGACGCTAGAGGTTGACATTCATAATTCGGTCGACACCAGCATCCCCACTACTCTGAGGCTCCTTCGTCTGGCGACCAAGTACCGCATCATCGCCTTCAGGAAGACTTGCATAAACCTGCTGTCTGTAGACTTCCACTCTGATCGTCTCTTCAAAGTGAGAGATCCGCCACCTCCTCCGCAGAACATCGTTCTCGTCATGATCGTCGCGCACGAGACGAATGCCTTGACGCTGCTGCCTTGCGCGTATCTCCTTTGCGTCACGGAACTGGATGAGAATGAGATATTCACGGATGTCACTCTGCCAGCGGTGCTGAAGGTCAACCTGTACCACGGCATTCTCGGCATCCTGGACGCGCTGAGAAAGGATGTCTTCCCGTATGCCCACGGCCTCGCAGTGGTCGAAAACTGTGAACGTTTCGTCAAGTGCAGCATATCTGCGTTGTTTCAGCCCTATTTTCATAATCCTCATTCTCCCTGCTACATATTCGCCGACAATCTCGATTCTCGGGAGGCTTGCAGGACCATATGCGATGTGTGCTACAAGCGCGTGTCTACGACTTTCTACGAGGGGCGACAGAAGACCTGGGAGCGTCTACCGGAGATCTTTGGCCTGGGAAAAGACTGGGACGAGCTACGACGCATCCAAGATTACGATAGCACACCCGACCCGTACGTGTCCATGCGTTGTTTGCCTTGCAAACCGCGTCGCTAACTCCCTGCAGATGACGATCAATGATGGCTGGCGGCGGAGCTTTTTGGTGGCGGCGAGATATATCAAGCACTGTATGCATTGTCGTCGCGATCTATTATCGACTTCATACTAGTGGAATGCACTTGTGATCATATTGGGGGATGCCAATATTTTCCTCTTGCATTCAGATTCTCATAGTTCCCGGATGCACACAGCGGTGCCGAAGCTAAGTCTGAGTCGCTGGGCGATCGCGCCTTCAGGAGGGTCAATGCGCTACATCAATACGGTGCGATGGCCATGACTGTTTGGTCTCCCGGATATGAGTCGGCCCCGCGACGGTCTTCCTCTCCCCATCTCACTCTCACTCCTCCCCGAGAAGACGAAGCATGGTTGCACCCTCTATTCACGCGATTGCTGAGCGCCACGATAAGTACTGGCTCCACGACGGCTCCGTCATACTGCACGTCGAGGATACGCTTCTTCCGCGTGCATCAGTCGGTGAGTGAGGGCGCCTGAAGCGTGCGACGACGTGCTGATGCTTTGCAGGCCCTGGAGCGAGTATCCGAGAGTTCCAAGGGTCTGTTGTCGATCACCTAGACACCATCCGCGACGGATACGCTGTTGTTTGTCTGGAAGATGATTTCTGTCAGGATCACGAGCTGCCCGCCATCCACATTGCGTGGTTCATCGTGTTTTCCAAGATGTCGAATGCAGGCCCAAGGGTATCTGGTCCGCGATTAGATCCGTCATGCGGTAAGCGTCATTTTCGATGGTGTGGCTCTACCTTCATATATACTTCATCGTGGCTGGGTGACTGTCGATGGCATGGAGAGGCGAAGGACTGAACCAGGGTATGCATTCAGACAGCATCAGACAAAGACAGTATACAGGTCACAGGTGGCCATCAGGTATCATAGTTCTGCATCTGCCGAAGATCGTCCCAGCTTTTTCCAAGGTCAAATATCGACGGTGTTGCCTCCCACATCTTCTGCTCTCCTTCGGTGACCTCTTCCAACACCGTCTCATAGCACGTTTGGCACAGATGCGATTGCAAGTCGGAGTGTTTGACTCTGTCTTTGTGAGTTTCGCCATCTGCAACCCAATACAACTCATCCGCGTCATCGCCGTACCATGGTAGCAGGTAAGTTGGCAGTGTGCACGAGGCAGTGCAAGCCACCGAGCGCCTGAATTGGTCCACAGAGTGATAGACTTCAGTTCGCTGCATGCGTACGAGCTGCAATATCCCGTGAAGGATCCTGATCTTGTCCTCAGCGCCGAGTTTTTCGCTGTGGACGATGTGTCTTGGTTCACGCATGCACGAGATGTAGAGGAAGGCGAACGGCAGTAGGGTTGGTGCGTTGCTTTCTCGGGCCAGCTTAATGATATCGTACGTCGAATCAAGCATGGGCGCGTCGAGGGGGGAGATCTCGAAGTGGTTACGATTGGGAAAATGCGTGCTGAGAGTCTTGAGGGACTTCTCGCGATGCGTTGGCATACGGTATTTGGTCGCCAGTCGAAGGACGGCGGATACCGCGCGCAGCTTAGTATCGTCAAGTCTTTTGTCGGCGAGGTTGCAGTATCTGACCAAGGGAGGATGGGATCGGTCATTTTTGGGGAAATGTAGGCGATGATAGCACATACGAGATGGCATCATAGAGCGAGTCTAGCATAAGGACCCAATCCTCACAGCGATCGCCCGTCAAGCGCACGACGTGGCATCCATCCAGCATGTGATTCCCATCAGGCTGCGAAGCGGTCGACATATCCCGGAAAACCTCAGAGTGGACTTCCAGAAGCTGAAGTTCACATATGAGTCGATTGCCAAGTTTAGGATCATCGTTTTGGACGCACCGTCTGGTGAACGCGAAAGAGCACATTTTCGACATGTAACACAATCGAGCCGTCGCGATACCAGTGCTTACTGTGCCGTACAGCTTTGGATGGAGGCATCGAAGCGTCTAAGTCATCCGTGCGAGCGCGTTTACCTGGCGGGGGGCAGCTCGCCATGACGGGCGTGATCAAGGAAATAGGCGCCTGTCGGAGAACCGGGCCGCGCTCCTAAAGCAGCCTTCGGCGCTTAAGTGAAAGCCGTCCGCTGCTTGCTTCTGTCATCCATCATGGCAGACGACGACTCGTCTTTACCTTTCAAGCGCCGAAGAACAGGGGAATTGGACTCCCCGAGCAACACGGTCTTGCCGCGGAGGCATGCCACGCGATTATCAGAAGTTGAACATAACATGTGCAGTTGTACCTCTCCATGTTCAGCGTGAAGCGATTTGAGGAAGGAGCTACGGTCCATATATGGTGTACAAATCTGTATACCATGATCTTCGTGAGGAAGAAACTGTTTACGCCTTGGCCAGGACATCCTTGATCACCGCCTCGCTCGTCTCCCACAACTCCTTCGCCAGCTCCTCGTTCTTCAACAGACCGTCCTCAGGCGCAACTTCCTTGAAAGGCATGATAAAGGCACCATTGAGATTGGCCGCTTCCGGTGCCGCGGCAGCCCACACCGGCGCCAGCGCGCCCTCTTCGACGGATAGGACCTGCGCAGGAGCTCCACCGGACGCCTCGAGCATCGGGCGCGTGCCATCGGTCACAATCTCGCCGGGAGGCACGGCGAGGGAGACCAGGTAAGGCGCACGGCGCTGTAGCTCTTTTGCAGTCAGGGCGTTTGCGAGCTTGCTGAGGGCTGAGGAGTTGAGGATGAGTGGGGGTTTGGGGTACAGCAATCGAAGGTGACGTACAATAGCGCTGGAAGTTGGCAAAGAACCCATCGGGGCTGCCCATATCCGCATTCAGGTCATCGACCGAGCGGAAGCGTACGGTAGGTGGGAGCCACTTGATTGACGCCGCTGATACCTAATGAGAAAGGGGACAGACGATTAGCAGCAAACATGCGCAGTCCGAAGAGAGACCTACAAAGACAGCACGAGGAGCGTCGGACCCTTGCTGGGAAGTCTTCTCGAACAGCGGCAAAAGCTTAGTAGTGAGGAGGAAGGGGGCGAGGTGACTGTATCCAGTTCAGCGCCTGACGATTTTGAGGTGCTGCCAACGTACTTGGTCGTCATTGACACGGACAAGTCGTACTCGTTCTTGTCCAGCGGCCGCGCGAGTCTTCAAGAAACCATCAGCATCGACTTCACCAATATCGGACGGACAACACTTTTACTCACAAAGCAGCGTTGTTGACCAATATATCCAATCGACTCTCCTTGTCAAGAAGCGCATCGGCCGCGCGCTCGACCTGTTTCAGGTCGCCCAAGTCCGCCACAAAGGAACCCAATTGCTCGGGCTTGAGCGACGGATTCGTCTTCAACAGCGTTTCGATGGCAGAGTTCGCCTTAGCCTCAGAGCGGGCGCCGATATAAACCTTGGCGCCCTTCCGTGCGAGATGCTGGGCGACCTGGTAGCCGATGCTTCCAGGGGAGCTGACGAGGGATGCGTCGGGAGGCTGAAAGAAAGAATGAGGGTGGCTTGCTCACTTCGCTCCAGTTACAAGGGCGACCTTGCCAGAGAGGTCAGGGATGATGGAGAGGTCGTATTTCTAGGTGAACACGGTGAGCGACCTGCGTCGTAGAAGGCTCATGTGAGAGCTCACCTCGCCGCGCGGCGTGAACATGTCTTCAGGCTTGATGTTGAATACTTCGGAGGCCATGCTGATGCGGGGGCGGAGGCGGATAGTAGAGGGGAATGGATGGGACGCGGAGAGCAAGTGTGGTTCAGTGACCACTCCAGCGTCGGCTACTGGCCTTTATATCCAGACAAAGTGGGTCACATTTCGAGCATCTTCCTCGTAAGCTCTGATTAACAATGGGGGCTCTGTGGGTCTGCCGTGTGGTCTCTATTGCACGTTCCCCGTTCGAAGATGCTCGGCCGGCGCTTGCCGAGACGATTGTCCAGTGCCATCGGGATATGCGTCATCTTCGAGAAAGGCGAGTTCATAGAGCCAGATGATTCAGAATGACGTCGGCGGGCATATGGGGGACGTAGAAAGGGTGAGGCAGTTCGATTGTCTGAGATGCATGACGACCAAGTTCAAGAGCAGGTCGGCGCGGTTTGCCCCTATCCGAGGCTACTCCTACTTCTCACGATGACTTTCGGACATTGCCGAATATCCGCTCTTGCTCTCAACTATCATGATGTCCTTTCCTACGGTTGCTTCTGCCTCAGCCTTGGATTTCGTAGCAGGTTCATGACCTTAAGCTCAACAAATACTTAGATTGCCGGCTCTGCACCGCTTTTCTGAAATGTCTAATTCTCGGTTGCTTCACGACGATGTTCAAGACAGTCCCCTATTCCCTGGCTTTAGTATAAGAAGAGGGCACTCTTTTCTGTCCTCACACCTCATACAAAGCCATCACCTCGCCATCTGTAACCCGGAACGTCAACTCACACAACAATGGACAACTCATTCTATTCGCCTTTCGAGTACGACAGATTCCGCTTCGAAGCCCTCCTCGCATGCGGCAGCTTTGGCAGCGTCTACCGCGCCGTCGACACCTACCGCAACAACGAGCTGGTAGCCATCAAGGTGCAGAAGAAGCCTGAGGCTCGCTTTCACGTCGCTCAGCGTCAGCAAGAGGAGACTTGCATCCACGCCGCTCTCTACGGCCACCCCAACATCGTCTCGCTCTGGGGCGCCTACGAGACGCCCGGCGGCGTCTACCATCACATGGACCTCTCAGACGGTATCGACCTGCACGACGCGCTGAAGCAGAAGATCTTTGCGGACCGCCCGGGACTTCTCAAGCGCGGCTTCGGCCAGATCATCAGCGCGCTGGCGTACATGCACGGCAAGCGCTTCTACCACCGCGACATCAAGCCTGAGAACATTCTCCTCTCCGCCGACCTCCGCACTTGGCGTCTATGCGACTTCGGCCTCGCTACCCCCGACGACTGGACTCGCGGCAAGGGCGCGGGCAGTGGCTTCTACCGCAGTCCCGAAAGCCTTGTCGGGGAGTACGACAACGGTCCCGCGGACGTGTGGTCTCTCGGGATGACCCTCCTGTACCTCGTCACCGGACGCAAACCTTGGGCGAAGGCGACGCCCGACGACAAGCTGTACAGCCTTTTCCTCGAATCTGGTCCCAAGTTCTTCCTCGTACTGGGCGACATGACGGCGGAGTTCTTCCAGTTTATACGCCGATTCTTCGAGCTCGACCCGAAGAAGCGTATAACGCTGCGCGAGGCGGCGCGCGACCTCAAAGCGCTCAGTCTGGATGCCTTTCGTCCTGGGCAGGACATCGACTACGACTCGATTCCAGCGTATCGTGTCGATCCTTCACCTACCAGCGCCCTCGAGGTGGACGGAGAGGACCAAATGTTGTCTTCGCTCCCGATGCTCTCCGTGACCTCCTCGTCCACCGGCAGTATGGAGTCCTGCCCACGTACACCGAGGAGCACTCCTTACCGCTTGCCGCCGGACAGAAAACAGTACACATATATTAACGACGCCAGTCGACCGCGCCTCTGCACCGAATCGGTCTATCCAGGTGCGTCATCATCTCACTCCCCTAATGACTTTCACTGATTCTTTCATAGCCTTCTGAATGGCGCTCGTCTATCGTATGCCGCTTTCGCGTTATTCTGATAAGGGCCTTCACAGCCTAACTCCTTATTGCCGGACATTTACCATACTCATATGATACCCCTGCGCTTACCTACTCCAATGAAATGTCTTCAAAACCCTCTTAATCATCGCTCTGTGTCCTCTGCCAATCCCTGGCCAACGTATCGCTGTGACTTAGGGTACGTCTTGTGCGCCCACAAGCGCCCATCGATATTCATGATGTGACACGTTACGTCGTGACACTGCCTTTTTCCCGCGCCGCATGTTGACTTTGCACGGGATCTCCACGCCGTGCAGGATACCTCTCTCTCCGACCTTCCATATACATACTGACCCCCTCCCCAACTATGCCACCCGTTTCCATGTCTATGAGCCTGCCCACGTCAGAGGCGCACCTTTTGGCTTTCACGTTCGCGCTATCGTACGTGGGCTCCCTATACGTGGTCAAAGAGGGCCGGCTGCGTTTTGCTACTGGCAGTTCTCCAGGTAAGTCGTGGCAAAGTCGAGGGGAATATTGACCTATGCGAACCTCTTCAGAGATTCAAAAGCGCGGCCGTGACGACCCCGAGGTCATTCGCACGCGACTGCGGGCAGTCACCTTCTCGAGCATCTTCTCTATCCTGCTCTTGTTGTACATCTGCAGCATGGTAAGTGCTCTACTTCCATCTCCCACTAACCCTAACCTTCTGTGAAGGACGTGCTCAAATGGCGCGAACTCCTCGGCTTCGCTCTCCCCTTGCCACCTGTTTCTAGTTTCTTGTCTGCGTCGCCAGTCGGCGTCATCTCAAGCGTCTTTCGTTTCTACCTTCCGTATCTCTTGATACCAATCCTGTACACCGGGCCAATCTACGTGATATACCTGCGCAAGAGGCTGCCATATCAAGCGTATTCTCCGGGGTTGCTGGCGAGCTTGAAAGGCGCCGTGGGCAATGCTGTGGGCGTCAGGAATTACGTGGTGGTAAGCGTCGTAAGCCGAACACCGTATTCGAGATACTGACTACTATAGGCGCCTATCACGGAAGAGATAGTCTTCCGCGCATGCATTGTCGCTGTATATACTCTATGCGGGGCCGCGCGATGGAAGATCGTATGGGGGTCCCCTCTTTGGTTCGGCATGGGTAAGTCTCCTCTATCATCAGGCCTTCATGATCTCATCAACTCTCCCAGCGCACCTTCATCACGCCTGGGAGGCGTACAACAACCTAGGAAAAACATACAGTGCCTTGCAGCAAGCGTTGGCGCAGACAGGTTTGGCGACCTCCGCCCTCTCCGCTCAGAGCTCATTCATTTCTAGCCTTCCAATTCACCTACACCACACTCTTCGGCGCCTACTGCGTCGACATATTCCTCATCTCCGGAAACATCCTCGCGCCCGTGAGCGCCCATATTGCGGCAAACTTCATGGGGATGCCGATGTTTGGGTACGAGAAGAGGATGTTACCGCACTATCGGAGGAGTGAGTTGCGCGTGGTCATTAAACGAGGTCGGCTGCTAACGTCTTTTGAAGGCATCACGGCTATGTACTACCTGGGCATCGTTCTTTTCACCGCTGGGATGGTCGTCGCTCGCAGATAGTGGCACCGTACTGCCCTTAGGGCTATCGGCGGCACGATCGACAACGGATGTACGCGCTCTCATCCCATGCACCTAAGGACATTGTATATCTCGCCTGTTGTACATGTACATCGAAGGCTGCGTGCGATACCCTCTCACTATCAACGCCCAAGGTATTCGCGTGATGATGCATTGTCTGTATGCATTCAGCTCGGCCCCCAGCATTCGCCGTGCTCGCCCAAGTAACCCTAGAGCTTGAGACCGACGGTCTTCGCTATTGTACACCGCAAGCAACGACCGGTATGTTTCTATGATTGTAGAATCAAGACGTGAGATACAAGCAATCCGGATTCCATGCCATGCTACAGGTGCGTATAAATACTACGAATAAATAAGTCCATCATCGCCGCCACCTATCCTCCGCGCCCAAAGATCCCGCATAGCCGTGCACATATCCTCCGTACCCGATGGAGGCTTGATCAATGCGAACGCGAGATCATCATCGTCCAAGCCCGGCGCTCCCTTCGCAGACCCCTCGCCATCCTCGACCGAACCCTGCCCGAACTCTTCGCACATAGACTCAAATACGCGCATCATCGCGTTTTCTTTTACGGCCCTCCCTGCAGACCGAGCTTCCGACTTCGCCGGCTGCACGGCGACGCGCTCGATCAATGGAGGTAAGCGCGCGGGGAAGAGCTCCAGGGTCGACCCTGCAGGCTCATCATCGAGCGGGTGCGGGTCGCGCAGCTCGCACATCGCCTGCTGGAGCTCGCGGGCGAAGGCGGGGGCACCTGAGACGCCGTCGACGCGCAGGACGCGCAGATCGGGGCACGCCGTCTCGATCCCGCCGAGTTGCAGGAGCCCATGCGGGTTACGATGACCGGAGAGGTGCAGTCGTTGCAGGCGGGGAAGTCGGGTATGCGCATCGGATGGGAAGGGGTATAGGCCGTGCACGGTGAGCTCCTCAAGGTGGGGGAAGGGTATCCGGAAGGCAGTATGGGCGAGCAGGGTCGCGCTGGAGAGCAAGCTGCTGCAATGTATGGAGAGCGTCTCGAGCGACGGGCCCGTGAAGCTCAGAACGCGCGCTATAGATTCCTGCACGTGTTGCGATCGCGGGCGGTGCGTGGGGGAGGTATGACGATCGGAGATGAATAGGTGCTTGACCCCTCTTCGCAGGGCGCCGTCTTCGCCTTCGAGCTTCTCCGCGAAGTCGATGATGCGCTCCGCCGAAGATAGCGACACGGATGTGTGGATGAGGTGGTGCGCGAGGGAGCGGTAGTAGTGGGAGACGCTGGCCAATGCGCGGATGGTGCGCCCGTCGTCCACAGAGGACGCGAGCTGGCAGATGTAGAGGTGCAGCTCGGTCGGGCAGGCGTCCATGGTGAATATGAGTGTTCTGCGCGCTCGATGGGTTGTGTCGTTGACGAGGGGAGGTTGCAGGATGTCCCAGACGACCTAGAGGCATGACCAAATTAACAATGGCGACCCTATTGCGACCTATTGCGACATTTGGCGCGACGATGCGGTCACGTGAAGATCATCGTCGCGATTACGAAGTTCGACTTGCTCGAAGTCGAACAAGTTGAAGGGCAAGGGAGGACGACGAATGGACGTTCCGCATGGCGGAAAGTACGGGGACATGGTGGGAAGAGACAAGGGCTGGGAAATACTCACGGGTGACGTGACCGAGATCCGATCGCTGATGAACGTGGCAGCGACGTGCAGCGGGGACTGCTGGCGGGGGCGGGGGCGTCGACGAGCTCCCCGTCCCCCGCACCTTATATCTGGCTCGAAATGGGAATTGCGTAGGCCGATCAGCCTTTGCTCCGGCCCAGAATAGCCTGGGGCCTGAGAACTGTGAGGCCGCACGCGATGTGGCAGCCATTCCACCGCACGTATGGTGAGCGGCGCTTCGGAATCAGCCAGAGGTTATTCAGCTTTTCCAAATGCGCACGCATGACGGACGGGAGGTATGATGTAGCAGCGTCTGCGACTTTGGGAGGAAGCGGAAGCATGGAAGTCCCGTTGGGTACCGCAAACGTTGGAAGCAAGCATGTTCGGCATTCACCGAAGGAAATCAACCTGGAGTTTCGATGCCAGGCGTGCCACCAAAGACCCTAGTATGAGCAGGCTTAGCGGCAGATAGTAGATAATGGAGCAATCTGCGAGACTTTGCGATGGTACAGGTGCAGTTGATTGCGCACGAGTTAACGCAGAAGCACTCTCGCACACCTTCAAGCCGCTTGACTTTCCTATCCTAGACCCTCACACATGCGATACTGATAGCAGTCAAGCTCAGTCCCTGACTCGCCAAAGGGCCTCAGGGAGTATAAATAAAGAAGACGCACGCCTATGAGAGCCATTGGCAGGACCTACGTGTCGGAGTGGGGCGCCTTGCCACGAATGCGCTGGCTTCCCATGAAGGGCATGTCGACGCGGCTGCCTGTTTCCCTTGACGCGCGTTAAGTAACAGAAAGCTTTCAGGGTGATACTGCACTTGTGTGTCAGCGAAAGGACGCGCGTCGAACCTCCATGTGCTACTTTATGGCAATTGCCACATAAGATGCCACGCGTACCTGATACCAGCTCGGGATGAAGCCTACACAGGTGGATGCAGTTCTGGCCCTAAGATACGCCTCCAGCCGCACAAAATAGGCCTTTCGACGACTGTAAAATAGGCGGAAATTGGACAGGTGGGCGGAAGAAACTGAAATATTGATTCCTGGATTCGCCGCACCCGACGCCGCAGACCAGAAAGTCAAGATAGCCTCACCCGACATGAAGCGTCAAACATGACGGATCGCCAGCAAATACACGCGTCTGATCCCTGCGAGCGCTGAGGAGCATGCTCTGCCGCAGCCGAGCGTCATTGGCGCCGCCGCTGGCGACTCAGGGTAGAATATTATTTGCGCCGCACGTCTAGCGCGCCCGCGATGGGAACCTGACCATTAATTCCATAAGCCCAGGGGAAACGTTGCACGAAAGGGTGGGGCGTATCTAGCTTCCTGGCGAAGCCAATTCGCTATGCGAAGGAAATTCCAGAGCGAGCAGAACGATTCGGCATGATAGGCCGTCTTGCATGCACGAGGAGGTACAGAACCATATGGAGCGCTAGACGTGGCTAACATCTGTGCGCTGGAGAGAGGGTATTGCGCGAGCAGTTCCCGCTCTCCAGCGCCTATCAACGCGGGCTACAGTGCAATTGTCCCAAGACGGATATAGCCTGCAGGGACGCGTAAGCTCGAGCGTGGGTGAAGTAGTGCGCGATTGGAAGATTGGATGATAGGCGTACCTTCATATAGTAGGGTGCCGAGTCAGATGTCGGAGAACGCCGTCGGGTGGCACCTTTTCTGCATGATCATTGAAGTGGAATGATGAGTCCAAAGACGGAAGAAGGAGCGACAGAATAGAAGCCAGCCTTCCGAAAGACTTTGAGTCCCATAGAGTGATGCCTTTGCTTCGAAGAGCATTTGGTTTTGTGGCAAACAACCGACTGAACTCGTTGTGACTTGAATGACGCTCGTCGACGGATTGAGTCTATGAGTGCAGTTGACTGAGCCATAGTCTCCAAAGCACTGAGAACACGTAGAGAACGTCTCCTACAAATTAGCGGAGCAGAGTCTAGTGCCAGCGAGGCGATCGGTCACACAGAAGATTGCCGCGTCAGCAGTTTGTCAATATAAATACGCTGATTCACCTATATAGTCGATGTATCTGCTCAGTTTTCAATTATATGTTCAGCACTCCCAAAGCTTCTGAGGACGGTAAGGTCCGTAAGTCGTCGAAAGTCGTGAACGTCGTCGGCACCCGGAGAACATTGTTTCGTAGCTGAGACGCGCCTGAGGTCGAGCACAATCATCGCAGAGCACACGGGTAGCCATTTTCTTCTGCAAACATTCTCTGTGAGCAATTCGTGTCAGAGGGGTTCCGGGGACATGGTGGTGGCAGGACAGCACGTTTTCGAGACAGTGACAGTGAGCAGGTGAGTCACGGGCCGCGTGGCGCCCGGCGAAAAGCGAGCACAGCCACGGCGCACTCCTTATTTCCAACCTTCACTGCACCTTTTCTGGCGTGAATGGCGCCAATACAAAGCCCGCTCTGATATCTGCTACGAGCGTTGGCGCGTCCCGTCCTGGTATCGGCGCCATGAGCCGAGCATCCGCAGTCCATCTGCAGCTCTCGGGATCCGACTGACACTGGCGCCAGTCTAGTGATCGTGAAACCGACGAACGATACCCATGGGTTCCCACAAGTGTTCGCGACGACCGCCCAAGCGCGCAGTAGCGCCCGCTCGGTAACGCTCGAAGCGGTAGACGCCACAAGTTGTTTTAGTCAGCGAGCAACGTGACGTCGCCCCGAGATGCGATATCTAATCGCTGAATCGCTTCTTACCAGAGTCCATCATCTTCAGCTGTCATCTCTCTCGAACTTCCCGTTTATTTGACCAGCATGTTCAGCCAAGACCTTCCCCCCTTCCGCCCGCGCACGCCTCAGTTCGTCCAGCCCCCGCATCCGGAATGGAAGTACGGGACGCCGGTGTCTGCGACTGAAGAAGGCAAGAGATGGTTGGAGGGCATTGACGAACCCGATGCGTTCAAGGAGATCGACCCGGCGACAACTGCACCTAGGTATGTATACATCTCTTGAAGCGTCATCCATGTTTGCTAACCTTCTACAGGGACTTGTACAACGTCATGAAGAGCGGCGTCGTACCGCGTCCCATCGCCTTCGTCTCGACCACTTCGTCCGATGGTGTTGACAATTTGGCGCCTTTCAGGTATAGTCTACTTCATCCTTCCCATACCTCTCCCGTTCTAACCCAAAAATTAGCTTCTTCAACGTGGCCACCGGCGCGGTCGCCTTCTCTATCTCCGAGGGGGAGCGCACGAAGGATACGCTCGCGAACATCAAGTTCGAGCGCGGGTTCGTCGTCAACTTGATCAGTGAACCGTGGCTCGTGAATGCGCATGCGGCGGCGATCCCGGCGCCGCCGGGTGTGAGCGAGTGGGGCTTCTCGGGGCTGACGAAGATGCCTAGTGTGAGTTTTGGGCGTGATAGCTTTGTGTACGCGCACCAGGTGCTCATAAACTTTGCTCTCTAGAAAGTCGTGAAAGCTCCGCGAGTCAAGGAGAGCGCGTTTGCCATGGAGTGCGAGGTTAGTCGGTCATCGCTGGGGTCTCATCGCTCTCTGACCCTCTGCGAGTTTCTACATCAATACGAAGTCCACGACCCGCGGACTGGTAAACTCTTCTACACGCACGTACTTGGCGAAGTCAAGTAAGTGGCGCAACATCTTCTCCTTCATCGCTGCATTGCATCTCTATCCCTGCACCTCTGCGTCCCTGCACGACCAAGAGCTTAACATTCATTCCCTGCCCACAGATACATCCACGTCCGCCGCGCCGTCCTCAACGAGAAAGGTGCCGTCGACGTGCAGAAGTACAAGCCCGTTGCGCGCATGGGCGATATCTCGTACGGCACCATCGGCGACGTATACCGCATGCCGGCGCCGTCGTGGGAGGAGGTGGAGCCGCTTCTGCCGGATGAGTTGAAGAAGGATCGGCGGTCGTAAGGTATCAAGGATGTAGCTGAGTTCCCCATCGTAGAGGTGAGTGAGACCTACTTCGCCCGCCCTTGAGCCGACCACATTTGGCAGTTGCTATAGAGGTTCAAATGTGTATGGTTCGTATCGCGCAATCCCATAGTCTTAGACCCCAGGCACGCAGAGGATTGTGATGGAAGGCGCTTTGGCCCTTGCGGCAGAATGGTGTGTGTACAAGATCGAACTCAAGAACTCCGTACGGGATCAATGACCTACTTACTGATTGCTCTGCACCCGTCTCCGATGTGTAGCTGCCACGGCCTCATGTGGGAGTACAGCGGCTATCTATGTGTTGAGCGGACCCTACCGATATCCGCACGCCAAGATCGACGCTGACCTATCCTACGCCCGTGACCTGTTAACTGCGTCAGAGAGGTATAAAGAACCAGGCTATCCGTTATGCGAACGTCCTTCCTCCGCCGAGAACCATGGCGGCTCCTGCTCTCCCTGCGTACCCGTGGCGCACACCCAAATTCTTCCAGGTGCCGGACCCGGAGTGGCACTTTGGAAGACCGGTGACAGCGACGGAAGAGGGCAAGAAGTGGATGCAGGGCGCTGACGGGGAGGACGCCTTCAAGGGCATGGACGCTACGACGGTTCCTCGCCGGTAGGCGTATAGCTCGTGTGCGTCCCTCTGATATTGACGCCTTGCAGAGACCTCTACCAGCTCATGAAGAGCGGAATTGTACCCCGGCCAATCGCTTTCGTGTCGACAACCTCGGCGGACGGAATCGATAACATTGCGCCCTTCAGGTAGGCGCGCGTCCGATATCTGCTCCGTAGCGCTGACCCATCTTCCAGCTCGCTGAACTTCGTGACTGGAGTGGTGTCGTTCTTCGTGCAGTCAGGTGATAATGGACCGTCGGACACGTTGAATAATCTTCGTACAGGGCACGGCTTCGTCGTCAGCGTCATCAGCGAGCCGTGGGTCACGCAGGCGTGCGTGACGGGCCTGAACGCGCCCCCAGGTATCAGTGAATGGGCGCTTTCTGGTCTCACCAAGATCGCGAGCGTGAGGGAAATCTTATGTATGCGGGAATTGCATGATAGCTGATTGTACCGCAGAGGACCGTGACGCCTCCGCGTGTCAAGGAAAGTGCCTTCTCGATGGAGTGCGAGGTATGCATGACTTCTTCATGCAGTTTATGTGTATATGTCTTTATCGCGCTTCCTCAGCTTATGCACACACATGAAATACGCGACGCGCAGAGCGGCGACCTCGAGTATACACATGTGCTCGGTCGAGTGAAGTGAGTGCACTCGATCGTGCTTGTCATCACAAGTGCAAACTGATCCCTTCTCTCCAGGTATATCCATGTCCGCCGGGACGTCCTGACCGAGCGCGGCGTTGTCGACATCCAGAAGCTCAAGCCCGTCGCACATATTGGTGACATCTCGTACTGTACAATAGGCGACGTCTTCCGCATGCGTCCCTCGACATGGGCAGAAGTCGAGCCATTCATTCCGGATGAGATGAAGAGAGATGCGAGGGGTGCGTAGATCATTGGTACTATCGGGTCTCCGCGACGTCGTTCTAGGAGGGGAGACGCTGCTGCAGATGCATAGGATGGGCTGCTTGAACATTGTTTGTCGAGGTGAGTGAACTCGTCAGCGGGGTGGCTCCTTCGCAAGCTGACTTGTCGAGTTTAGCAGCATGTATTCTGAGATAGATCTTTCTTATTGTCAGCCGCGAAATAGAGCTCTGTCTGGGTATCTTGCATCATGAGCGACGCGACTTTGTGGCAGTCATCCGGCGCTCGTCGACTGCTGGGCAGCGGGCATGGCCCCGTGGAGGACCTCCGACTATTATTGCCTCAAACGGAACCTATCCGCGCCAAAATTGGTGCCGCTAGGGGCTATTTATTGGCCGGTGACTCATTTTGACGGCATACGAGGGAGGTATATAAAGGAGGGGGTTGTCGCTCAGACATCCCGACCGCTGATCAGCCATATCGCTCGCAGACTTCGACTCACTCGCCACTCAGACTCCATCGTTTCCTCTACTCAAGCGTTCCCTAGAATCATGTCGAACCAGCTCCCCGCGTACCCCTGGCACACTCCCCAGTTCGTTCAGGTGCCGGACCCGGAGTGGAAGTATGGGAAGCCTATCACGGCGACCGAAGAAGGCAAGAAATGGATGGAGGGCGTCGACGAGGAGGATGCTTTCAATAGCGTAGATCCAGCTACGTATCCTCATCGGTAAGCGCGTTCCTCTAAACCGTATAACTTTTGTGCTGACATCTCATCAGCGACCTCTACCAACTCATGAAGAGCGCCATCGTTCCTCGGCCCATCGCCTTCGTGTCAACGACCTCCGCAGATGGGATCGATAACATCGCCCCCTTCAGGTGTGTTTCTTTCCTCCTCGTCGACGTACCGCCAGTCGCTAATTCTTTTGTTCTGTAGCTCCCTGAACTTCGTCACCGGCGTGGTGTCGTTCTTCATACAGCAAGGTGATCACGGTCCATCGGATACTCTGACCAACATTCGTACAGGCAATGGCTTCGTCGTCAGCATCATCAGCGAGCCGTGGATCGCGAACGCGCACGCGGCGGGCCTCACCGCTCCCCCGGGCGTTAGCGAGTGGGGCTTCACTGGACTCACCAAGGTGGCCAGCGTGAGTACTTTTGCTTGTGTAGGTGCTTTACGACGACTGACTGCTTAACAGAAGAACGTGAAACCCCCGCGCGTCAAGGAAAGCGCTTTCTCGATGGAGTGTGAGGTGCGTTCCTCTTCTGCTCCGCGCATCTCCAACCACGCCATACTCATCGTTCTTTTCAGCTCATGCATACCCACGAGATCTGCGACCTGCACACCGGGGCAGTTCAGTACACGCACGTGCTGGGACGGGTGAGGTGAGTCTATCCGCCCGCATCGACCTCAAATTTCAACTAACCTCCTCCCCCCAGCTGCATCCACGTCCGCCGTAATGTCCTCACGGAGCGCGGCGTGGTTGACATTCAGAAGCTCAAGCCCGTCGCACGCATAGGCGATATCTCGTACTGTACCATCGGCGACATCTTCCGAATGCGCGCCCCGTCTTGGGAGGAGGCCGAGCCGCTGATCCCGGAGGAGTTGAAGAGAGATGCGAAGGGAGCGCAGTAGGATACTGTAGAATAGCAATGCTGATGTTTAGGTAGACAGTTTCCGTTCAATAGATTGTCGGCTCCTATTTCTCCACTGCGTATCCGGTACATGAAATCAAAAAATATCACAATGGAGCCACCGTCCAGCAGCAGCTTCCTCGCCACGCTAGTGCTGCTCAAACGAAGTACTCCGCATCGACCCAGTTCGCGTAGTCGCTGCCCACCGCCGTCGAGATCGAGTACGACTCGCTGCTGAGCTCGGTGGCGAATGAAGGGCGCGAGATGGAGGAGATGCCGCTGCCGGTGGTGGCGTAGTCGGCGAAGGTGACGTGCCCGGTGCGCTCGTCGCCTTCGTTCCAGATGGACCAGAGGGCGGGGTTGATCTTGGCTGTGGATGCGAGGGTTAGCGATGGGGTTAGTGAAGAGGGGAAGGAGAGGCTATGCGTACCTTGAACGTCGGTGTTCATGAAGATGACCTTCGCATACTCTGCGAAACCGGAGCCCTGAGATGAAAGAGAATCAGAGAGAAGTAATCAGCGTACCTCTCCAAGGACGACCAAGGTAGAAGTTGCCCTCCGTGTTGGAGTCGGCACCATCGGCGAGAACAATTGTGTTCTTGTTGAAGACGTCTGGCATGAAAAGACAGCGTCAGAGAGCACATACAAGCCCATACTTAGCGCCTACTTACAGCTGCCGTCATCATCGGACTGCCTTCCATGAGCGGTGATCCAGCCCTTGCCGCTTACAGCTGCAACCAGTCAGCCCATCCCATTCGAGCACAAGGGACTCCAAGACGAACCAAGCGTGTTCCCGCCGAAGTATGCCTGAGCTTGCTGACCGAAGATGAAGTCTGTTGCGCCCTAACCCGTGGTCAGTATCAACTCTTCGCGAGCCACCTGGCGATCACATGAAGCGCACCTCGATGTAGCTCTTCAGGTAGACCTGCGTGCCAACGTTCTACGCAGCTGTCAGGAACAGCCCAAAAAGTCGGACGATGAGCTTACCGCGAGCAGCGTATCCTGGTACCCGTACAAGCCACACCCGTAGAATCCCACTTGGCTACCATACTGACTGACAGCGATAGCCTGCGAGCCCTTGCCGTACGAATTGACGATGTCAATGTTGTAGATGGCGACATTATCACTGTGTACGCGCAAGGTGCCACTCGCGTCGTTGGACCCCGCCGCGCTTGCGTCGAGGCTGTTCGTGATAGTGACCTTGTTACCCTTGTAGTCCGACGTGTCTTCGGTCTCGCCGTAGATCTGCGAAACGCATTTCAAGTGAGCGAGAAGGTGGATGTAACAGGGTAGGAGGGTAGGAAGCGAAGGAAGCACGCGAACTCACGGTAAGCGCGCCATTCCTCTCGATGTACACCTGCTCGTTGTAGGTGCCGCCGTAGATGAAGATCACGGCATCCTCAGAGTCGCCGAGCGAGTCCACCGCAGCCTGGATGGTCGAGTAGTCGTCCGGAACAACCACGGCGCCCGAGGGCGGGTCCGTCCGCGACGCGGCGAGGACAAAGGAACATGGAAAGAGACTAACCGAAGCGAAGGGAAGGAGCCGCATGACTGGAAGGGCGTGAAGGATAGTAACAGGAAGGATAGGACGGAAGGAAGACAAACGGTGCACCTTGGCGCCTGGATCCGTGCTTATAAGCTTGTTCCCGGATATACCACGGGTATGTGCGTCACCTGCCGACGGCGGGCGAGCAGGCTTTAATGAAGGTGCCTGGCAACGAAGCCCGCGGGCCGCTCTGGGCCGCTGCGCGCTGCCATGGTCGACGTGCAAGGAGCGAGAAGTCGGCGAGGGGCGCATGAGCGACCGCGAGCAGCTGAGGGGTGCGCGCATGGCCGGAGAAACGACAGCAGCCGGTGAAGGGAGACGGGCTGAGCATGCTGCAGCCTTGCGCGATGGGGTCAGCTGGTAAGACGGTGTACTATACAACGGACCGCTGTGTAGAGTATGCTCGACATGTCGATGAGAGTCTGGGAGTGTGGCGCGTCGTCTACCTCATGCCATGATCTTGTCCGATGACTTGGCAGGCGGGCAAGCGGCAGCCTGATTCAAACCTAGTCAATCTGAACGTAGAATCAAGAGGTGAAAGGTGTGACAGACGGTATAAAGGAGGTGACAAACTCACCTGCGATAGTGCGTAAACCTTGGAACCATGAGTATGTTGTCCACGTCGCAAAACGAAGAGTCGTGTTATCAGAGATTTCCTACAATTACGTAGTGGCACAGTATCGTAGAGCTAAGATACATCGTCGAAATCCAATCAGTAATGCATGAAGACACTATCATTACGAGCGCGATGGTACTCCACCTGTAGCCCAGATATATGCTGCTCATCTCGTTCTGTATCACATCCATAGACGCGCACGCGCTGTAGTGCAGCGAGGGAAACATCTGCAAGACCGTCCAGTAACGCTTCGAGCGATGCGCCAACCTTGGTGTTCCCCGCGTGACCCTTAAAATTCCCGGCGCCACAGTTGGACTTCCCTGTGGGGCGAAATTCGATACCCTCCGCCTTCGCCAGCGCCTCCTTGCAGGCACGAATTGAGCTCAGAAGCCGCTCGCCATCCGAGGGATCCAGAGACACGCCGAGCGTTTTCAACGTGGGCGCGAGTAGGAGTAGGGAGGGAAGTTTGGGTAGCATGTCCACGCTACAGCGAAGCTCGCTAAGCGAGCTGCAATCACCCGAAGAGCTACAGCGCGAGCGGTCGAGGAACGAGGCGATTGCAGGCAGAGACTGCGCCTCGTTCGGCACCTCGAGCACCTCGAGACCGGGCGCGACAAGCAAGCGGAGGTGCGCGGTGTGACTTACGCGCAGAGCGCGCAGGTGCGGAAGCTCGATGGGCTCGCCGTGCGCGTCGTCTACGACTTGCCCGACGAGCTCGCACGTCTCCACGTTCGCCAGACGATGCAAGACGGACACCCCATCGACGACCACAGGGCCCGAGTACGCCGTCAACTGTCCCCATGGCGTCGCGTAGGAGCACACGAACGGGAAGGGTGAATGCAGTGCGACGCTTCGCAGGCGCGGCGCGGGAAGGATGTATGCGAGCTCCTCCTTCTCCGTATGGCTGTTATGCACACATAGGTGCTCTAGCATCGGCATCCCACCCGTCGCGCCATGCGCCTCGAGGAACGCCCCGAAGCGAAACACGTCCGCGTCGACGCAGCGCCAGCGTCGGTGGTGCGCGCAGAGGATGGCATGCGCGTCCGCGAGCGCCCCGGTATGCGAGGGGAGCCAGAGGCGGAGGTCGAGAGGGAGGTTGGCGGAGTAAGCAATTATGCGGCGTGTGGTGAGGGGGTTGGCGGGCTGCGTGCGCGAGTAGCTGGCGTCGATGGAGGTCCAGAGACGGCGGTCTGCAGCGGCGACTGCGCGCCATCGACTGCATACGGCGGTCAGGATGACGACCGGGTCGCGGGGATGAGGTCGGACGCCGCGGGCGGGGGAGTTCTGGAGGACGTGGCGGAATATCTCCGACAGTAGTTCGTTGGGTAGGGTCTGAATCGGCGCGATCTGCGCAGGGCGAGCTCTACTGAAGCACTCGCGCTGAGCAGTAACCTCGGCCACGTGGGCTGAATTAGCAGTAGTGCGTCCAGCGCTTCGGAGATCGCTGACGTCCAATGAGCCCTCGAGCGATTTTTGGCAGATGGCCGCGCAGCCGTGTAGTGATCGTTTGTCGCCCGGCCAAGCACCCAGTGGGAAAGGATGTGCGTATCGACCTTTGACGTCTATTGGTTGCAAGGGAATAGGAAGGTCTTTGCGATCGCCGAGTTTACGCTCTGGTAGATGAGAGGATAACTGATGGTATCGTCAGGCCATACCAAGATTGACTGGGGCGGACTTACGTGGTCCCTCTGTGCACCTAGAACGATAGATTGCAGACGCATCGCAGGATTGCCTCAAAGGCAGGTTTACTGAAGGAGAACCTAAAGGAATAGGACGGATTAGTGGCGACAGACACTGACCTATATACTCACCGGCATGTTCGCACGCCCGGCGCCCACGATGCCGGAGAACTACGTCAGTCGCAGCTACACTATGGCGCACGACGTGCGCGCCCGTCGCGCTCGCCGCCAGCTGCTTCGAGGGCTGAAGTCTGAGCACGGCAAAATGCGGATATTAACGGGATATGACCTGTGTTGAGGCCACGCTCCGGTCGCAGATCATGCACGATGCACCAGGCTCGCAGCGATGATGACATAGCAGACTTAAGCGCGCTTCGAGGAGCGAGGGGCCCGTTCGGCGACGGGAGACTTGAGGTCTGGTGCCCAAGGAGGGCTATGCCGACGAACCGTCTTGCGTCGGCCTCGCGGCCGTTCGGGAACTTGAATCTCCCTGTGTATGCGCATGACGTGAGCAGGACATTGCATGTTGAGCTCTAACTTTGCATTCGACGACATAGGCTGTGACCAAGGACATGCTATAGGGCACGCGCTTATGAGAGCCCAGAACGAGGAGACGATCATTGTTGACACCTGTTAGGCTCTGACTGATGTGGTTCTGTTTGCCCCACGCCACATATTCATACCGCTCTCTTGTTCCCTTCATTACGCGGACTTGTACTGTCTCCGACATATCTTCCTCTTGATATCCATATTTCTAAGAGAGAGCAGATTCTGCCACGCCCGGTGTCTTTTTGTGCACGTAGCCTCGCAGGGCAACAGGACCCGAAATTCGAACCTCCACCACGTCGGACCGCGCTTAGAAGAAATTTCCACGGTAGACGATGAGAGACCTGTAATTTGATCCATTAGAGTATCATACCAAGACACAGGACGTCAGTTCCAATGGGCTGAGGTCCGTCGTTCGTCGGCAGTGGACTCCGACGGTCGAATTCGCACATGGAAGCAAGCGCCGCTAAACCTCAAGCGGAACAGGATCTCAGGTATGAACACGGTCAACCGCTCTTGAGTCAGAATCAGTCTTGTTCACGCGGATCAGCCAGATCAAGACCTTCGTCACAAACACATCTCACCGCTGGCTCAGGCCGCAGGCCCATGCAAGTGATGGTCATAAACCGCGCTGGCTGTGCCATTCCGGGTCGGACGTATAAAGAAGTTGAGTCCTCAATAGCGTGTACCGCCCAGCTCAGATCCTCGCGCCTCAAACCGAGCATGCCATCCGACATACGCACCGAGGAGGTATTCCGCTTCTTCCCAGGAGAACAGGAAGGCTTGCCCCTCAGCGCATTTGCCCGCATCAACATCAAACGCTATTCACGAGAAGGGGCCATCTTCCACGAGTGGCTCCGCGTCTTTCTTGCCCCGATCTTGGCCCAGCTCGACCAGCCCGTCGAGGATCTCGTAGCCGATTTCGAGCACACGCGCGCCGTCCTCCGCTTCTCGCAAGAGTTCCTCAGCTTCCGCAGGGTGGTCCTGACCCAGTTCCGCCTCCCGAAGAGTCTCGTCGATAACTTTGACGAGCACGAGGGCTTGACCGTCGAGGGTGTGGGGCGCTTCTATCTGGCGTACTACCGGGCGCACGAGGCGCGCAAGTCGCCGGCGGAAGAGGACTCGCACCATGGCGCTGCCGGTCCGTCGCCCGCCTTCCAACGTCTCATCGAGAACTGGTTTGTCTCATCAGGCCTGAGCATGGCCACTGTGCGTGAGCAATTCGTCGGCGAGGCCTTCGCGGGTATGCTGCGCGCGCTCGCGCCCCGTCATGTGATAGAACAAGCCGAAGGCGAGCGCTACTGGGGGCTTTTCAAGAGGGGGCTGGCGAGATATCTTCAGGTGGATGATCAGGACTGGGTGAGTGGATCAGCGTTATATTGCTCCTGCCCTCAACGGTCTCTAATCCTTTCTCTCGTACAGGCAAACTTCCGTGAATTCGGGGAGTGGCATTTCCGCTTCCTCTTCGTCCACAACCTCCTCGACCGCAAGTCTCCTCGGGCGACGCTCGAGTCGCTTCGCCCAATCCGCGATCCCGTCACGTTGGGTGGAGCTTTGGCAGTCGGCCCGGTGAGTTCTGGGACAACATACAACTCGGGACGCACCACTGACTGACCTCTTCCCGCACAGCCGCATACTCAGAATACCTTGTCACGCAAGAGGCGCGCGGTATTGCTGGCGGAGACGGTGATCACGCTACTATACCACGTCCTCCACGTATCGGACGATCGCTCGGATGCCGCCGCCGAGCTGGCGATATGCGTCTTTGCGGGGATGCGTCATTTCATATGAGCGGTAGCATAGGCATTCGTATGGACGGTAGCAGATGCATTCGTATGAGCGGTAGCGTAGGCAGCATTCGAATAGAAGAATGGTAGTATAATCATCGCCTATAGCAAAATGTCAGAACTTGAGCGTCGTGGCCAGGTGGTAACAGCGCACGAATATCGTAGTGAATGGGATTGGTCCTAGTAGATATTTGTAGAATTGGGGATGGGAGGCAGTGCGCGCAGCGAAAACCGCTTTTGTTGTCCACCTGGGTCCATTGCACGCTTTGTTGTCAATTCTTGGTCGTCTTTCGTTTGCCACGGTAGGGCGGATGCATTCATCAGATTGATGTGTTGACCGTCACGGACAGCAGCCTGAGCGCTTAGACGACTACCGAAAGCAATTGTCAGTTCAAGTTACGATGCTTCCTACTCAATCGCCCCGAAACTAGGTCGACAAGAATTCGCTGGCCGGCCTGCGAATGCTTATGACCGCGGCATCAAAAAACATGCACGTTGTTGTTTGTAGCGTTGATCATAAACACGGACCACCGCCGGATTTGGCGCCCGGACATAGCGAAGAATGGACATACGCCTCGAATGCCATAATCTTATAAGACGAGACGTTGAGCTTTCCTGAATATCTCCATAAGCCACAATTCTCTCCGACAAAGAGTCCGACCCGCTCACCATGCCCGCTCTCATTCGCTCCGAAGCCTCCACCAGCCCATGCAACGAGTTCCGGTCCTTCAGGCTGAGCTTCGAAGCTAAGGAGAATGCGCGCAAGTACGGCAAGGACTCCGGCCTCTTTATTCAGTGGTTCTGCGCCTTAGTCCAGCCCTGCGCCGAGTGGCTCCTGCACCCGCGAAACTTCAAGTTCAGCGACAACGAAGTGCGCGAGGTGCTGGTCTTCTCCCAAGAGTGGCTCGCCCTCCTCGACTTTAGCAAGGAGTTTGCATTGAGAACCGAGGAGCAGCGGGAAGTGTTGTATGGGTACAAGTGCGACATTCCAGCGGCGCTTGGCGGGTACTGGGGAGCTTTCCATGCCGCGTGGGAACTGTGCCCAGAGCGTCGTGTCAAGGACTCGCCGTACAACTTTTCGAAGCTCGACATCCGGGCGCTCGGCTACGTGCGGAAGTGGTTCAACGACGCGGGATTGCCGCTGAGCGACATGTGCCAGATGTTCGAGGATTTGCCGTCGGAGGTCATACAAGAGCGGTACCAGTATCTCTTCGACACCAAGGGTCGGAAAAACGAGCCGGATACGAGACGGTACTGGAGCATATTCCTCGCGGGCTTGGCGAGATGTCTGGTACGGGAAAGCCTGAACATGGTGAGTGGGATTTTTGAACCCAAGTGCGAGGACGTTGCTCACCGAGCCCATTATAGTCCGGTCACAAACCGTATGAGCGGCAGGAGCGCTTCCGGGTCTTTGTTCCCATCGCGCGCGAGCGTCTCAGCTGGCTGGAGTGTATCAAGGATCCTGTTACTTTCGGAGGAGCGATGGCTTTGAAGGAGGTGCGTCGATGATTCCGTACGGGGGACTGGTCAATCCCGTATTCGTACATGAGACTAACCTCATCATTCAGCCCGCCACGTTCCACAACGGCTCTCCCTCGGATCGAGAGGCGTACATCGTCAGGAACATGCTGGCGATATGCAGCTACGTGCTCACGGACTTGTGTATGGCGGAGTCTTCGGCGGAGCAGGCGATTTGTATGTTCATTGAGACGCATCGTCCAAAAAATTAGTACCGTAGAAGATCATACTCATTGTCCAATGCCTGAAGAACATCAACCTGAGAGAGAAGTGGGAATACACGAAGCCATAGATTGATCGCAACACCCCAGCGTAGATTACTTGACTGTCAGCAAGCCGAGCACGAGCACACCTGTGATACAGATACCAAAGGGACCTATATCTTTGGGTTTGCTATAATGACCAACACGTTTGTACCAGATTCACTGAGAAAGCCCGAGGCAAGGCGATGGATGTTGGCTTCAAGCGCGAACGGCAATTGCCGAGCTGCGGCTCGCAAAACCCGGCCCGTCGGCGCCCGCGCGTTCGATTCTTGCTTCTGACCATTCCCTTGCGCAACTCGCTGCATCCCGCTCGGCTCTTGTGCTTATCTGCTTCGGCATAGCCTCTGTGACTTCTTCTCCTTCTCTAAGCCGTTCCAGTCCTTATTCGAAAATAGCCATCCTCAGGAAATCGACAAACATGGCGTGGCGAAATGCAACTCGAGGGCTACCTGCGATGGCGCTGTTGCGCGAAACCTCCTTTCAGTCGCTCGAGATAGCAAAAGGCGAGCTTGTTGCACCTTTCTCACCAATGTCTTCGACGGTTCTGATGATAGCGCGCGATTGCTGCTTGGCTCGTCTCGTTCGATTGGTGCGCTCCTCGACAGTTCCCATGCCTTTCCAGCTACCTACACAATCACCTCTCGCCTCGCCGAGTCGAAAGTAAACTTCTCTGTGTCGCGATCACAAAGTGGTCAATACCAGCGTTGATCTGCGATATCAGTTCTCTGGTTTGTGCGCCTCTTGATACGAGCGCCATTGTGGTCACAGTTTGCCCAGTATGAAGGCTTTTCGCGGTACGCGTCGGAGTTCATCTACGTGCTATGCCTCTCTATAAGCGTTATATAGGGGAAGCGCGTCCTGGAAGCTGCTAATTTTTCATGTCCATCCTCACACGCCCCGAGGATGTCTTCTCCCTTTTCCCCTGCCAGGCGCACCCTTCTCAGTCGGCCATACTGAGCGCGGAAGCATTCGCTGACCTCGATATCTTCGGCCGTGGTCACGCCATTATCAACGAGTGGTTCCGCGCCTGGATTGAGCCCGCGGTCCAGGATATCCAGGCGCCCGTTCGGGGCGACGCCGTGACATTTCAGCGCACGGCGGAACTACTCAATTTCATGCAGCACTTCCTGCAGTTCCGCACCGTCGCCCTTCGCCAGCTCGCGATGACGCAGGCTGACATCGATCACTTCCGCGCGCGCGAGGCAGCGCTGCTCGACCAACTTGGGTCGTACTGGGCGGTTTTCTATCACCTCTTGGAGAGGGCTACTCTCCCGATTCCTAGCGCCCTGGACAGGACTGCCAAGCGTTCTCTCAAGACTCAGACCGAGTACAGAAACAGCCTTGTCGCCGAATGGTTCTTCGACGTCGGGCTGGATCTGGATGCTACTAAGGGTGTTTTCGATCGCGACGCATTCCAGGATCTCAAGCGCAAGGTCTCGAGGCACTACAGCACCGACCGAACCGTCGGAGGATGGGACAAGAGGCGCTTTTGGTTTATCTTCTCGACCGGGCTCACGAAGTTCATCACTATGGGCGAAAAGTACTGGGTCAGTAAGACGACGCCTACATAGCTTTTTCCCCTCGCGCTGAACTGAGATATCTCCAGAATTACCTCGTCGGCTTCGACGGGTGGACGTCGCGCTTCACGTTGTTCAATAGGGCTTTGATGCACGAGGGCCCTCTCGATGCGGTGATTCCTTCTCTGCGTTGCATTCACGACCCTATCACGTTGGGTGGCGCGTTTGCGGTCGGAGCGGTGAGTGATGCTGTTCGCGAGCCCTTCAATTTTCTGACGCGTGGTCGTATAGGGCCATAGATCTAACGAGCTGTCGAAGGAGGTCCGCTCGCAGTGCCTTGGGAGAACTATGGTTCTCATCATCGCCCATTCCCTTCGTGCTCTTTCCGAGGGGTTGAATTCTTGCGCAGTGCAGGCAGTTTCCGCCTTTTTTGCGATGAGTCGCCCTGGTCTCTTCGGTTCACTTGAGTAGATTGGGATGTCCCCCAGGCAACCTGCCCTTCAATTGGGCAGACGAAGGCGATTTGTGCCCATCTGAACGTGTCACCGGTATTTTGTGGCGACTATTCTCTCTGCAATCTGATGAACGGATTTTTCAATCTTATACGAGGATATCGCATTATGAGGCAGCTCTCGATGCCGCACGCTCCGGTAACAAACGCTCTGAAAACTGGGTAAGTGATTGCGGGTCCAGAAGCCGGCGGCAAATCCCGAAGGATGGCTGGCGGTGGCCGAATATCCATCACGTGTTCGAGCCTGACCTCCGCACACATCCGACATCGTATGCACTTTGGCTCGCTACACAAAGATGAACAAAACACGGAATATTTCTCTCGGGTATATCATTCCAGGCCTGCTCTTCGATGCAATGACCTCATTGGTCCTGCGAGGAGGTTTTTGTTGTCTGCCACACTTACCATCCCATCGAGCTCGTCGAGCGAGAGGCGGCACAGGTCGCTTTCTGCTCCCTCCGGCTCCAGATTCTGTTCCCTCCGGAGTCTGAAGCTCTGCTTCGCGTCCCGTGCTGCTACTCTCGGGAAGTCCATCACTGCTCGCCAACAAACGCGCACAAGCCTCATATGCGCCATTCATCCTCCGACCGCCCTTCGGTGTCTGCATGCGACAAACCTTTGCGTTCTCATCACTGTAGCACATTCATGGCCGATATCTCCGGGACGCCTGCTGCTCCGGATGTCGTAGCATGCATGCCCGACTCCAAGGGAGTTTTTGTTCGGGTTGTGAGTCTCCGACGTCGACCTTTGACCGTCATCCGTCGGGCTCAGCAGGGGCCTGTCAAGCAGATGCCAAGGCTTTACAATATACGAGGACCCATTCAAGACACGAGGAACTCTCTCATACGCGACAAGATGAAGCCCCGACGAGCTTTGTGAAGGCATGCAACATGGTGTGTATGTTTCTTCTATGTTTTGTCCTCCGCATGGATTGCGGTTATATATTGGGAGCGCGATTGTACAACTCACCCATCCTCAGCCCAGCGCACCTCATCACCCATCGCAGCACGATGTCGTACAATCTCGTCCAACCCGTCGCCGCCTTCTGCACACTCCCTATGCAACCGCACCCGACGGTGCCAGTAGCGCTCGACGCTGCTGCCTCCGCCGCGGTTATGGACGCCTGGAAACCAGCGCTGAGATACCGGGCGGATTTTGCCCTGAAGCCATCCGGAAAGCTCAGTCCAGTCGTCTACAGCCCCACGAACACTATATACTGCCTCATCGCCGCTAAAACTCACGAAAACTTTATCACCGCGGCGCGCGACTTCCTCCTCCCTCGCGTCGACGGCAGACACTACACCCCCGCCGACCGCGCGAACTTGTCGCGCTTTGCCGACATCGTGCTCTACTTCGCCGACTGCGCCGGCATCTACTGGGAGATGGCCTTCAACAACGGGGAGACTTGGACGGACGGCGGCGAGACGGCGCTGGAGACCTCGCAGTACTTCAAAGACTACGTGTCGGGGCGGTGGGCTGAAGATATCGAGCGATTCTTCCGTGCGCGGGGCCTCGATGCGCGCGCTGTGCAGGGCGCGCTCACGGCCTGCGTGCCTGCCGGCCAGGATAGCCAGCTGTACCAGGATATTTTCTACTCTGGCGTGGTACGCGCGCTTAGGAGTCCGCAGCCCGAATATGTGAGTCCGCGTGCAAGATGGGCGCTCCCGCCTCCCCGCCTCCCCGCCTCCCCGCCTCCCCGCCTGCCTGCCTCCTCGCCCCCCACCTTCGCTTGCCCTCCATCCCTCTCATCTGACTCTTGACCTCGCAGAAACACATCCAGAACCACCCTTACACGCACACGCGCTTCACGTTCTTCAGTGCGCTGCTGAGAGACAGTTCCTCGAACCTGCGATCCGCCGCTCTCCAGCGCATCCGCGACCCCGTCACGCTTGGTGGTGCTTTCGGCGCGCGCGCGGTACGTTGTGGTTTTTCATTTGATTAGATGCGCTAGCTGACGTTGTATTTTTTTTGCTTCCCGCGTTCTGCGTGTCTCTCGCGTTTTGCTTTGTCTCTGGCGTTTTGCTTTGTCTCTCGCGTTTTGCTTTGTCTCTCGCGTTTTGCTTTGTCTCTCGCGGTCTGCGTGTCTCTCGCGTTTTACTCCCTCACCTGCATCCCCAAACCATTCACTCCACCCATCCACAGCCCTACAGAAGCACGAATATCGACGCCAACACTCGCGCAAACTATCTCATGCGGGACGTCACCGCCATCATCCGGTATGCCCTCGAAGATCTACCGCAGCCTTTGGGCGCGACTCTCCCCGAGCCTTCTGAGCGCAGGGCAGAGCAGGCGATCGCGACGTACCTCGGCATGCCGAGGCTATAGAGTCCAAACCACTGTGAGGCAGACTCTATACTGCTGTAAGGCAGAATCTACACCGGTGGAGTCTGACGGACAGCGGTATGTCGTAGCCCACGTCGCAGAGGGCGATTCTTGTGACAGTAGTAGTCTTTATTAGTTTAGTGTTAGGGATCCGATCTTATTCTGAGCTACTTATCCGGATCGCATCCACTGGCCATCGCCCACTGGATGTCACTCGACGCGCGCGACGGCAAGAAAGTAGGACAATCTCAGACCTAGGGTCGCTCCCTTACTCTGCCTAGTAGGGTCCGTGTCGAGGGCGAGGCGGCGCATCGATGAGGGAAGAACAGCGAAAGGCGTTCAATGCACTATGTAGTAAGCTTCCATCGGAGTGACAAAGCCTTCACCCGTGCTTTCTTCCATCGTCGCACCCTTTTTTCCGTCCGCCCTCTTCTCTCATCTCCAACAGACTCGCGTTCGAGAGAGAGGCTGCGCTTGCGCAAGAGGCGGCGGTCACGCACAGAGGGACGGCAGGGACGCACCAAGCGCAGATTGCGGCGGAGGAGGAGAGAAGGACATGGAAATGTGGCGTGGAGAGAGTAAAGCGCGAAGTGCGCGGAAGAGCGCAATAGCGTGCTCGGAAGAGCGCAATAGCGTGCTCGGAAGAGCGCAATAGCGTGCGCAGAAGAGCGCGGTAGCAGCGTACAGAAGAGCGCGAACAAGACGCCGCGCGGACGATGCGGTTGGCTCTGGGGGTTTCGACAGCAATCGAAGGAGAGCTTCGACAGCAATCGAAGGAGAGCTTGAAAGCAATGGAAGGGGAGGTTCGAAACCAAGCAGAGGAGCGAGCCAAACATCTGTCGTCCGGGAAGCTAACCATCCCCGACGAACCATGTCAGTGCAACGGTCCAGCTCATGACCGTCGGAATTAAGAGCACGTTCTCGCGCACCACGCGCCGCGTCGGTCCCGCGCGTACTTACGCACGATCATGTGATGGGTTGAACTTCGACGCGTTCTCCTTTGATTGGGCTTCTGCACACAGTCCCTGATCACCCCTTCGTCCCGAATCTCAGCTTCTTTGTGTCACGATTCTCAGATTCCCTTCGTCCCGAATCTCAGGTACCCCTTCGCCCCGTCTCTCTCGCGAACGAGCGGAAGACCAAACGATTGATTCGACGAAATCCAGTGATGATGTACATGATGCGCCACTCCCTCCACTCCCCTCACCCACTCGCCCCCCACCCGCGCCTACAACCCCTTCACTCCCTCCTCGCGCCTACAACCCCACTCTTCCCCTTCACCCACTCTTCCCCCACGCCTTCCCCTTCACCCCCTTCACCCACTCTCCCCCTTCTCTCCCACCCCACGCCCCCCAATATAAAAAAACCACAAACCACCCTCCCTCACGTCCTCCACCTCCCCCTCCCCATCCACTCTCACCCCTGCCACTCCTTCCAAACTCCACCCCTCAACCTACGTCCTCCAAATCCTCAACAACCGCCCCTCCGTCACGATCCGCGTCCTGCACAGCGGGCACTCGCGCGTCGAGCGCATGATGAGCGACGCGCAGGGGGCGCAGAGCGCGAGGTGGCTGGGGGTGGGGGGTGGTTAGTGGGTTGTGTGAGGGGGTTTAAAATTTGAGGAAGGGGGGGCAAGCGTAAGCGAGCAGAAGTGGGGTGGGTGGGTTAGTGGGTGGGTTAGTGGGTTAGTGGGTGGGTCAGTGGGTAGAGGGGGGTTGGACAAGGAAGGGGCGAGGGGGGGGAGGGGGAAGTACAAGGAGGGGAGGGGGGTGGTTTGGTAGAGGGTAAGGGTGGTTAGTAAGTTGGTAAAGGGGGAAAGAAGAGGGAGGGGGTGGATGGGAGGGGGGGGCGGCGGCGGAGGGAAGGGGGTATAAGAGGAGGAGGGGTAAGGGTTGGAGTGGGCGAAGAGATGAGGCGAGGGGCGAGGGCATGAGGGCGAAGAGGAAACGGCAACGAGATGACAGTGAAGACAGAGGGGGAGAGATAACAGAGACGGCAGCTCGCACTCACCCGCAGTCCACGATCGCCAGCACCGCGTCCTCGTCCTGGCACACGACGCACAGCCCGGGGCGGTCCGCGTATGAGGTGGCCGCCGACGTCCGGCCCGAGGAGGTGGCCGCCGACGTCCGGCCCGCGTAGGAGGTCGCGGGGGAGGGTCTGGCTGCTGAGGCGGAGGGTTTAGGTGGCGACGAGGAAGAGGGATTCGGTGATGAAGGGGCAGGAGGCGGCGAGGAAGAGGGATTCGGTGGTGACGTCGTTGCCGGCGGAGGCACCGAGTCCGCCACGGACATGGGAGGCACCGAAGCAGGCGGCCCGTAGTCGGCAGGCGCCGCGCTGCCCTCCGCTGCTTCCTCCCGTCGCGGCGAGGGCGCCCTCGGTTCTTCCGGCGCCGTGGAAGCCGTCGGATGCACATTATCGTACGCCTCCCACTCCCCCCTCTCCGCCGCCTCCTGCATCTCCCTCACCTCCCTCGCCCGCCGCTCCTCCCCAACCAGCGCTTTCACCTTCAAGACTAGGTCGGCTTTCTCCAGAACTTGGCCCAGCGGGACGTGGTTCGTGCGGAGGATCTGGGAAGGGGGGAGGGGGTTAGCGCTCGCGCGGGAATTGGCGAATGATGTTAGCGCTCGCGCGGGAATGGACGCGGAAAATGGGGCGAAAAAAAAGAACCCAAAAAACACGCACCCCTTTCAGGTTGTGTACCGACAGCTTGTTGATGTCATCTTCTGGCATGTCTACGAGTTCTTCGAGTGTCGGAGGTGGCGGTGGCGTGGGCGGGCGCGTGGTTTGCGGTGGGGGCGGGGGTGGTCTTTGCGAGGGGCCTGGCAAGGAAGGTCAGCAATGGCGGGACGGAGGAAGGTCAGTTATACAATAGCGTGAACGAGGGTAAGGAAGGTCAGTAATGGCGGACGATGGTGCCCCCGACCGCGTAGGGAGCGAGCAGAAGAGGGGGCGCAGAGCAGAAGAGGGTGCGCAGAGCAGAAGAGGGGGCGCAGAGAAGGAGCACGAAAGACGAAGGGGGAAGGGAGCACGAAAGACGAACGGGCGCGCACGCGAAAGACGAACGGGCGCGCGCGAAAGACGAAGAACAACAAAACGTACCTCCTCCTCCCCTCTCCGACGTACCTCCGCCACCTGATCGTTGTGAGGGTCCACCCGGCCTCGACTGCGGCGGCGGCGGGTGCGGCGGTCTCTGCCCCGCTTGTGGTGGTGCGCCGGGCGGTGGGGCGTATTGTTGATATTGGGGGGCGTACCCTTGTTGGTATCCACCACCTGGCGACGGCTGGTACGGAGGTCTTGAACCCGTAGAGTCCTGAGATCTCGAACCCGTAGGGGGAGGCGGCCCATCCGGCGCCAAATCCGGCCTCGCGAACTCGGGTCGTGTCTCGCGCGGCGGCTGCGCGGGGGGTGGCGGTCCTTTGGGATGGTCAGTATAGTCGTGACAGAAACGAGGGGTGTCAGTGGGGATGAACGTATTTTGGGAGGGAGGAGGTGGGCATAGTCAATAACGACACAAACTCCATACTCACCCTCCGCCCGCGTACTAAACAACCCCCGCGGCTTCGCATTATCGGGATGCTTCGGGACCGAGTGCCGGCGGTAGAAGCGCTGGGGAGGGCGTGTTAGCGTGCTGTGGGAAGGGTGTGGAGGGAGAGGAGGGGGGTGAGGAGGGGTAGGGGTGAGAGGGGGGGAAGGGGCAAAGGGAGAAGGGGTAGGGAGGGGAAGAGGAAAAGAGGCGAGGGGTTAGGGAGCGGCGAGGGGGAAGAGGAGGACGTCAGAAGCGCTTCTGAGCCCGGAATCCTCATGGGAGGGGGTGGGCGTGTGCGGGGAGGTGTGAGACTGGGCGAGGGGGGGGGTGCGGCGAAGGGGGGAGGGGTTAGGGGGAGAAGGGGACGGGAGAAGGGGAGGAGGGTGGGAGAAGGGGTGAGGGGTAAGGAGGGGTGAGGGGTAAGGAGGGGTGAGGGGGGTTAGGGGTGAGGGGGAGAGGAGTAGTGGAGAAGGGGAAGGGAGAAGGGAGAAGGAGGTGAGACTGGGCGAGGGGGGAGAGGGATGAGACTGGGCGAGGGGGGAGGGATGAGGGTTAGGAGGTGGATGGGGGGGAGGGTGGGAGGTGAGGTTGGTGGGAGAAGGAGGGAGCAAGGCGAAGGAGAAGGGGAGGGGTGAGGGGAAAGGGGAGGTGGGAAGGGGGGGAAGGAGAAGCAAAAAGAAGGGACGCGAGAGAGAAGGGGGGTGCGAAAACGACCAGGAGGGACGGGGCGCAAAAGACGGCACACGGAAATACAAGGAGCGCCCACGCACCTCGTTCTCGAGCGGGAGGCAGCCGTTTTGGCCCTAGAGTGGAGGGGGATGTTAGCGAGTGTCAAAGGAGGGTATGGGAAAAGGAGAGGGAGGGAAGGGGGAGGGGAGGAGGAGAGGGAAGAGCGAAAGAGGGATGGAGGACTAGGGGGAGTCAGTGATCGTGTGAAGGGGTCGGCGGGCGAGTGAAGGGACGGGGGACCGTCATCCAAAAAACGCTCGCCCCTCTCTATTCCCCCCTCCCCCCTCCACTCCACCACCGCCCTCAACTCCCTCTTCTTTCGCCCCTCTCTCCCCCACCCAACCACCCCACCCAAACTCCCCAAAAAACCCCGCACTCTCGCACTGAACAACCCACATTCTCCCACTCACCCTCACCCCCACCACAGCCCTCACCATCTCCTCCTTCTCGACGGCCAGCTGCGCGGCGCGGATGCCGTAGGCGGTGACGTAGCCTGGGTAGGGGGATTGTGAGTAAGGGGCGGGTTTGTGTGTTAGTTAAAGGGGGAGGGGTTAGTAAGGGGCGGATGAACAAGTGAGTAAGGGGAAGGTGACTAAACGGGCGGCTTTCATTCATCGCTCCGCGAAGCGATGGTGTGTGTGTGGGGGGGGGGGGTGGTTCGTTGGTGTTTTCCAATTTGTTACGAGTGCGCAAAGACAAGGACAATGACAAGTAAAGCACGATAATGTTAGTTTACAAAAAAGGAGCACAAAACTCACGCTTCAACTTCGCGAGCGGCATCTGTCGGAGGGAGGAGGGCGGGGTGGCGGTTACTGGGGGGGGGACGTCAGTGAGGGGTGGGGGGAGCGCGTTCGCAAGGACGCAAGCGCGTTCGAAGAAAGTACGCAATCGCGTTCGAAGAAAGTACGCAAGCGCGTTCGAACGAAGGCTCTATGTAAGGCAAGGGCGGGAGGGCGAAGAAGAGAGGGGGGCGAAGAAGATTGGGGGGAAGGGGAAGGGGGGCAGAGGAGGAGATGTGGGAGAGAGATGTGGAGTGGGATGTGCGAACGAGGCGACGCCAAGCGCGACCAAAACAACGTCGGGTGCGTGCGACCAAACCAACGTCGGGCAAGGGGGAGAATCAAACAACGTCGGGCGAGGGGCGGCGGTCCATCCCCCTCCTTCCATCCCCCTTCGTCAACCAGATCAAACCATCACAGAAAACTCACTATTCAGCATCTCGATGCAGAACGCGCACACGGGGGCGGGGTCGTAGCCCGCGTTGGTGCCGGATCTGGGGTGGGTGGGTGAGTTAGGGATTCGCGCGTAAGTTCGGGATTCGCGCGTAAGTCAGCGAGCTCTCCTTCGTCTAGGTCTAGATAGGTGGGAAGGGAGGAGGGAGGGAGAGAAAGAGGGATGAGGGAGAAGGGAGGGAAAGGAAGGAGGCGCGCCATGAGAAGACGACGGAAGGACACCCCCTCACGTAGCAGAACGCCCACGCGCCCCTCCACGCCCAACAGCACGCGCGCCCCTTCCCCCCACACAAAAAAAACCAACCACGCACCTCGTCTCCCTGGGCATCAACGCTTGATAGTCGGAGCAGGAGTGGCAGTAGGAGTAGCCGCAGTGGTTGCAGCGGCGGGCGCGGGTGAAGATGATGTTGAATTCCTGGGGGAGGAGGATAGGGGAGGTGGAAGAGGATAGGCGGAGGGTGTGGGAGGGGGGATGGGAGGAGGGGGGTAGGGGGGATGGGCGAGCAGGAGGATGGTGGTGGTGGGAAGAGGGTGGAGAGGATGAGCGGGTGGGGGAAGTGTGGCGCGGGAAGTGAGTGGGGGGTGTGGCGATGGGGATGAGGGAAAGGGGAAGAGGATCGGAAGCGCGGGAGAGGGTATCAGAGGCGCGGGGAAGAGGATGAAAGGCGGGCGAGAGCGAGAAACAAAGGTCAGTCAAGGCTGGGCGACGAGAAAGGGAGGTGGACGCACCTTGTTACATTTCCTGCACGCGATCTCGGCGCGGCCTGTGTCGCTGGGCGGGGGCGGGGGCCCGCTGAGGAGCGGCATGCCGCGCGGGGGGTTCATGGTGGGCGAGGGTTTGTGTGGCGCGTTGAAGGGGGGCGGTTGAGAGTGGTGGTGGTGGAAGATGAGGGATGGCGGGTAGTGTGGCGGTGGTTGAAGGAAGTACGCTGGAGGTGCCGATCGCAGGGCTACTTGAGTGATGTTGAACGCGATAGTGAGAGGAGGGTTGGGCGCCCGCACGATGGTCGCGAGTGGCTGCCAATGGAGTAGCGATGAAGAGGCGCGTCGAGTGAGATGTGTGCGTGTAGATGGTGATGATGTGTGGCGTGTAGACGGCGATGAGCGCGTAGGGCGCAGGTTGCGATCTCTGAATCTAGGCTGACGATGTTTGGCGCGGCGCGTCCCTGTGTGCCGCAGCGGTCAAGAAGCGCACCACACTCTACGACGCCCAGCAGCGGAGGAGAAGAGCAAGGCAGTCGTCAGAAGGCACGGTCACTGTCAGCGCCGATGAGGCGGCCCTGCTGACTCAGACAATTGACGGCAAGCACGCCAAGAGCGGGGGTTCGGTCCGGGGTTGCGAGCCTCGTGTGCTGATGGAATCGGGCAGCTTGCTTCCCGCCATGTCGGTGCCGCCCTGGACCTTCTCTTCCCGACCTGCCAAACGCCCGGCGGCCACCCAGTCTGGTCTGACAGACCACAGTCAAGCATACGCCTGCCGCTTGTCGTGTTGGCTTGGAGCCGCGGTCATCTGCGATGTGCGCTCTTGTAAGCGCCCATCCCATGCCAATTGCCCGATCGTGCCCCATCCTGCCGTTACTCCACGCGCTTCCGAGAACAGTCCTTTAGACGTGCAGATCGACGTATATGCTCCTCGTTGGCATTATCACTTCACGCTCGTCCGGGTGTGTCGTCCCTCGTCGTTACTTACCTTCAGCTTTCCTTCTCCTCCTTTCCCCGCCCCTCACAATCTCATACTCCCCCCCTCGCATCCTCATACTCCCCGCCTCGCATTCTCATATTCCTCCCCCACCTCTTCTTCGACTCCCTTTACTTCGTATGTCCTGTCCTCCACTTCATCAGTTCTCACTTCCACTCTATCCTCCCATTTCCGTATCTTTTCTCGCACCCTTCCCCGCTTTTCTAATCCCCAACCCCCTTTTCTCCTTGCCTGCATTACCAATCCCATTCCTCCTTCCCCGCTTTTCCGATCCCCACTCCTCCTTCACCACCTCGCCACCTCTGCATACCCATCCCTCGTCCTATCGCACCTTCATAACTCATCTCTACAGCCAGGCCCAGCGGAGCGATTAGTCCCGCTAATACACTCCCAAGCGATCCACGCTAATACGCTCCCAGGGCATCCTCGCTGATACCCCCCCCCCCCCCAAGCGATCCTCGTCGTTGCGCTCCTGTGAGATCCTCGTGTGCGCTCCCCGTGGGCAGGAGGGAGCAGGAGGGAGTCGCTATGAGTGACGCTATGGGGCAATGGGCGTGAGATCTTCAAAGAGAACATGAGACCTTCATTTCCCTTCCTCCTCCCATTCCCCTTCCTTCCTCTCTTCCGCCCTCCCTTCCTACCCTCTCTGTCCTAGGGTCGTTATGGGGGACGCTATGGGGGAATGGGAGTGAGATCTTCAAAGGGGGCGTGAGACCCTCAAGTCCCTTCCTCTTCTCTCCTCCCTCCCTTCCTCTTCTCTTCTCTCTCCTCCCTCCCTTCCTCTTCTCTTCTCCCTCCCCCCTCCCCTTCCTCTTCTCTTCTCCCTCCCCCCTCCCTTCCTCTTCTCTCCTCTTTCCCTTCCCTTCCTTTGTCGTCTCTTCCCTCCTTCCTCCTCTCTCTCCGCCCTCCCTTCCTCTCCACCGCTACTCTCATCCGCGCGATGGGCGTGTGGTGCCTCTGTCCTGTCCTGTCCTGTCCTGTCCTGTCCTCTTGTCCTGTTATAAATCTGACGCCTTGAGCTACCTCTCCCGCGTCGTACGCATCGGGCTACCTTCCGCGTCGCACGCATCGGGCTATCCTGTCCTCCCGCATCGTACGCATCGGGCTGTTCAGCGGAAGGGGGCCACGTCATCCTATTTTTCTTCCTGCCCCCAACCTTCTTCCCCCCCAACCTTCTCGCCACCCCCACCCTTCTCACCACCACCCTTACCGCGGTCAGGCCCCTCCCGCGCGCTAGCCACCACCCTTCTCACCACCCTTGCCAGCGCCACCACCGAGCGCGGCCAGGCTCATCCCCGCATCTTCGCCAGTGGACTGCTGATGTGGGAGTCCGAGCGCGGGGGGCCGATGTAGGGACCGCACAGTGCGATTCTGAGGGAGGAAGGGAGGGGGGCCGGCCAATCAAGGGACCGCGGGTGGCCGATGTAGGGAGCCTGAGCGCGGGGGCGGATGTGGGGAAAGCGGGCGGGAGGGGATTGGTGGATGAGGGGGGGAGGAAGGTGAGGTGAGCCGGGGAAGGGTAGGGTGAGGGGGCCATATCCTATCGGAGGGTGGGACGCGCGGCTTCTACCAGAAGGGGGGAATGCGCGCCATTCGACCGCGAAGACGCGCGCGTCCGCCGCCTGCGAAGGCGAGTGCACTCGAGCGGGGCGAGCAGTCGCTCGTCACGCGTCGGAGGGGGTGCTCCTGTACATGTCGAGGAAGGGCGCTGGTCGAGTTGATGAAGGGTGCCGCTCGACCCGCGAGCGAATATGCTGCTCCGTCAGGCAGTCGCTTTGTTACCTTGTCAGGGTGCCGCTTTTTTTACCCCGTCAGGGAGCCGCTTTTTTTACCCCGTCAGGGAGCCGCTACTCGACCTCACTCAGTCGGCTCATTGCTATTCACATTCTGTTGCCAACAATCGCTGTTGTTAGCGCTCTCGCTGTCGTCGACGCTCCCTCCACCCATCCTCTCGCTGATGTCGACGCCCCCCCCCCTCCCCTTCTCGCTATTGTCCACATTCCCCCTCCCTTCTCGCTGATGCCGACGCTCCCTCAACCCATCCTGTCGCCGTCGTCGTCGGCCCCCCCTCTAGCTATTGTCGGTGCTCTACCCTCCTGGCTGTTGTCGGGGCTCCGCCCTCTTGCTGGCGCTCTCCCCCCATGAACGACCTTGATTTCTCCCGCGGAGAAAAGGGGCGGCGCATTCGTATCAGGGTGGCGCATGCAGATCAAGGAGGGAGTGCCGACGCGGACCTCGGCCGCACGAGGGGGGTATCCCGTCGACTCGAGGAGGATATTTCGTCGACTCGAGGAGGGTGACCCGTCGACTCGAGGAGGGTGACCCGTCGACTCGAGGAGGGTATCCCGTCGACTCGAGGAGGGTATCCCGTCGAGTCGAGGCGGAGGAGAGGCTGGATCTGAGGCCGGGGTGTGTACGGGCGGAGGAAGGGATGTGTACGGGCGAAGGATGGGGCGTGGGCGGGCGGAGAAGGAGGTCCGGACCTCGACAGAGGGGCGTGCTCGACTTGGAGGAGACGGCTACGACCCTTGAAGGCTTTAAGGAGAAGGCTACGGCCCTTTAAGGAAAAGGCTACGACCCTTTGAGGAGACAACTACGACCTTTAAAAGAGACAAGTCCAACCCTTTCAGGAGGCGGCTACGACCCTTTTTCAGAGAAGGCTCTGACCCGGGAGACGCGCCCGACTCGGGAGACGACGCGCCCGACTCGGGGGACGACGCGCGCGACCTCACCATCGCTCCTGTCCCCAGACGGTCCGAGAGCTGGATGCTTGACTGGGATGAGAGGCGGGCGGTGCTCGACTGGGAAGGGAGGCGGGCGGTGCTCGACTGGGATGGGAGGCGGGTGGTGCTCGACCGGGAAGGGAGGCGGGTGGTGCTCGACTGGGAGGGGAGGCGGGCGGTGCTCGACCGGGAAGGGAGATGCACAGTGCTTGACTAAGAAAGGAAGCGGACGGGTTGGACGCGAGAGGTCGACCGCGTCTGCAAAGCAGACCTGAGAGGTCGACCTTATCGGCACGACAGACCTCAGACAAACAAAGGACGGTCGTCGTTGATCGGCACGGACGCGTGGACGCTGTAGACCAGCACGGACGCCCGGACGCTGTTGCACGGGAAGGGACGCGGGCGAAGTGGGCGGCATCTGAGGAGGTGGGCGGCGTCTGAGGAGGTGGGCGGCGTCCGAGGAGGTGGGCGGCGTCCGAGGAGGCGGCCGGGGCCAGCTCGACGTCGTCGTCATCGTCATGGAAGCCCTGACCGGAACTGCCGCCACTCCTGGCCTGAACTTCCGCCACTCGCGCGGCCTACGAGCGGCTACGCTGGTCCCGGGAAGGCGCGCTTCTGGCTCGAGGGGACTGAGGACGAGGCGCGAGGGGACCCGAGAAGGAGGCGCGAGGGTCACGGTACGAGTCGTGCTCGCCCAATCGCGGGGAATGGCGCTGGAAGCTGCATGCTTGCTCGGTGAAGCATGGTCCAGAGAACTGAGGGGGTGCGACGAACATGCGGACGAAGGGAGCGACCGATTCCATGGGCAGACGCACCGGCTCGTCTGCGCTGCGTAATACTAACTCAGAAGCACCTGGGGTGGCGCGTCGGGGGATTTCGAGATGTCGGGAGCTTCGCGAGCCAAGCAGCGGATGTGGCGGGCGCGTCGGGACCGAGAGGAGCTTCGAGATCGCGCACGGGTTCGCAGGCGGTCCTTGTGCCGCCGAGTATACCTCGCGCCTGGCGCGCCATTCGGGATCCCTGCTATCCGCGCCTGGTGCGCAGCCATTTTTTGTGCTCGATTTCGACGACGTCTCGCCTCTTTCTCTGCCGATGGGTTCTACTCGAGCACGATCTCTCTGGCCTTCACCCCGCCTTCGTCAACCTGGTCCCAACATTCATTGCTGAAACTTCATTGGGGAAGGGACGTACCCGTCGATGAAGGCGCCCGTCAGACTCTGGACGCATACGCTGCTGTTGGGTGGACAAGTCTACTGCTGCTGCTGCTGCTGGAACGATAGACCCCCCAAGACGGAGCGGTCGGGTCTCGGGGCTTGGGCACGCGCTTTGTGCAAGAGGCAGCAACCCCTGCGTCGTCGTCAGGTCAAGCCCGCAAAGCACCGTCGCAGTGAACCCTCGCGCTGTCCGACCTCACGTAAAGACTACGCGATGCAACGGGGAGCCGTTGCCCTTGCCATCCCGCCCTTGCTCGGTTTTAGAAGCGGACGGATCGAGGTGCGTATTGCGAACTCACGTGAAGCGGATGCCCCTTGACCTTGAACGAAGCTCGAGCAGGGACCGACCCGCCGCAGGAGGTGCCGTACTCTACCCACGAGAGAGCAAAGGTGCTCTATCCGAGGGATGGACGTGCATGTCGGAGGAATGCAGATCAGAGCTCAGATGGAGAGGGAGGGCCTATCACGCCAGTTCGCGCCGACAACTGCATTGCCAGCTTTGCGCGAATTCTAACAGCGCGCACAGCCCTTCTGCAGGAATCGTACAGCCACCCAGGCACTGGTTGTCAATGCTGCGCACATGAGCAAAGCGGTACTTACCTGCGTAGTATCTGCGCCGGCCTGTGTCTCGGCCGAGCGTTGGGCGCTACTGCTTGACTTCGGAGACGACTGCTAGTGGGCATGGAGGTGACACTGCTGCAGTGCATCATCGTATCACGATCTGCATAGTTGGTGATATCCCGCCCGGCCAGCGTGATGAACTGGCTGCGGATCATATCTAACCCCCCTCTAGGTGCGATGCTGTAGGTGTACTAGCATCTGCGGGATTTCTTTGAGTAATATGTATGAGCTTCGTGCAGTTTGTATCATAGCGCCGCTGTATCCCCTCGTACATGTCAGTCACAGAAGCCGACGCCGGCTGCACTGGGCTCAGTGCTTTGAAGTCATGATTTTCATGAGCGAATTCGTGGGCGAGGGCTATGGCATTTGTGGCGTATAAAGGAGCTCTCCTTCTCGATGCTACGACCAGCGTCGGATTCGCTTTCTCGTGATGTCCCACAGCACACAAAGGTCAGTTGTCAGGTTCATGCTCATTGCTTCTGCGACGAAGCTTACCCCAGCGCTATGTAGGTACCCCACCTCTCTCCAGCGTGAGAGGATGGATTCGTGGACGCACTGGCCGATTGACACGAATGTTGAGCTCCCGTGTGGTACGCTGCGCACTTGAAGACGACGCGGAGGACTAACACACATACCAGCGTCTTCGTCTTTGGACTCTCGATTCGCAAGCAGCGCCCTCGAGGCTCCGTATGAGTGGGGGAACGTAGCGTGCGCGGGCTCAGAGTCGTTGATTCCTTCCACGAGAGGGGACGGGATGGGACCCACGCTTTTCGAAGCATCAGTCATCGGTGGTACTGGTCAAGCAGAATTCCGACTCGCCAACCTTCCACAAGATCATATGTGGGACGACATGCAGCATCCAGCACATCCTGTCAGCAGGCCCCATTACCTCGCAGCGAACTTGGGACTAGCTATGGGCGGACATGGTCTGGCGAGTGTCGATACCCGCGCGTCGGTCAGCCCTCGCGCTGACCATGCGCTGGCCGGCCCTCGCGTCGGCCACGATCCAGACGGCCCACGCGATGTCGTAGGCTCAGAGAAGCGGGACATCGCGCACGACCGTCGCCGCCGCCGCCACAATGCCCCCAAGTATCGGTGTCCTTGTGGCAAGTGGCTGTCGAAGAAGAGCGGCTATGAGGGTACGTCCTTTGCGCCAGGCCTCCCTCAGTGACCTGACCGAGCGCAGACCACCTTCGCCGTCACGAGAACAAGCGCAAGTTTGCGTGTCGCCGCTGTTCCTCCCGGTTCAACACCAAGCGGGACCGCCAGAGGCACCAGAGCAGATGCCGCGCATAAGGAGCCTGAGGGAGATAACACCCTAGTGGGTGCATAGACCGCCTAGTTACTTAAATACTATTAGATTAATCTGGAAAAAGACGAGAAACTGATGTAATTTGTTTCCTAGCATATTTGTTCCATGCACGCACCAGCGACATCTCCACTCGCTGGAGAATACTGTATATTGACAGAGCAACTTTGCCGGTCCGCAACAGCAGGCGCGTCCGGTTGAGCATGATTGACATCATGGGACATTCGTATTGATGCCAAATTGAAGTGGTTGCGTCGCTAATTTTCGCTCACGTTCATCGTTCCCCTCGCTTTGGAGGCCGCGCTCGGGCCATTAGTGCGAGATGTGGTCGAAGACAAGGGCCGAGTATCCGTGGCGGATAGCGCAGACTTATTGATCGAGTAAATGCGGCCATACGCAACGATATTCCTATCGGCGGAGGTGCGGCGATCGTTGAGGGCTGGGAGTGCGCCCTGAGCGCGACGCTAAGCGAGATCAGGTCCAGGCCACGCACAAGCCTCCTGCATGTCCAAAGCCAGCTATCGGCGAGGGCAGTAGGACGACAGCTTGGTAAACAGGATTCTCGAGGTTGATTCCGCCAGTGACTTGGGACGCGTGTGTTACAGGACCCGAACCGAGTACGACGATCAGCCAGATGGCTCCCCACTGTTGCTCGACGAGTCTATTTGTGAAGGAAGGTAGACAGTTTGGCCAACAATAGCAGAGGGCGCCCGCTGAGCCAATTCCGCGAATAGTGGCCTCTGGCAGCGAGAAGTCAAGATGCACTCAGTCCTCGTACTCGACGCGCATTCGAGGTGGCATTTCGGTGCGTCCTCTACACCTCCCGTCGTATTTCCAGCTCGAGTAAATCGTGGCCCTGGATAAGAGGATGGACGTGGGCAGAAGGAAGATTCGAAGCCAGCGTCCGGCCAGATCCGGCTAGCCACGGCCCACCGGCATTTGCCGTCAGCATAATGCAGCGTCGACGATTGCCCTCATTGAGATGAGTAGACTTTGGCCCCGAACGGAAGAGCGATACGGGGAAGAATCAAGAGTAGATGCTGATTTGACCAGGGGAAGGTAAGAAGATTGGACACGTCTGTTGAGCTCGGATTCCTGGTCCTCGTGCCGTACTTCAATGTTGGTGCTCACAAATCTACCTGCTCGATACGATACTCAAAAGCTACACGACTACAGCCTCGACATGCCGAGGTACGTCGCGATCGCCTGCTCTGCCCTGCGCTCAGAAGGCTCGCGGAACCCCGCGACCAAAGGCTGTGGTAGATCCTCGAGGGCATAGCGGATAATGGCGGTGACGTCCCGCACGAGAAAGCTCGCCCTGGTTTTGGCATCGATGGTCGTGCTCCTGTAGGGCTGTGGAAGGTGGAGTGCATGGCGCGCGGGAGCGGGTGAAGGAGTAGAACGCGAGACAAACAGGGCGCGAGAGACGAGCAAAACACGCTAGAGACAAGCGGAACGCGGGAAGAAAAAAAGAGGACAACGTCAGCAAGCGTATCTGATCAAATGAAAAACCACAACGTACCGCGTGCGCGCCAAAAGCACCGCCAAGCGTGACGGGGTCGCGGATACGCTGAAGAGCGGCAGATCGCAGGTCCGCGGAACTATCTCTCAGCAGCGCGCTGAAGAAGGTGAAGCGCGTGTACAGATAAGGGTGGTTCTGGATGTGTTTCTGCGAGGTCAAGAGTCAGATGGGAGTGATGGAGGGCAGGCGAAGGTGGGGAGGCGGGGAGGCGGGGAGGCGGGGAGGCGGGAGCGCCCATCTTGCACGCGGACTCACATATTCGGGCTGCCGACTCCTAAGCGCGCGTACCACGCCAGAGTAGAAGATATCCTGGTACAGCCGGCTGTCCCGGCTGGCGTGCATGCAGGCCGCGAGTGCGCGCTGCACATCGCGCGCATCGAGGCCCCAAGCACGGAAGAATCGCTCGATTCTTCCAGCCGACCGCCCCGACACGTAGTCTTTGAAGAACTGCGAGGTCTCCAGCGCCGTCTCGCCGCCGTCCGTCCAAGTCTCCCCGTCGTTGAAGGCCATCTCCCAGTACAGTCCGGCGCGCTTGGCGAAGTAGAGAACGATGTCGGCGAAGCATGCGAAGTTCGCGCGTTCGGCGGGGTCGCCACGGTGGTCGCTGCCGTCGATGTCAGGGAGCAAATATTGGCGTGCGGCGGTGGAAAAATTCTGGAAGTTTTTCCCAAGGATGAGGCAGTAGACGGTGTTCGTGTTGCCGTAGACATCTTCGTTGATTTCTCATTGGGGCGTCAGGAGGATCTCGGCCTTTCTCTTCAGCGTGAGCTCCCAAGCGCTCATAACTGCGGCGGCGGTGGCCGCGTCAAGTGCTACTGGCGGTGTCGGGTGCGGGTGGCCGGGGAGTTGGACGAGATTGTACGACATCGTGCTGTGATGGGAGATGAGGTGCGCTGGGCTGAGTATGGTGAGTTGTACGATCGCGCTCCGAATATATAACCACAATTCATGCGATGGACAAAAGATGGAGTTGGCATATGCACCATCATGTTGTTCGTCGTGCGGCTGTTTTGTTACTTGGTCAGGACGTCTAACTCGCCTTTCATGAATGGATGAGCAAGATATGTTGAGGAATGTTTGTCGGCATCTTCACCCATTCATGTACCTGCATAGCAACATTAGCGAGAATGGCGGGTGTCTGTTAGCGCCGGACACTCGGGGCAGCAAAGAGCAGCATTCATCATCCACAAAGTACGTACCAGAGGTCCGTCAGTCCCGACGAGCACCCTCAAATCATGACAAGCAAAAGACGCCCCGCTAAGACCACAGCGTGGAAATGAACGCATGAACTCAAGTGAGGACCGGACGGTGAAGGGAGGACCGCTGAGTTTCGACCGAAGCAGCAACATAGCTGTCCGTAGAGAGACGCACATAGCCAAGTCACCTGATAAGAGCTGGCTGAGGAACTAGAGTGAGTCGAAAGCGCATCGTGCCGCGGCCGCGGCCACTTGCTCAGTGTGCATGGGCCTGATCGGCGCGAGAAACAAAAAAGCGCTTCAAGCAAGCAAAGGGGTCTTCATCGACAAAAGTGGTCTGTAACGCTTCAAGATCGCGAAAGCTCCTGGCAAAGAGAGGCTGAGCTGTGAGACTACTGGCAAAGAGTGAAGGAGCGTACGATGTGGGAGGAGGCAAGGTTCGAACGTGTGGGAGTATTTGGTTGTCCTAAGCGAACCACGTGTTCGGAATTTGCCGTAGTGTTTTACTTCCGACCTTCACGACCCCGGAAGCGTACGCTGGGCTCTCGCAAGATCAAGCGCGCGTAAAGTCGATTTGAATACCAGTGGGCGAATAGCTAACATTTGGATAGGCCGGCGTCCCCTGTGGCTGATGCACGGACTGTGGCCTCGAAATGGCCGCTCGGTGGCAGTTGCAAGACGATTTTCCATTGGGTCTCTGTAGGCATCGTATATTTTTCGACGAGCGACTACTTGGAGAAAACGCACTATAGCTGCTCGGACACAGTAAGGAATGCAGCAATTGCCTGCTCCCCCGTGCGCTCCGACGGGTATACAAGTCATGGAGGGCGAGGCTGATGATGCGCATGGGGTTTGATGTGAAGGCCTGTTCGAGTCTCCGTCGCGTGGTTGAGTTGCTTGTAGATCTGCATAGGAGGAAACAATCAGAACGAAGAAACAGCGCACCTGACCACATGTACCCCGAAGGCGTCACCCAGGGTGACGGGATCGCTGATGTTCTGCCGGGCGTTGCCCTGCATCTGCGCGTCCTTGAGGTCGTGCAGCGACTCGTTGAAGAGCTCGAATCGCCGCGCCTATCCCTCGTGCACGACCATCTGTGAGCACGACCTCGTCAGGAATGCGGGCGCGGACGCAGACGGGCAGGAGAGACGCACATACTCGTTCCTCCTCACGAACGCGCGCGTGATGCCGGAGGAGGATCTCCCAGAAGTACTGCGTGTCCGCGCCCGGGAACGTCCCCAGCGCGAGGGCGTGCTGCACAGCGTCCATGGACTGGCCCATGTCGATGAGCCACGGCGCCAGGCGCGCAAGGTAGTCCGGGTGAGCGAACTTGCGGTGGTAGAACAATTCCGAGAACGGCATATTCACGTCCTCCGCCACCGCCTCGCGCTCAAGCCAAAAGGGCATCCAGAAGCGCATGAGAAGGAACAGAGACGATTGGTGCGGCGCGTCTGGCTACGCGATGCCGAAGTTATGCAGAGACTCCGCCGCGCTAAGCGCTACGCGGATGGGCGCGGTGCTGGTCGGGTCGCTGGAGTAGTACATGATTTGACTGGGCAGCTGGGGGGGCCGGGCAGACCGGATGGCGCGCTCGAGGCTGTATTGCTGCAATTCGCAGGCGCGGACGACCAGCTCGTCAGGATCGAGCATTGGTCGAGCGGGAAACGCGCAAAAAGCCGCCGGCGTGTGCGCGCAGGACATTTGAGGCGACAGAGTGCATGGACCTCGAAGGCAGAACAAAGTCCCTTCGGCAGAATCAGAGAAGGTTTTGCATTGAAGAGTGTTATTTCTGGGTGTTGCATCCTGGCTCTGTCGAGGAGATACCAGCTGGCCTAGCTGCGCACGATGCGGGTGGAAGCAAAGTGTGGGAATTGTCCGTCCTGATTCGGCGACGCACATGCTCGGCATTTGCCGTCAGTGTTTTGATTCCGACCTCCACGACACGGGACGTTTGAATGGGATAGCCAGGCTCTCGCAAGAATTCTCGTATGGAAAATACTCTATGTTCTCACAATAAAGCTGCGCTCTTGATTTCTGGAAGAACGCGACAGGCATATGCTCTCCCCTCCCCCGCAGGGCTTACTTCACCGCAAAGTATCATGAAGGCCTCTATCGTTCTTCCTCTGCTGATACTGGCCGTTTGAATTCATGAACAGGAACTTCTGGGGCTGGTTACCTTGGGCGCACCTCTCACCCTCATAGCGCCTTCCTCCTCGCCTCTCACGCGCGCCCTCCACACTCTCGTGGTCCTCTCTCTCTACCTCACCCCTCCCCAACTCTTTCTTCCACCCCTCCCACAGGATCTGGACGCCATCAAAGGGCGGGGGGAGGGGGAGGGGGGAGGGGGAGGGGGGAGGGGGAGCCTCAGGATGCAGAGGGATGCAGAGGGAGGCGAGTAGTAACCCCAGAGGGGAGGCACGATTTACTCTGAGGGTCGAGCCGCTCGACCTTGAAGGCGGAGGCGCATTTGACCCCGACGGGGCGGCGGTTGACCCCCGAGAGGAGCCACTATCGACGTCGACGGCGGGAGCGCAGTCGGTCTCGAGGGTGGTTGCTGTCGAGCTCGACGACATAGTTTCGGCGGACGTCAAGGGCGGAGGCGCAGTCGGCCATGAGGGGGTTTTCACGAACGATGCGAGGGGAGTTTACACTCGATCTCTGTGGTGGCGGAGCGCTCGATCGAAGGACCCCACCCAAGGGGGGCGGCCGCGTCAGGCTCAGGATGAGCCGTGCTAAGCGACGGGGGCGCGGCGCCATCCTGCTGGGGGAGCGGCGCCCAATTCTGCTTGAGCAGCGGCGCGCTATTTTACCCGGTCGATCACGGCGGGGCAGTAGGGTGGATCTCGCGCTCGACACAAGGGCTAGCAGGTACATGCTTCCTGACCTCAAGGGAAGGTTCGTGCGCTCGAGCTTGAGGGAAGCCAGTGATACGGCGCAGGCTTTGAGGTAATGTAGCAGCGAAATAATGAAGGCAACGAAGATCGCTGCAAGTCACTGGCGGCATACACTCAATGCCAGGTCTTCGTTGATGCGCTGCGGAAGCCTCGGACCTTCTGTCGACGCATCGGACCTTTCGTCAACGCGGTGGGCCTCTGGTCGGCATGACAGAATTTTCGCTGGCACAATGGACCTTCCGGTGGCACGGGACCTTCTGTTGGCGCCAAGAGCCCGGTGATATCTGACGCGCTGCTGATAGAAGATACACTCACGAGCCGGCTGGCTTGTACAAGTGTGTCTGTGAGCTACAGTAGTACGTACGCGGGTGATTGGACGTAGTAGATGACTATCACTGACGAGTACAGGGTCCGCACTCGCTATCTATACCGATGGGGGGCATTCATTGGACCGATACGACGAGAAAGGGCACTCTCATGTCAGGCTCCGTTCCGGGCGGCTTTCCGACAATGAAGAGAGCCTTCAAAACTCAAGGAGGGGTCAAGCACTTCCATTCCTGCAGCCCATACTTCCCTATTCTTTCATCATCATGTCCTTGGCAAGCGCGTACGCGTGTGGCGAGAGTAGCTCAGGAAACGAGGTGCAGGTGGCACAAAGGAGACGCTCCTTCCCGCTGCCAGGTTCGTTTGCCACTGATTCCACCTCGTCCTTCGGAGGTTTCGCCGTGCGCACAACTTTCGATGCCGACTGAATTGGACTGGATCGGGGAAATGACGACCGCGTCGTTGACGGTGTCATCTTTGCCCTTCATGTGCGTGTCGCGGGAGTCGATTCATTTCCTGAGTGGTGGTGCCCCCCGTGTTGTCGCACGTTCCCTGACATGCGCTTGGAGATCGTTAATAGCCAGTGTCGTCGGTGCGTTATTAATGACTGATCGCCGTCGTATTCCCTGTCCTATGTCGCACTTACCATCCGCTATCCACAATAGGTCCTCATTCGGCAATTTCTGCATTACATAAATGTCGCACCCTTGGCGCGCGGCGTTGCTGCAGGACTTCGCGAGTCCGCATCGCGGTGACAATGACAAGCACGTCCTTCCACTTCACTCAATGGAGACTGCGATGACCGTTCTGCAATAGCCGTTTGAGCCATACTGTTTCACCGCCATCCGAGAAAATCACAGTCTCGCGTGTACGATGGCTTCACCGTCTTGCGAGTCACGCCGACTTCAAGCTGCTACCAAGGGTTGCCCCCCAGGACCACTCCTTCCCGATCCCGTAAATTCGTGACTGAGATCTCAGAGACAATCACACGCGCTTTATAGATAGCCTTTGATGGCCGGAGGGCGGGTAGCCGACGAGCGGGGCCTGAAGGGAGTGCTAGAACGAGTGTGACCTGTCAGACAGTAGCCTCAGGCGTCCGTGCTCGTGTCTAAGGATGTAAAGGACGGTTCATGCTACTGCGGCGCCTACTACCCTATGGTAAGCGATGCCATAATCTGACGCCTTCGCCTGAGTACCGATTCATCTTAGCCACATCAACAGACAAAGAGCTGTGGATGGCCGCATGGAAAGGCGTCTCTTTGAGAGCAGACAAATGCATCGCGTGATGGTCTCGCGACGCCTTTTCGCCTCAAGAACACGTGATGGTGCTGAACTTAGACCACCATGAGCGTCCTTCCAGCGAACGCACACACTTTCATACGAGAAGAGTCTCTGACCTTCAGCGCATAGAGCCCGATATGAACATCGTCGGTCAGTGAATTATATGCATGAGCTCATGGGGTGTCTACCGTAGATGTGCGTACGTCCCCCACATAGCCATCGGGAATGTATGCGATGTTGTGAGCATAAAAGGGAGCCAGTCTCGTCATCTTTGTCACCTCACAAGGCTCTGTTTCTGCTCACTCTCGCTCCTCTTGACACCCTCCTCATTGTTCATACACCCACATCGGAAGAAACCGCGTACATACCTTGAATTATATGAGCATGCTGTGTGCAAACCATCTCGATTCATCGATCGAATGTGGCATACCCACATATAGTTTCTGGCATAATAATAGCCTTGGAGCAGCATTTCCTCCAGGTATGTTTTGGCATGCTCTTCTCACTATTTGAACGGCCAATTGAACGTGTTCTGATGTTTCCAGGATATGGGTATACCCCTTCGACAGCGAGCCCGACGTGGGCCCAGGGCGCGCTTCATGACGGGCTCCTGCTCGACGACCCCGCCTTCCGTGCCGTCCAGTACCAGGACCTAGAGGGCGCTGTCATCCTGTATCCGACATCTGATCTCCCTGTCGCTCGCTCGGTCGTAGGCTCGGAGAAGCGAGACATAGCTCATGCCCTCCGGCGCGCGTGCGTGCCCCAGCACGAGTGTAGCTGGTGCGGGAAGAGGTTCACCAGGAAGCTCAACCGCAATGGTGCGTGGTTCCTTGTGCCCGTGCCTCCTTCGCACATTAATCGTCTGCGCAGAACATATCCTCCGACACGAGAATCAGCTTACCTTCTCCTGCAATGTCGCCGGGTGCACGCAGCGCGTCAACACGCGAAGCGACCTCAGAGGTCACCGAAGGAGATGCCACGACCGAGGCGCGGCCGAGGCGCAGGCAGAATAATACGACGGGGCACGTCGGCGAATGTGGTGGATGGCGACAGAGGCGTGCAGTTGAGTATGAGGGGCAGCGCTTCAGTCACCCACGCGATGTTGCGCAGCTCATGGGCAGGGCAAGGATATAGACTGTAGCGTGATTCTTGATGATGTAGACATATATTGCATCGGCATAGGAAGACGCAGAGAGGCAAACGAGTGTCGTGAGCTAAGCCGAGGTGCCAGCGTTCGTGATAGGGTCTGCCGGTGACATACGTGACGTCGGGTGAAGGCCGTGAGCACTGAGGTTCAGGTATTGAGCCCAAGACCATACGACGACGTGACGCAGGTCGCATCATAGGTACTGAGTACATGGGAGGAGAAGAAGTAAGGTTCGTACACGCGGGCCGACGCCGCCTCGACTGTATTTCGGCTTTTGCCGCCGGCTTCTCAGCATCTACTTGCCTCAAGTCTTACCTTCATGACGTCGTCGACTGCACCGCCCAACACTGACTTGCTCCTTGGTCCCTGATAATTCTCATATACCTACCTATGAAAGCCGATCTCCATCTTCTCCCGTTCATTGACAGTATGCGAACGCCGAACGCGCATTCCGCAGCCCGCGAAGCTTACTTACCGGCCTTCTTAGCGGCATCTAATCCTGACGTCCTCATGGAAAGCAGTATAATCCTTGATCATCGCATGTTGAGGTTCATAGAACAGCATGAAGTTACGTGTCGGGCGCCAACTTTGAATGAAACGTAGACAATGAATAGAGGGTAGAACGTCTGCCTCGTCGAGGTTTGTCCGTGAATGTTGACGAGCGCCGGGTCGGCATTTTGTGGGGGGATCCGTTCAGCGGACGGGCACGTAGGACGGTACAGACAGATCTTAAAGGTTGTATCGACTAATCGCGAGAAAGGCGGCAACTGCCTCCTCTGCGCAAGCATCTGAGCCTTGCGAGAGCGCGCGAAGGGCATGGTTGATGATGAATATCATCGTCCGTCCGAGCCACTTTGATCGTTCTTCCTTCGGCAGTCTGCTGGATTTGTGCACCTTTCATAATTCAGATCAGCGGCGCAGATTTGGATGTCGCGATTGTCACTTACCGCCCCGACCGCGAACGCGCCTCCCAAGGTGACAGGATCGTGGATGCAGCGAAGGGACGCAAGCATCGCGTCTAGGGGCGCCCCACGCAGCAATGCCGTGTTGAACAAAGTGAAGCGCGATTGCCACCCGTCGAAGCCGACGAAGTATTCCTGGAGAACGCGCCCTCGTTAGACATATGTTTAGGAGGCCATATATATACTCGCGGACGTACCAACTGTTTGTCACTCTGCTCACTGGATCGTTTCAGCGCCGTCGAGAAGATAGCCCAGTACCGCCTTTTGTCCCATCCACCGACGGCGCGGTCGTTCCCGTAATGCAGGGCAATTCGGCGCTTCAACTCCTGGAACGCATCGCGCTCGAAGATGCTCTGTGTGGCCCGCAAGTCAAGCCCGTTGCTGGAGAACCACTCTACGACGAAGCGGTTCCTGTGCTCGGACTCGGTCTTGGGGCAAAGCTTTACAGACGTGTCCAGCGCGCGTGGGAGTGGGAGCGTGGCCTCGCACATACGCTGCTGAAAAGCCTCCCAGTACCGCCCGAGCCAGTCCAGCAGCGCCATCTCGCGCGAGAGGAAGTAGGCGATATCCGGGGGTGTAGTGAGAAGGTCGCGGAGGGCGATGGTTCGGAAGCGCAAGAAGTGCTCCATGAAGAGCAGCAGCTCCGCGGTGCGAGCGGGTGTCGCGATGGAGTGTGCGAGGGGAGGAGAGATGTCCTGCGTCGCGGGCTCTATCCAGATGCGGAACCACTCGTTGACAATGGCGCGGCCGCGCCCGTATTGGTGGAGGTCGGAGGTGGCCTGCGCACTTAGCGAAATCGGCTGAGACGGATGTGTTTGGCCAGGGAAGAGGGCAAAGTTCAAGTTCTCGGCGGGGGGCATGTTGTAGGATGGGTGGACATAGCGATAAAGGCACCTTTTAATATATAAGATGCAACAAAACGCACGCATACATGCTTGAGCTCCGAGGCTCGTCGCGCTATGTCAAGAGACTCAAGCAGGCTTTGACCGACATAGACCAGCACACGCCCGAGGTACGAATTGACTTCTATGATCAGTATCCAGAACAAGCTGTGGTCGTGCCAGCCAATCGAGCGTCAGTAGGGCATGGCTAGACAGCAGCCAGATATCGTCGCAGCCAGGCGGCGCGACTCGAAGGTATACCCGAGTAAACCGATCCCCGTAGCAAGTACAGCGTGGCGTGGGTCATTGCGCGCAGGTAGTATATCATCTGCGCTCTCGTGGTGTTGTAAAGGTGTAGGCGCTCAAGCGACACGGAGGCATCCATATCAGCGACGTGGTGGTAAGAAGAAGGTTCGAACGTGTGGGAAATAGCGGGCCGGATCGATATCCGGCGAGTCTGCGTCTCGGGATTTGCCGCTTGCTTCTTGTACACGACCTCCACGAAACACATCGCGAGTCTCCAGGACGTTCCCAATCTTTGCACTCATGATGAAGCAACACCGCTCAATAGCCTACGCTAAGGAGCCACTTTACTGTCAGTTCTCAACTTCGATAAGATTGTCCGTCGAAGTCTCGAAACTATCTAGTACAACGAACCCCATTCGTAGTGCAATGGCGAACTAGTGGAGACTCTCCCTGACTGTCTTCGATATGGACGTGCGGCCTCTTCGGTCTACCACGCTCAGGTTGTTGGGCAACTCTTTCAGTCCAGCGCTCAAACGCTGTGAGTCATCCAGGAACCGGCCTCCACAGCCACCGGTTTATCCCACGTGGAGCGTTCAAACGATCATTGCATGCGGGCGATCGGTACGGAAGATAAGAAATTGTCTCTTCCCCAACCCCTCCAAGTCCTATACATTGCCTCGCGCGGGAGGCAGACGCCCATAATGTGCTGCTGAGATCGACTAGTGCGTGCCACATAGCCAGCTGACAGCCGTTATCTGACTTCGGGCTCCAGCGGGAGATAACCACAAGTAGCTCGACTCACACGACTCGATTGCACCTAATCGTCGCCCGGAACGTCGATGGCAGAGGCCCCCCACATCGCACACCATGATCAGTCCAGCAATGGACACCAAAACGCTCGCTCCTCCATCGAGAAGGAAGAGTTAGAAGCGCTTCCCGGCACTCGCCGTCTATTCGATAGCGAGGGTCATGTCACTGTGGTCCTCAACTTCGCGGGCGACGCGTCGTCCCTCAAGAAGCACGGCGACGTCGTCCTCATCCCCCAACCGACCGACTCGCCGAACGACCCCCTACAGTGGTCGCTCGCGCGCAAGATTTGGCACACGGCGCTGGTCTGTTTCGTCACCGCCCTAACAGCCGCCACGTCGAACAGCGCGGGCTCCGCCGCGGACGGTTTCAACGAGGAGCTCGGAATCGACTACTCGTCGTTCAACACCGGCGCCGGCATCCTGTTCATCGGTATCGGGTACTGGGTGCTGTTCTCCTCGCCCGCCGTCCACCTCTACGGGCGCCGCATCCTCTACCTGGTCTCCATGATCCTCGGTCTCGTTGGCAGTATCTGGTTCGGTGTAGCCAAGAATGAGGCGGGGACGATTTGGAGTCAGCTCTTTGTCGGCGCGTCCGAGTCCATCGCCGAGGCGGTCGTACAGCTCAGCCTCATGGACCTGTGGTTCGAGCATCAGGCGGGCGCCGCTATCGGCGTGTACGTGCTTGCCACCAGCGTGGGCACGTATCTTGGCTCGCTGATCGCGAGTTACATCGCGTACAGTTTCCTCGGCTTCCGCTGGGTCGGCTACATGGGCGCGGTCATCTGCGGCGGCACCCTGGTGCTGCTCTTCTTTGGTCTAGAGGAGACACAGTTCGACCGGGCGGGGTACATGGCCAAGCACGGCCTCAACGTCAGCGAGCGCGTTGAGAAGGTGGTCGTCGACGCGGCTCTCGACGACGAGAAGAAGGGCGGCCAGTCACCGACGCGCGACTTTGAGCGCTCCGGCTCCGGCTTCGCCGAGCCCGAGGCGCAAAAGTCGTACTGGCAGCGCATCCAGCTCATTACACCCGCGCACAACCTCCGGGGCACCGGCTTCAAGCAGTGGACGCGGCAGATCTGGCACACGCTCAAGGTGTTCACCTTCCCCGCGGTGTGGTACGCGGGCCTGCAGTGGGGCATGCAGAGCGCGATGCTCACCTTCTACCTCACCGTCGAGCAGGACACGTGGTACGGCGCGCCCTGGTTCTACTCCGACGCGCAGGTCGGGAACATGAACATCCCCACGCTCATCGGCTCCGTCATCGGCTGCTGCATCGCCGGCTGGGGGAGCGACTACTTCACGCTCTGGGTGACGCGCCGCCGCGGGGGCGTCATGGAGGCCGAGTCGCGGCTGTGGCTCATGATCCTGCCCACCATCATCTTCCCCGCGGGCATGTTCATCTTCGGCATCGGCTCCGGCCGCGGGTGGGACTGGCCCGCGCCGTACGTCGGGCTCGGGTTCATCGGGTTCGGCTACGGCTGCGCGGGCGATCTGAGCATGGCGTACCTGGTCGACGCGTACCCGGACATGGTGCTCGAGGGCATGGTCGGCGTCGCGGTCATCAACAACTCGATCGGGTGCATCTTCAGCTTCGTCACGAGCCCGTGGATGGACGCGAGCGGGGTGGAGAATACGTTCATCGCGGCGGGGGTGCTGTCGTTCGCGGCGCTCGCGACGACGCTGCCCATGGCGGTATGGGGCAAGGCCGCCAGACGCGCGACGAAGAAGCGATATGACCGGTTTGTTGCAGAGCGCGATGGGCTGCAGAGCTAGGGCTCGGAGGAGAGCGACGCTCAGACGAGGACATTGACGTGTACGTGCGTGGCTGCACTCGTGGATCGGTGTAATGTGTTTCCCCATAGATCTTATTCACGCTATTTATCATCGCTCGTTCGGTTATTTGCTTTAGCAACTCGTTTCCTTGTTGTGCTCAACTTGTTTTCCATGTTGTGTCTACAATCTCGAGCTGTGGTGAGGGCTGGTTGAAGGGTCGAAGAAATCTTGCAATCGTGCGATGTGAGTGGAATGATTATACGGCCAGATGTTGCTGCTTCGATACATACTAGGTCCGAGTGTGTTGAACTTGTGCATGAAGACCTTGCAAGCTCCCCGATTTGATTTCACCACACTTGCTCTGTCTTTACTTCTGTCGAAATCAAGTCCTCTGCTATTAAGGCTGCGTGTGGCATACTGACGTGAACGTTGCCCCTTCCGCTTCGAGTGGCCGACCAAATCCTCGGTTTGCTACATCCCGATGAACAGTCGGAAGGCGCGCTCCTGCAACATCACTAATAATCTTGGATAGCGGCACGCGAGAGGATGCTGCAAGCGCGCGTCCGAACGGTATTGCGCGGCCACAATCGGCGAAGTTCGCGTCGTTGTTGCTACATTACGTGGGTATCTATAATTTTTACACATTCTTCCCTGCCTTAGGAAGAAGAGACCAGAAGTCTAAGAAAGTCGACACTGCCTGGACTCCCATCATGTCCCTTGACCTTGAGTCCTCCACACCATCACATCGTATGGCATGGTATATCGCAATGGTCAGATTTTGCGCAAAGATCTGTGTCCGCTCCTGCTCAGACAGCTTCTTGTCGTAGTAAGCTTCGTACTGTAAGCGAGTGTCAGCGAGGGGCAATCCAACCCGGCGAGAACCTCCAACTCACAGTTTCGCTGCCGACTACTCCGCCAAGGGTGACAGGATCCATAACACAATCCAAGTCGATGCGATATCTTTCGGGTGGCATCACCAAGGTCACGAAGTCTATGCTCAGTTGGTAACGAACGCTCCCGCCGTCGATCGTCTGAGCGGCAGTCGAAGGCTGGGAAAGAATGAGATGCTGATGACTTAACTCGTGGCACTGCAGTCAACTCACCCACTCGCTTTTTTCGCCGTTCTGCAGGTAACGCACCAAGCCCGTGAGGATGATACGCCAGTACCGTTCGCCGTCGAGATCAAACCACCCCTCGGCGAACCCAAGCCTCCGCTGCATCTCGACAAAGGCCGAGGCGCCAAACATCGCGAGCATGGAATCAAAGCAGATTCGCATCTGCTTGAACCAGGCCTTCACAGCGGAGACGACGGAGGGGTCGGATAGGTCGATGGCACGCGGCTCGCACTCCTCCATGTAGTCGTAGTACGCATTCCAGTACGCGTTGACCTCGCGCACGGCCGATTCTGCTCTCTCGTCGAGTTGCTTCTGGACCGCCTCTGGCATACAACGGCTGTCGATTATCCACTTGAAGTCTGAGAGCTCGTTCGAGAAGGCGACGATCTCGTGAAGGCGCGGGTCGGCGGCATTGAAGTTCTCCCACAGCGCTCGAATGCGAGGCATGGCGGGCTCGAGCCAAACGCGCGACCACTCGAGCAAGCGTGCGCTCTTTTCTCCGTAGCGCTGGAGATCCGCGTGCGCCTCTGCGCTGAGGACGGGGGAGCTCGACGGGGTCTCCTGGTTGGGGAACATGTGGAACGAGTCTCTGGTGAGGGTGGCAGCAGCCATGATGCGTGTTAAGGACGATAGCGAGGGATGAAGCGTACGAGTTGGATTATGGGGCTATGTGAGTCTCCGCTCTCCCCTATATACGCGTGTCGAGTGTCATAGCAACCGCGTGTGTCGACCGTCGCCATGGTCTGAGTCCGACCAAATATGCAGCAACCTCGAGGCGCAATTCAGCGCACTCGATGAAGGTCATTGTCACCTCATCTCCGATATCCCCGGATAGGCGTCGTCATTGTTCCAAAAAGGGAACAATAGGCCGAAGCTCCCGAGGCATTGTGCGCTATTCGAGGTAAGCGTTCTGAGTCACGTAAAGCCAACGCCACCTACCTACAAGGTCGAGCGCCTCCGTGTCGTACCATGGTTACCGAGCGCACGGACACTGCTTTGGATTCGATCGTAGGTCCGATGCAAATGAAGAGATGAATCGCATTAGCTATCTAGGTCCTGGAGCCGAATCAACTCCTCCCAGTTCTCCGCAAGGCAGAAAAATTCGGGAAGTCTCTTCCAAATCCTCCACTTCCCGCCCGCAAACACCTCGTTAACGTGGTTCCTGCAACGAAGACACAGAAATTCGTGCGCGATGCAGAACTCGTCGAATGGTTCACCATGAAAGAAATGCAGATACCCGGAGTCTTCCACGAAGCACTCGAAGGCTTCTTTGGTACTACATCGTTCACTGCACCCTAGCGTAGCCGTCTCCGCATCTTCATACGCATAGGGGAACATTTCCTCGGCCTGGGCGTTCAAGACCGTGTGCAGGCCCTGCAGTGCCGCCGCCTTGTCTTCGAAGGATATAGGTAGGTCGCGGTAGATGATTGATGGGTCGTCACGGTCCACAGCATTGATGCAGATGAGGTAGGCGAAGGGGAGAAGGGAAAGGCCGCCGATCTCGCGCGCGAGGTTGATTACGGCGGTAGCCTGCTCGAGCGATGGTCGATTCCGGGGATTCTGGGGGACGGTGTCAAGGGAGGTGGGGAAGTGGCGACCAAGGATGGCCAGACACTCGCGACGGAGGCCTGTGAAGCGGTACTTGGTCGCTATGCGAACGACATCGGAGACGATGGGCAGTGTGTCGCCGAGCTTGCGGAGGTGCAGTGCGGAGAGGAACCTATAGAGAATTGTCAGTGAGTGAAGCACGGGAAAAAAATCGAGCACGCACGACGCATCGTAGAGCGTATCCAGGACATGCCGCCAGCCATTAACCGAGTCGCCCTGAAGGGTTACCGAAGGGCATCCATCCACGTCGTCGTGTACAGGAGGTTGCGGCACGGTTAGCATATCTCGGAATATCTCCGAGTTCGTAGCCAAAAGCTGCAGGAGCCGTCTATGATGAGCATGGAGGCGATGGAGGCGACTGGGAAGCGCACTGTCTTGTGCACGCGGAAAAGCGTCCCCTCAACTCGCAGGACAAGCGACCCGTCGCTATACCAGTGCTTCTCATCGCGCGTCGCGGGTTCCACGTCCGCGGGATGGTTCTCCTCCGCTTCTTCTGTTCTCTGCCGCTTGTTGGGATTCCCGCGGTGAGGAGATGACATGAGGGATGAAGACGACGTCGGTATGTAATAACGCGTCTGGGCGCTTCCAAAATCAGCATCGAGTTCGAACCTTGCTTTCGCAGTCTCGTTCCGACAGATTCGAAAGTATGCTCGATGTTTCCTCTGCTTGACACTCTGATACATATCTACGGGATGTGTACTGGCTCTACCCCTACCACTGGAAACTATGCATCTCGAGGAAGGTGCACATAGCTTGTTCCGCGGCAGCGTCCCCCAATTTGTAGTCGTCCAGGACTATGTCGATTATACGGCACATATTCTGGAGAAGATATTCTGTTTTCGACTTAGCATCGCCTGTCAAGAGTATATCGGGCTGACAAAGGGAGTCAGTTCAATCAGGAGCACGACGGAAAGAATGGTTCTCCTCGACTTACGTCGACTAGGCCAACAGCTCCTCCTAGCGTAATCGGGTCTCGGACATATTTGACGCCATTCAGGTCCTTGTCCAGGATTGGGAAGCGTGCCTTCCACTCGAGCTTCTCCCGAAAGCTTGGGGACGGCTTCGAACAAGTTAGTGATAGAACAATCCATTTCATCTGAGCTACGCACCACCTTCAGTCGACGATCGGTGTCGGACGCGAGCGATCGCGCCAGGCCAGCGAGAAAGATGTTCCAATAGCGTCTGCGATCAGTCTTGCCATGGCTGTCAGCGGGAGATCCCTCTTGAGACTCGTCTGTGGACTTCATCAAAAACATGTCGTCCATGGACTGGAATCGCAGGTCGAGGTCCTCGAACCAGGCGTGAAGGCGACAGAGGAGCGCGGGATCGAGCTCCTTGATGTAGAAAGGCGAGTCCTCGACGCGTCGGTCCTCGCCGCTCTCGTACAGGGCATAGAATTTCTCCCAGAAGAGCCCGAGCGGGGCTAGGACCGTGTGCCGATCCGCCACAGCGTTTGAGTTGATAAAGGACGAGGTATCATGCAAGTGTGCTTCGAAGGTAATCCAGTTGCGCGAGAAGGCTAGAGCCATAGCCGCGTGTGCTTCGTCGACTTCGGAATTGTTTACCCAGCCCTGGACTCGCTCAGCTGCGGGAAAGAAGTAGTCGCGGCACCACGCATTGCAGATGGCGGTCTGGGCACCATGAAGCCGAGTTTCCTCGGCGGCACGAGCCTGGCGTTCTTCGAAGAGGATGTTCGTGGACTCGTCGGGTAGTCGAAGGAAGTGCGTCCTGCTTCTGATGAGAGCCATGTCGATGAAGACGTTGAGAGGTGGGGAGAGAGCACGTCGAGGCGAAGATGAAGCGAGGGCGATGTTGTTCGAAGCCTTAGTCCCGTATTATATATATAGGTAGACTCGGTGTTTATGACCAGAGGGTGATCAGAAGTTAACAAGAGTTTATGATCCTCACCTGCGTGTCGTACTGGATCACAAACAATACTACGACAAGAACAGCTGCCCAAGTAGCTATGCCGGCGATCCATATTCTTGTTGCAGCTCATCGGTGATGGCGGGAGGTCAAAAGCGGCATTCGCATTTGACGACGCGGAGCGGAAACGTGCCGAATGCCTTCGGCACTTGCCGGCAGAACAAGGGACCCCAAGACCGTGTACACTTACTCTTGGCGGACAAAGACGTTCAACTGGATCCTAGGTGTGCTCCTACTTTTCCCGTGTTGAGGCCATCACCCCGTTCGATCGCGGGCATCAGGGTCCCCTTGCGGCACATGCACACTCAGCCACTTTATCGGTGATTATAGGGACTTGCATAGCATAATTAAACAGATTGTACAGTCGGAGGATATAGAAGAAAACTCAGAATGTCGTGGGGAATATCGCACCCCAGAAAAACGGTCTCAACTGCACAGAGTACACGTTTACGCCATACTGTCTGTAATTCCGTCCCTCGGTCCTCCCAGCCGCGGATGAGAACTAACAAGGGAGCGCCACGGATGAGGAACATTCTCAGCAGCGCCAAAGTAGGAGACACCCTCAGAAAACAGATCGACCGGAGAGGCAGTACCGCCAACAAATCCAGTGATACAATCTGTTGCAGCGGAGGAGTCCATGACCTCGTCGGGCATATCGAGGACAATTGATCGCATTACCTTCAGTTCGCCGGCAGTCGCGAGAGTGCGACAAATCGCGTCCGCGGGCAAGCGGGAGCGGGTCCGTACGCTCAACCTCAATATGGGGCGTGTGCGGTCACCTGAGTGCATGACATGCACCCGAGCCCTAACAGACATCGCGATGACCTCCGACAAGACAATGGTGAGCCTGACCTCGTTGTCGACCAGCGTTCCCGCGGTGGGGCTCGAGGTATTCGCCACTAGCGCGTCGACGTCTTCGAGTAGGATGTAGAGGGCTCCGTCGTTCTCGTGGGCGGTGAGGCGGAAAGGGATGAACGGGTGGTCGACCTTATCATGTTCGCGCGCAGTGGAGACGTCATGGTCGGCCATGAAATCTTCAGAACCAGCGGAAGTGCCAGCGGGAGATGCATTGCCATTGTGTGCGTCGTTCGGATGGATACTAGCATAAGGGACATCGTCTCCGATAACTTGATTTCCGTCGCCCCCACGTAATTTTTTGACGTCGCCTGAGGAATTTGATTTGGTACCTCTGATGAAGACGTCGATATTCCTCGGCGGTTGGACAATGTGCGGCGAGTCGCGCATGGTCACGGAGGATGACACCGGTGACTGGTGTAGGAGGGCTGAGGAGGCTCGCGCAGGCGTCGGTGGAAGCGGACGAGGGCCCTTGGGATGCACCTCAGACGGCGTGAAACTCGAATCGGCTGGCGCCCGGGCTATGAATCACTTTCAGAGATTGATAGGCGCAGAGGTTCTTGAGTTGCTTACCATGATGCGCCGTCTCTACGGTGACGCTCGTCGCATCATCGCCTCCGTGCGGTATCACCGTGCCAGAGCCCTCACCCATTACAGAAGGTGCGACTGTCGCCAAAGCTTGTTCGCGAGGAGAGGGTGTACCATCGATGAGCCGGTCTGGCGTTGAGATCCCCTCTGGGCGGCAATTCTCGCCGACAGAAATATCCACCGAACCGCGTTGCGTAGAAGAACCCCGCGCATCGGGAACTACACGTTCAAGAGCTAGTAGACGCTCGCTGATAGCACAGCCCTGATCTTCGGCACGAGAACCCGATCCGCGCTGAGCAGGAGAAGGTGGCTGCGTCGCAGGAGCGACATTACCGATGTTCCGCATGATATAGCCCAGATTATCCTCCACTCGGCGTAGACATTGCGCGGTGCTGTTTCCTTGCTCCTCCAAGCGACCGAGACGCTCTAGCACCCTCGCAGTCACATCTCCAGGATATCCCTGCTGGGCCTGAGTGTCGTCCGAGATCCTGGGGCCAGCAGAACGCCCAGGAGGCGGCACAAAGCGGGAGGGGCCAGGAGCGGGTGCGGCCTCTTCGTCGACTGCAGGTGCATGCTGGGACGAGGGATTGAACTGGGGATGAGTTCTAGTACATCGGCGCAGCCTATCACGCCACTCATCGACGAGGCGACAACGAGGGCGGTCGGTGGCTGATTGAAGCTCCTGAGGAGGCGCGAAGTGCTGGTTATGTGCGGAGAAAGCTGCAGTATGGGGCAAAGGAGGCTCGACGTGCGGGCTGCCTGCGGTGAAAGCCGCAAAAGGGGGAGGCGAGTACTCGACGGGCTGACCATCCGCATCGAAGGCCGCGAAATCGGGGACAGGCGTGCCAGTGCGTTCGTCGTTCGTCGTGTTGTCGGCCGCGGAGGTGGAAAACGGGCGCGCGAAAGTCGAGGCAGGACGCGCGAAAGAGGGGAACTGACGCGTATAGCGCGGATCAATCGTCGTGTAGGGTTCAAAGTTGGAGAACGGATCGTAGTCGTCCAAATCGCCCCGGTCGTCGTCCGAGTCCTCCGTGTCGTCGCTGGGCGGTATGAAGGCCGCTCCGTCGTCAGTCGGGAAGCGCTGCTCGTCGCTGCTAGCCGCGTCGCGGCCCGCTCCATCGCCGCTTGCGCCGCCGCCGCCTTCATTGTCTACATCTTGCGCCAGCGGGTCTCCGGCCTCGATTGTGAGGCGAGTGCCGCGCGTGTTCGTGCTGCTGCCATAGACATGACACGCATGTAGGACTTGCTCATGGAAGGCGGTCGCCGCCGCTCGCTCTTGATCACGTTGCGTGCGAAGATCGGAGGAGACACGCCTCTCGTTGCGCAACTCCTGGTCAAGACGCGCTATCTCGCCCTGCGCGTGCTTGAGCTGCGCGCGGACATCCTCGACTTGCTCACGGAGCCCGCGTCCAGCACGGCGCTCCTCGCGAGCCCGGAGACGTCCCTCATACTCCCGACTCAGCCTCCGCTCGCGGCCAAGCTCTTCTACCCGCGCGATATACTCATCGGTAAGCTTCCTGAGTTCCCCCTTCACCTCGCCCAACTTGCGCTCGGAATCCTGGCGCTCGCGCCCAAAGTCCTCGCGCACGCCTTCAAGGAAAGCGCAACGGTGGCGCAGGCCGGCGATGGTGCCGAAGTGCTGCTCGGCGAGATCGCGCTCTTGCGCGCGTTCGGCATCGAGGTAGCCGACGATGCGCTGGAGGCGGGCGCGTTCTTCGCGCTCGGCGTTGCGTTCGTGGCGCAGGCGGATGTTTTCGTGGCAAAAGCGGCGAGCAGGGTCGGGGTTGGGGTCCATGGTGGGGTGATGCGGCGATGAAGTCGTGCGATGACTGACGGTTGACTGGGGTGAGGTACAACATGAGGCAGGAAGAGGGGGGAGAGTTGGTAGGCAGACATCAGCTAGCGCCAGAAATGCATACTGAGCGGACGCGCACCTCGTAGGACGTCCTGATGACGAAGCGTATCCCAAAGATGAGGAGACTTGCTACAAGGAAGGAAAAGAGGACGTCTTCTTTCGTGGCGAGGCCGTCGTACGCGGCAGATGGCAGAGCCACGCTGGTCTTCAAAGCGGGCAGATAGTCGAACGTCGATTTCGTGACTCGTGAGTACTGTCAAGACGTAAAAGACAGTCGCGCAGCGACTGCTGACTCGTGAGGGACGTGAAGATCGTTTCTGATTTCCCCATCACTGAGATGCACTCATAAGTATGCGGACTTATTATCGGGGAATGCGTGTATGTGGCGAGTGGCGCCTGGGGTAGGAAGTCGCTTCATTGAATGGACGGGGCCGTCCCTTTTGTCTCGAAGTATACAGCTATCCCGTTGTACTCCCATTGCGAAAGTTGCTGGCGCATTTCTCGTACGTTTTCAGGAACGCAGAAGAGAGGAAAACGTTGATGTTAATTGTCGTCGAGAACGCAGAGCACTCGCACTGGCATCCCTCAGTACGTCGTGAGGCCTGAGGCTTCGTGGGGAAGAACAAGAGCGTCGGTCCGGAAACGGCGCATCATCAGCGCAACGCCACAAATGTGATCGACGCCGGCGCCAAGCACGGCCACACAACGACGCCGACGAGCTCCGAGGCGCGCTCGGCGTGTTCAGAACACCACCAGCAGTCATGCAGCCCACCTTCGCGCGCGCCCAGCTCGGCGGCCTCGTCCCGCCCAAGATTGCCTCCCCCAACCTTGTCGTGCGTAGCCCCGGTCCTTTCTCGAGAAGTACTTCACTGACGGATGCTTTTCCATGCCTTGATTTTTCTCCATGCGCGTCGCGTGTATTTGTGTTCGACTATCTTTCGCTGCTCTCTTCTTGCACCACCTGGGCTCTACCGACCTATGCAATGCACTCTCCGCCATCCTAAACCACCCTCATGATGCTTGCGTATGCAAACAGTCTGGCGGCTCTGGTGCTGCCCTCCGCCCCCTCGTCGCCTTCTACTCCAAGCTGCCGAAGGGTGAGGCCACCGCCGCTTCGGGTGGTCTCAAGAAGTACTTTGTCGGCCGCAACGCGACCGCGAAGCCCCTCCTCGCGCTCATTGTCGGCCTCTGGACCATCGGGTACACGATCGACTACCAGAGTACGTTACCTTGCCTCGATCTATTGACTACGCTGACCATTCCTCTTGTGTGCAGTGCACCTCAGTACGTCCTCGCTGTATCTTTAAACCCCGCCCCTTGCTGATGAACCCATCAGAGCACCACAAGAACCACCCGCACTAAGCAGAGCGCAGCGCGCACGGTTGCTGGTTGCCGGTTTAGAGCAGTGTAGAAGAGGAATCAACCTGTTGTGACTGCCCCCGCGTTCTGTTTATTGTCTGCTCCCGCCCGACCTGCACCTCAACGTTCCAAGCTCTGCTGTCATATCTTACCTCACTCGCGCATAGTCGACTTCGACTGCGCCTTGTCGTCGTCTGCGCCATGCTTACCTCGCGTTCAAATGATCTCCGGAGGTCTAGTCAATGGCTACGCACGGGCGCTGGGTCAGCACGTTTCCTGAGCACCAGCCTGACTGCATTTGTATCCGGTTGGCGGATGTACGCGGCACACGCAACGTCAGTGAATATGTATGCAAGCCCTTCGCGTCCATACCCCCGTGCTTCCGCGATGGTCTGCCGGCCACTTCGCGTACAATGCAACGTCACTCGGGCGGCCAAGTACTCCCCGGTGGATCAGGCATCGGATGTCATGGGCTCTCAGCTCATGGTCGAAGATGGACCATGCGTGACCGGCGACGTGACATCCCTGACGCTGGTCCCAGGCGCCGCCGCTGTTCCGCCTTGGAGCAAATCTCAAAGGCCGTCGAAACGGGACCTGGCCTTTCACCAGCCCGAATCTCATCTGCATACGAAGCAGCTGCGAAGGTGAGTGAGGCGGATCGTTCAGAGACAGCCGGTTCCGTGGCTTTCGAGGGACTTCAGGCCAACATCACATTCGTCCCTCCCGAGACCTCAAACTTCCAGTTCCAACCTAGATGATCTGCAAACAAAGACGAACGTCAACTGCTCGGAAGGCCTGGTGCAAGCGCTTCCAGCATGCGCGCACGCAGTCAACACCACGGCCAAGTTATACCGATTTCCTCAGTGTAGTCCGCGTTCGCACTCGCCCCCGTCCCCCGTGAAACAATGGACCTCGAGACACACCTGCTCCTGCGGGCCTACTCGTCGACGATGCCCAGGGGTGCGTCGTATAAAAGCCCTTCAATGCTGACCTTGTTTTCCCGTCCCCCGTTTCTCAGAGTTCCTCTCCAGCCAGCCCCGACCCGACTCGACAGCTCCTTCCTTCGATTCTCGACCATTACCATGAAGTGTGCCATCGTCCTCGCCTCCCTTCTCGCCCTCGCCAGCGCCGCCGCGGTCGAGAAGCGCGCCGACTACCCCGCTTGTGGAACCAGTACGTCCAGCCTCTGTCCCCTTTCTATCCTCGTTCCCCTCTCCATCCTCTTCCCCTCTCTATCCTGCTCCCCTCTCCATCCTCCTCCCCTCCCACCCCTGTCACCCCGCCGAGCCACCCCACTCACACACGCACACAGCCGGCCCCGCCACGCTCCACGTCCCCGACAGCGTCACCGTCGGGCAGAAGTTCCCCGCGCGCTACTGCTCCGGCCAGTACGCCAAGACGTCCTCCAAGTCGATTACGCTCGCCGTGGACGCGCGCGGCACGGCCGACGTCGACGGCGCGATCATCATCGCGGACGGGCTGACGCCGGGCGCGGCGGGGAATAGCACGCCCGATGCGGCGGGGAGCGACAAGACCGCCGCGGCGGGGAGCGACGAGACCGCGGCGGCAGGGGGCAACACGTACGACTTCGAGGCAGAACTCCCGCAGGGGCAGACGCAGTTCCCGGGCGCGGTGAGCTTGGTCGTGGTGGAGAAGATTAATGATTATTATGTGGTGAGTCGCGGTGTGGCACTTGTGCGGGGTGAAGTAGGTTGGCTGACTGTGCGGCAGGAGTCGAGCTACGTTGTGTTCACGCAGGAGGTCAAGGTCGTTTCTGCCTAGTGGGCAGACGCAGACACGACGTTGGACTAGAGATGCTCGCAACGAACTTCATGGACCACCTCTCGGACATGGCCACTATCTAGCTATCAATGTCTTCTCTAACGCAGTTCACTACGTTCTGTCCGTGTATGGACTTCTGCGGCGAATGAGAACGTGGTGGCTCTCTGCTCGAAGGCTGTTGGACCCAATATCACAGCGTCCATATGTCTATGTCACTCCATCCCGGTTGGTGCTAAGGTAAGTACAATGTATATCTCTTCGGTTCGTATCGTCATATATGCACGTTAGATCGCCCTCTCGTATCCATCACCCTACTTCTCTTCCTCGCTCAGTACTAGATCCTCTTCATCAACACGATAGTCGAGCGCCGCCGTGCTGTCGCGCTGGATGTTCGTGCGCGGTGCGCCGCCACCGCCACGAATGCCGATGATCTCGTGTCTGAGAGCGAGCGTCAGCCATTGCAACGAGGGCGATATGAAAGAGGTGCATTCGTCGGGGAAGTGAGGTGGAGGTGGAACCTGGATGAACCGCAGGTAGAACTTGATTGAAACCACGCACCTTGACAGCAAGTCCTCGATGCCCCCACGCTCCTGCCTCGCATCCAGATCGACCCTGACCCAGTTGTGCACAAGCTCGCCGTTCCGGTAGACAAGTAGCGTCGGGAGCACATCTGTATCCACCGAGTCCTCATCGTACTCGTCGGAGAACTCGTCCTCGTCTTCCTCATCTTGTCGACCGAGGAAGCCGCCGCCCGATGGCTTCTCGTCGTCGTCGTCAAAGTCATCCTCGTCTTCCTCACGTATGGTCTTGCGGATGACGGTCGTTGTGCTGCGTTTGGGTGCGGGGGTGGAGGTGGAGGCAAACCCGAGGGCGGCAGCTTTGGCGCGGAGGAACTTGGTATCGGGGTATGCGCGCGCGAGCTTGGAGAGGGAGTCATCGAGGGCGTAGCAGCGGTCTAGGGACTGTATGGCACCATCAGCGTCCCTGTGCATAAGGAGGACAAGCCAAGCACGCACCGAATCATACAGATGCACCGCGACCCAGACACCCGCCTCTTTCTCCACCGCGTCCACGAATCCGCGCATGCCGACCTCGCGCAGGTGCCCAAACCGCCCTCGCGGCGTGCCCCACTTGTCTAACCGCGCCGCATTGGCAGGCGTCGTGCCGCCCAGCGCCAGCGGATCCGCGCGCTCATCGCCTGCTGCTGCCTTCTCGCGCTCTTCCTCGAGATACGTCTTCCCACCGACCTGAGGCACCTTCCTTGCCGCCGCCTCTGCTTGTATCCGCTCGCGCTCCCGGTCCTGGTACTCGGCGCGATCGCGGATTACGCCCTTGACGCCCGTGCGGCCGGTGACACCGACTCCGACGCCTGGGTCCGCATCGGGGTTGGCGGCATTGGGAGGAAAGGAGGATGGCGAGCCAGATGGTGGTTCGTCGGCGCTGTCGAGCTCGTCGTCGTGCCAGCCGTGGTCGGGCGAGGGTGTACGGGGTGGTGAGTGGGTTGGGGAGGAGGGGTTGAAGAGCTGGCCGGAAAGGACGAGTTGTTCGAGATCAGGGGGCTGTAGCAAGTTAGGTTGGGTGTTCTGAGTGGGGGATGAGGGTCAATTCGAGCTCACCATTGTCCAAAAAGTAGGCGGAGGTGAGTGCTGGGTGAGGAAATGAGATACGCGTGGCGAGTTGGCACTGATCCGTTGGGCCCATCACGCACGCGAGGCGCACGCGGATGCCATTTAAATAATGTGGAGTTCGGGCTTGACCACAACCGCCATCTATGCGCTCGCAACCACCCAGCCCATGTATATGGGGGCTCTTGAGGTACTCTTACGCCCTCGGGCCTTCTACTAGGTAACTGCATTCTCGCAGGCGTCGGACGACATCAGGTACTGAAGACAACAAGACTCGGTCCGCCAGTAATACGAAGGGATTCCCTCTTTCGCCAATAAAAAGGAAGTACGCTCCTACATTCAGCGAAGCCTTGCGCTGTTGTTCTGCCCGGCAACGCCCACCACAATACGGACGTGCCACATTCGCACAACTTTGATGTGAACTCTATTGAAGGGCTCTCTCTTAAGTTCGGCGGGAGAATCGAGGGAAACAATCACGATCCTCACGTCCCTCACGAGCCACGAACAGACGGTCGCTGCGCGACCGCCTAGACATTATGAGCGAGACCTCACGACTCACGAATACGATGCCTTCAAGCACGATCACGATACAACAACTTGCCTTCACCGGCTTCGCGGTCTTCGCGACGGCCTCGTTCTGCACGTCCGCCACGATTGAGGGCTTTTTCTTCACGTTCTTCATGGCTAGCCTCCTTTTCCCTGGGGTCTACTTCATAGCCAAGTCGGAGCGCGAGGTGCGTTCTATCCTCCGCGAATGGGACATGCTCGCTGACGGTCTACGCCGCATCTTTTCGCTATATAGCACGCTGCTTCATCGACATCGCCATCCCCAGTGAATTACGACACCGAACACGACCCCTCGACCGACGGCGTCGCACATGAAGTTCCGCGCGAGGAGCACCGCGACAACTTCGTTGAAAACGGTCCTCGCCAACAAGACCAGGAGCAGCGCCGCCACGATCGCGCCTCAAATCAACATGTGCGCTTCGTTGAGCATTTCGATGATTTCGATCGTCGTGAGCGACACAATCCCTCCACACGTTGCGGCACACGGAGCACTACCGAGTCTCGCTATAGCCAGGAATCCCCTGAGCGTCCCGAGCAGCAGGATCTCCCCGATCCTCAGCAGCAGGATTATCCAGATCTTCAGCAGCAACACGATGGCCGCACCGTCGAGGCCCTCGAGCGGGCACTCGCTGCCCGGGTTGAGGAGATCGCTGCCCGGGATAGGGAGATCGCTGCCCGAGATATGGATATCGCTCGTCTCCAGATACAACTTGCCGCCGAGCGGGGCCGTAACGCTCCTGTCATCCCTACCCTTCCTCCCGCGCAAAATGGCGCGTACGGCCGACCGCAACGAGCGGCTCATGCGGTCAACGAGCCACCCATCCGTCTTGTCTCCGCTCTCGAGTTGGGTGGCGCCACCGCTACTGGACAGCAGAATATTTCCGAGGCGCAGATGTCGACCGGCGCCGCTCACGAAGAGCAGCTACATCAGGCTCCCCAGACCGCTCGGGAGAATGGCGCTCCTCCTTCATCGTGGGGTCGGTTTTCCAACAGCTCCATACTGCCAAGGTATGGTGCGAACGATCCGAGCGTTCCCGCCTTGGAGGACCGGACTCAGCGCCGCGAGACGCACTTCCAAAACCACAATTCGGCCCTCGCTAGCGCTCCAAGCAGCATTGCGGAGCGTGTGGAGGCGCTCAGGCGACAAGTCCCACAGAGGGAGGGGCGGCCGGGCTGGTTCGACACCAGTGCCCCAGCTCAGACCGAAAGCGTCGGGCGGCAGAACCTGAACGTCGGCATGGAGGAACAGCTTGCTGCTCCTGGAAATCGTCAGCAGAAGCAAGCACGTCCTAGAGAAGCTGCTCGCCAAGCTGCTGAGCGTCGCTTCCGTGAAGCGCTCGAAAACATCCGACCACGCGAGGGACCCCACGGTCAGCAAGCGCGAGGACTTCCTCGACTGCCGCAGGATAGGTGTTTTCCGCGAGATGCGTGGCCAGTCGTCGGACCCAGCCTGCTGACCAATGCAACGACATTGCCCGCGCCATCACCTACAAGCGCCGCGCCGAGTGTGGCTGCTCCGTATCCTCCTAGGCCTCCGCGCGCACCTCAGCCGAATGTCAACCCAGTGCGGCCTGAGCGTCCCATGGTGATAAACCAGTTTAGGGACTCGCGCGTTCAGATTCCTGCACTGCAGCCGGTCGATGCGACGTCTGTGTTTTTCAACGACTCGCCCGTGCCTCCGCCGTATCTTTCGCGGCTGTCACTTCCGCCTGCTGACGTTGCTCCGCGCGCTCCTGCGTCTATGCCATCCCCCGCTGGTCGGGGGCTCGCTCCCGACGCTGTACGTGGCAGCTCAAGCTGCGATGCCTATGTCGCGGGTCCTGGCCCTCGTTTTGGACCTATATATGCGCGCAGGCCTCCTCCTGGCTTCGTACCTACCTCATTCGTACCCTTCTCAGGCGGGATGAGCGGTACCAGCAACGACGTCGCTGACGGCAATACCGAGCATCACGGTGGCGGCATGCAGAGCAGGACCGGCGCCTCGATTGCGACGCCGTCTGCGATCAACATCGTTCCTGATCCAAGTCCTATCCCAAGCGTTGACGGTATATCTCAGCCCACGCCTGCTTGCTGCGACCACAATACCCCATCCGGCTTCGTTCCCTCCGAGTTGGCTGCCGTCACCATGAACCAGCCTGAGCAGAGCGTTGCGCGCTGTGCCAGGAGCGTTGGCGAAGGAAGTATCGGTCGCGCGAACACCGCTATAGGTGCCAACGCTCTGCAAGGTCCATCGGATCACCGTTCTGGTGGCGAGTTCTCCCCGTTCTGGCTGACCGTGCATTGGGCTCAGAACAGAACCATCTCCGTCCGGTTCGATTCCTCCATCGTGGGCCCAAAGGGACCGTCAACTTTCTATATTCACGACGGAGCTGCATTGGATGGCGCCGCCTCAACTGTCTTCAATCTACTGGGCGGCGCGTGGGATCCCTATCCCGGTGAGGATGACAAGCGCCCAGCGTTGTTCGTGCGGGCGAACATACAGTCCCTCGCACCAGTCGACGCTTTCCTTCGCATCCTTGTGGCAAGATCTGTTTTCTCTCTCCGGCTTTGGAAAAAGATCAGGATACAAATGCCCGAGATACCTATGGAACGGTCCAGACAGGTACAGTTTGATACTCCCACCAATCTCAACACCCTCGCCTTCCCCTCCACCACGATCATCTACTCCGGCGCTCCTGAGAACGTGCTCTACCCGTGGTCCTCCATCATTGGCCTCTCTCGCTATCAAGTGCGGAATCTTGACATCCGGTGCGCGATCACGCAAGAGGAATGTATGGCGATTGCTGGAAGTAGTGCGGAATACATGAACGGGAGGGTGGTGCGGTGGGTGCCCTTGCACCTCCGCCTTGTTCGCATCATCCCTGGAAGGCATCCTGCGGGAAGGCGCGCTACATTCTTTTCGCGTCTTCAATCCCTGCATGTCTTGCAATCTGATCCCGTACTGACCGCATTTCGTGACCAGCTTCTGGAGGAGGGTAGGAGGTGTGTTCGGAACCATGTCGAGTGCCTTGTAGTGTAGTGTATCACCCTGTCCTCGTATTATGAACCACATTGTAACGTATATATCATGTTGACAAAACAACTGTACCCAAGGGTGCAGACGTGAGGCGCACGCATCAAGGAAAGCAACTACGTGATGTGTCACAGTTCGACATCACCGTCACGATCACATGAGCTTTCCCACCCCTTGCGTCACTCCATCAGCCTGGTTCTGTAGTTGTCCTTCACGCTCACCTAACTTGTTGGTCTGACCCTACACCGAAAGATGTGTGCAGCCACCTACTCGTGGAGGTACCGGGCCTTCCATGGCATGGAGGCGCTAACCAAAAAAGGCCAAGAACTTTGCGCCCAGTCCATGCAACGCAATATAGACGATGCTAGTGAGAGTTTGCTGGCAGTCCTGGCATCCACCAACATTCTTTTCTCAAGCTCATGTGACATATTTCTCGCCTCGGCAGTACTTTTTCTTGAGGGCGCCAGATGGCCAGCCTCTCTCATGAAGTCCTCTCGGCCTCGTCTTTTGAGATGCGGGGATTTGTTCTGGTAGATACGTCTTCCTGCGTTCATCCTTGATGCTGCCATCCCATAGCGAAAGCTGCACAGAGAGATGCGCTGAAATACGCATGACAGATGCCAAAGGAACGAAGACGAGGACTCGAGCATGTCGCTTACCAGACCAACGGATTGGCGCCACTTCGTATCGGACGGCGATATGGACTCAGGCTATAGGATAGGTGTGAACTTTGCATCAGCTGTATAGCGACCAACTGAGCCATGAAGCTCTCGATGAAGAGGATGGACGATCCTGCCACGTAGAAGGGTTCGCCTCGTCTCAAGTTCATATCGGATTCTGACCAGTTCCCTCGAAGGCGAACTTGCTTATCTCTCTCGACTCAACGCTACTCCAGGCCGCTCAAGATGCGAGAAATGACCCTGCCAACGCACCTGGGTGTCCTTCTGCCCTCTACCCCGTGTCCCTCCTTGCATCTTGATCCTTGAACAATCGTCTGCGGTCGACTGGTATCTTCGGCCAAAATCTCACGGGTTCACCGGCGCTCCGCCTCGTTTTGGGTAGGGACAATACGGACCACGTTCCTCGTACGATTCTTTTACGTTTGCATCGGCATCGCTCAATCTCATCTCATGGTTCAACGAGATTGCGCCGAAGCGCACGCCTAACGCGCGAGATCGTTTACGTCGACGGCGCCTACATCATCGACCTTCAGATCCTCTGCTCAGGGCTTGCCCCATCGGATCACGTCGTCTTGCGCTTTCCGATGTCCGCCGAGCCCTCCGTCTGCTGAGTTGTACGGCAGACTTTGCTACTCCAACAAAAACGCCTTGTTGTGGATCAAACACACGCTCGACGCATGTTGGCTATACGCTGCGGAGTCCCAATCGGAAAGCGACGTGCTCGTTCATTGCAAGATGATTATACACGGTTGACATGGCGGAAAGCAAGGTGAGTGACTATTGTACAGGGTATCGTTTCCAGCGTGCAGTTTTGAAGCTCAAATGTCATGCAAAGTCGTCAAGATGGCCACCCGGCGCATCTCGTGCGGGAGGACATGTGCGAGGCGAGATGCCTCATGCACATCTCGTGTGCGCTAGGGAAGACTGGATGAGCGGGTAAATCGTACACATCGCGCGCATGACTGACCTAGCGCAGTGGTCGGCCCTCCGCTTTTGCCTGCGCCGCACGGCATGCAAAGCAATACTCGTCGACGGCGTCGATGTCCTTCTGAATTTCGGGACCGAAGTTCTACCACAGCGAGATCAGGCATGTGCGCGTTACGGATCGACGGATTGGCGGGAGTCGCGGTCAGAAGGGCGGTCAGGCGCGTCCGGCGGAAAGGCAAGCGCGCGACCGAGTGGGCACGACGTTCGCGTGCATCCGGAGGCGACACAGGTGACGTGCGTACGCGTTCGGCGGAAGGCAATAGGCGCAATGTGAGGCGAGCAGGACGGGGAATACATCAGCAACCCGTCGTATGGTGAGCATGTTCTGAACAGGTGACTCACCCGTGCACAGCTGGGTTCTCGGCAACCTTTAGGGTGGTAGTAGCTTCGCTCGCATCGTGTTGTGTTGCAATCCACAATGGCGACGACGAGGTGCCGCTGGAAGTGCTGCAAGGCCATGAGTACGTGCTCGCCACAATCGCATATGTGGCGCAACACTCACACCGCATCGCGTCCAACGCGTCCCTTCGCTATATGAGTAGTCGATGAGTCACCTACTCGCTATGAGCAACACAATAAAGGACTGACGCTATTTGCTGGCACATTGTGCTATGGAGTGCCCAGGGTAATGAGGTGATAGGTAGTCAAGAAACGTGGCGCAGACGCGAGACTGGCAGGGCAAGCAAGGGACGAAGAGAACAACGGGCGGTAGGGGAACATCAGTGGGAAGAGCCGGTGCCTTATATACCGCGAGCAAATTTCCCCCGAGTCACAATCAAGCTGCCCTGTCAATAGAAGCCCGCGTCATAATGCGAATATCACAGCCCATGGTCGCTCACGAACCCGCCGCACGCGCCCGGAGCGGACCTTTCGCGACGTTATGCCCACAGGGAAATTACGCTAATTGCTCCTCCCCACGCCATATATCCGCTTTGGTCTAGCGCGTGAGGCCAGCCGAGCCCACATGTCCCGCTCGACCGGATTCAAAACACCAGGTTTGGACGCTGGGAAGAACGCGTCGCGCCTGCGAGTTCCAAACTCTGCTTAACCCATGTCGAGTCACGGACGTGGCGCTGGAAGTATCTACAGATGAAGAAGCCGCCATTGTTCGGCTGGCTCTTCCATGCCACAGCAGCGGAGCCCCGCGACCAGCCCATAAGCCCATCGATAATGGCCCCGTCAGCGAGAAGCGCCAACGTTCACACTTCGCAGACCCAGTCTGATGCTGTGAGATCCACGTACGCACAGCAGCGTGCGATGCGCGACACCATCCTTGTATGTGCGATGGCCCATTGCATCGACTTCCTCGCAGCCACGCGCATGCTCACTAGAGCCCCAATCTATTCCTGGACCTCTGTACTCGGTGCGCAGCGCCGGGACTAGCATTGAAGCAAGCAACATACTAGCTGTGTGGCGGCGGCGTTACAGGAGCTGTGCTATGAGGGTAAGTTACCTTCCTGATCTCCCCGGCAACTTGCGCGCCAGACGAACGGCCCCCCGCGCCTCCCGGAGGGCGACGAGCGTCCCCGAGAGCGCCACGACACCGCCGAGGGGGGCCACAACCGTGCGCGACGAGCGGCCGGAAGGATCTTCGCCCTGTGCCCACGATCGTGCTCGGCGTCCTTATCGCACGCCCGCCACTTATCGACGAGCCTGGTCCAAGCGGATGACGACGAACTTGCGCGTCAAGAGGTTGAAGGTGCTGCCGAAGAGGAAGGCGATGAGGGAGCAGCTGAGGATGATCACGTTGTAGGGCATGCTGAAGTCGGGCGTGGCGAGGTCGACGAGGAGGATAGGGGTGTAGATACGCGTCGGTGGCAAAACACCCGGATCGGCGTCGAGGGGGACGAAGACCGCCGGCGGCAGGTCCCAGCCGCGCTGCGCGTCGGGCAAGTGCTCAGTGTATCGCAAAAATGCCTTCGTCACGTCGAACGTTATCTCCGTAGTGCTCGATGCCGGAAGAGCGAGGGTAGCCTGAAAAGTGGTCGGACGCGAATGTGGGATGGTGGGAATGTAAGAGATGTCGGATAGGAGATCGTCTGCGTTGACCATGTTCGTTATTACGATCGAAAAGGAGATAGCAACGATGATCGTGACTCACCTTGAAGAACGCCGTTCGACTCGATTCGCATCGTATGAAGGTACATCTGGACGAACCAAGGTAGCGTCTCCAGATAACGCAGGCGCACTTCCGATGGGAGCTCGTTCTTGATGACGATGGATAGCTGGCCGCGTTCTTGACTGAACCCTCTAAGTGCCCGTCTGATAGAAAGAGGGTGCGACGCGTTGTTCGACGCACGCCCTGAGAATGTCGTAAGCACGCCTAGCGTTGCAGTAGGAGCTACATGAAGTATACGCACAGTTTTGAGGCATAGGCCACTTCATATCGACGTCCAAGGGGACAGGTCCTGCGGCACATTATGTCAAGATAGCACTGGGAATATGTGCGAAGGCATACCCTGGGCCACCTCGTAGATAGCAAGGTTGTCCTTCACCAGCGTAGGCTCAGGGTGGATCTGATAGGGCTCATGTATGGGCAGGGTCACCCTGACGGTGCTACGACCGGCGACAGGGCAAGCCTTCTCTATCGTACGGCCGAACAACGTCTGGAAGGACCAGTCTGGGCAGCGTCAGCACATGCATGAAGCCGCAAGATAAGTGACTCGCCTCGCTTGTCCGTATTCAAAGTACGAAAGAGGTCCGATACGACCTGAGCGGTGAGACGCACTTCGATACCCTCCTCGGGTATCCATCGGACGTGGACACCCAAGCCGTGCCAGTCGCCGTCGAAGAGGTGATGGGGGTCGAGCAATGAAGCAATTCCAGAGCGAGATTTGCAAGGGAGGAGCTTCCGGAATGGCGTCAGGTTTTCGGTGCAGACGTGCTCGGAGGGTAGAGTAGCGTGGCGCAGATGATGCGTGACGTTCCAAGCAGGAAGGCCGCCTTCCGGGGGATACGTCAGAGCAGGGGAAGTTGTCCGCCATTCGTCCATGGTTCCCAGAGTTGCGCAGAATAGGCCAGCTAGGGCGTTGCGAACGCCAGACCATCGCGCGTCCAGTCTGTTGACATCATCAGCCCGTGGACGCGTCTGTGAGCAGTGCACGCACGTTGTTGGGTCCTCCTCTGCTAGCCAGGCCCATAGCTCTGCACCGGTGCCCACGTTCGGCTCTTCGGGCATACCCCATCGCTCGTATTGCCAGTGCCCCGCGTTCAGTGATAAGTGCAGTTCGTCGACGGCATATTCGCGAATGACCCTGCCCAAGGCAAGAGGGAACAGCGTGTAATGTTGGGCTGAGTCTTCTGTGAGCCGCCATTCACCTTGCAGGGTCATTGTGCTCACGTTCGTCATCATCAAGACCTGGCTGAGACGGACGCCTCGGCGTCGCGCCCTTCAGGAGCGTCTTGAACGTGAATTTAGACAGGACTTTGCCATCTGGAAGGGGTTTAACAAAGAGGTCTTCTTCGAATGCTTCGTCTGCGAGTTCGTTGCTAGCGACGGCGGCGACGACGCCGAAGACGACCGCGACGCATCGCCAGCAGTTGACCATGGCTGCTGGAAATGTGACCAAATCCGCGTGACATATCGTGACGGACGCGCCGCCCACGTGCGCCCACTTCAGTTTTCGAATCTGAAGTTGAACTTCGTGTCACAAACCTCATTCATGCAATAGCAGCCCTTGGATCGCATGATCTTCCGGTGGTTGAATTATAGAACCTCATCAACCACTTGTACCTGGTGAGCGGATGCTTATAGCATGGCATGCTTCCACCGAATTGGCGGTTCACTCAACGGCCCTCATCCCGAAGGCTTCCCATTCTCCCGAAACCCCCCTCATGGCTTCTTTGTCTTCACGAACATTCGTCGTCACCTCTCCGGAGAATGGGAGGATACCGCATCGTACCGCACGACGTGTCGTTCTGAATGCAGATGTGGTGAAGGCCGCGAAACTCACGACGGGCGACGTGGTCGCCATCTATGGTGCACAGGCGGGGCTGCCACCTGTAAATCTCAACGAACTGAATCGGAAGACTATTCTCTGACATGCTGCAAGGCTTCCTTTGCGATAGGCACAGTCTGGCCGTCGCAGGACCTGTCACCGGACTGTGAGTGTCGCTCTTCTGCCAACACCTGATCGCGTATACCACGCTTAAGCGCGTTCCTGCCAGCTATTCTGGTCTCCCAATCCTTGCTTTTGACAGCACATATTCAATCTGGCGCGCACGTTCGGCTGTCTCCTCTCAGCCCAGCGCCGCAGACGTCGGGACTTCCATCGCTCCGTGACGCCATCGAGGTGAAAACGCTGAAGCTGAGGGAGATAACGCAGGGCGGGAAGACCGCCTCCAAGGTAGCTTCTAGCGATGGAAAGAGGGACTGGCTACCTTTGTTACTCCGCGAACATCTAGGTACGCTATTCTACTTTACTTGTTCGTCGCTAATCCCGGTTTAGTGGATCTCAAAATTATCACCAACAAGCAGGTGCTCGAGGTCGTTTATGAAGGCCGACTTCGCCGATTCGCCGTGTCGTCTATGGCGGCTGGCGCTACTTCCGACCCCGTGGACGCCATTACCAAGGACCTGGGCGACATATCTATTCAATCGACACCGCGATTAGGCTACATCTCATGGGACACAGTTGTCAGCATAGGGCCAGCCGACCCTCCCGCGCACGCTGCACCAGTGAGTATTCCATCTGTCCGATACCTATCTCGCGCACTGATTGCCCACCTAGCCCGCTACAGAAGCCCTCCCTGCGGCCCCGGACCAAAGCGCGTACTCTTCCGTTGGCGGTCTAGGTAAACAGATCGCAGAAATCCGCGATCTGCTCGAGATCCCGCTCACGCGCCCGGATCTCTTCCGCAACTTCGGTGCGTGTGGCATGTTCACCCTCATCTGCATCTCGCATGCGGGGGTGTATTTACCGCGAGGGTCGGGCTGAAATCAATTTTCTGTTTGCTCTCGCTAGGCCTCAAGTCACCGCGCGGTCTCTTGTTGCATGGTCCGCCCGGTACGGGGAAGACGCACCTTGCGCGCGCGATCGCTGCGGCTGCGCGTGCTGCCGTCGTCGTGGTCAATGGTCCGGAGCTCTCGTCCGCGTATCATGGCGAGACCGAAGGTCGACTGCGGGCTGTTTTCGAGGACGCCGCCGCTCGCTCGCCGTGCATCGTCGTGCTGGACGAGGTCGATGCGCTAGTACCAAGGCGCGAAGACGGAGGGGGAGAAGTGGAGGCTCGCGTGGTGGCGACTTTGCTTACGCTCTTGGACGGCGTGCAGGCCGACGATGCCGGTCAGGTCATCGTTGTGGCTACCACGAACCGTCCAAATGCGATCGACCCTGCACTTCGTCGCCCAGGGCGCTTTGATAGAGAGATTGAGATAGGTCCGCCACCTCTCGAGGCCTTCTTCCAATTTGTTGACCGTTGTTCCTTAGGTGTCCCCGACGTTGATGCTCGTGCTGACATCCTCCGCATTCTCCTTTCCAAGACGCCAAACCAGATACGACCAGGAGACATTCAAGCCCTCGCTGCCCGCGCACACGGCTACGTCGGCGCTGACCTCTCCTCCGTCGTCCGCGAAGCCGGCACAGCCGCGATCAAGCGCTACCTCTCCGCGGCCTCCCCCTCCGGCTCCGAGCCCCAAATCACCCTCGATGACCTCGACCATGCCCTCCTCTCCGTCCGACCTTCCGCGATGCGCTCGCTCTTCGTCGAGGCTCCTCGCGTGCGGTACGCGGATGTTGGAGGGCAGGACGCCGTGATCGAGCGTCTGCGTGAGGCAGTCGAGTGGCCCTTGAAGCACCCCGATGCGTTCAGGAGGTTGGGCGTGAAGCCGCCGAAAGGTGTGCTGCTGTATGGGCCGCCGGGCTGTAGTAAGACAGTACTAGCTCGCGCCTGTGCTTGCGAGAGCGGCGTGAACTTCGTTGCAGTGAAAGGTCCTGAGGTACGTTGATTGTGGTGGGATAGCGAGGCTCTTGCTAACGCAATGACCTCCGCAGCTTCTCAACAAATATGTCGGCGAGTCCGAGCGGGCTGTGAGGGAGATATTCCGGAGGGCCCGTGCTGCAGCCCCCGCCATCATCTTCTTCGTAAACTGTTTTCATCGCATCTCCCTTCTATCGTGAGCTAAGATGGTCTTGACAGGATGAGATCGACGCTCTCGCAACATCAAGAGACGCAGACGCGCGTGCCCACGAAGGCGTCCTTACGAGTTTACTGAACGAGATGGACGGCGTACAAGAACTGCTCGGTGTCACGATAATCGGCGCTACAAATCGTCCGGAAGTGCTTGTGAGTCCATCGGCTCCCATGCCATTTCTCCGGTAAGTAACGCTCTACAGGACTCTGCCCTTATGCGACCTGGACGCCTTGATCGCCTTCTCTACATTGGTCCGCCCGATCAAGAGGGCCGCCAGGCTGTCCTCAGAATCAAGACGGCAGGCATGCAGACCGCTCCTGACCTCAACGTTGGAGAGATCGCACGCTTGGTATGGGACTTCACGCCTCTGCCATATATGAGCTCATGCTAGCCCAGACCGACGGTTGCTCTGGCGCGGAAATTGCATCCCTTTGCCAGGAGGCGGCGCTGCTGACAATGAAGAGGGACCTGAACGCAGAATATGTCAGTCTATCTCGAACATCACACGCCGACGTCTGACACTAATCTTCTCCAGGTCCCGCACGAAGCATTTGTCCAGGCGGCCATGAAGACGAAACGTCAGATCACACCTGAAGTGATTCAAAAATTCGTCCGCTGGCGCGAGACCAGTGGCGTGAAGGACTCGTAGAGCCTCGCGTTGTTGTACTACCAGTGTATGTACTTTTCGACCTGTCAGCTAAGCCGTGCGAAGACTACCGCTCGCCCCTTGCCTGCCGTGCTTCCCGCAAGGCTCGCCGTTCCTCAAACAACGTTGCGATCTCCTTGATGTCGATGACCTTGATTGGCCATGTCAGCCAGTTCCCCCCGCTCCTGAATATCGGGACCCCCATATCCTCGAGAAGGTCGTCAACGTGCTGCGGCCACCTGAGCATCGAGGAGGGTCAGCATCAGAGATTTTGGCCACGACGGCTCAGGGGGATGAGAGACGGTCGAGGGGAATGAGAGAGAATCGAGCGAAACGAGAGAATACGCACGCCCAAAACGTCACATTGCTGCTGTACGACTCGTTGACCCACAACAGTTCGTCCGGGTAGCGTTTCCGTAGCCACGCAGACTGCCGCTCAGCGTGCATCATGGCCTCTTCTGTCGTCGATGGGAGTCGCAAGGGATCTCCTAGGAAATACGACGAGATCCAGTGCGCGAAGACCTCGAAGCAGTACCCGTTGTTGGCGTTGAACTTGAAGGAGGATTTGAGCTCGGGTGACATGCCGACGAAAGCAACAGGAAGCTCACCACGGCGCCATTGATTGCAAAGTCCCTTTTGAAAAGGTTCTTGGCAGGGACTAGGCCGCGGTAGATGGACGAGGCTGGCAGCTCCGACGGGGCGTGTTTTCCTGGTGGTTTGTCGAGCGAGCGGTACTCGTCCCATTCATGGTCAAAGTTGATGTCAGGATTGGGCGGATGGCGGTTGATGCCTAGGTCTTCTGCAGTCTCATCTGCGGCTCTATTAGCATGTCAAGCCAAGAATTTCATCCGCATGAGCTCACCATCAAACAAGCCCTTCCACGACGACGTATACCCAGTCCCCAAGATGACAGTATCCGCCGCGACCTTGGCCCCATCCGCCAGCACGACGCCACCCTCGTAATACCCTATCGCGCGATTCGGCGCCCTCAGCTCTATCTTCCCGGCGTTCACCAGCGCGTGGAAATGGTCATCGCGCCGCGGCCCGTCGTCGTTAGTGCGAACGCTCCAGAAGATAGACGTCGCGTTGCGGATGGGGGAGTCGGCGGGGTAACCTTGGGCGGCGTAGGAGCTTTGCGCGATGGCGCTCCAGATGAGGTGCACGAGCTTGCTGCCGAGCCAGGTGGTGTGGAGGAATCGTCTGGTCAGGGATGTTAGCTGAGTTGTAGAGAATAATATGCTGTAAGGAGGGCGGGGCATGGGCCGGGTGGGCTAGAAGAAAAGGGCTATAGACAGCAACAAAGTCTCTTCGACGTACTCTAGCGCGGTCCGCAGATGAATGTGGGGCGATAGCATGCCCAGGAAGCGGCTCTTACGGATGAACTCGGGCAGCGGCTTCGACGTGGATATGAACGCGTCCGCCTTCTCGAAGACCATGGTCACCGGGATGGACCGCCGCGCGAAGTAGGCACAGACGTCCTGCGCAGATTTACCGCCGCCGACTACGACGATGCGGCCGAGGGCGGCCGCGCCTTCGGGGCCTATCCCGTCGAGGGTTTTGCGGAAGGCGGACGTATGCAAGACGCGTCCTTGGAAGCCAGACTCCTTGGCGCGCGTCATCGTGAGGTTCGGCGGGATGGATGGCTCGTGACAGCCCTGTAGGCAGCATTTAGCAGATAGCAAGAAGGCGAGCCGAAGCGAGCAGAGCGTACCCCTGAGCACAGGACCAAACGAGCACATTTGATGACCCTATCTTCACCTGCAGCCTTGCTACTGACATCGAGCTCCCAGCCGTGCCCGCCCTCGCCACGCCGAATTCGACGCACTTCCGTATCGTACACGATCTTCCCCTGGAGAAACTTCTCCGCGAAGCGCGTCATATAGGCACACATATCGAAGCCCGAAAGATTCGGATTGCGAGGGTCGGCCGGGGTCATCTCAAGGCAGGAGAAGCAGTATTCGCCATTGACGCTGGATGGAGAAGTCAGTTGCGACGTCGCAGCGCAGAAGCAGGGAAAATATAGAAGCAGAAAAAACGTACTTATTGATGAAAAGCCCGTCGTAGACACGCTCCTGCGCCCACACGCCTCCGGGGCCCGCATCGCGCGAAATTATCTGCACGTTCTTGAAGCCGTCCTTAATCAGAGTGTGCGCAGTGATCAAGCCCGCCGCGCCGCTGCCCACAATGCAGACGGGCTCGTTGCGCGCGTCTTCCATCACGGAAAACAGTTGCAACACTCAGTGGCGCCCTGCCCTTTTGTACTCTCCGTCCCTCGACTCCGAAACTGTCGGGATCATCTGATTGTCATGGGAATGGGGTTAACATGAGGTATACTCGAGTATATATATGACAAGCTTCTGACCTCGCGAACAGATGTTTCTGCTAGAGCTGCGTGTTCCTGCTAAAGTTGGCCGATACAAATGGCTCGCGGGTGTCTGACGCACTGCTGACTTCGTTCGGCAGGGACATCGGACCCTTGAGGCTTTCATAGGCGTTCCGTTGTGTGCATCGGGAGGATTTGTATCATGTTACTCTCGGGATATATCGATCGCTTGCCCAAAACGCAGTAGATCTCGCTTTCTATTGAGTCCGAAGCTCTTTGCTAGGGCGCGCTGAGTTGGCATCCTTCCCACTTCGGCTGAAAGAGTTACAAGGCCCACAATTCTCCTCATGGTTGTCGAGGTGGCAAGCGCAGAAAGATCTCTCCTTGGGCGTCATTAGGACGCGGTGCGTCAGAGACTCCGGGGCAGAGTTGTGATGGTGGTGGTCCGCAAGTTGAGGTTGTCGGCTTGTGCCGGTTGCAGTTCGGTCGCTTCGGGCCGTCCCGTCCACGCACACGTGATGGCGACGCGCCTGGGCGTCGATCATCATTCCTCCCCAACCCCCGCCACCATGTCACTCCAAGCTCCCACAGCCGACTCGCAAGCGCCCTCTTCCGATATTCAGGTCCCTGCAAAGCGACAGCGCACGGACACGGAGGGTACAGATGCGCTATCAACGCCTGCGCGCTGCCAGCGATTTTGGTTCGAGGATGGATCCGTCGTGCTCTATGTCGGATCTACCCCGGGCGCGATGATCTTCCGCGTGCACAAGACGGTGCGTGGAACCCTTCAGCTTCTCTAGAGCCCAGGCTTACGCGGAGATGTAGATGCTGGCAAACAACTCGGAGATATTTAAGGATATGTTCAGCATCCCCCAGCCCCCGGGTCAGGAGCAGATCGATGACTGTCCAGTGATACGGCTTCCCGACGATCCCCCACGGATATGGATGGAACTACTCGCTGCGCTCTACGACATCCTGTACGTCTTACGACTTGCGCCCACTGGTTACGACTTCTTCACCGTGCTTCCACCAGGTTCTTCGACAAGACTATGTCCCTTCTGGGCCCCGCCTGCATCTCCCGGCTGGGGAACGTGGCGACGCTCTCTACTAAGTACCGCTTCGTCAGCCTGCGCCGCAAGTGCATCTCTTCCCTATCTAGCTTTGGCTGCGTCACGTCGACCTTGACTACGAGGGCCCGGCCACTCCCCTTCATTGAAGCCACCCTCCTGCTGATGGCCGCCCGCAACGCAAACATCCCGACGCTCCTCCCCTTTGCATTCCTGTCCGTCGCCTACCAGGATAACGGGCAGCTGAACATGATCCTCGATTGTCCCGGTCTCCCGGTGGCAGACAAAGCCGTCGCGCTGAACGGGCTCCAGAACCTCCTCGAGCTCCAGCGCACCCTCATGTTCCCCTTCGTCGACAACTTCAAGAACGCAAAGTTGTGCGACGCGGACTGCGAGCTCGACGTCGTCGAGTGCTTCCCCATGCTCTTCCTCCGGCCGCATGCGTTGCAATTCCACCACGGGCTCGATGGGAGGCCGCTGTTCGAGGAGGCGAAGGGCGCGCTCTGTGCGCATTGTTACAAGGATGTGTGCAATATGTACTACTCTGGGCGTCAGAAGGTCTGGGAGATGTTCCCCTCGATCTTCCGGGTGGGTAACAATTGGGACGAGCTGTTGCGCGTTCAGAACTATGACGCAGAGACGTGAGTGCTCGTTCATCTGTGCACTACATGGGCTCACTGACCTCCTTCTTAGCCCCTTGTAGCATAGCAGTGAAGGGCCTAGACGTGCTCAGTGAAGTGTTCATGTTTGCGACGGCCATCTATCCTGCCGTTCCCCTACTGATCTACCGTACATGCTGTTGTTGTTGTCACATTCGCCCAGTGTACTGCCCCCTTATCCTAGTCCCTTGTGATTCTCTCGCATACATATTTGAGTAACGAACAGCAGCAAAGATGTGTCCTACGGCCTACATCATCACTCGAAGGTCCTCAACGCGCCTCTGTTGGACTTAGGGTTTCGTCCCGCCGAACCAGCGCGCCGATCACCTAACCGCGCCAGCCAATCGCAAAAAGGCTCGCGGCACTAATGCCGCGTGCGCCCCGGCCGCCCGGCCCCGGGCCTATATAAGGCGGGGAAAATGCCTCACGATGGGTTTGGTACCTTCCCCCTTGCTTCCGCCCTCATGCTCCTCCCTCCCCTCTCATGGGTCCCCCTCCCCTCGCATGATATCCCCCCTCTGCCCCCTCGCCTCGACCAGCCTCGTTCTCCTCCGCATCTCTTCCAGAGTGAAGCTTGGGACTTTCCTTCGCACTGAGGTGTTCTAGGATCTGCAGGCCAGTTCGACGTACGGCAGAGGTGCACACTGATGTGGGATCGTTGTTCTCTCGATGCTGGGGTGCGTATGCAAGCTCGGCGCCTCGTCCTCTCGTACTCACGGCATCTTCAACAGCACTACCATCGCCATTGTCATCAAGCCTCTTAGCCTTCGCTGCTCTATTCTCTTTTCGCGCCTATCCCTCCTCTCGTCCTCCTCGTCGCCCTAATCCGCCCCTCGTCATCCCGCTCACCTCACCGGGGCCATCTACATCCGTTTACCCGCGGTCGCCCTCGTCAAGGCTCCTCCTGTCAGCCCATCGGACGTCTGGTCGCCACCCTCGCCGCTTCAACCCCTCACTGCCCTCGCTTCAACCCCTCGCTACCGCCACAGCCCCTCACTTCTGCCCCTCGCTAACCTCACTTCTGCCCCTCGCACCATCGCCTCGAGCGCTCTATCAGCTCCGCATCTACCCGGTCTGCGCTCTAGATCGCTTGCGGGAGCCTGCGATTGGTTCTGTTTCCCTGCGTTTCCCGCGTTGCGCCCGGTCTTCCGCGTCGCACCCTGGTTTCTCGCGTCGCACCCTGGTCTCCCGCGCCGAACCGCTGTCCTTCTGGTGCCGCGGCATACCTTCCCGTGTCTCGCCGTGGAACCAAGTACGAGTCGCCGTACAATCAAGCACGAGTCGCCGTGAAAATCGGGCACGAGTACCCAATGGTCAGCAACGAGCTTCCGAAGAGATCCGTATGCCCCTGCAGCTCGGTACGACCGGGCGCCTACTTCCTTATGTATACTAGGATTTCTGTGCGTATAAAAGCTGGATTAATGTGATTTGAGTCACTGGGCACGTCCCTTCCTCTGTTCGAGTGAGAATTTGGTTTTGGGTTTCTCCCCTTGCCTTTTCCTTGTTTCTCCCGTACTCTTATTTCCTCAATTGCGTCAAGGACATCAGGAAGACTCATTCACAATGGACATGGGCGACATGGGCAACTCCTCCTCGTCGGATTCGATGGGCATGGGCTCGGGCTCGGAGCATGCGTGCAAGATCTCGATGATGTGGAACTGGTGTGTGGTTCGTGGTCGAAAGCGGCTCATGGGGCTGACGCTCGCGCAGGAACACCATCGATGCGTGCTTTATCTCGGAACAGTGGCATATCCGGTCGAAGGGTGAGTAGACGTCTACGGTTCTATCGATTGTGGGCGCGCATGGCCTGCAGTCCTCTCTTCGACTGTAGTCGTGCTTCGGCCTATCCGCCTCCCTAGCCCATCCGCCTCCTCAGCCCATCTGCCTCCCTGCTCGACCTCACCGTGAGAAGCGAGTCCGCTGACCCTCTTTCCCAGCGGACTACGCCGGCTCGATCGTCGGCATCTTCTTCCTCGTCATCCTCGTCGAGTGGACGCGGCGCGCGTCGCGGGAGTACGATCGGCGGATCGCGAAGGAGTACGATGGGCGGGTCAACGGCGTCGCGGCCCATGACTCGACGGCGAAGTTGGATGCGGGCGCGGGGGTGGCGCCGTTTAGGTGAGTTTGTGATAATTTGACGGACGGGCATGCAGCGGTGAAGACGGGGTGGCCTGCGTCTTCACTGTGGTTTCGGACGTGTAGACGATGCTCATGATACTCGCAGGCCGACGCTGGTGCAGCAGCTCATCCGGAGCTTGTTCTACGTCGCGCAGTTCGGCGCGGGGTACATGATGATGTTGCTCGCGATGTACTACAATGGAGGGATCATCTTTGCTATCTTCGTACGTGCGCTCAGACACTCATTGTCGACAAGTGCCTGATCGTCGCCGTCATCGCAGGCTGGGGCCTTCGTCGGACACTTCACGTCTTCGGTGAGCTCTTACATCCCACTCAGATGCCCGCGGCTGACGAAGTTGCAGTGGGATACCGTCGGCCACAACGAGATCGTACAGAAGGACTGCTGTTGCTAAGCCCCTTCACGCTCTTCTCTCCATACACGCTCTCCTACGATTTCCTAACTCGACTCTCGGTCTGCGAACGGAATGGATCAACTGTACATCTATTCTCTCGTCTTCGGCTTCAATGCATCGGATTCTTTCCCCCTTCCACCTTTTCCAGCGTGACCACCGCCCATGGCATATCCAAGCTCTTCTTCCACGCCACCGGGTCTCGCGCGCCGTCCCCGAACTTTGCCTTCAACAGCTTCAGGAGCTCAGGCGAGTGCGGCTCGCGTATCTCGACATCCACCACGCGCACCAGCGCGACGAACTCAAGACTGTTTGTCCTTCCGCCGAGGTCGGCTGTTTGGAAGAGGGGGTACTCCTCGACGTCGAACTGGTCCTTGGGTGGTAGGAAGTGCAGGTTGGAATGACAGGAGATCTGCGCGCGGGTGGTGCCTTTGATGAACGAGACGGCGCGCTCGTAGTCAAAGATCGCAGCGAGGCGGTCATCTGCGCGTGCGCGGAGGGTGTGATTCTGGGTGACCAGGTCGAGGCCTGCGTTGATCTCGTCAGAGGTGAAGGTAGACGGTGGCGGCGCGTTCTGGCGGAGGTGGCGGGGGAGATATTTGGCCATTGCAGGGGCAAAGTCTGGTCAGTCGTAGGGTATGATTCAAAGTTAAGTCCTTCTTTCTATGCCTGGACGCGCCAAAGCTCTCAGACGATGGTGGTCTGGTGCGAGTTGGATAAAAGCGCGCGAACCCAAAGATGAACATCTCTTGCACGTGACTTGCATTGCAACGGACCGGTGGCCCGGGTTTAGGGGCGCCTTGGTTTCGACCATCACCACAACATGTCCTCCGTCGAGCCCAGCCCTCGCAAGCGTCAGCGTCTTGAGTATACGCGAGTAGAGACAGATCCCTCTACCTGCCCCCCACAACAACACGAGAAGCACTGGTATGATGACGGGTCTGTTGTCCTCCACGTCGAGGACACCCTCTTTCGCGTGCATCGCTCGGTGTGTATGACACAATACGTCCAGTTCTCCTTTCTGACGCGAATCGCTTTTGAAGATACTAGCTAAGCACTCTGAGATATTCAGAGACGCCTTTGCCCTACCAGCACCTGTCGAAGCAGAGGAGCATGACGGATTCCCCCTTGTCCGGCTGCGAGGCGATCGCATCCAAGGTTGGAACGAACTTCTCGACGCGCTGTATGACTCCTTCACGTGCGTCATCTACGTCCTGGCCTTGGACGCGGTGCTGACTCTCCGCAGATACTTCGACACCCTCAACAGCCTCGACCTCGACGCGAAGCTCACCGCGGCGATGAGCCTGCTCCGCGTCTCTACCAAGTATCGCATCGACTACTGCCGGGCGAAATGCCTGGCCATTTTATCCCAGCACTTCGTGTCTTCGCCTACCTATGAGCCTGCGGCGCAGCTCCCGAGCTTTGGCCAGGCGTGCGATATGGTCAAAATGGCACGAGAGACGAATGCGATGTCACTTCTGCCGTGCGCCTTGCTGATGGTGGCATGCGCCGAGGATCACTCGGCAATATACTCAACAGACCTCCCCCTCTTCGACAAGATTTCCGTCTACCACGCGCGGCTCGAACTTATTCGTTTACAAAGGGAATGCATGTTTCCTTTCGTTCAAAACATTTGGAGGCCCAACCGGACGTGCGAACGAAACTACTCGGGCACTGTCTGCGCGGCGCTTCTCCAGGATGAGTCTAGTAGATACGCGGCGGCGCCAGAGGCCATGTACTTCTTCGTCGACGACGCTTCGTTCTGGCCCACCGACAAGACGCGGGCAAAGCCACCTTGCAAATCATGCAGGGCCATCGTGCTCAGGGAACTCGCACAAGGCCGCCAGAAAATCTGGGAACAACTTCCCGAACTCTTTCACCTCGGCAAGAATTGGGACGAGCTGCGTCAGATGCAGGACGCGGAAAGTGGCTGGTGAGTATCGTTCATTGCGTGCTTATGTCTGTCGCTAATACATACTTTGCAGCTAGATATACTCTGTTGTTGTATTTTTTTGCTATTTGCTTTTCTTTTTGCTCCCTTTTTGTCTTAAATGCATCGTTTCCATGCCGCCCATCGCCTGGTCCCCAGACTTTGTACACGATCGAAGCCGCGCGATTAGCACCCGCTTGACTGGGGACTGTGTCTCACGTGGCTTCTCCCGTCTTGCATTGCCTCCCGAGAGTTCAGGTGCTTGTCTCGGATGCGGGTTGTATATAAACAGCTGGGGATGTAATGGAAGTCCCCCCTTACGCTTCAGTCGTCACTCACCTAGCCATGGCCGCCTCTACGTCGTCCGCGCATATGGTCCAGCGAAGGGTCACTGTTAGCGCCTCCAACACGGACTCGAGGTACTCGTACTACGCGTACCGCACGCGTAGTATTTCGTGCGCCCCTCGCTGTCCTGATGGACGTTTCGGGCCGCATGCGCTGCAGCGCGAGCGATGTATCGTGCTATGCGTCGAAGACTGCTCGTACAGGGTACATCACTCGGTGAGTTGTGCGCTATCGGTGGCGCGCATCGCATAGCTAACGCGCGCTTAGGTTCTTGTCGGCAACTCACGCAGCTTCGAAAAGCGGCTGGCCCACCACCGCGACGACTCGGACGACATCAAGAATTGGGGAGTCGAGGACATCGTCCTTCCGGGCGACAGCAAGCAGGACTGGGATGCCATGTTGGACGCCCTCTATGATTCGGACTCGTGCGTGTCTGCACCCGCTTCCGGTGTTATCTGTCTGACAACCATTTAGATATTTCGAGACTTTGAGCGCACAGCCGTTCGAGAAAAGCTTGCCAACGCTAGCGGGGCTCCTCCAGCTCGCGCACAAGTACAACATGGACACGTACGAGCGGAAGGTCACGTCCATCATCGCGTCCTACTTCCCTTCACCCTCTCCGAACTCGAAAGGTGTCGCTTGGCCGACTCTCGCGGAAGCGACCACGGTTATTAGGCTCGCGCACCAGACGGGCGCGACTTCTCTCCTGCGCCTCGCCTACCTCATCGTCGCCGCGCACGCCGCCGAGTCCAACAAGTCCATCGTCCACGACCTCGACATCCTCACCTCGGACAAGCTCTCCATCTGCGGGGGCATGCTCGCGCTGCTCAGGGCGCAGCGCGCGCACATGTTCCGCTTCTTCACCCGCTTCACGCCGTCTGCGAGATGTCAGCGCGGCGGGCGGTGCTGTCCGCAGGCGCACGCGCAGCGGTACCACGACGCGCCGGAGCGGGTGTGGTTGATCGTCGATGAGCCGCTGGCGTGGTTGGGGGAGGGGGACCCGGCGCCGCTGTGCGACGTCTGCTATGCGAGTGTCTCGGCTACTTTTGCGGAGGGGAGTCGGGCCGTTTGGGCGAGGTTAGACAAGTTGTTCAAGTTATACTAGACTGCGGGTAAGGGGTTGGATCAAGATACCTGGGTGCTTTAGTTACTAGTCATCTTCAAGGGTTTTTGTAGAAATACCGGGTGTACATTATTGGATGATTCTCGGTTGTCGCTGTTCGAACTGCGAAAAGTAAAGTATGGACGACCTCATGTTCACCGCATCCTTAATGATGTAGGGACTGGCGCTATCTCAGTCTCTTTCGGAAAGCATTTCGTAGTGCGTGAGGCCTTGAAAACTGGTACATTGGACGCAAGTCGGTGTTGAGATCGAGTTTCGAACGTGACAGTGAACACGCTCACGTGGATCATCGTGTATTGTCGTCACGCAAACGCATCTTCGCTCGTATCGCCATGTCCTCCGGGCACGAAGGAGAATCACGCAAGCGCCAGAGGTCTGAGGTCGACGAGGTCGACGCAGAGATCAAGGGGGATGGAACACACGATGAAAAGCACTGGTACTCCGACGGAAACATTGTCCTACGCGTCGAGGATAGCCTGTTCCGCGTCCACAAGACGGCACGTCCGGACTGCTCCTGGATTGCGTATATGGCTCAACTTTGTTCTTTGCCAGCTTCTGAATGTGAACTCGGAGATTTTCCGCGACATGCTCTCCGTGCCCCAGCCCGTCGCGCAAGACGATCTGGAAGGCTGTCCCGTCGTACGTCTCCCGGGGGACAGCGCGGAAGGGTGGCGATCTCTGCTGGACGCACTCTACGATCCCTCGTGTGTGCCTCCTTATGTCACGTAGGGTGTTACTCACACTTCTGCTCAGCCTCCTCTCGACTTTGCACACGCAATCGCTCAGCGCGTCGCTCCCCGTCCTCATAGGTATCACTCGCCTGGCGACCAAATACCGCTTCGTAGCGTTCCGCAGGGAGTGCCTCGTCGTCCTCGGCCGTCACTTCCCCTCATTCTATAGTTCTATACTGCCCATGCGCAAACGACCCGACCTCGCGCAAGCCTCTGCCGCCATTAGCCTCGCCCGAGAGATCGGCGCGCCGTCCTTGCTCCCGTTTGCCTATCTCACTTGCGCCAGTGCCGTCACGATGTCGCGGCCCTACGTTGTCTTCGACGACCCGTCACTCTCCTTCCAGGACAAAGCGACGATCCTGCAGGGCCTGCACGCGCTAGCAAACCTACAGCGCCGCCACATGTTCCCGTTCGCGTACGAGATCCCCGAATCGATAGAGACTGGCTGCACCATGCGTTGCGACACGACGGAATGCTTTCGCCAGGTCGCCGAGCGGCCGGAGGTTCTGCACTACCTGGACGACTACGAAGACGTGCATGATGAGGGCTGGTGGAGTGCGCGGGAGATGCTGTGCAGAGTTTGCCTCGAAGACATACGCGAAACTTACGACGGGGGGAGAGAGGATATTTGGAGCGACTTACCACAGATTTTCCGCATAGGCGCGTCTTGGGCTGATTTGCTACGCGAACAAGATACTGCTTGATGCACATCACAATCCTCTCTTCCCTTTCTAATAGCTTCGGTGCATGCAATCTTCGCCCTCCTTGAAGTCCTCACATGCAAGACTTCAATGTACAGACTGAACAAGCAACGGGGAAGCGGCCTACGTACTGTCGAATGAGTTCGTACACACTTGCTGGAATAAAGTAGAGGTAGCAGCAGGTTCACCTCCGGCAAGCACACAACGAGTCAACACATACACAGGTCAGCACTTAGTAGACCCTCACCAATCGAACAAGGGTCTCGATGGCGGCACAGGCAGACCCAACCGAGCCTAAGCCGATGTGGAAAATGACTTGACTCTCATGATCACACGGAAAGATGAGAAAAAATTCGAAGCCTGGGATTAGGGCGTAGTACTAGTGGTGACTAGGTAGGAGTGAATATGCTACAGTCCGAAGATGAATGCAGATGCGACCGACCCGCTTAGAGAGCGAGGACGGAGATGAGGACGCTGACGTTCAGCTGGAGGATGATGGGGAGGATGGCGCCGATGAGGCCGAGGACGACGGCGAGGAGGCCACCGACAACACCGAGGAGACCGTCGACGAGGCCGAAGACGACCTTCAGCAGCTCGCCAACGATGCAACTGAGGAGGGAGTCAGAATCGACGTAAGAGGAAGGAGGCAGACACGTACGTGATGTCAGCGAGGAGAGTGGCAACGACCTCGACCTTGGCGACGGCGACGATGTTGAGGACACCACCGAGGGCAGTGAAGACCAGCTGAAGGAGACATGAGCGAGATATCAGGAGGATCGAGAAGAGATACTCACGATGAGGAGATCAGCGACGACCTTGCCGATGACGTTGACATCCGTGACGACGCCGAGGACAACCGAGACATCGAGACCGACGAGCGCCTTAACGTCGACGAGCAGGGTGGAGAGGGTGACCTTGATGTCGGTAAGGAGAGTCGTGACCGTCTCAACCGTGGCGTTGGCGGGCTGGAGGTAGACTGGGAGCAAAGTCAGACGCTGCATCGCGCTACGCAAGGAAGAAGAGCGTACTGAGGGCATGAGCAGAAACCGTGATGTCGACGATAGCGGTGTCAACGAGGCTCAGGAGGGAGCCATCGTGACGGCGGTCAAGGTCGAGGACCTCGATCTCCGCATCGGCATTGGCATTGGCCTCGACGGCGTGGCCAACCTTGACGTCGGCGTCGGCGGCGGCGTCGACGTCGAGGAGGTCACGGCCGACCTTCTTGGTGACCGGCGAGAGGAGACCCCCAACGTTGGGAAGACCACGGCCAACCTTGACACTGGAGTCCAAGTGGGCGTTGACGTCCGCGAGGGGCGCGAGCGGCGCGGCGGACGTGAAGCCAGCGAGGGCGAGGACGGCGAGGGCGGTGAAGGACTTGAAGGAGAGCATGACGAAAAGAAGGTAGGGTAGTTGGAGAACTGTGAGGGGGCTGGTGGTCGTTGGGAGACGAGGATGCCGAGGCCGGTGGGGAAAGCAGAGGACGGGGCCCAGCTTTTATACGCCCTCGCATTTGAAACGCGCGCGGACGCACGAGGCGGTGGCGAGGCGCGGGCTGCAGGGTTCAGAGGCGTGGACCGATGGCCGCGAGCAGGATCAGTGAGCCGCCGGAACAACTTACGGAGCTGGGGAAGTCAATTGATGAACGCATGTTGCCATGACGCGCAATTAAGCCAAGGCTATTGGTCGAGAGCGCGCGCGTCCTTTGCACGCAGGAAGTGGTCTGCTTGCCAGCCTATGCGTGCACGTCTGGACGAGTGCTGGTCCAATGAGAAAGACCACATACGGCGAGTAGATTGTCTTCGCAATTCGAGGTTGAGGCTCAACGGAGCGCCGAGTCGAAGACGACAAACCCACAAGCGAGCATCCTGTTCACCAAGCTCAATGGAAGTTGATCGAGGCGCAAGATGACATATAATTGCATCAAAGCCCTCCCTTCCGCGTGCCACGAGTCATCACCCGGGGAGACGGAGGAAATCACGCGCCTGGTTGGAGAAGTATCGTTGGTTCGAGTTCGACCACCCACTGGCAGGCGAGCCACTGGCAAAGAGGGTCGTGCAATCGATGGTCTGCGATACGCGAGGCTGCGCGACGACTGCGAGGCGTTCGTGCGATTTTACGGCAGTTGGCGAGTTCCTGAGGCCGCCTGTGCGAAAAGCAGGGTCCCAGCAGGGTCGTGTCTATTGCGAGGCGGCGAACCCAGACCTCAAAGAACCCTCGGTCCCAAGTTCGGCCTGCCTGAGTCGTGTTGATGACCTCGCGGCCGGTAAAGCGATCCGATTCATGTCGTACTTGTTCAGCCTGACTGACTCTTGAGGATGTCGTAGTCGCGGAAGAAGCCCAGCGAGACGCGCAAAGCAGTGATCCTCGGCATGTTCAATTTGGGGACCGAGGCGTTCGAGCATACAACACAGATCAATAGCAATGCCATAAGTAACGAGGCGTACGTGTACCGTCCGGGCGAACTATGCACCCGCGCAAAAGAAGAGTCAATATGCAAGAGGACGTCTGATCTTCCAGAAAACGGTAGGCGTGTCGGGCCATGCATCTGTGATGGGAGAGTCGAAGGAGGAAAATGAGGTTGTCAATGTCATGAGCGTCGTAGAACTTCCAAGGAGAAAACATGAACGAGACCACTTGTGAGTTAAAGTTCGGAACAATTTGCGCATCGGAAGGTCGTAAGCTTCAGCTGCGCAGACGAAGTCAATTACAAACTGGACAGCAAAAAGAGCTCCTACCCGTCGTAGTTCTGTATTCGCTTGAGGTCCTCCCAGCTCTCCGCCAAGCAGAACAACTTTGGAAGCATCTCCCACACCTTCGCTCGACCTTCCTGATACGTGCTACGCATCGGCGCCTCGCACGCCTGACAGACACCCATCTTTCCCCACTGGACTGGGTAGAACCACCACGTCTTATGCGGCTGGTCCCGTACGCGCTTGAAGTGCAGTAAGACGCATGCGCCGCCGGTGGGCCCCACGCCATTGCAGCCCGGAGCCGGCTGCCGGTTAAAAACGAAGGGGAACATGTGCTTCGCCTGCTCCTGCGCGACGCCAATCATACCAGACAGCGCCGCGGCCTTATCCATCCAGTCGAGCTGCGGAAGCTTGTAGATGTCGTCGGAGTCCTTGAGAGCGTCGGTGAGGCAGAGGTACGCGTAGGGAAGGACCTCGAGGATGTTGACTTCGCGCGCGATCTGGATGACTTCGATCGCGAAGGAGGGCCTCCACTTGCACGCGTCTTCGGGCGGGAGATCGGACGAGAAGAGCGTAGTGAGGATGGAGATGGCTTTCTGACGGAAGGCGCGGAAGCGGTACTTGGTAGAGATGCGCAGGAGTCCGGGTAGAAAGGCTATGATCGCGCGAGTGTGGTCTTTGGGGGGTTGGAACTTCTCCAGATGGCTGCACGGCTGCTGAATTAGATATGAGACAAAGGGGAGGGCGCAGGGGACGTACAGTGCGTCGTACAGGACGACCAGAAGCTTCTCCCAATCGAGAGCAGTGTCATCGTGCAAGCGGACTATATGGCACCCTTCCAACTGATCCTCTCCGACGGGCTGTGGAACAGCGAGCATGTCGGCGAAGACTTCCGAGTGGAGGGAGATGACGGATTGGTGCACACGAAAGAGGGTATTCTCAACATGCAGGACGATTGAGCCATCATGGTACCAAAACCGTGGGTGGCGCGTCGCCTGAGTAGAGGTGTCCCCCGCATCGTCGGATTCGATCCGGCGGCGCTTGTTTGAGGGGGGACCTGGAGAAGGCGAAGGCAAGTTGTGAGCAGAGACGTCGTGCGCAGCGGAGCTCAAGTCCATGGTGATGGTCGTGAACAAGGAAGCGTCAACGTGACATCCGGCCTAAAGATGTGACCTGCACCATTTGAGCGAGCCTTACCTCCGGATCATATTGCCTCAGGTTGGATGAAGTGTGGGACTATCTACATTACACAAGCCCAATTTGCCCTACGAACGACAGGAGGATGTGCCACGCTTGGACGATTGTAAACTTTGGATTCAAATGGTGGCGAATCAAGTCCGTATCCATTGAAGCCATGCCAGAGGCTTGAAATCAGATCCCGCATATATGCGTCCCATTTGCTAACGCTAGGGAAATGCTAATTCATAAGGATTTTTGTCTGCGTACGGTAGAGTGGCGGCGAAGTCCCGCAGCGACAGGGCAGGAAATCCTTCGAGTCCAAGAGGGTGAAGTGCGATAGAAGGAGTCAAGGTCCCTTCGCCCAGCACGCTGCCATGAACCGGCGCAGACGGTACTTCATCCTGGTGAGGAGTACCAATTTCCGCCGTCATGGGAGCTGTTGCATCGACAGGGTCGGGACGATAAGACAGGTTCTCGCGGAGGACTTGAGGCGTCGCCGAAAATGAGGTCCTCGCCGCAGACCGTATCCGCTGAATATCTATTGTGACGGTCACTGCTGGGTAGCTCTTGGTGAGTTTTCGTGAAGGGCACGATTTGGCAGCCTGCTTAGCTCGGGATTGATCTGTCAATTATCCGCATCAGCGAGCCAGTCGGTTGATGAAAGGAAGAAAGAAAAGTTAGGTTCGGATGATGACCATGATAAACAAGAACAGTCCTACGTAGTCGCAGGGGAAACGCATCGTACGCACTTTTCTCTTTAGCCGCATCCCCGCTGCGTTGTTCCTTGGATCTGGCTGTCGTTTGATGATGCACGAAGTTGGGCCAAATCTCCTTGTGACGTTGACGAAGTTTCGTCGCTGCCTTTCGCCACAAATACTGTTCGTCCTGCGGCAACTCACGCCAATGACGGCCTGCGCGGGCAATGAGTGTCGATTCAGGCTCTCAGAATATCTGACTCACCAGCGAGAGTGCCCATGCGTATCTGCCTGGTCTCCAAACAAAGAGTTGAGTTTCGTGCTGGGTTGAACTTGCGCGAGAATTTGCGACAGAAAACGTGGTGGAAGAGGTTCCAGTCGCTTGGTGGTGACTTGTTTGCCTTGAGCGTAAAATCCACAGTTTTGACGGCTCGCAAGTGCTTAGCGATAGCGTGGTAATCTGGACAGCAGGAAGAAGGAGGCAAGTCCATATTTGTGGCCTCGGAGCCACCTGGAGGCAGAAGAGGGATGGCAGTTGGCGCTCTGCATCGAGAACTTGTCGCTTTTTATATCGTGCACTCCAGAAAATGGAAAGGTATGGGGACAATTGCTCACGCGGATATACCTTCCCGGAAGGCGATGTCGGGTTTTCATGAAGATTCGGACCGCACCATTGCGGAGTGCCATAAAGTATCTACCATCGCCTCAGTGCCCTTGTCTGCGCAGGCCAGCATAAACCGCCGAGCAGATGAAAATGGATCGCATAAAGCACATGGAGGCAGGAAACTTGAAGAGGACGGCCGTGATGAAGGTCGACTTGGACAAGCATGGAAGTCATGATCAAGAGGCAGATCCGGCGAATGCCGAGTGGACCTACCAACGCAAATATGTACAAGCAAAAATTCACCTAGGTAGCAAATTGAGGCGCAGAAGGCTTGTCGGACTACTATGCCTACCACACTGTCTGGTACTCTATATTCTGCAACGCTGGAAGGTGTAAACATATCGAATCTTGGCGTTGACAGTGTCTACGCGTCAGATGCTGTTGTGGCAAGGCGGTCTACCGCAAAACTACAACTCGTCGTATACAATATAGCGAAAGTCAGCTATCTTGTGCACATTAATCTATCGCAGCTGAGTAATCATAATAGGTCATCGGACTCGCCCAATATCTTTCTTCGCTTTCGTGAGGTCGTGGGGAGGCTTGAGCTGCATGGCATCGTCAAGTGCCAAACGGACCCGAACCCTCGACAGCCCCTTTGACGTCGGGGTAACGAATCTCCACTGCGCGCCAATCCTAGGAGGCGACTTCGATGGCGCTTTTCCCGTGGCGGGCGAGTTCGAGGCCGTGATCGCGAGCATACGTGGAACATTTTGGATGACAGAAATCAGACGTCCAGCGAAGGATGAAGACTGAGGTGCGGACCTTGCAAGTTGACTACGCGCGGTGGTGTATCAGCATGGCTTCCGCTGGTTAGAGGAAAAGGTGGACTCACTCCACCAGTCCCGCAAGGCATAGTAAGCGGACAGGTATCCGGTGAAGTCGCATTGAAAGGCGAGCGCGGCCACAGGCTTCGCGCTCGAACATGGCAGCAGGACTATGGTGAGCCCGTAGAAGAGAGAAAACAAGAACGAAGCAGGAGCTTGCATCGTGGATGAAGGAGCAAGGCCGTTAAGCGTCGTCCTCCGCACCCCGAGCGCTTGTATAGAGGGCATACATCCCACGCCTTGGGGCGACGTAAGCAGCGTCAACCCTCATAGAAGCCCCGCTGCGGCGCGCAACGAAAAACATCTGTTTCGTATGCAGCGTTCGGCCAATGCCTAACATCAGACAGCTACCGTACCTGAGAAATCATATACGCCATTCACGTCTGTGAATAGTAGGCGCCTTGGGTCACGACTTCAGGAAAGCATTGCAGCGCTGGGTATAACACAGTCAAACATACCTCGCGGCGTACACTCCTTGTAGCTCGTAGTACGTCAACCCTAATCGACACTTAGATCTTCTCAATTTGCACATCCAGCACGGCACATCGTCCCTCTTTCACTACCACTGAAATCGCCTCCGATAGATGCCTCTTTAACTCTTCCATCGGTGTATCACCCACAACACGCCGCCCCCAGGCGGTATTCCCCGACGCAGCGACGGCGATTTGGGCGTAGTCCGGACAGTCAGGACCAAATGCCATCGAGAGGCGCTTCGCGCTTGCGGCTTTAGAGCCATATCCGGAAGGATGTACGCCGAGCATGGAGAGCCCAGGAGCCTAGAAGGAATTAAGCAAAAGCAGCGGGAGAGATGCTGCCATTACGCACCTTCCACCCGCCATTGTTCAAGACGATGGTGAGGTATGGCTTTGCCGACGTCAGGGCCTTGTCCACAACATCGAGGAAACAGTGCGCACGGTATCATATCGTCTAGCCATCCAATAGCTCGCGCTGGGTGCGCCGAAGACGAACGAGCCGTCGCCGACAACCGCAACGACGATGTCGAACCGCGCCGTCTCGTCGCCGGTCACCGCCGCGACCGTCTTCCCTAGATGCATCCCCACTGCAGCTCCCAAAGCCCATCCCAAACTCGACCCGCCCGACGTGAAGTGGCTCCCTGGAACCTCCGGTCGCAGATGCTCCCACACCGCCGGATAATTCGACACCCCCTCGTTCAACACCAGCGCTCTCTTGCCCTCCAACAGCCCCCTCAGCGTTCCTAGCACATTTGGGACGCTCAACCCCGCCTCAACGCGCGCCTCCGCCGCATCGAGCGCGGAAACATAGTCCCCGTGCATCTTCGCCTTGCGCTTCCCACGGTCAAGGACGGCCTTGGTACGCAGTATCGGTTTGCCGACGTCGCGCGCGACCTCGTCAAGCGCGCGCACCTCTGCAAATATCTGCTCGAGCGCGGTTGCCGCGTCGACCTTCGCCACGAGCTCTGCGTCAAGGTGCCAGTACCCGACGTTCGTGTTCAGCGGGTCCGCGCTGTTCAGCACGAACACGCGCGCGAGCGCATTTGGGACATCGCCCGTCGCGGGAATCCAGGCGATGTCGGCGTCGAGGACGAGGATGACGTCCGCGCGGCGGATGAGGGGGCAATGTGTTCCGGGCTGGAGGTAGGTGATCTTGCAGAAGTACGGATGCGAGAAGGGGGTATTGACAACCGTGGGACAAGTGGCGACGATGGGAAGGGCGAGGAGTATGGAGAGCGCAAGGAGGGAGTCGACCGCGGCGGGGTTCCGGCCTAGGTGGGAAGTGACGATGAGAGGGGACTGAGCACTGGAGAGAGCTTGAGCAACGCGTTTGGCAACAGATTCAGAGAGGGCGGGAGGTTCGATAGGTGGCCAATGATGCATGCCGAAGGAAGCGATAAGCGATGTCTCCTCAATCTCTGCCTCCATGACTTCGCGGCGCGCCCAGAGGTATACGGGACCTTGGGGCTCGCTCGTACAGCTTTGAGAAGTATAAGTAACGACCTAATCTGCACACAAGCAGCGCCTACATCTGAAGAGCACGCCGTACCATTTGCGGGGTATTCTTAGGGGTATCAATTTGCGCAGTGATACGCATGTACTGCCGAACGATGGCAGACTGGTCGTGTATGTCTATCGAGAGTCAGCTCACCTGAGCCCGCAATGAATTTGAACAGAGACCGCTGCGCACCTTGGGTATACATATTCCACTCATTCCTCCTTCCTCTTACACCATTCTGATCAACTACTGACGGTGACGCACCCGCGAATATTAGCACGGGCGTCCGACTCTTGTCCGCATTATGAACCGCGCCTGCGAGCGACTAGCATATCCCATCAGTCACTCATGCGACGCACAAAGTAGACAAGCAATCTGACCTGCGTTCCCACATCTGTATGCACAATCACTGCCGCGGGCTTCCCGCACGCCTGCCCATATCCCTGAGCCGCGCTCAACGCGGCCATCTCGCTCGGGCACGTCACGATCTCGACTGCCGTCTGCCCCTCCTCAACCCGCTCGCGCTCGAGCTCTTCGAGCAGCGCCGGGTGGTCCGAGCCCCAGTTCACGAAGGCATGCGTGATGCCGCAGTCGGCGAGTGTCTTCAGGAAGAGCGTCGCCGTCGTGTGCATGGCTAATCCTGGTACGGTGGTGGGAGGTCGGAAAGGGGTGTTCGCGCCACCCAGCCCGCGCTCGGGCGCACAAGTAGGACCTAGTCTCCACTGTATGGGGCTGGTGCCCACGGTATCGCGCGCGTGACCGCCGTGGCTCCAGGCCGCGCTTCATGGGCTCCAACGGGCTTTGAACGTGGTGGGAGAACTACCGTAGGGGGTGTAGGAAGGACATGGGATGGGCTCGGCTGGTAGCCGATGTTTCGTGAGATGCTTCTGGGGTGCGCCTTAGACACGGAGGGCTATTGAAGTCAGTGCCATGTCATTATCCGAAGCCGAGGAAGACCACTCACAAGCCTTGTCGTCATTGGCACGGAGATGGCGAAGTAGCACCGAGACACGGTCGTGTGATCAGACGCGCGCGTAGGATATGAGAGGAGGATATCAAGGCTCCAGGGAGGAAATTCAAGGTGGAAACCGGGTACAAGAGGTGCAAATATGTGCTGGAGGTACTTTGAGTTTTGAACGTCAACGCCAACAACGGTCACGCACCTCCTAAGTCCCTCGGCCTCATCTTGAGCATGCTGGACATTATCAAGTACAGCAGCCAGCGCATTTGATTTCTCAGGTAGACAAGAGCAAAATCCAGACAGTCATAGTTCTCGATACCCTCCTAACTATGGCTCGAAGCAGGCTTGAGCGATAGAATTTGGTCTCCATGGAGTATATGCCGAGCGCTTCGTGAGAGATAGTGGTCCGTCGAAGAGTATTCTGTCAATTTAGCAGATGGCTCTGATGTCGGCACTGTGAACAACGTCGACGTCGAGGACAAGCCGTACGCATCGCCCTTCGGAGCCACATGGCGATAGCGTGGCGTTTGAACAATGGGAATGCCAGGTTTGGACATCGTTGTTCCGCTTTCGGGAGCCGGAGCCTCAGGACCTCAAAGGAGCTCTGTCCTACGTACCGTAGATACGAGCACAAAAAGGAGGCCAACATATACAGTAGAAAGTCAGATCGAAAGGAAATCGGTACTGTACAGAGCAACCAACAGAAACACGACAGAAGAAAGAACGGGATTTTCAACACGCGCTTCCAATCTGAACTGCCCACCCTGAACATTTTGGGTGTACACTGTTCACTGCGACATCATGTGCATCCATCTCGGTACCATGCACGATTACAGCCGCGCTTTAATCGCCCACACCTTAACAGGAACCTTCATTCCCGCCCGCTGAAGCCAAGCGAACCAGCTACCCTTCGCAACAGTCGCGCCCCAGAAGCGACGCTGCATCCAGGCGGCGGAGGAGCCTAAAGAGAGCGTTAGTAAGTGCATAAGGAGGGTGAACACGATGTGAAAGACGTCTGAGCGAATCAACGTCCCAAGAGAGACCGAGCGCCGATTAAAAACAAACGAACTCACCCTTAATTGGTCCTGCGGGCCCGAAGCCGAGCATACCCAGCAAGCGACTGAGGATCCAGCCTTCGGGGATGATCATAGCGGCGGCGGTCAGATCGCAGAGACAAAGAGGACCGGGTGTTGTTCGTGGAGGTCGCCTACATGGATCGAGCGTCAGCACACTCAAGCACTTCTGCAAGCTGTGAAAATGTGTAGATTTGCACTCACCGGTAATCACCACCAGCCGCACCAATTGCCTCGCCATATGTTCGAGCGTGCGGTGCGCCTTCTCCTCATCCACGCCCCGCCTCACCAGCACCTCCTCCACTGCTTTCACCGCGCGTCCGACCACATTCTCCGCCAGCGCCAGGCGCTCCTCATGGCTCGGCGCATTGCTGGGCGGTGGGAACACAGTCTTCACTTGCTCCAAAATAGCCATAAGGGCCTTCCCAATTTTTGCCCCGGCGTTTTCGAGATTGTTGGGTATCAGATCGGTTGGAGGCCGCAGGTGCGCCGCATCCTCGACGACGCTTCGCACGAGGGCGATAAATTCCTCGATGGAGGCACGCGCTTCGGGAAAGCGCTGTTGCATATTGGATAGGTCCTGAAAGGCAACCTGTACGGCTTGACGCGCATGGTCGAAGAGCTCACGCCAGTAGTCGCGAGGCGACGTGTTGCGGTCTGGGTGAACGATCAGGACGTGTGAATCAGGCGTGTGGGCGAGAACGGTGCGCGTACCCTGCATGTCGCCTGCGACGTTCATAGCCACATTAGATCTCCTTCAGTGACGAGGATAGAGAACTCACTCCACCAATTCTGGATGGTGTAGAAATGGGGTGTAAGGCCTGTGAACGGCACTTGCACAGGGAGCTGGATGGCCGTCGCCGGCTGGGCGCCATGTCCTAGGAGGGGCACAAGTCCACCCAGAAGAAGGGGCAGAGAGAAAGACGAGAAGATCCTCATGGTCGCGGTTGCTGGTGAGAGTGAGAAGGAGGGCGATTAGGCACGTTAGCCAGCATGCAGGCGCCTTAAGAGCGCAGATCCTAGTATCCCACGGGCTGAATATACGCTAATGACCACGTAATCGGAAGCAAGATATATTGCTCGAGATCCTTTGGGAAAAAAGAGGAGACATGGGTAAAACGGCCCGTAGGACTTGTGGACTTGGTGACGCCTCGACCTCCACGCCCAAAAGTCGAACATGGCAGTTGAAAGCAGAATACGGAAATATCGGAGACCGGTCCGATCGTCCGTGCTGAAGTTCCCCCGATCATCACCTTCTGCTTCCGCCCGTCCTCCTCCCCATCCACCGCCATGCCCCACAAACGCGCCAAACGCTCCGTCAGGGAGAAGAGCAAGAAGGAGCAGTGCGTGATTTACCTCCTAATCAACGACTCCTTCTCTGACTACCCTCTCATCCAGAGGCCATGACCTTATCCCCGCGAAATACTCCCTATCCGAAGAGGCGATCCCCAAGTCTGCCGCGCGTGTGCTAAACGCAGCAAAGGTGCAGGCGGAATACAGGGCGAAGAAGCGCAGCTCGGAAGACGATGGCAGCCAGGGGAAGGCAAAGCGGCGGAAGGTCGACTCGAGCACGAGCGGGATGAGCATCAAGCCGGGAGAGTCGCTCACGCATTTCAATAAGTGCGTCTCTAATCGCTCTTTCCATATCTTATGCGCCACCTCCGCTTCTCGCTCCCAACTTCTTTCGTTCCCCTTCGCACGTCATGATCAGCTTCTGACCCAACACCCTCCACAGACGCGTCGAAGACAGTATGCGCGGCCTCGTGCGGTCCGCCGTCCAAACCTCGAATGCAGTCGCGCGCAACGCACTCAAGAAAGAAGCCGAGGAGAAGAAGGCCGCGAGGCAGGAAAAGAAGGCGAAGCGCAAAGCTGACGACGCGGACGACGATATCAAGGATTCCAAATCCACTGGCGGCAAATTTAATGATGGCAAGCGACCTGCGAAAGACGACACCAAGACCACCTCCACTAAACCGCCTCAACCCTCCACCGACAAACACGCAGACCGACCGAAGGAGTTCCAGCAAGCGTCCACCTCCGCGCCTCGACGGTTGAACGACATCGCACAGGCGCCGCCGGATCTGAAGAAGTTGCCACGCGGGGCGAAGAAAACCGCAGGTACGTTCATCGTCGTTTGTCCGACTGTCATGGACGTATGGGGCATAGCAGGCCCGGCCGGTTCGAAAAACGCGGTTCCAGATAAATGCCGGTATAGCATGGAGGCTGACCTTCGTCTCAATAGGGTCAAGCGCGAAGGCAGGCCACACCCCCAAGAGCGACGGCGTCGTGTCGATGGCACAGAAAGTCATGATGGAGCAGGAGCGGGAGAAAGCGATCGAGCGGTATAGGTTGCTGAGGGCAAGTCAGCGGAAGGGGTGGGCGGAGGGGAGTGGCGAGAGGGAGGATAGCGACGGTTGAGATGAGGTCGCTACCTTTGGACACCTTGTAAGCTATCCCGCACATACGCATTGGACGCTATTATGTCGATTGATCCCTCCTGGGAAGACCCAGAAAACTGGCCTCGAGCTCGTGGAGGGCCAAGACTCGTACTCTCGCCCAAACATGGTCTGCGACCCTTTGGCCGCAAACGCATAATTCGTCAACATATTGCACACACTCCCTATCGACTTATAGACCGAAGCTTCCAACTTATACACCGCTGACCGCTAACGTAGGTGCGTAGCTTCCATATCATCTGGAAAGGCCCGTGTCTAGTCCTTGCTTCACGCGATCCTCCGTCTTTCCAAATAGGCTCCTCGCTCAAGATCCACAAAGTATGCTAGACAGCCCGAGGCCGGCCCCGCACTTGCCAGGATTTCTCCCCTCCTTTTACGGATCGGCGCCATTGATTCCAAAAACAAACAACATTTAGTGACCACATACGCGGAGCTTCCTTTGTCTCCTTGTTCTACGTGCCCTGGCATACACAACTATCGCGCTGCAAAGCTCTCGCGGTGGGCAGGATGCAGCCCTCACCATCGCATGCAGATCCGAGTCATGACGAGTACGAGCGTGCAGTTGCTGACTGCGCTATGAAACCATCCATCCAACTCACTCTCGGGTCGTATGCGTCCGTGCGGTCGACTGTTATCAGGGCCCTTCGACTCCAGCCGGTCCTCGGAGGCGCTACACGCGAGCAGACATCGGCTGCTTTGGAACTAGGACCGGCCGTCTGGCTCCGCCGTGTATCTATGTACATCGTCGCATATCCTTGGGGACGCCCCGAGGGATGCTTTCTTCTGAATGTATCCCGCGCACGTTCAATGCTGGGCCGCCGGCTCCTCCATCCACGGTCCCGGTCTCTTCGGCGTAGTTAGGCTCGAAAGTATACTGTGCATATCTGATCCGCTAAGAACTTTCTCCAGTTCCGAGTTCAGGAAGCAGCCGATGCCGTTTGTCTCACGCGCGACTTTCAGCGACCATATAACGTGAGTTCGCCGAACTATCACATCAAGCTCGCCGCTGAATTAATCTCCAGGATATAGGATGACATTCTGGAAAGATAACTACGGGCCCGTCAAAAACCACGCCGGGTCCGTCGAGGTCTAAGCTTCGCACTTTCGTCTAGCCGTGGTATGCGGACATTGCATCCGCTTCGTCGTATCTTCTGCCGCCGGCTGTGCGCGTGGACATAGCACGCTAATGCGTGGGCATGGTTAGCTGACGTTCCACTTCATCACATCGGCGTCGACCATTAAAGCTCTTCCTATCAGCTCATAGCCCTATACTTATGACGGATACGCAGCTAACCCCTAGCACAGGTACGTATCCTCGATATCACCGGGAGGTAGTCCTTTCGCCATGACTTGGACGCGTGCGCTTGTCCTTACTGCGGGTGCCGGCAAGAAACGCCTCCTGAGGGCGGAAGGCGCTTACAAAGGTCAGCGGGCTAACTCGTGAAGGTCGACGCACCAATTCATGACCGTATCTCATTTCCGAGGGGATCACCTTCAGAGCTTCTAGGATCTGGGAGGTATAGCAGCCAAGTCCTATAAGTACGTCCTTTTCTCGCTTCATGCTGTATCCAGTAGCGTGTTTGACTCTTCAGGCATGTCCATCACTTCAGATGTGTCCATCGACCTCGAGAAGCATGACATGCTGCCCAGCACGAGAGTCGAGGGACTCGCCCACGACGAAGGGTCCTCGCTACACCCAATCCTTCAAGACGCTCGACAAGGTACTCAGGTTCACAGCAATTCCCCTCCATCTCGGGCATCGTCCTTCTGCACAGTGTTCGGTGCCTTCCTCGCCCTTCTCTTCAGCTTCGGGAATCTCAGCGCGTTCGGAACCTTCCAAGCATGGTACATGCACAATCAATTTCGCGGCTTTCCCTCGTCGACGATCGCATGGATAGGGTCCGCCCAGTTGTTTATGTTCTTCGCGTCGGTGAGTTGCGTCGTACATGACCAGCCGATATGAACTAAAGACCTCTGATATCTAGGGCGCCTGTATCGGTCACCTATGCGACGCATACGGTCCCGGCTGGCTGCTGCTTTCAGGCGGCCTATCGACCACATTCAGCATTCTGATGACCAGCCTGTCAACGGAGTTCTATCAATTCCTGTTCTGTCAAGGCGTGCTTTTCGGTCTGGGAGCAGGAATGCTGTGCGCCTGCTTTCCTTGGGCTTTTATAAAGCTATCTCTCATATACCCATATAGCTTCTACCCCGCTATGACTAGTGTCTCGTCCCATTTCACGGCTTATCGCGCCACCGCGCTCGGGATCGTGGCCACGGGGTCCAGCGTAGGTGAGTGGTATTTCGTTGGCTTCATTGCCACAAAAGTCTGTACTAAACCATGGTCAGGCGGTGTTATATTCCCCATCATGCTCGAGCGCCTATTCTCCAAAATTGGCTTCGCGTGGACACTTCGCGTTGTCGGCTTGTTTAATGCAGCCGGATGCCTACTGGCGTGGTTGTTGGTTTCCTCGCGCGCGACGGCGAAGGGGATTCAGAGCCCAATATTCGATCATGCGACATCGAGGGACGAGAAGTATATGCTCCTCGTCGCTGGCAGCTGCTTGGTCTCTTTCGGTACGTCTTGGTATTCCTCTAGCCATATTTGCCTAATTTACCCAACCCCCAGGCCTTTACACCCCTCCCACCTTCATCGTCTCCTTTGCCCAATCTTACGGAATCACTTCCGCCCGCGCCAACACCGCCCTCGTCGTCCTCAACGCCGCCTCTGCCTTCGGCCGTCTCCTGCCTGCCTACCTCGCTGACCGCGCGGGGAATTTTAACCTTCTCGCCCCCGCCGCGGCGCTGTGCGGCGTGGCCTGCCTCGCCGTCGCGGCGAGTCTGCGCGGGTTGTCCGCATGCGTCTCCTCAGCGGCGGTAATCAGCACACTACCCTCTGCGCCCGGCGCCTGCGCGCCCTCCCTCGCCTCCATCATCGCCTTCGCCGCGATCTACGGCTTCCTCTCCGGCGCGTTCATCTCCGTCGTGACGCCCTGCGTAGCGCAGATTTCGCCCGCTGGCCGCGTAGGCGCGAGGGTGGGGATGCTGTACAGTGCGATCTCCGTGCCGTGAGTGCCATTTGCCGTCGGTTCTTCGAACCGGGCTCCTTTTGGTCATCGCGGCTAACAAACCTCCCTGTACAGGTCCTTACTCGCAGGCCCGATAGCTGGCGCCCTGCTGCATCGCGCAGACGGGTCGTACACAGGGATGATGCTATACGCCGGTATCACTATATTGTGCGGCTCAATACTTATCGTATGTGCGAGGATGCAGACAGAGGGGAGGCTGTTAGCGAAAGTGTAACGTCGATTTTTGCTAAAGAAGAATATAATGTCATTTGTGCCATCTACCTGTGTCAGCGTCAGCTCTCGCTTTGCTATTCCACAAGGGTCAGCATACGGCCGGCAAGCTTCAGTGTAAGGCTGATAGCTGCCGCGGTGACGAGCCAAGCATCGCGCTGACACCCTACGCGTCGTCCTGACTCGCACTAACTCGTAGGCACGAAGAAGCAGCGGGTGGACCGCGGTCCAGGCTACACACCGGTCAGTCAGCCAGTCTCGTAATCCAGCCTGCGGCTGCACGAACGCCCTAGGGTTTTCGAAATCAAGGTGAAACGAAGAATAAAGAATGTGGAACGCGCAAAAGCATTATAAAGGACAGAAAGTGTATACTATTATAGCGTAGGCGGCAGGACAGACCATATAGAAAAAAGCATTAACTGTACAACCAATGACGATCCAAGGGTTGGGATCGCTAGAAAGTTTCCTCTTCGTCGACTGGGACGCCCTCCTCGGGTACCTCGAAGCCGTCCTGTTGTCGGGGTGAGTCAGGGTGATATTTGTGCTTATGGCGTGGGGCTGACCTCCGTTGAGTACAGGATCTTTTGGATCTCTTTCAAGGTTTCGTCCTCCTTGCCGACCTTTTCGAGCTCCTCCGTTTGCTGCTGAACCAGGATCTCGATATCCCGGAGCTGCAGGGAATGTGAGCGGGGGTAGACAGATGTACACCGTGCATGGACGCACCTTTGCAAAGTAGAAGTCACGCTCCTTCTCTAAGCCGTCAAGATGTGATGACATCTCCTTCAGCTGCTCCTGCATGTGGTGCACGGCCTCGTTGGACATGGCGGACCCGGCTCTATGTCCGCCGACAGGCGTACGCCCGCCCGCTCGGCTGTTCACGGCACCCGCACTGCGTGCGGTGGCGAGGGGGGCGAGTGTTGCAGGCGGCTCGGCGACGACGCCCTTCCGCCTTGCGACGGGATCGTACGGGTGGCCGCCATAGTTGGATTCCCAGAAGCGCTTGATCCACTGCAAGAACTCGAGGTTGTCCCTGCCAATCGGATCAGGATAACGCGCGCACACGCGGGACATAGTACGCACTGCATCTTGCACTTCACGAGCTTCTCCACGGGTATCGGCTGGGATCGACGCCGGTGAGCGCACACGCGCGAGGATAAGGCGAGCGGGCACGCACCTTGTCGATCTTCTTGGCTTTGAAGGCATTCTGCAGGACCTTGAAGTTGGCTATAAACTCGTACTCGTGCTTCGCGTTCATCTTGACGCGCGCCATTGGCAAGTCGCCTGTCGCATTGCTCAGCATCGGCGCGACTCGCGGGAGGGGCATGCGATGTGCGCACCGTAAATTGAGTCAATAATCTGGCAGTAGGCGGCGCCGGAGCCACACTGCTCGACCTTTGTGTAGTTGAGGGCGAGGAGGTCGTTGAGCCATTGCAAGAGTTCTGTCCGGGACGCCATCGTGTGAGAGAGTATAAGGCAAGGAGCGAAGGGATCGAGATGAAGACGCGAATGTGATGTGTGACGTAGACACGTAACGTCACAACGCGTTTTCAACATCACGCTCATCTCGAACGCTCTTGTCAAAGCCCGACCCGCGTCCACATAACACCAACAAGGTCCCTTTTGCCAGGGTATCCTTCCAAAGTAAATGATACCCATCGCTCAAGTATCCGCGAGAGGTAACGTATCTTATAGCGACCGAATATGGTGAACCCATCGCCCGAGGTCTGCAAGAGGGTCGTCTCCTTCCTCCATCCATATGCCACCCGGGATCTCAAAGCTCTATGCCTTGTCTCAAAAGCCTTTGAGCGCGCTGCTCGTCCAGTACTTTTTCGCCAGGTCGTTCTGACCGACTTTGCGCAAGTCATCACATTCGGCCAGTGCATACGAGAGAACCCAGAGCTGGGCAAGATGATCCTCGAATTCCGCGTCATGGGCCGCCACCAGTTGCGCTTCAGCCCAGAACAGCGCGTCGAACTCTATGTCATGCACTACTGGAACGCTGTCGCAGATGTCCTCGCCCGCGTGCCCAACCTAATTGCGCTTATCATTTACGATCCGCTCATCGAATCGCTCCCACACATACACATTCCGCAGGAAGAAGCTTACCCCTTCCAGCTCGAGCGCTGCGGTGTCAAGCTGTGGTGGAACGACGCGTTCCTGCAGTTTCTCGTCACGCAGCACCGGCTCGTCACCCTCCAGCTCTACGAGCCGTACGACGAGCGCGAGAACTTTGAGATCCCTGCGAATTGCTGGCCGAACCTAATCAACTTCTCTGGCACTCTCGTTAGCGCGCTGGAGATTGCAGAGGGCGCCGCGCCGAATGTTCGCCATATGTGCATGCGTCTGGATGACGCGACGTCGCCGACCATCGCGTACTGCATGCCCCAGCTTGCGTCCCTACGAAAGACGTTGCGCAGCCTCAAACTCACCGGGCTCGAACCAGGAGATGTAGACAACACACTGGCAGCAATCGCGCGTAATTTCCCAGACTTGCAGTACATCGGCGCGTTGCCACTCCCGGTTCTAGATGTGAGCGCCCTTCGACCACTCTGTATCAGCTTCCACTCACCCACGCCCAGCGTACCGCCTTCCTCTCCTCCCTCACCGCCTTCCCCGACCTCCGCCACCTCCAGGTCGACCTCACCCGCTGGCGCCCTCAGCCGCACGCCCAGCACGCCCTCCGCGCCATCGTCACTCAGCTGAAAGCTTTCGCGCCCACTCTGCGCATGGTCACCCTCTGGGTTCCGCAAGGGAAGTGGATGTACCACATCCGCGACGGCGAGTGGGAGGGCGCGCCCGACGGCACACAGAGCATCTGGCAGTGCAACTCGTGGATGGAGCAGGTCTCGCTGGAGTATCTGCCCAGTGCGTGGCTTCGGGCTCGTTTCATATACGCCACTAATGGCGGTTTGGCAGACGAATGATGGAAGGAGGTCCTGACGAGCAAACGCTGGAGAATAACCTTGATCTCTCGCACCGAATGTAATGGCCAAACGGCAAATGTATTATGATCTGTAAACTTCCTCCTCGACGATAGATAACGGTACAGTTCTACTACTGAGACTCCGACCTACGAGATATAACTGAGAGGGACGCCTGTATGATACATAGAGAGTATACGACTCCAAAAATTCTGATTACGATAAAGCTGGGCCCGAAGACCAGGATAGGCTGAGGCCGAAGGATTCGATGAAGAATAACATATGGTTCTAGGTGGATGGATGGTGTGTAGCTTGAGTCGTACAAAGTCCCATGAAAGCGACGTCTGATATAATAACGTCGCCTCGAATCGTGTCAATGCCGTCTACAAATCTTTTCTAGTCGTCTACTTCCTCTTGAATAGGGTCAGGATGCTCCCGCTGCGGATGCGGAAGAACCAGGTGAAGGCGAAGATCATGAACACCTGAGGAGCAGGTTAGCCAAAGTACGAAGATTAGCAGAAGCTGGAGCTCACGTTGAACGCCGTGAACGCGACCATGATGCCGAAGTCCCGCCAGTGGTTCGAGTAGAAGATGTTGAACGACTGCTCCAGGAACTGGTCGGTCGTCTTCACCGAGCAGAACTGGCAGTCGGACGTCGCATCCGGGTTGGTGAGATAGCCACCAGCCATGGAGATGTACGGCGAGAGGTAGTCGCCGCACGACTGGCCGGACGGCGGGGTGAGCGTGACGTACTCGATGTCGGCGCAGGTGACGTCGCCGTGGCCGGCAGCTTGACCGAGCAGACCCTCGATGAAGTACGTGTACGGCGAGAGGTGGTACATCCACTTCCACCAGCCGAGCTGCGAGAAGGGCTGGACGACACCGTCGCTGCAGAGTTGTTAGAATGCGGAGGAAGTGAAAGATAGATAAGGCCACGTACAAGGTCAAGACGAACGAGAAGATCAAGCTGAACAAGATGTTCGCGATCTCCGCGTTCGGGGCCATCGCTGCGACCGCAAAACCGATCGTCGTGTAGTAGAAGGGGAAGACCAGGCCGAGCATGAGGTAGGTGTACCCCGCGCGCGAGTTGTCGAAGCCAACCGTCCAATACCAGCAGAGGAAGAAGATGCCAGAGCCCAAGATGTTCCACGGCACCTCCGCCGCAATCTGCGCCGTCAGCAGCGCCGTCCAGCTGTACATCCGGCTGGGGCGCTCGCGGATTTCGTAGACATTGCGCGTGTTGAGGAATGGCACCTGGATCTGCCCGACGAGCGGCACGGATAGAATGGACGCCATGAAGAGCGCGAAGACCTTGTTCTGCGTGCCCTGCTGCGTGTCGACGGCCTGGAAGAAGGTGAAGCCGATGAAGAGACCGCCGACGATGTTGAGGATGAGCTTGGCGAAGAGGTAGGTCGGGTCCCGCCAGTGGTCGTACGCGTCGCGCTGGATGAGCTGCAGAACCTGGTAGCCCCAAGTCGTCGCGTATTCGGACTTGCGCGAGGTCTCAACGACGCCGCGCTGGCGGCCCTCCTCGTGCACGCGCGCGATCTCCTGCTGCAGACGCTCGGCCTCGCTTGATTTGGACCAGACGTCGTACCAATCCTGCGTAGCCGTGGCGGTCGCGCCGGCACCAATGACATCGAGCATGAACTCGGCCGGATTTTCGTCAGGACTGCAAGGGCGGGAGCCGTGGCGCTCGAAGTAGCCGATCATAGTGCGCGCGTGCTGGCCAATGTCACCGAAGTAGACGGTCTCACCACCCTTGCGGAGGAGCAGGAGGCGATCGAAGACCTGGAAAAGCTCGGCCGAAGGCTGGTGGATCGTGCACAAGATGGCCTGCCCGTGGTCGGCAAGGTTGCGGAGGAACTGCATGATGCTCCATGCTGACTGCGAGTCAAGACCGGACGTCGGCTCGTCAAGGAAAAGCAGGAGGCGGGGCTGGATGAAAGAAGTTTCAATGCTATCACGAGCGAGAGCGGCAGTACTGACCTTGGCAGCAAGCTCCACACCGATGGTCGTACGCTTCTTGATCTCCACATTGCAGGTCCCGATGGCGGCATCGCGGTATTCGTCGAGGCCACAGATCTTGAGACACTGGTCGACGCTGAGACTCCGCGTCAGCGACATTCGTAACCACCAAAGCGCTGACTACTCACTATGAGACCTTCTCGGCATCCGGCACGGAAGCAGGCTGGCGGAGACGAGCAGAGAATAGAAGGGCCTCGCGGACGGTAGAGCTCGGGAGATGTGTGTCGAGCTGCTGGCAGTAACCGCTGAAAACGAAGTTAGATATCAGAAGACTCGATCCTGTAAGGTGCACTCACGTCTGCGCCTGGAAGTCCATCGGAAGCGGCTGCCCGTTCACCAAGCGGTCGCCCGTGATAACACCCGTAGACACACGCTGCGCGAGCACATTGAGAAGCGTCGTCTTGCCCGCACCGGACTCGCCCATGAGAGCCGTGAGCTTGCCCGGCTGCACGATGCCAGAGACGTCGTGGAGGAGACGGCGCTCCTCGTGGCCGGCAATAGGGACCGTGTAGTTGAGGTGGTGGAACGAGAAGATGTCGGTCATCGCCTGCGTCTCTTCCAGAGCCTTCTCCGTCTCCCTGTCCACCTCCCCGCCTGCTGCAACCGGCTTCTCCTGGTTCGCCTTCTCTTCGTCAGCCGGGCTGGCCTCCACGAGCTGCTTCGCTGCCTTCGAGCCGCGCTTGAACAGCGTTACCGAGCTCGACGCGTTCGTCTTCGTGTTCCACTCTGTGAAGAAGAAGTACGCAGAGGTGAACGCGACGCCGAAGGCGATGACGATGCCGAAGTTGCGCCAAGTATTCGCGAAGGTGTAACCGTAGGAAAGGTCGAGGTAGCGTGCGCCGTTGACCTGCGTCTGGCCGGGGATTGAACCGACCGTCGTGCAGACCTGGTTGTCAAGGCTGATGTTCTCGTACCCGGGGCCTTGCGGCACCAGCACGGAGCACTGCGCGTCGAGCGTGCGGAACTCGTTCGTGACGACAGCTTCGTAGGCGTAGCGGAGGGGCTGCAAGCATCGTCAGCCAAAGAACCCCTCGTAGACAATGATTGTACTTACGTTGATCCACACCAACCACTTCAACGCGCCGATCATCGACGGCTCAGGGATTGTGTAACCCGTGTAGATCGAGAATACCAAAACGCTGATACCGGCAAACGATTGCGCAGGGGCTAGAAGGCGAGTCAGCTGGCTGGTCCTCACTCAATGGGCATACGAAGCTCACCCTCTGCCGGGAACGCCGCAGCCAGCGCACGGAACCAACTCTTCATCGTGATAGTGGTCACAAAGAGGAAGAGGTAATAGATGAAGAACTGCCCCGCCGACGTCTGAAGACCGACGAGGAAGTACAGGATAATACCCCAGACGGTGGTCGTAAGGAACGTGACCGGGATGTCAACGAGGAAGAGCGCGAGGGCGTCGATGAACGGGTGGTAGAACGCCCAGTTGCGGTGCCGCAAAATAATCGGACGCTGAGTGAACAAAGCCGGGATCTCCGCCATGGTGACGAGGGCGGAGAAGAGTAGCGCGAAGAACAGGACACCGGTACGAGAGAAGTACGCGCTCGTGTTATCCGGGGTTTGGAGGTAAACTGTGCCGATGATGATACCTTGGAAAACGAATGTGCTGTGGAAAGCGTCAGAAAAAGCGAAATAAGATCAATAAGGACGGGAGGCTCACAATAGGTTGATACCCGTCGCCAAAAAGTTGCCCAGCGTCATCTGCACCCTACGCAGCATGACCGCGCGGGTCTGCATCGGGATGGAGATGAGGTACGGCGAGTCACGGCGGGTGTGCTCCGCATGCTCGTCGCGCACAAGCTCACGGTACTTCGCCGCGCGCTCCGCCTTGCCCACGAAGTCAGCGCGGTAGGAAGCCATGTCGTCGCGATTCAGCTGGCCCAACGCGCTCTTCTTAAACGCAACCGCGAAGTCGTCCGCCGTGCGCGGCACGCTCGCGGGGTCGACGCCGTCGCGCAGGACGCGGCCCGCGGGGTCGGTGACGGAAACGAGGAAGTCGGCGGTGGTCTGGCGCGGGGTGACGGGAACGTAACCCATGTCAGTGAAGTAAGCGCGCGCCTGGTCGGCGGGACCGAAGTACGCGAGACGACCTTCGTTGATGACAGCGACCTTGTCGAAGAGGCGGTAAAGCGATTCGCCGGCCTGGTAGAGCGCGACGACAGTCGACATGCGGGAGACGTCAGTAGCAATGCGGAGCGCCTGGACGAACTCAAGTGCGGTGGAGGCATCGAGACCACGAGTGGAGTTGTCCCAGCAGGCAAGCGCCGCACGGGCGGCCAGGACCTCGCAGATGGAGACCCGCTTTTTCTCGCCGCCAGAAACACCACGAATCATGTTGTCGCCGACCTTGGTATGCCTGGTGTGCTGGAGACCGAAGAGTGTCATCAGAACATCCGTAACGACATCCTCGTAGGCATCGCGCGAGTGGCCAAGACGGTTGCGCTCACGCGGCGCACGGCAATACGCAGCAAACTTGAGCGTCTGCTCGACCGTGAGGGTGCTGAAGTGGACGTCGTCCTCCGGGCAGTAGAGCACATCGCCGCGATAGTGCTTCGTTATCTCCTCAGGAGTAAGCGAGTCGTAGTCGACGCGGCCGTCAATGGAGTGATACTCCTCGCGCTGGTTAGCTAGCGTCTTGAGGAAGGTGGAACACCCGGCGCCAGGGCGGCCAAGGACCACTGCATTGCTATTAGTGCGAGATCAGCGGGCATACGATCGTTACTCACAAACCATCTCTCCTGGGCGGATAACACCTTCGAAACCCGAGAGAATTTGGCGAGTGGGGGGATGGCGAATGCCCTGAATGCCATGCACGATGTCGATGGGGTTGAACATCGAGCCGAGGGTGGGCTGGTATGCAGCCGCGGACCCGACACCGGTGACAGAGAGGTCCTCGAAAACGACGCCGAGTTCGCGAGTCTCGATCTCAGCGTCTGCTCGCCTATGGGGTATTGTAAGCACGCTGGGTGCGATGCGATTGCTGGGGGGCTACACACCTTGCCACAATCTCGCGCAGGATCTTCTCAAAGTCAAAGCCGTCCTCCTCGGCCTTCTTTGCGCCTGCAGTCGAGCCGCCCTCCTCGTTTGGGAGCGTGCTCTCGGAGACGGTGATCGAGGCCGCCTTGGACCCCGGGCTGAGGTCCTGCAGGGTGAGGTCGTTGGGGTGGATGCCCGACTGCGACGCCCTGCTGAGCGTGCGGCGCAACTCGGCGACACCCTGCGCATCGAAGTGGCCAATGTCTACGTTGTCATGGTGGTTGTGCCCGCTGTGGAAGGAGTCGTGCTGGGCGGCCACGGGGGCGCCCGTCGCGGGGAAAGACATGGTGGCGGGGCGGGATAGAGCTGTTCGGCGCCATTTCCCTTCCGGGCCCCCGCTTTTATGAGTCTGCGTCGCGGATAGATCTAACCGTGTTCCACCTTCCATCCTTTCCGAGCGAACGCGTCATGTCGTCAAAATCTCAGATTCTGATCTCCCCATGTCAGCTCGCTGACGCCCACAATAGGACCGACACGTGCGCGATCGCGATCGTGCAAGTAAGCGCCCGTCCCCTTCCCGCGGCCCGCGGCCAGGAGGGAACTGGAACTGGAAGGCAGAGCTGGCGAAGTTTCGGTGGGTGTTCGTTGGGAAGGTTGGTCGAGCTCAGTGGCGATTTCTAGACGATTGTACGTCACGTGAGCCGCACGTTCTGCGCTCTCATTGAGAGGTGGTTTCCTCCCTCCTCATAAACGCGCTCAATGAGACCATAGGCACGACGTGCCAACTGCCGCAGACGCGTCAGCCGGCGCGGCGTATCTGATAACATGGTTCTACCGGTGCGGGAGCACGGTGATGGTCCCCCCTCCCCTCTAAAACTAGATTATTCCCCGGTTGCAACCACGGCCCTCGGAATCCCACTCCCATCGGCTTCCAGCAATGGGCACCCCCGGCAGCACGGACTACATGATCAGCGTCTTCATCATTGTGCGACGTATCGCTGTACGCGTCCTCCGAGCTTCCGGGACCTGCATAAAGAGGGCCGCTTCATCGGAATACACTCTGATGCACCCACGAAACTCCCCTGATACGTGCAGAACTTTACAGATAAAACCTGCCCAGACATCGCTCAAACCTTCTTGACGCGCGTCTCCGAGTCGCATGCCCTCGAGGCGCAAATCCATTGAGTCTGCACAGTCAGCAGCGCCCAGCCAGGTGTCACCGCCGCCCCCCGTGGCGCTCTGCGTCCTCGATGAGTCAGGATACCTCCCCGGCAGGCATCCGCTATCGCGCCCAGCGATGGCGAGTCTGCATTTCAGTGAGAGGGTTGGGTGATTCGAGTGACTGGATCGGTTAAGAACCGATACTGCCCTCGCCTTCCTCGAGCGTGGGCTCTCCTCCTGCTTCGTAAGGACGCCGCCTTCCTTTCATTATTCAGCGCCTGCGCGGCCTCCCCCCTTCCTTGACTCCACGGCGGGGGCCAAGCCCCTGCGCATCGCCCACCTTCCTTGACCAATACCCTTAGACGCATCCCCCACCCGCCTCCCCCTCCCAGTGATACACCGCCCTCGTCCGTTTTGAGGCACCCTCCGTGCTCACCGCATCGATCAGACTCCCTCGCTCGGCTGCTTCAATTTGTGGCAGCAGCGCGGGTGATCCCCGCCCGCCTGTCACGACTACACATTAGCCGCATCGGTGGAAGTCTCTCAGAGTCACAGGTGGCAGGTGGGAAGCGACCCTGCAACTCTCGAGTTGCGGTGTAGCCAAAATGCATAGTCTGGGTCTATAATGACCTGCAAGGCTCGGAATGCGCCTGGGTCGAAGGTGTGGGTGAAGATGGGACGCGACAGGCGGGGGCCTTTAGTGTCAGGGGGAGCGATTGGAACGGGCGGGTGAGCAGAATGAGACGAGTGGCGCTCTGCGCCCCCCCAACACTTGATATGGATCAGCGAGGTCTTCGAGGCGTGGGAGGTTCGGGCCCCATGGAGAACAATAGCGTCCAAATCGGGAAGTCCCATTGTTGACGCAGCCATCTCGTTGCTCAGGTGCCTGACTGTACTCACCCATGAATCACAGATCTAACAAGAACATCTTATTCACCTCGCCACGGATATAACAGACTTCTTCGCCGCCAGCACGGGAGCATCTTGTCAACTTAATAGAATGACCTCGTCAGTGAGTATGACCGCGAGGGCGCCGAGCGCCGAGGTCAATTACTGTGGGATTATGATGCGAATGTAGTTCGTGGCATTCATTCGGTGCGTCAGTGACTGCCCTCTGCAGTCATCTTGCTGAGCTCTATGCTCAGGCAACGAGCTTCTCACCTTCTTTGAATTCCGCGCACGGCCTTCGAACTTAACTGCCAACGTTGTGACTGTCCCTCCCACATCTAGCTGCTGTCCTCGCTCTCTTTACGCTCACAAGTACATCTGCTAAGATGAACTCTGCGCTCAATTACTGTCATCGTCAGGTTGCTCGGGAGCTTGGAGTCTTAGCTCGCGCCCTCGTGGCATTGCGAGGGTTGGTTCCTCCTTACTTTGCTCGTCGCGTCAATTCCTTGCCAGCGCTGTCGGTGCATCACCTGCTCGGGATTGATATGCATTAATCCGACTCCATGCACGGTCGTACACAGAGGCCGAAGGCGTATGTCTCAATAGACTCTGCTGCATCAAAAATCGAGCGGTGGTTCAGGGAATCAACGAAGCCGAGACGTTTGAGGTGGAATAGGCCTATAGGTGCTTTGAAAGAGACTCAGCTACGTGGGAGATGGACGTCGGGGCGAAGAAGCTTAGCTGCGGCAGTTGCCGTCCGGATCGGTGAGGCACGTGTCCCGATGAATGATCCAGCCGTGACCATATTCAAGTTGATGTTGTCGACTGCCACCATCTGGTCCAAACATGCTACTCTTCAAAGGTCCGGTATCTAGTCAAGCACGGAGAATGCAAAATATGTATACGATTAACAAAAGTCATAAGGCCGGTCCTTCTTTCGAAACCTAACGTGTTGGGACTGTGAGTCTCTGATGCTGAAACGGGCCTCTTTCTACCTCACTGCTACACCGGTCTGCCAAGCGCTTTGAATCTCCCTATTCATTCGCTCTTTGTTGTTCTGGATAAGTCTCTTAATCTGCATATTCAACAATTTTTGTTCGTTCTATCAGCGCATCTGCTTGCATGTTTTGGTGTTTTTTGTTTTTGACCTAGGGATATGTTGTTCCTTCTCATGCATTTATAAGGGCGCTTCCCCAAGAATGGATCGCCTTCGCCTTCATCAGTTTCGACGTCCGGCCTGGTCGCTGCGCTCACAAACTTTGCTGCTTTAGACACCTGCGCCGCATCTCCCTCCTCAGTGGGCTCCCTTAGAATCTTTCTGTCAGCTCTTCCCGGTCTCGCGTCTACGTCATCCCGCACAATCGTCGCGCCGACTGACTCGCATCGAGAATGAATCCTCAAATTATGACTTGCTACACCCAGGACGTCCACGTCGCAAGCGAGGAGCGCGCCGCAAGTGTCACGTACAAGGTCTGCATCGAAGGAACCCAAGGATGCGCTATGCGCCAGAACCACATCCATGAACCGCTCTCGAGCACGATTGAGGACCTCCAGAACGACATCGACCGCCTCCGCGATCGCGTCGCACACATCACGGTTGAGCTGCACCACCTGAACCCGGCCTTCAAGGACATATATCCCGTGAACATCGTCGCATACAAGCTTCGCCAACTCGTCGGCTGGGATGAACTCGTCCTACGACTGTCGGAAGAGCCCCTGGAAAGGGATATGGAGGAGGCAAGCGGGCAGAAGAACTTTCTCGTGTCTACGGCTCCGCTCATGCGGCGGACAATCACCTTCTTCGGCCACCGCGAAAACGTGCCCGCGCCCTGGTTCGAGGTCGGCCGGCTCGCCAGATGCGGAGTGGCTGCCGTCAACCTGCACTGCACACTCGGCTGTCTGGACTTCGCCAAAATCCTCCAGAGCGCCTCTACGAACGACAACTACTCAGCCGCAACTTACCCACTCAAGCTCTTCATCAAAGCCCTCGACGAGGACATCGAACTCGACTTTCTTAACCTCCCACCAGACCTGCAAGCCGACGCCGAGAACCGCCTCCGGGAGCTGCACGTTACGAGTATATCAAAGGCCTTCAGCTTTTTCGGTTTCCTCTGGAAGCAGAACTGCCGCCCGGGTCTCCGTGTTCTATCGATCGACGTCCGCCTGCACCAGAGCAACCAGCTTTTGCTCAGTCTCAAACATCTGCAGGCCCTCGAGAGAATCATAGTGGTGTGTAGGAAGGGCCAGATCAAGTGGCTGAAGCAGGCCTGCAAGCAGCGCGACTGGAGGTTGGAGGGGAGGATGTTCTGTCCAGAGGAAGACGAAGATCTGGAGAAAGAAGACAAATCCTGGCGCTTTACCGTGTGGCCTCAGAATGCCTGACATTTGGCAGATGCCTTGGACGAGCGGACCGTGTTTGATACGTAGTACACATTCAAGAATTCTCAGAGGAATTTTCGCTCGGCTAGCTACTTGGGAACCCGTACGAGCCTTTCTGCCTTCCCCTCCATACCTTTTTAGTCCTGCCGTAAACTCGGCGAATAATCACTTCTTATGTGCCTGCCACAGGATTCCAGAAGACCATGCTATAGATACAGACGCATCGTACTTATGCTACACGGAAATAATCACGGATTCTGTCCATACAAATCAAGCAGACACTGAAGCACTTGAACACCGGTGCACGCCTTTGTATCCTGCTAGCTGCGAAAGTCGTGCAATGGAAAGCAAAATCCGAGCATCCCGCTCAGAACAGGAGCGAGAAAACTACGAGCGGGGAGCCCTCGTAGCCCACGGCGCGCTCGTCGGCGCGGGGTCGCTCGATGCAGGATTACCCCGCGACGTTGTCGATGTCGGGCCGCGTGACGCCGCCCACGGCGCACCAGTCGTTGGAGTCCGCGGCACTGCAGTGGTTGCAGCTTGCGAGGCCGCAGTCGTAGAAACCCACGGGGCTGCGGTTGGCGTAGCCCAAGGTGCACCTGTCGGCGCTGCCGTCGCCCAGGGCGCACTCGTCGGCGCCGCTCGAGATGGGGCCGTCGCCGTTGTGGAAGTAGCCCACGGGGCCCCAGTTGACGATGCAGCCCACGATGCCGCGGTCGACGATGCAGCCCATGGTGCCCCAGTAGGCGACGGGCCCGCCGTCCCAGGCTCTATCGCCGACGCCTGGGTGGCCGTCGCTGGCGATGCTCCGCTATGCGTCGTCCCTTCAACATTCGCCCCAGTTGCCGACCCTTCCTCCGCGCCCTCATCCACATTCCACTCCAGAATTCCCCCGAGCGGGATATGCTGCACGACGACGCGCTTGCCGAGGACTTCGGCCTGGCAGACATGTATGTTAGCTTCTTCGGTTGACGAGACTCTGCAGTCCGCGCCTATGGAGCCGACATGCGCGTCTCATGCACCCAAATCCCCGCATGAGAAAGCAAAAGATATCTGCACAAGAAAGCAGAGAAGCTCACCTCGAACATCTTCAACAGCCCCGTATGTACCTTCGACCACGTCCGTACCCCGGTCGCGATCGCGTGCAGCTGCGAGGAGTGCTCGTGGAAGGGGCCTGAGAGTGGATGAGTTAGTAGACATAGGCGTGGGATTCGATAAAGAACAATCGTAATGGAGAGAGGTCAAGCGACGGAGAGCTTTACAAGGAGCATAGCGAGTGCGTGCATCTAGGAGCAAATGTGCATTTAGGAGCGGAGACTCACCATGCTTCACCTCATGAATCCGCATGATCGCCATGAAGTAGAGGTTCGTCGCCGGCAGGGACGGACGGAGAACGGCATCGACGGGGATGGTAGTTTGGTCTGGATCGGCAGGTTAGTTGGTTGTGGATGCAGGAGGGTACGTGAGGTTGATGAGATGCGTTCGTGTGGCAGATACGCAGAAATGATGAATACAGACAGTTATGCACATCGGGATGCAGAAAAGACAAGCCAAATAGGATGCGACGTACCTCGTAGTTGTGCGCTCCCAAAGATGTATGGCAAGAAGCACGAGTCGTCGAGGCCCCAGACCCCATGACTGCCCGCGGGCTCGAGTCTGATGAGTGTCAGTCGTCGCGTCGATACCCTTGAAAGATAGCCCACGAACCGGTACACATCCTGCAGTCTCCAGCACAATCTCAGGTATCGCACAAAGACGAGGAACACCAGCTGCCGCTCCTGCTCTTCTTCTGGCTTGCAAAGTCGTCGTCAGAGGGACTCATCGTTACCAACATGCACGACCAGCGCACCTTAAAGAACCGCGTCAATGTCAGGCAGCAGAGGAACATCGCGAATGACGCTTCGTGACCAGTGCCGTAGTCCATGCGCACAAACGAGCCGAACGAAGTGAGGAAGTAAGGGAGGATGTGGGGGACGAGGTTGTGTGGGACTAGGGCTTTGAGGAGGGCTTCGCCGTGCTGCGCGAGGAGGGTTAGGTGAGCATGGGCCTAACCTGAGCTATGCAAACGCGCACCTCCTCTAGCCGCCGACCCCATGTTCGGAATGCAAGGTTCCCAAACCGCTGTGGCGAGTGTTGTGGCGGGATCTCGTCGATCCAGTCATCCAGCGTATCCAGGAGCTTCAGCGTGCCTTTGACTGGCTATACTTGCACTCAATATCCTCAAACTAGACCATCTTAGTTACGACGCACCTCCCCCACCACCTCAGGCTCATAGGGCAGCTCCCTCCCCACCACGCTCTCGCACAATCGTCGCACAAAGAGCGAGAAGTCATAGTACGACCTCGTCGTCTTCCACAGGTCGATGTCGTGATCCGTCTTGATTTTCTTGGAGGGGAGCTCAGGGAGCTTGTCGACCTCCGCGGGCGTGATTTCCCGCAGAGGAGGTAATCTGGAACTGGAGGTCATGATGGTTGGGGGTGACCTCGTTGATGCCGGCCGTACCCTGAACTCATCATCATCTCCCACGCATCGTCTCTTCGCTGTCGCGGTCATCTTCGAAGACTTTCATCCCCATCGTCGCTCGGAGATGAGCCACGCGTCTCCCCGCAAGCGCGCTAGGGAGGACGACTCGTCGCCTGCGCGCGTTAAACGCCGTCAGACCTCGGACGAGGATAGGGTCCCACCGGCCGGTACGTTCGCCGTCCCACTACAAGCGCCGTACATGCATTACCTTCCCCCTTGCCTTATATCGTCCTATGTATGAGCATTGACTCTCCCGACAGCCTCGCCCCCGGAATGGTACCATCCCGCCGACCTCCCGTACATTTCGGCCAGCACCCCGCCCAAAGATATACCCCCTTCCCTCCAGGAGCAAACTGCTGGCCAGCCCGGCACAATAACCCCTGCTTCCATCGTCTCATTCCTCAAGACGCACGCCGTCTCCATTGACCGGATCCCAGGAGGGAAACCCCGCTATAGCGTCCGCATCCCCTCAGGCAGCACCGCCGTGATTCCCTCCGTCTACCGCCTCCCCCTCATCTACTTCTCGCACTTCCTCTGGACCTCCGTGTGGCTAGTCATTGTGAAGAAGTTGCCATGGGAGGACCATATGTACAACATCCTCCACATTGCACGACTCCTGGATGCGTTCGCGGAACAGGCGATCGCGAACACGCAGCCGTACAAAGTAGGGACCTCGCCTGCTAATGGAGGCGCGGGGGCGACCGCCATTCGCGCGACCACTCGCGAATGGCGCTGCGCGACGTTCGACAGAGCAGCGATACGTATGTCCTGTAATGGCTATTTGCTCCCTCGGGATGGCTACGGGGATCGATACATGTCAGAGTTCTGGGCGGAACATCAGGATCTGCGATACAAGCAGGACATCAGCGAATGTAAGTAGGCTCCCTTCCTTCGCTTCCTTATATCTGGGCTCCTGCCTTCGTCGCAATTCAACAACTCGCTGTCCAATGCATAACCTTGCCATACTAACTTTCCCCGTCTAGGTGGCTGGCCTGCCTTCGTCGCTCGTTCACACGACGGCTTCGCCCCGCTCACCAAAGAGGAGCAGATCTCGTTCGACGCGACGTCGTATGCAGCCTGCCTGCAGTGGGTTGCGCGCAGACCTAACGACACCTCCAGCGCCCTCCCCGACGACCTTGGCAACGCAGACGACCCTCACGGCATCTTCCGCGAACTCCACAACCTCAGCAATGATCCCTTCCATTCGAATTCGAGCCACCGTGATGGTTACCTTGTGGGGAGCCGCGCCGGCTATCCTGTCTGGAACCCCTCGAATGCGGGAGCTGTGGGACAGGCAATCACGGAGCGGCTCTACGCCTCGTCGCCCGGGATCCCGCGTGAGGAGAACAGTACGGCGGCTGGAGGGGTCGAGAAGGCAGGAGGATCTACGCCAGCTAGCGCGTCTATAGGGGACTCTACGAAGGCGAGCGCATCCGTGCCGGACGGCGCACCCATGCAGCGCCCACCAGAGAAACATGCTGCCCCACTGAGGATCAAGTTCCCTCCAGCAGCGCTTGAAACAGGAGCCGCGTCACAGCAGAAGAGCAAGGATCCTTCTCCAAGGGCCGACGTACAGCGCGAGCCTCAGGCCCCTCGTAGCCAGCTTGCGCCCACGACAGGCGCCAACGGCAACAGCGACCATACAGGCCCCTCTCGCTCACAGTCAAACAACAACCAGTTGCCTTCCATCAACAGGACCGTCACTGCGAATGGGCATGCTTCACTGTCTCTAAACGGGCGCCCCGAGTCTCATACTCAATCCGCATCAATGCCTACCAATGGACACACTCCCGCTACGAATGGTAGTCTCGCCGAACCTCGTGTTCCCTCGTCTCAGCCGACGCGAAGGTCCGAGTCGTCAACGTCTCAATCTAGCTCCTCGTCGACAACGCATTATCCGCCCCGACTCAAGCCGCGCGAAGCCCTTCAGCCTCGGTTGCCCCCAACTACCGAGGAGCCCCCTGCCCCACGACTCGCAAGCGTTCAAGCCCAAGACCCCCCTACCGACACTGAGCGCAATGGCCAAGTAGATCCGCCACCGTCCTCGCCGCTTCAATCTCCCGTCATCGGACCAGCGCGCTGGTCCTCGACTTCTCGGCATACACCCGTCACTGCTCCTGCTCCTGCTCCCGATGACGAAGTCACCCGCCTGCGTCTTGAGATCGCCCGCCTCCAAGTTGCCCTCGCTGCACAGACTGAGTACCGGACTCTCCTCATCACCTCCCTGGAGCGCGAGCGCGCCATCGTCGACGCCGACCGGCAGTCTGCCCTGGCACGCGAGGCGCAGCACGCCGAGCGGGAGGCACGCATTGCCGACGCTGCAGCCGCGCGCGATGTTCGGCACGCCGAGGAGCTCGCGCAGCTACGCAATGAGCTCGCCCAACTACGCAATGAGGGTGCGAAGCGCGAAGAGGACGCGCGCGACCGCGAGGCGTGGTGGCGCGCCGCGAACGCGAAGTGGGATGCGGAGCGGGCCGAGTTCAAGGTAGAGCTCGAGCGGCGGGAGGAGCAGCTGGCGCGTCGGGATCGGGAGCAGGACGAGCAGATGCAGGTGCAGGCGGGGCTTCGGCAGCAGATCGCGATGATACAGGCGCGCATGTCTGCGAGTATGCGGGCGGGGTCCTCGGGTATGGGGTGACGGTAGGGATGGAGCTGATTCTGAGGTCTGCATTGTCGAAGCACGATAAGGTTGGGAAGGATTTCGATTTCTTGTGAACCACTTTTCAGGTGTCCTGATCTTGCTATACGCATGCTGTCTGTTGTTTTTTTCTTGCTGTCTCTGTCTCGCTGTGCGTGTAACTCGTACTTCATAGGTTGATGCATCTTGTTCCTCTTTGCTGTCGTCTCAGGCGGAGGGTTCACAGGAAGGGGGCTTCATAACGGCCTGCACATCTGCTGATCATGATAGACTGTCCAGGGCGCGCACGAGGCAACATTCGCACACAAAGGGCTCATTAACCCTTGTCTTCCCTACTGTTCCCTCGCCGTCTGCACTGAAGCCATGGTCCTCAGCTTGAGGAAGCGACCGCACATGTACTTGGGCGAAGACTCGGAGGACGAGGGCTCCTCCGAGGACATCCAGGACGCGCCTGTTACGCGTTCACGCCGCGTTAAGCGCCGAAGTGCATCTCCCGATGCACTACCTACTCTAGCCTTCGGTGCGTCCCCAAACTCCCCGACTGTGCCCTGCGTTGATCTCCCCCTCTGTCCAGCTTATACCGAGCGCGAGCACAAGTTCAAACCTAAGCCACCTTGGTACCACGTCGAGGAACTCACCTTTCACACGGCTGAGACCCGCCCAAACCACACCGCCGCCTCCGTCGTGGCGTTTATCAAGACCAACGCCGTGTCCATCGAGTACCACAAAACTAAGGGCCGCACCGCCGTCTTTCGCAAGAAGTATCTAACTCTGCGCCTGCCAGACGGGCGAAGCGCCATCGTGTCGGCGGATTACTATCGTCTCCCCACCCTCTTCCTATCTCACTTCCTATGGGCGTACGTCTGGAGGGTCATCACGCGTGGAGAAGCGTTCGAGAAGGAGATGTTCAATCTACTGCACCTCGCACGACTGCTGCGAGCCTTGGTCGAAGGCGCGATCCGCGCAGCCCCTCAATATAACTTGGCCGAAGGACAGGATATCTGCACCTGGCGTTTTCTCCCGTTCGACCGAGCTCTCATTCGCATGTCCTACGACGACTTTTTGCTGCCCATCGATGGATATGGGGATCGGTATAACGACGAGTTTTGGAAGCGGAACCAGGATACGAAGTATAGGCCTAGGCAGGATATTGAGCACCGTGAGTAAGACCATGCGTAGCGTTATACGAAATTGACCTTTCATCAAGGCAATTGGAAGAAGATCGTTACTTCACGGAACGAATGGCTCGCTCCTCTCGAAGATGAAGAGCTCCAGTCCTTCGACGCTGCCGCATTTGCAGAGTGCTTGCGCATTCGGGATGGTGTGCCCATATGGGTACCAACGAGCGAAGCAGGTCGTGCAGCAACGGAGCGCCTAAAAGCCAAATATTCCGACGTCCGCTCCGAGGCTGCTCAGTCTACGCTGCAAGCGACAGCTGAGGCATCAGCAGGAGTTGTTGTTCAGGGCATAGTGACTACGGATCTCGAACGTCCCGAGCCAGTTTCGTCACCCTGTGCGGCCACAGAACGCTCTGACGGCGCCGCCACCATCACTCTTACTCAGCGCCGTCCCCGGGTTCCTCTGCCCACCCGGCGCAAACAAGCATCTGTATCCTCAGCATACAGCGCAGGTCCGTTGCCGCCGACACCTGCTGCCACCAACACGCCTCCTGCTCAATCGCCACAAGTACCGCTCCCCACTATTTCTACCTACTCTACGCGACCAAATCAAACTTTCATGCCACAACAAGGTCCTCTGAGGGTGTCGCCAGCATTGACTTCGACAGGAGGAGCAGTAGCTTCAACGCGGCCCGGTCCTCGGGACGCGTCTCCCGCCGCAGCTCCTTGTGCACCTGCGAACATATCATCGCAAGCCACTTCTGTGACTACAACTTCTTCATCTCGAGCAGCGACACCACCTCGAACGTCCTCGTCTCGCTCCTCAGTTCCGCGGACCCTGGAGGTAAATCGAGTGTCTGAGCTCGAGAAGGAGGGCGCTGTACTTCGGGCCACTGTCATCGCTCATGCCGAGTACCGCGCGTTTGCCGCCAGAACCGCTGACGCAGCGCGGCAGAGGGAGCTACGTATGGTGGAGGAGATCGCTCAGCTTCGGCGCGAGGCGGCGGAGTACACCTCATCGGGGACGAGCCACGCGCAGGATCATAAGGAGCGGGAGGCCGAGTTTGCTAAGCGTGAGGCCCAATTTGAGGAGCGAGAGGCCGAATTTGCCAAGCGGGAAGCTCAGTTCAAGGAGCGAGAAGCTCACTTCAATGCGCGCGAAGCACAATTCCTCCAAGGAGAGGCCAACTGCTCGACAAAGTGGCAGGAACGCGAGGCGAAATGGGAGGCCCACGAAGGGGATTGGCAGGAGCGCGAGAAAAGATGGGATGCCGAGCGCGCGGAACTCATAAAGGAGCTGGCGGAGAAGGCGAAAGCCCTCGCACGCGTTGACAAGCAGCTGGCAGAACAGAAGATCGCGAATGCAGCGCTCCGGAGCGAGGTCGGGGCGTTGCAGATGCGGATGAGCAATGCGGCGAGGTCGCTGGGGGTGGATTTGCAGACACCAGGAACCGCTTGAAGCCTGATGGTGAAGTTGGAAGGCTGCTGCATAGTAGGATGTGATCACTACGCTGTTCGTCTCGGAGCTTTACGATGTTGGTTGATTGTATACACACGAAGCTTCTACACATACACAGCATCAATTTGTACAATAAGATAGAAAGAAATCCACCATCGGCCACCGCACCACCTACACCATGATCGGAGTCATCCTCGGCACCTTCATCCCCGCGCTCTGTAACTGGGCGAACCAGCTGGCCTCTGTGATGGTCGCGCCAAAGAACTCGCGCTGCATCCAGGCGGCAGCGGAGCCTGGTAGTACACGATTAGCATATTGGCCAACATTGGCGAACGCAGGACGAAGACATCCGATGGAGGATAGGTGATGTGCACGACACTGCGTCCACGCAGCGCTCGCGCGGAGTCGGTGCATACAGCACTCATGACGGATCGGCGCATAAATAGCAAAGAGGGCATTGATGCGAACAGAGCCCAGGATATGGAGATGCGCTCACCCTTGACCGGCCCCAAAGGCCCGAAGCCAACGATCTCGAGTAGGCGAGCGAGCAGCCATTCTTCTGGGATGATGGTGACAACCACGATGAAGACGGCGGCATCGAAGAGGACGGGGTGTTGTTCGTGGAGATCGCCTGGGTGAGGGAGGAAAGAAGTAGTCAGCCACAATCCATCCTTTTCACGCGATGCCTGAGCGCGTCTTTTGACAGAAGATGTACCACTCACCAACGAAGACGACAATATCCAAAACCGCGCTGCCTATATGCGCCATCACTTCCCTCGTTTGCGCCTCGTCTGCTCCCAGGACGACCAGGACGCCCACGATTGCATCCGTCGCGTTCCCGACCATTGCCTTCACGGCGTGCAGGCGAGCCTCGTGCGTCGGCGCGTCTTCAGGCGGCGTCGCGAGCTCTGCCATCGCCGTCTCGAAGATCGAATGCATGGCCAGTCCCACGGCTTGGGAGGCCACCTCCAGCACGTTTGGGGACGCATCGTCGTTGTCCAAAGCCTCGTCTCCCGCCGTTTGAAAATGTCCGTCCTGGTGCATCAACAAGCGCACCTGCGCCGCATCGTTCACCGTCACTTTCACGGCACTGACGAGGCGCTCGACCGTCTCGCGCGAGTCGGCGAATTTCGCTTCAATGTCCTTGATTGCTTTGGCGGCGGCGTCCGCTGCATCGTGGACTGTATGCGCGAAATTGTCGAATTCCTTGCCGACTGCGTCTGTCGCGGGCTTGACGGTATGACCAAAGTCGTGCCAGAAGGTGGTTGCGCTGTCTAGGGGTGCAGTCAGAATGCGTACTTCGCAGGATAGCATGTAAGGCTACGCACCTTTGACACCGTCTACCAATGTAGAAAAGAGTTACGTGAGGCAAATTCGGCGCATTCATCAGCTACGGCGTGCGATAGAGAAAGCACCTGCGCCAGACTCACGCCACCAGTGTAGGATGGAGGGGATGATCTGGTCGAACTCGACATGGCGATCGACCTCGATGCGCGGGACGATAAGAGACCTCGTCGGCCGCGCGGCACAGCTTTGGAAAAAGACGAGCACGAAGAGTAGAGGGGTGAGCAGGCTCAAGGGGCAGGGTGTCTTCATGGTTGTGTCGTCGTCGTCGTTCGTTTGAGATTCAACTACTTGTCGTCGTGGTCGTCACCGTCAAGGAGAAACAAGCGCGGCGATCTCTAAGTCGCGCCTTACAAGCGCACTGAACCCGCGACTAGTGTCGTAAACTAGTGAACTAAAGGCACGCGTCGAAGCTTGTTCGACGCTCATGGAATCCACGAGCAAGGTCACCGCCCTTGTGTTGCGGCTCAGGCCATGGTCAACGGGCTGCTCATGATATGAGGTCGTCGTTTTTGGGTGGGAGAGCCCGCATAAGCAAGTCAATCATTATTGCGAAGATGAGAGGCGCAGACGAGAGGCAATTGATGGCAGCGGGGGGCTCGCACCGGCCCGGTTCCCCTGCTCTCGTCACCCGCGTCCATCACCCGCTCGTCCTCGCCACCACTACAGGCGCGATGATCAGGTTCATCCTCGTGCAGAATCGCCAGGGGAAGACGCGGCTCTCGAAGTGGTACGTCCCGTATGATGACGACGAGAAGGTGCGCGACACGGCCCCTCCCACTCGTGCTGGTGGTCGCTGCGACCAAGGATGAGCGGCTCCTCCCATGGTCTTCCCTTATATCCCCCGTGGCTTGCGGTGGGATGAACGATGCTTACACAAAGTCAGGTCCGTCTAAGAGGAGAAGTGCACCGGCTGGTTGCACCAAGAGATCAGCGGCACCAGTCCAACTTCGTCGAGGTACGTTTCGTATGCTCGACCATAATGCGCAAGTGCTGACGTCTGCCCTCCCATTCCCTACTTCGATTCGTCAACATGTACCTCTCTCTCTTGTACGACCTCCCGCTATCCCCCCTCTCACACGCCACCATGACCTCCCTTGCTCTTTACATCACCTTCCCCTGCTCTTTAACGCGACCTTCCCATGTCATGCACCTCAATCACCCTCCACACCTCCCAAATCACCAGTTCCGCGCCTACAAGCTCGTCTACCGCCGCTACGCCGGCCTCTTCTTCTGCGTCTGCGTCGACGCGAACGACAACGAGCTCGCCTACCTCGAGGCCGTGCACCTGTTCGTCGAAGTCCTCGGTGAGTACTTGCCTTCCCCAGACTTTGTATCAGCATACCCTTGCGAACGTTCCAGCGTTCACCGCGAGCTTCGTACTCGCATGCCCCTGCAACTTCTACCACAAGCGTCTCCGCATACCCCGCAACCTTCACGTTCGCTAGCCTTTCTACGAGCGGTTCCACTTTCACTTCCTGCTGCGCTAGCTCAATGATACGCTTCTTGTATACCACACACTCCTGCCACGGTTGTAGCTCATCCCCTCGTCTATGAACTTCATCTGCAATGCGGCGGCATTTTTCCCACGCTTTGGCACCCTGACCCACAAGCTTTCGATGCCTTAACTGAAGTTCTCTGCTCGCCTTGACTAACACGACTTTCCTCAGACTCCTTCTTCGACAACGTCTGCGAGCTCGACCTCGTCTTCAACTTCTACAAGGTATGTCACATCGACAGCTCAAGGAATTCGTACTAACAATCGTCGCAGGTATACGCGATCCTGGACGAGATTTTCCTCGCCGGCGAGATCGAAGAGACGAGTCGCGACGTTGTGTTGAGTAGACTGGAAGAGCTTGAGAGGTTGGAGTAGCCGAGACCGCGTCCTGGCGCAGAGAGGGGGGGGGGACGATGGGGAGTGTATAGTTGGCGGTACTACAGGTGCGATGCACTTTTTCATGTCCGCGCCCGCTAACGCCATCCCAGAACGGACTAATATCCGGATCATGTACAATACAGATATGCTTTGCCGATGCGCACTCATCAACGGCTGAAATGGCGTGGACAGTGTGCGGTCTAGGGTTTTTCCAGAGAGAATTGGATTGTTTGCAGTACATTGCTCAGAGTCGGCTTCGACGTTACAACTGCAGACCCTTCGACTTCTTTCGTGCGCCCTTCGCTCAGCTGGTTGGGTCGTTGACGGCCTTCTGCGTTTCGCCTGCCTTCTTCTGCATCTTGCCTGTTTTCAGCGTCAGCCAGTCATCAGCTGCGCAGACGATAGAGACTCGCCTTCCGCCTGCTGGGAGTTGTTGCCGGTGAGAGCGCCGCCGATGTTCTTGACGTAGCTACAAGGTATTGTCAGCTTCTTGACTATCGTCGCGTATATGCCTCGCCAAACATACCCAGTGACCTGATCCTGCAGACCTTCTGCGTACCCCTTTGCCTGTGCGGCCTTGTACTCGGCCTCGCCGCTGTGGATGAAATCAGCTTGCGTCCATAGTAAATGGTGGTGTGTGGGTCGACGCGTCGACGAAGGTAGTAACTCACGCTTGGTGTTCCTCAGCGCCGGAACGTTGCCAGTCGGTGGCGCCGGTTAGGTTGCCGATCTTAAAAGATATCTCAGCATCGCCAACAATACGAGGTCGACGCGGGCACGGGGTGTATGCGCGTGATAACACTGGGATCGGTGCCGAAGAGGGTTCGATGCGCACGTACCGCCTCGACAACGTTGCCCTTCGTGCTGTGGTACTGGCCGTTCGACTTAGTGGCCTCGTTGCTGGACGACATGGTGAATATGGGCGGTCGAGTGAGATGGAAGATGGAGGCAAGAGAAGAGAGTGGTGGTCTGTTTCTGCGTACGCCCCCCGCCTTTTATACTGGCCGATGACGCGTTGGCAACAGCTTCGGGATCCGCAGGCACGGGCACTACCTGGAGGCTATCCGACGCGTCCTGCTTCTCGCGGGGAACAATGGGCGCGTCTGGGCATGACGTCACGCGTCAAATACGCGCTTCGAAAGTCCAACCTCAATTGTTCCTAATCCGGGCTTCCCAATATTGCGTCATACGAGATGTTGAGTTCGACATCAATCGATGCAGATCCCTTGACTCTAACCATCATGGTGGAACTGCCAGCTCCTTTCGCGGATATACCCCGGCTTCCTTTGCTCTTTTCACATCCGCCTGCCATTGAGCCTCTTCCCCGGCTATCTGCTCATCTCGCGCAGCAGTCTCAGCCAGCACCTACCTTCTGGATTGCGAACGAGAGTCATAACTCCTCATTATCAGGTGGCGGAGGGAACAAGCTTCGCAAGCTGGAGTACGTGCTCGCCGACGCGCGCAACGCTGGCGCAAAGACCATCGTAACCACTGGTGGTGTGCAGAGCAACCACATGCGCCAGACCGCGGCTGCGGCTGCCCGTTACGGATTTCAATGCGTCCTACTACAGAAAGATCTTGTACCCAAGACCGAGTACAACTATCTAGCCTTGCAGGACGGCGGTGTCGAGAACAAGTCAAGCCAGATCTCGCAGTCAGACACCGACTTCGCGTACCACCACCTCGGCAACGTTCAGCTTGATCACTTGCTGGGCGCGAAGGTCCTGCAATCGACGACACCGGACGTTGCGCTCGCTTGGCTACGCGAGAATGACTGCGAGCCGTACTTTATCCCGGCTGGCGCCTCGACGCACCCACTCGGTGGCCTCGGCTTCGCGCGCTGGGCTTTCGAGCTCGTGGAGCAGGAAGCGGCGCGAGGGGTGCACTTTGACACGATCTTCGTTGCCACTGCGAGCGGCAGTACTGCAGGCGGCATGCTTGCTGGGTTACGATTAGTCGCAAAGCTGCAGAAGGAGCGGTCACCGGGGGCGGAGATTCCGCGAAGGCGGCTAGTCTCCGTTCTTGCAAAGCCTGACGAGGAGGGCGAGCTGCAACGTCTCATGTCGGACATTGCGCGCGATACTGGGTCGCTGATTGGCCTGACGGGGGATGGCCCGTATCCAGATGTCGAGCTCGTCATCGAGGAGCGCTTTCATGCGGGAGCGTATGGTCGGATGGATGCCCAGACTCGAGATGCCATTAAGTCGCTTGCCACCCTCGAAGGTATTGTCACGGACCCGGTGTACACAGGGAAGGCGCTTGCTGGTATACTCGGGCGTGCAAGGTCCGGAGATTTAGCGGACTCAAAGAACGTGCTCTTTGTACATACCGGTGGTCAGACTTCCTGTAGTGCGTATCCCTCTCTGCGGTGACTGGATTCAGATGAATGATGTGTATACGATTATACCTAATAAATATTGCGAGCGGAGTTCTTTGTTTGTTGTCGAGTGGTACATGCCTTCGAAGTCGCCATACAATATAATCACACGTCCATCCAACGGTCCATGAGAGCGCTGCGCTCACCCTTGTACAGATGGAAAGTAATCTCAACGCCACTCTCACTGCCCGCGCGCTTCAGCTCCGAGGCAGCCTCCGATCGCAACGCGTCCTGGCAATCTTCGTTCAGCCACAAGTCGACCTTCGACAGCTGCGGCTGTTTCTCCTCCCTCGTGCGCACGATCTCCGCCAGGGCCCCCGACTCGACGAGATACGACAGCCCGGGCACCTCGCCCGCCCCCGCAGCCGGGTGAGTGACGATAATGAGCGTGAGCTCACGCAGACGCGGCAGGCGGCCGACCCACGCGTTGCTCTCGCGTCCCGCCGCGCACACTAGCTCCTCCACCGCGCCGCACGCTTCGACAAGCGTGTCGGCCTGCGGGCCTAGCAGGACGGCGTACATGGCGAGCTTGCGCAACTTGCACTCAGAGCGATTGAGGAACGTCAGGAGCCGCCCGACGTCTGTGCCGATGAGGCTGCCGCGCACGCGAAGGTCGGTGAGGGCGGGCGCGACGAGGCCGGAGAAGGTCTGGACGTAGGCGCTGAGCGCGCGGAGGGCAGGGAGCTCGGTGCGCGCCCATGAGGTGAAGGACGTTACATCGGAGGCGGCGAGGACCTGGGCGTGCTTGAGGAGGGAGCGCGCGTAGCGGGGCGGGTTGGCGACAGTGAAGAGCGGGCCGGAGTAATGCAGGAGCTGCTCCCAGGGGAGGACGAAGGGCAGCTCGACCGCGCCGCTGCCGGGTACGCGGTAGGCGAAGGAGGAGAGCAGGGGTGCCTCGGCGAAGACGCGTTGCACCTCTGAGCGCTCGCCCATCCAGAAGGCGCAGACGAGGTTGGCGGTGATGTTGACGGTGCGGAGGCGGGGGAGCGCGCCGTGCAGGGACGCGAGATATGACAGCGGCGTATGTGTGAGGGTGAGCGATATGGACTCCCATAGGTGACTATATTCCATCAGGCGCACGAGAGGTGAGCGAGGTCCAACCCTGCCAATCTCGACGTAATCAATAGAGATCGGATGCTCACCCGCGCGCGCGATGCGCCCGTCGATGGCTTGTATGATGGCGCTGGACGCGTCCTCGCCGGGGACGACGGTGACGCGTATGCGAGACCAGAGGTTCGGGTACGCCAGAGCAACCTGACGCCAGAGGCTGCATACCTGACTCGCAGCGACTGGCCCGCCGCCGAGGCAAGAGCGGTCTCGGGCATCCTTCAAGTCGGTCGCCGATGTCGATGAGTCGGTGTGGAAAAGTATTTCGGCGAGCAGCTCAGAGGGCAGGTCGAGGATACGATGACGCTGATTGACTTCCAAAGGCGTTGTAGTAATAGGAGGAAGTAAGTTGACATCGGCAAGAGTGGTAGACATGATGACGAGTAATCGCGTTTAAGGAGGGAAGTATATTGCGAAAAAGCAGGGAATATATTCCTCGGACTGAGAGCTGGCGAACACCCCGAGGTCCGCTTGGCAAAATGTAGTAGGGCGGCCGCCTCTATGACTGGCGCTGACGATGGTCCTGGCGCCCCCGCAGTCCGTAGGTGGGCTGGCTGCGCTGACGCGACTGCGCGTATTCAGCGACGTCGAGGCACGATGCGCGCACGATGGGCAGAGACGATTGAGCGAGTCGTACGTCTCAAGCCTTCCGCAGTAGCCTGAGCGCAGTAACGTCGCCAAACGTGCTCGAGGGGACCGCAGCAATGGTGGAGGAAGGAGGCAAGGTAGTCTTCGAGGCGTGGGAAAGCGGCGGCAATTGCCCATACCGCTCTTCCCCGCTTTCCCCTTTCGCCGGTCACCGTTGACACGCGTCACCCTCAGCCCTATGTCCTCGTTTTAGATTCCCCCTACGCCCTGGGTACGCGTACAGACCGCTTCTCGTGTCACCGCGTCGGGCCCCCGACCGCTATCGAGTGACCCTTGTCCCTACTCGCTGAATAAGATCCCCCTTCGCCCTAAGCGCCCGTATACAACGCCTCGCATGACATCGACTGCGGCCCCCATGCCATTGATTATTCCAGTACTTCGAACTCCCGGGACCCACATCGCGCGCCCTCACCTGATACCGCGCGGGAGATGCCCTGCCGCCCGGCGAACGAGGATCTCGGGCTGCGGGCATCCACTCGAGGGGGATTGAGAGCGTGGATTTGTGAGTCAAGGGGACTGCGGCACGGTCGACGTACCGGGCCGTGGCACGAGAAGTGGGTAGGAGGAGGGCTCAGGGCAGAAAGATGGGAGTATAAGAGGGGGAGGGGAGAACGGGAGAAAATCAGCAAATAAGCCTCAGCCCGTCTGAAGCAGTCAGCTCTCGCAAGTCACTCTTCGAAGTTCTGAATCATCCATGTGAGTAGGCCTAGGATTGTGGCAAGGGACGTCGCTCATCGCTTTCAGAGTCATGTCCTTCAAGAACGAGAAGTCCGAGTCACAGGCGTCCCTGCTGCCCAAGGGCGGCCAAGGTAAGCATCCATCTTACCTGGCTCTCATTATTTTCTGACGGTTCATAGGTGATAACAAGCCCAAGGACGACAAGAAGCCGGTCAGCCCGTCCGCCGGCGTCAAGTCGACCAGCAGCGACGCTGAGTTCGCCAAGCTAGCCAAGAAGCACGGCTGGGGCTCGACGACGCCGAGCGGCGCGTCCCTCGGTGGCTGAACGCTTGTTTGCTCCAGTAGTCGATCGCTTGTGGATGAGGGAGTGGGGAGGAAGGAACAGTCGTCAATACGCAGCGGCGCCGTTACATGAAGTCTTCTTCTAGTGCCTTGCCTGTTAGTCTTTCCTGCTCGTCGTCCGAGCCTGGTTCGCCGCTGAATAAAGAGTCGTATGACCACGCTTTCTTTTGGGCCTCGCGCTCGCGCGCGAGTTCGAGGTCGGTCTTCTTCTGTGAGAGCGTGAATGATGGTATATATCCATTGATGGGAGGTAAGCGACCTACCTTCGCTGCTGCAGCTGCTCGCCGCGCCGCGCTCTCCTTCTTGAGGCGCTCGACTTTCTCTGCCTCGTGATCAACCTGACGCTCGACCTTCGTCTTGTTCAGCCGGTTGACAATGGGATTCTCGCGCTTCGCGACATGTACTATGAGCAATTTGCATCAACATGTAGGTGCTATGCAGTATACGAACGCATACCTCGCTTGACCTAGAGTCCGCTCAGTGAGGTCAGAGGTTATATACCTTTGCACGCCAAGTAGTTGACTCACTCTCTTGTCGCTGTGAAACGAGACTTGGCCGACAGCCATGTCTCCGGTTTTCTGCCGATATTTATCATGCATCGAAGAGAGATGCTAAAGCTTGCCTACCTTCAGATTGTCAGCAGGGGTATAGATAATCGTCAGGTTCTCCTTCTTGTTCCCTAGAGAAGGATTGAGAAGGCTAGAATATGTTATATACCCACAGATTCAAGGTTGTTTACCTTCGATTGAGTTCGCCTTGACGAGCTGTGCACAGTCCGTGAGCAGCGCTTGAGGAATGTCTTCCCATGACATGCCGTCCGGCATGCGGAGATACACGTGTGCGGAGGAGAGCTTGTCGACGTGGAACCAAACATCTTGCGGCCATGCGTATTTGATCAAGTCCTCATCTGCAAGATCGTTAATCGAAGCGAGGCTGAGGCTGGCTGAGGACTGACTTTCGACTTTGTCCTTGCCCATATACAAGGTCACCGGTGGGTTATGAGCTGATGCGGGTCAGAAGAGGACTAAGCACTCTCGCTGTGAGACTACCTACAATTCGACGTGAAGAACAAGACCATGGCGAGGATGTTGCGAGTGAAGGAAGCAAGAAGAACAAACCCTGCCTCTTTTGGCCATCGGCCCGTCGATCAGCCTCCGTTTTGTGGCGACATTGTTCCCGATCAGGACTTTCAGGCGTGGGAAGGACGCGGATAGATGCTCGAAATTTCGTGAACGGCTCTTATCGACTTGGCGTTACCTGCTTTCTGCCATGTCTATACGTCTACCACCAGGACAGGCGATCCCTGACCCGGAGGAGCTCATAGGAAGTGGCTCGGAGTCGGAGAGCAGCGACGATGATCAGGACTTCGACGATTGGGTCGAGGAAGATGCGCGCCCCTGCCGCTCTCTGTTCGATGAGACCGTGTCCGCCTCAGTGGAGGAGTCGCTGAAGTACGACGAGAAGACGCATGGGTTTGACTTGCGGGCATTTGTGACGCGTCTCTGTACGTGTTCGACTCAGATCGCACGCGACACAAAGATGAACATTGCGCGCCACAGCACTGGATTCGTACGGGCGGATACGATTGATCAACTACATCCGGGCCACGGTACGTTCTTTGATTATCTTGCGCGATTACGGGTGCTGAGATTGGTTCTCCAGAAACCTGCACCGAAGGACGCTCTCGCGTTGACGGGGAAGGAGCCCTTATTCACTGATGATCAGTACCTGAAGCCTGCACTCGAGGATGATCCCCTTCTACGTGCGTCTGCCCTCAGTGTCCCACTCCTTACCTGATCTCACATGAGCTGCAGTTCTTGAGGTTAACGAAGAGTGGTCCGATTCTGAAGACAGCGAGGATCCCGCTCGCAAAATTCGTGCGCTTGAGAACAAGCTGGCGCAAGCGCAGCGCGAGCTTATGGAATACAGAGCCATCGTTAACCGGCAGTTGGACCTCGACACCGTCAGGACCGAGGAGCCTGCGAAGCCTGCACGGGACGACGACACCCACTATTTCGACAGCTACGCGGAGAACGGTATGTCGTGCGATCTCCGCGAAAACATCTGTATGCTCAGTTTCTTACAGACATTCACGCCGTCATGATCAATGACAAAGTTCGTACCTCGACATACGCGCACTTCATCCTCGGCAACCCGAAGCTGTTCGAGGACGCCATCGTCCTCGATGTCGGCTGCGGCACTGGTATATTGTCCCTCTTCGCTGCTCGTAGCGGCGCGAAGCGTGTCTTCGCCGTCGACGCGAGCGAAATCGCCCTCAAGGCCGAGCAGATCGTCAAAGCGAATGGTTACGAAGAGGTCGTGACGGTGATCCGGGGCAAAGTCGAGGACATTCAACTTCCGGACGGCATCGAGAAGGTCGATATCATCATCTCGGAGTGGATGGGATACGCGCTGTTGTACGAGTCGATGTTGGACTCCGTACTGCGTGCGCGGGATCGCTTCCAGCCAAAGGTCATGGCACCTAGCCAGTGCCAGATGATGCTTGCCTTGTGCGACGGAGATGAGGTATATAAGGAGAGGATCGAGTTCTGGAATGATGTCTACGGTACGTGCTGCTGATTCTTGACCTTGCCAATTTTGCTCACTTAACTATAGGCCTCGATATGTCCGTCATGGCAGGCAGCATCTACGATGAGGCAATCGTCGATGTCGTTGGGCCGCAAAGCCTGCTCAGCGAGCCTGCAGTCGTCAAGGTGAAGTCAAGTGTTTTCCATCACAACGGCCGCAACTGACATCCACTTAGGACCTTTACCTCGGCGACATCACTCCTGCCCAACTCGACTTCGTCTCCACCTTCCAATTGGTCGCCACCAACGACCGGCGCACTAAAGTCCGCGCCCTCGTACTCTACTTCGACACCTTCTTCACCGCGTCCGGCGCGCCCATCAAAGAGGGTACCCAAGTCACCGTCGTGAAGAACCAGGAGGCGCAGCTCGCGGAGGTGTGGCCGGTGGGCGGCAAGCCTGCGCCGAAGCGGCGCCCGAGCTCGAATGCGGAGAAGGAGAAGGACGCGAGCTTTAGCACGGGGCCGCAGAGCATTCCGACGCACTGGAAACAGACGCTGTTCTTCTTGCGTGAGCCGATCACTGTGAGCGAAGGTACGTCGGAATCTTTGGATAATTTGGAAAGAGAGAATGCTGATTTTGTGCGCTAGGTACCGTCGTGTATGGCAGCTTCCACCTGAAGAAGAGCAAGACCAACTCTCGTGAACTGGATGCAGAGATACACTACTCGACGAAGACGAGCGTCGATGCGCCTGCTACGGAGGAGACAGTGGTGCAGATGTACAAAATTCGATGAGGGGCAAACGTGAGTGGTGCGGTGCGCTAGATGGTGCGATCCGAGGAGAATTGAAATATCTGTACTTATGCTTCTATGTATTGGTGTCTGGTACTACTTACTCTTGCCGCAACATTGTTTGAGTGGGCGATCTGCTGTTTTCCCCTTGACTTTACAACCGGCCTTGTAGCTTCAAGATTTGAGGCAACGTCCGGCAATTGCCGGGCGAGGCCCTCTATCAGACCACCCCTTGACCTCCGCCTTATCGCAACGCTCCCGGGCTAGTTAACGTTCGCGAAAGAACCGACCATATCTGCAGCTATGCCTCTCTCAAACCTTGTCGAGCAAGCAGCCAATGCGCAGACCAACTTCCAGAGCGTCCCCATCATGTCAGTATAGCCGTTTCGTGCTCGAACAGGAGACACGAGTTGATTCTTCGTCCTCTTTTCAGCGATTTGACTGATGCAGCCAGTCCTGACCCTGAGCTACGATGGCAGGTAGCTTTGAACATACGCGATGCATGCATCAACGTCGGGTTCTTCTATGGTCAGTCTCGCCAAAAATTCCTGCTAAACTCTGCGAGACGAAATATATATGACAGTCAGCAACCATGGCATCCCGGACGAAACTTTCACAGACGTGCTCTCGGCGATGAAGACCTTCTATGGGCAGCCGCTGGAGAAGAAGATGGAGGTATGTTCATGCTTACTACGGTGATACTTGACGGGGACATCGCTGACGCGCCTGACGCAGCTCGAGAACAAGAAACAGGCCAACCTAATGGGCTACTCGCCTCTGCTGAGCGGCAACAACGATCCCTCGAACAGCGGTGACCTGCAGGAGGGGTACGAGTCCGGCTTCGAGCCGCTCGATGGCTCCAAGGGCGAGGGCACCATCATCGGCGGTGGCAAGAACGTTTGGCCTGCTGACCTCCTGGAGTTCAGGGAGAAGGCGTTGAAGTACTAGTGAGTTGCGTAGCTTATAAATCTGTAACATCGACGGTAACGATGGATGCCGATGTCCTGCGCGATAGTCATGCAGCACTTGGTGTTGGGAGGTTGATGTTCCCGCTGTTTGCTCTTGCGCTGGGGCTTCCGGAGACGTTCTTCGAGGATAAGGTAAGCAGAAACCTGTTGCATGTTTGCGCTCAGTCACTGACCGAGTTATAGACGCGGAATTCTGCTGCACTGATGCGCCTGCTTCATTATCCACCACAAACGGCGGAAGTAGACGAGAGCAAAGTCATCGGTATAGGGGCGCACACGGAGTAAGGCCTGGTCATTGTCTAGATTTTCGCTCATGCGCTAACAGACTTGCACAGCTGGGAGGTACGCGCCGAACATACGCGAAGCCTGCTTTCGCATCACTGACCCCCGGTTAGTGCTTCACCATCTTATGGCAAGAGCCTGGAAAGCAGGCGCTTCAGGTGCTCAACTCCGAGAACAAGTGGATTCCAGCACCTCCCATCGAAGGGACCCTCGTTATCAAGTGCGTCCTCCTTCAGGCTATCACGATAGCCGGCACTGACCCCCCCCCCCTGCTGCAGTCTAGGCGACCAGCTTGCGCGCTGGACCAGTATGTTGGCTTCTAGGCGTTTCTCGAGGCGTGTGCAAGCTGACCATCTGGGCGCGCCTTGCCCAATTTTATGCAGACGACGTCTTCAAGTCCACCGTGCATCGCGCCATCAACCGAAATGGGGTCGATCGATATGCGATCCCTCTGTTCTTCGGCACGGACTACGACGTGAAGCTCGAGGTGAGGGCGTTCCTCAGTGCGTTCAGACAGTTTGGGAACTGACGCGCGTTCTACCGCCTAGCCCATCCCTGGCTGCGTGTCCGAGAGGAGGCCGCAGAAGTACGAGGTCGTGACGGCGGGAGACTATGTGAAGTCGCGCCTCCTGGCGACTTATGCGCACTGAGGGTAGCCGAGGCGCATCCCGCAATATGCCCGGGAAGGGCCTCGAGGGGCCAGCCTGGAGCGCCTGCGAGTCATTCACACAAATATAGGCAAATGAACGATAACCGCGTGTAGCGCGCGGCGACCTGCTTGAGACCGGTCTCGGGATGTTTAGGAGCGGTACCCTACGTTAGGGAAATGCCGGGGCTCGGTTCATGGCCGGCGGGTACCAGCCTTCTGTGACTGAACTGGAAGCGTTCACCGTCCCTGAGCCATGAGTGACGAGCCGCAAGGCGTACGAGGTAGGACCAGACAGGTATCAGAATCTGCTACACCAGGGCCTCCAAGGAATGCGTTCCTCGCAAACGACGCAGGTGCCGTCAGAAATCCCGAAAAGGGCGTCCGTCGCGAGGCGAAGGGGTGAGGATGCAAGCCTCGTGCCCAAGGCTCTTAGCCACAAGAGGCAAGTTACCAGCTTAGGATATGTGCTATGAACGAGGAAGGTCAGGTAGTTTGACTTCAAGCGGCGCAGTTGCTCACGAAGGCAACATGAAAGCCAACATAAGGTTGAGCATGTGGGAAATTTGCCACGAGCTCGCAACCACGCAAGCCTGCACGTGCACTGACGTCGCCGGTTCGGAACGCACAGCCACAGACAGACGCCTTCCTTCTCTCTCCGTGACGCATCGATCAAGTCGACTGCAACGGTACTCACAGTGACCATGTCTGGAACCGCAAAGTACGTGTTCTTTGATAAGATAACCTTGTGCAGCTGCTTCCTGAACGTGATGACCCACCACCACCACATCTCCACGAAGTTCATGCAACTAACCCTCCGCCCTCAACATGTGTGTTATTATCCTTTCTCGGCTAATCACGTACCTGCAGGCACCTTGCCAGCTGCATCTTCTGCAAGATCATCAAGGGTAGGCGCTCTGACATGAGATTGTTGCCTGTACGAAACTGAAACCTATCCAGGCGAAATCCCGAGTCTCAAGCTCCTTGAGACCGAGTTGAGGTGAGCAATCTGAGCCCACGGTGGCACAATCACGCTCAACGCAGCACCCTCTCTCAACCCGTGATGATCCTTCATTGCCTTGTACGTCCCCGGTCCCTCCCTGCACCACGCCTCCGGTCGTCCCTTCGACCTCATTTTCGGAAACGGGCTTGGCCTCATAATCTCTCTCGCAACGTGTCTGCCCTCCGTTGATCCCTTGGCCCATCTCGCGGTGATAACACGCAATCCACCGTCCCCTGCGGCACCTTGGTCTCGAATCTGTCTTGGCCCCTTCCCACCCGTCGCGTCTTCCCATCGCGGATGAATGCGCACGGCGCTGATCTCTTGGCCCATGCACCGGCGATAACGCATATCCTCCCTGACGCGATGGCACCGTGTCCCTACCGTGCGCGTCTCTCTCCGACGCGGCTTGGCGTGCGTCCGTCATCGCGTCGTTTTGTCTCGTCGCGCGCGAATCTCGCGCGAACGTGGCCCCGGACGAACATGGGCGCCTCGGACACCTTCCAAACCTCATTGCGCTTGGCGATGCAAGCTACGCCTTCCTGGACATCAACCCGCTGTCGACGGGGCATGCGCTCGTTATCCCGAAGTGTGCGTTATTCACCCCGAAAGCGAAGAAAGCTCCGCTAACCTTTTTGCTTCCGTGTGGCTTCGATCCTGCCGATTATGGTTATTTCTTGGTTTATGATTTGGTTCCTTCCTGTTTGCCGTTGACTTGACGTTGGTTACCTGCGTAATCCTTCTGTCGTATTTTATGCATCTCATCCGCGCTGACACCGTAGACCACGCCGCCAAGCTGCACGAGCTGCCCGACGAGTACCTCGCTGACGCTATGCCTGTCGCGAAGAAGATTGCCGTCGCGCTAGGCGCCGAGAACTACAACATCCTGCAGAACAACGGGCGCATTGCGCACCAGGTGCGGTTACTCCCTTCGTGACGAAGAGAGTGTTCTGCTGATTTTTGCGTTTTTGCTGTTTGCCTCAAATTCTGCTTATTCGTTCGCCTTTTCCCATCCCCATTCATATCCTTCCCCATCGTGCGCGACTGACCCGTCCTTTGCCACGCTCAACTTTCTGTACCCTGCTCCCGTCTCGACCTACCTATCGACCTACTTGTCTGCGATAACGCATACGATGTTGCGTCGCGCCATTCCTTCTCACCGCGGCGGTCGCAACTTGGTGTCGATTACCCGCCACTGTGTATGCCTCCCTTCGCTGCCTTGTGCACTCGCCTCCGGTACTTGACCAACTCCTCGCCGTTGGCTTATCCTTGTCGCGCCGGTGATTTCTCTCCCCTACTTACTGAATGCTCCTTCTCTCGTTCGTCTATCTTCACCTTCTCACCGCCTACCTTCATCTTCGTCCTTCTTCGTCTCACCCTCGACCCTGCCACCTTGGCACTCGCACGTACACTGCCGCCGTACCCTTACCGCACCCTCCCCGTCGTCCATGGTCCAACGTTATCCCGCTCCCGCGCGTTCATCGTTTGCGTTCTCCCGTACTCGCACGGATAACTCCCGCGCTCATCACTTCTCTCCTCTTGGCGGCCCGCTATCGACATTGCCTCTTTCTCTCTCATCGATACCGTCTACCATACCCTTCGGACGTGTTCATGCTCGTTTCCTCACCCTCTTGGCGGCATGCGCGGTCGTCGATGATCACCCCTTCACCGCCTCTTTCGTTATTTTCATCACCCTCTCTCATTATTATCGTAACCTCTTTTTTCTTGACCGCCGTCCTTTTTTGACCGCTTTTCGTACACCGCCCGTGCTGCGGGTGCCATTGTTCGCGTCGGGGTGCTCCACTGGGCTTCACTCGACGTCGATGTCACCTACTTGCACTCACCGCCACCCCATGCGTCGTCTGTACTCCACCGCTACACGTCGTCTACCCCCATTGTTGACGCATCCTTTATACCGTCCTTGACGCGTCGCTTACCCGCCGTTGACGCGCCGCGTACTACTATATCTTCACGTCTTCACCTCCACTGATTCCCCTCGCCTCGTTTCTCGCTATGCTTATCGCCCCGCCTCTTGACACTAACTGTACTCCACCCTCGTGTACGCGATCCTCTGCCCTCGTTTACTCGACGCGCGCTCCATCTGTCCTCCACCCTCGTGTACGCGACCCCCGACCACTCACTCCACCTTCCTGCATCGCACGTCCGATTGTTGTCTCCACATCGGCTGTCGCGCTCCCCGCTTCGCGTGTTCTGGCGCTCCACACCTATCCTTCCTGTGCTCGCTTACTGCCTATTGTGGTTCGGGTGACCTCGACACGCTCCCCATTGTCCACCGATCCTCACTTGCTATTCTTCTTATCTACGCTACCTATTCTCTATCGCTTCTAACCTCCACCTCTCCTGCCTATCTACCATCCCTTTTACGGCCCGCCTACCCCCTTCCGACTCCTCATTGGCCTGCTACCAACTCCCCATTGACCTACTGCTAACCCCCCATTGACCTACTACTAACCCCCCATTGACCTACTACTAACTCCCTATTGGCCTACTACTAACCCCCCATCGGCCTACTACTAACCCCCCAGGTCGTCGACCACGTCCACTTCCACGTGATCCCCAAGCCCGGTACTGAGGACGGCAAGCCCAAGGACGACGCGGGGCTCGTGATCGGGTGGCCGCAGCAGACGGTGACGAAGGAGGAGCTGGCGAAGGTGGCGGAGGAGGTGAAGGGGAAGCTGTGAGGGGCTGGACGGGGTAGGAGTGGGAGGAGGGGGTTATGCGGGTGGAAGAAGGGGGGGAGGAGGGGGTTATGCGGGTGGAAGAAGGGGGGGAGGGGGATCTAAGAGAAAGAAGGGAGGATTGGAGAGGAGAAGGGAATATAACAGGAAGGAGAAATGACGATTGACGAGCAGCAGCGGTGGTAATTTACGAAGAAGTACGAAGAATAACAAGCAAGGATGCACGCCAAATTAGGCGTGCAGCGTTGCAGGGAGGAGAGCACGCGAGGAATCAGGTTATGGCGTATGGTCCAGGAGACAATTAGGCTCGGAAACGCTAGCGTTCGAAGAGACAATAGCAGTGCGCCAAGCTGGATACGCTTTCGCATGTTCAACAGCATCCGCTGCGCAAACAAAGAAGCGCAACTCGTATATTGAACCTAGCACAAAAGCCTGTGTCTGGATTCGGAATACCGGTGGCGCGAAGGAGGAATTTTGGTGGCGCAGGATGTTACCCTCGCTACAACGCAGCATCCGTCTATTTCATTCGACCTATTTGAGGTGGAGGGTAGGGCGTCTGAGCCCGAGGGAAGTAGCTGCGCACCCGAGAGAAGCACCGCGAGGCAGAGGGCAGCGCCTGAAAGCCCGAGAACAGCACCGAGTACCATCCCGAGGCCGAGAGAACTAAGCGTGGTCGGAAAATAGGGTCAATGGCCCGCGGGGTGACGAGACGATGACTGACGAGATGCGAGCAGAGAGCGGAGGGCCAAGCGGGCGGATAGTTGAGCGGGCTCATACGACGGGCAAGTAAGCGGGAGCGGGCTACAGCTTCGGTGAAAGTGACACAACTTCGAGCATCGATAGCGTGCAGTTAAAACCAGCGATGGAGATGGAAGGAGTCTTGGCGACCGTATCAGTCGCCTGAGATGAGCAGGGGAAGCATCACGGTGAGCACAGAAGGACCGAGATACGGACCACGGTGGTGCGAAGGCGCTTGATCGAGCCGTAGGGTGCTCCGAAGCCGCGATAGGAAGTGCTTGTCCAGGAGCGGTGACTCATCCGAGGGTGCAAGGGCTGCAAGATGTGGCTGTCGCCGCTTTGGCGCCGCATCGAAGGGTCCGCGGCGTCATCAAGCTGGAGGGGCGGTCGCTGGCGGGCACGCTTGGCGTCGAGTGCGCTGTGCTCTGCGTGTGCTTGCCAAGGCGCGGTCGTGGAAGATTCGCGCCAAGAGGCCCGCGCGATATCGGTCCGCGGAAAGTAGCTTGGGTGTATAGGATGCGTGGCTATGCGACTGGACACGCTGATAACGGGCTACCGGGCGTCGCGCCGTGGAAGCTCTCGCCAAGGGAATCTCGGGGGTTTTGGTGGGTGGGCGGGCGTTGGCGAGCGGGCGTTGGGCGAGGTGGCGTCGACGATTATTGCCGTTTATTGGTGGTTAATTATGGGCATTTTCCCCCACACCGTCCCCGGTCAGGAAGCAGTAGCGCACTGCGGGCCGGCCGCCGTAGCGACGGGCAGCCAATGAATGACGTCGGGGGGCGCGTAGGCTCGTGGAGTCGTGAACCAGCCCGTCCTGCGATTTGCAATTTCCCCGCTTCGCGGGGCCGGCCGCAGGACGGGCTGGGCTCATTGGGAGCCAAATCCGTGGGAATCTTTGACCCCCGTCTGACTTAGTGATTGTGAATGTCTGCGCGCTGGGTTGGAGGAGAACAATGGATCTTCCTGCGCGCTTTGAGCATTCTTTGATGACCATATGAGTGAAGTGTATTTCTACATACTAATAGAACACTAAAATGACAATAGAACATCATGTATAGGGCATAGCACGACTTGATTGAGAACGAGCCGTGCACTCACAGATAACCTCGGCCTTGCGCAGTACACCAGCAGGACGTACAGTACCGTCCTCGTAGCGATGCACTACCAAAAGAAGGGCCGGGGATGTTACACGACCTACGCGACAGGATCCACCACGCATAATCGCCGAGCAGGGAGCAGTGAGGCGCATGAGGTCACCGCGCAACGCCTCGAAGGCGTCCGGAACATATTCCTGCTGCCTGTAAAGTGGTCGAGAAATTGGTGGGCCGACTGGTGTAGACTGAGTCGTGGAAGATTGCGGCGGCATCCACGATGCAGCCGGGCCGATAGCGCTTGACGAGGAAGCGGCTCTTGTGCCATGCACAGACTGTGCAAAAGGCGTCGTCGGCGCGGTCTGTTGCAGGTAGTGCGGCGTGCGGTACGAGGCGTGCTGGTAGGGCGTGGGCGATGGTCGGGCACTAGACGAATATGAATGATGTGCCATGCGAGGCCCTTCGACCTGGTGGGGAGTTTGCAGAGAGGGGCGCGAGAGACCGTCGGCGGCGAGAGACTGTGGGGGTGGCCCAGCATTCCAGGAATGTGGTCTTGGTGCCCACGGAGTCGTCAGTCTCGAGGAGAGACCGCTAGGAGGTTGGTGTTGGGGTGGTGTTGGATTTGGGTTTTGACGAGCAAGCGCCGCCAATGCACGAGACGCCTGCGTGGGTATCGGGGTGTTCGATGGATGTGTCGCATGACGATGAGGTTGATTGACCGGAGTGGGAGTGGTTGCGCAGAGCGTCGAGGGTGATGGTCTCAGCAGGGATGAAGTTATCCGAGCGGAATTGGGGGTTGGCGTCATCGAGGGCGGTCGGCGATGCTGCTCTCCTTCGCTTGTTCCAGGAGCAGGGGTAGACGTTAGGGGCGCAGACGCGCGCACAGCTTGAGAGGCCTGAGAGAAAAGTCAGTGGTAGCAGCGTGGTCGATGGGCAATACGCACCTGTGAGACGATGCGCCCTGCCATCGAATCTTCGACTTCGTTCGTCCTTCCTGATGATCCCCTTGCACCGTTGAACGCTTCTGAGGCAATGGTTGGTTCTTGAGGAGGTGAACCGCCAGCGGAGGCTTCCCTCTGGGGCGTCGCCGACGCGCCGGCTGTAGCGGGATGAGGGAAAGAGGACAAGATGTGATCGATCAACCGTTCCCCATTGTCCTTCCAAAGAAACCACTCGGACTCCAGCAGCTTGCGGAGATGCTGGCTGAACTTGTCGTGCTTCAATCGAGAGATGCGGTCCATGATATCGTTCGACAAAACGCACTCCGGGCCCATAGCCTGCCACGATACATCTGCCCGAACGAATGCGTCCCGCCAATCGTCCAGCAGGATCCAAAGCGCATGAGATCCCTCCTTCTCGAAGGCGAGACGCGGGCGGGGCGCATCTTTCTTATTCTTGCCCGGACGTACGAGGCTCAGGAGAGACTTGTCGCAGACATCGCAGCACGGCACTGAATATTCTAAAAGGATTCAGTTGTCATCGACGGCGCGCTCGGGTTCTCGTGCTCACCATCGGCTTTCTTGTCATCAAAGACTTCGCATAAGATCTCTCTTCGGCAGCGCCGCGACTGTACAAAGTGGTAAACACCCTCCGTCTCGTCGTCTTCCTCGATCACCGATGGCTGCCACTTCGACATGGGAGGGAAATCGTCCGCGATCCCGCTACGAGCGCCGCGATATCGACCGTGCGCGCGCGCATACGCGGTTTGCTCCTTCTTGCTGAGGTGCGATTTCGATGCCTGCTTTCCACGTACGCGACCTGACGGGGCTTTATCCCTCCCGACCTCTGCATCCAGAAAGACTGTGTATGCAGCGGGCTCCACGAGCATGATAGCGTAACCGGATTCCAGAGCTCGTGCCGCCCGACCCGCTCGCTGCATGAAGCTGGAGAGCTTGTCCGTCTTCCATCATTGGATGACATACTGAATATCCGGTACGTTGCAGCCCTACTCGTCACTCAGTAAGGGTTGGGCTTTCAGAGATGTGCACTCACCATGCCAGCTGCATCTGTGCAGACTAGGACACGTACACTTCCCGATTTGAACATCTTCATAGCCTCTTCACGATACTCCTGGCTGAGGATCGCATTGAACGGGCGGATGACCTCGCGGAGTGGCTCGGGAACAAGCTGCTGGAGATGGTGGACGATCTCGTTACCGGTTTTGATGCTGTCCACGTAGATCCAGGTCTTTGGAATGTCCATGGCACTCGATAGCTTCTCCGGGATGACGAAGTCAAGATCGGTGTACGAGTTCATAGCATTGAGGATTGGGCGCACGATGAGAGAGACGTTACGTCGGTCGTTGCCCATGTTCAGGTGGAGATAGCGGCGCTCTTTGCTCCGGTTGAGCTGCAGCGTGTCGACAATGCTTCTTGTGACGCGACGAGTCAGAGTTGCCGAGACGGCGATGACTGGCACGTCGGGAGGAAGGAGAGGGCGAACGGTGCCGATTCGACTGTATTCTTTGCGAAAATCGGCTCCCCAATGCGAGATGCAGTGCGCTTCGTCGACGAAGATTGAATAGACACGAGAGCGAAATGCTGGCTTCCTGAGGACGCGCTCGATGAACCGATGCGATAGCAACATCTCGGGTGAGAGCAAGACTATGCGAAACTTCCCGGCGACAATCTCCTGAAAGCGGAGCTTCGTCAGCTCCAGCGGAGACGCGTCAATTACAAGGCAACGCACCCGGAATAAACCATCCGTCAAGTCAACCGCAGAGCTGATGGCCACAGCGGGGAGGCCGAACTCGTCTTGAAAGGTCTTGACCTATGGAATAATCAGGAATAAGCTTGCTCACGAAGCAAACCGACGCACCATCTCGTTCTGGAGGACTATAAGGGGGGAGATCATGAGAGTGGTCTTTGTAGCATTCCTCTCGAGTGCGAATGGAGCAGCGGCAGCTCCCGTCTTTCCCTGCCCGGTAGCTGCTTGGCAAACAGCATCCTGTCCCTCTTCTTGCGCCTGAGCGAGGCGGAATTGGAAGAACCTGGGCTCGCGTCCCTTCAGTTGCTCCACCATTCGTTCGCGAAGGTGTTGCAGGTCCTCGGCAGTCAAGGGCGAGCGAGTAGGCCGGTCTGAGTACTGAGAAGTAACGCGTGTATTCCGCCTTTTGCGCGGCTTTCCTGGCTTGGTATGCTGCTTCTGAGCGGCGCGCTTGGGAGGCATTGTGAGGAGACGAAGAGGTGGAGGCGGAAGCGAGGAACAAGCCGATAGTTTGCTTCCGCGAGATCGGTGGCAATGCGCGTTGCACTCGACCAATTTGCTGCTCATCCTGAACACCCTCGTATTCTATCATAAGCAAAGGAGGAGCTGGACACTGCAGCGATGGTCAGTGTTAGAAAGTACGGCAGGGCATGAGCTTACCATTTAATAGGCCACAAGCATGGCCGACACCGAAGAACAGGCCGACTCCGCTTTATCGTGGCCTTCTGACCTCTCCAATCGGCCCAGTCCAGCAGCACCACCATCCCCACTACCTGACAGCTCGCCTCCCAAGACATCCTCGCCTATTCGACCTCAGGAGGAAGAGGAGGAACCAATCCCATCGGAGCCAGCAGTCCCTTTCCTCGATGTCTTCAAGCGCTCGGTCTACGACTTTGACTCTGAGGGAGCGAGTCCACCTGCATCGCGTGAGTTGTTTCCTCTGCAAGTGTTATTGACACTCACCGTACATGTTGGCGGATAGCAACGCCGTCTGGCCCACGTCGTCTGCCGGAGACTGCGCCATCGCAAGCGGTCCAAATCGCATCCTCGTCAAACCTGCCGCGCTCTCACCTCCCCACCATCAATCCGCCTCCGCATACACCTCAAAAGCCCAAACCCAAATACATACCTGAGCGCTATAAAGGTCGTCCTCTTGTAGGCGCAGACAGTCAAGACTCGGGGTACTATAAGACCTCGCCGCCGATCGATCTCGTACAGAAGGGCGCGCAGAAAAACCGCGACCACAACGAGGAGAAGCGTGCCGCTAAGGCGCAAGCTGAAGCTGAAGCTGCTGCCGCTCGAGCGGCCCTAGCCGCCAAAGCGAAAGAAGAGGCCATCAACAAGGTTCTCGATGCACTTGATGAGCACGATCTTACGTTCGGCGACATCCTCGTGTACGTCTTTGGTGATGGACGCGATGCGCGCTGGCGGTGGAAGCATGTCTATAAAGACACTGCGGTGGTCAATTCCACAATCCTTGCGATGGCATCCAGAAAGAACCCACCTCAGGCTCGCCGGAAGGCGGAGGACGCGATGGTGGACGTGGCGGCTCGTGTCCTGGACTATGAGGCGGCATCCATCACAAAGAAGGGTGTCTTGAGGCCGCCTGCCCACGTCGACCAGGACTTCGTCTGCGGCTTTGAGCTTGATGGGCTACCTGCGCGCCTCGAGCCGCATTGTCCGTCCATCGTGAAGGTCCTCCATAGTATCGCACAGACAAGGAGGCAAGAAGTCCATTGCTCTCAGCGTAGACTAGAGCACAAGAAGTTTGTGAGTGTCGTCTCACTTCGAATGAAAAGCGCCAGCTCAGCGCACCTATGTACAGATCACAGCAGCATGCACGACCATGCTGCTTGGCGAGCGCAGCCAGCACAACTCCTGGTTCCAACACGTCTTCGGATTGTACCTCTACACGCAGGGTGCGAGTCGCCAGCTCATCACGGTGCTGAATCACATGAGTGTGAGCGTCAGCTATGCTACTTTGGCCGGACGTGGCGGCAAGAGCACTATGGTCGGAGACGTACCTGAGCCGGCCGAGATTGCGAGCCGCGCAGGCGTAGCTGGCGCGGAAGGGTCACGCAACCAAGACGGTGTACCAGTCCAACGTCGTGCGGGCCTCGGGACGCTAGAGAAGCTGTCTCTTGCGATGCGTGAGGTTTCCCGCCATGTCGCCGCATCTCGCCCATTCATGGTTGTCTATGACAATATCAACATGATGTGGCGGGTCGCGGAACAGATAATAGGACGACGGGGTACGTACTTGCCTTCATCGAGCACGGGGAGTCGACTGGTACTGATACAACATCAGATTCCCTCGAAAGCGGGACATGCGCGACTTTAGTGCCTCTCCACGACGCAGACCCTCGCCATCTTGCAACGGCAGCCCTAGCGAAGCACGTCGATGAAGCGCCAGAACTAAATATGGTTGATGTGAGACTCACGCCGGACTACAAGTCGAAACTTCACGAATACTTCGAATTCACCGTCCTGCGCATCATTGTTCGCTTCGCGGGAGGGGAGAAGATGAAGTCGCTCGGTGAACTCGTGCACAAGCATCAGCCATACACGGACGCGCGGATTCCCACTCATCTGTCCGAAGTTCACCCTCTCCCTGCCGAGCCCATCGACGAGAGCACCAAGAAAGGCAACGCAGACGTGATCACGGCCTTCATGGAGGAGCTTGGACAGCCTATCCAGGCCAACAACTTCGCCGACATGGTACGGTTGATTGCGGGAGATCAGCTTTCTGTCGCAAGATCGCGGGAGGTCGCCGCTGCTCGAGCGGGGAACGAAGGAGGCGCCCCTTCGTTGCGGTGGGCGCTATTCATGCCAGGTCTCTTCCACTACAAGATGGCTGCTACGAGTGGGCTTCTGTTAGCACACCTGGGAAAGAAGAATCGCGACTTGACGAACCCCGCATCCCTGCACGCCCACAATACCATCCTCCGTCGCAAGCCCATCATTGTCACGTCTCTTCCTCCCTTCCGGACCGGTCGTGATCTCATCTTCGTCTCGCTGTACGCGCGAATCCTGCACTGCCTGCTCCTCGTCTCCGGCAAGCAATCGCTAGCGGACTATGTCAACGACCCAAACCTGGACTGGACCATGTTGAGGTCACATGCTCAGGAAATCGTGCGCCGCTTCGCCGATCCTGACGTGGCGAGTACTTACCGTCGAGCACGCGACCGTCACGGAGCGGGCGAAGGCGACATGGTTTTCGAGAACGCCGTCTTGTTCATGCGGGATGCTCTGCTGCTTCGTGAGTTCACCGACGCGATCAAGGCAGGGGACTCGGGCCGAATCGTGCACATACTGGAAAGCTATGTTCACGTATACCGCGCTCAAGGGCGACATAAGTACGCGCATGAGACATTGCATCTACTGCACAACCTCAAGCACGTCTGGCCGAAAGAAGTTCGGTAAGCATTTTCTTTGACTGGTGCAACAAGCAAGGATAATGAATGGGTTCTCAGCGACATCGTACTACGTAACTGGCTTGTGAACACGACGAACCGCCCGAATGCGTTCCTTGAGGTCGATTTATTGCAAGAGCACCTGAACTACTGGATAAAGGTGAGCTGTCTGAACACGTACAAGATTTGCTGACTTACCTATCCACAGAACTTCTTCCAAGCACACGGCAGTAACGCTTCGTGGGCTTGGCTAGCCACCATCTCGCCGTGCATCCAGATCCTGCGCTCATTAGCGAACCAAGTCCACAAAGCGCTGGGCGGGAAGCAGGGTTCGCGGCATGCGGAGCCAGACCTGACCAACGACATCGCGGAGCTCATGGACAGCCTGAGCCAGCATCAGGTCTACACGCCGTGCAAGGGTCGCCAGTTCGACGAGGACGACGAGTCGAGTCTAGTTGCCGAGTCGGTCATCACAGGAATGAACATGCTGACTGCAGGCGGTAAGAAGTCACCCCTCGAGAACTACAACGCTGCCTTCCGTACCTTGCAGAGCAGCTATCGCATACGGCCTCTGGTTGGTGGTGCGAAAGAAGCCGGTGCATCACAGCCACGCGCCGGAGATCGTATGTTCTTCTTTTCACAACCTATAACAGCTATCTGATGGTTTTCCTCCAGCTCCCTCCGCCGCGCAGGCTCCCGATGCTGATGAAGACATGGAGGACGGCATGGCTGTGACCGAGGACGAGGACGAGGGCGCGTCTGTCGACGGGGATGAAGCCCAGTCTGAACCGCCCGAGCTCGCCATCAACGAAGACGACGTCGCTCTGTACGATGATGACGGCCTTTCTGACCGTGATGCTGAAGGAGAAACCGATCTCGACGAGCTCTCCAACGCAGACAGTGATGTCGAGAGTTGTGATGAGGAGGACGATGCGCCTGGTTTCGACGACGTCGACGACGCAATGGCAGCTACTGATGTACTTCACGCGCTTTAAGCACCATTCATCAATGTATATTCCGACGCGTATCAACAGGAGGATGCTCAGTGCGGGGGTAGGCTCTCGCATCGAAGTCTCGCGCAGGTGCTCATAAGCTCGTCCTTGATTTCACTAAGTCAGACGGGGGTCGGATACTCCCACGATTTCGGCCTCCAATCAGCCCAGTCGCTCGCAAGCTCGCGTTCCAATTTGTCCTTTCCCCACATTGTGCCATGTGGATTCAGGAAAGGACAAATGGTTCGCGAGCTGCGAGACCGAACTGGCCACGCGAGTCTAGGGGGCGCGCTTCCCTGAATGGCGCTGTCCGAATGGGGAAGCGGCGATCGCCAAGGACGAGATTCGGCGCGGCTTGGCGCGACGGTAGCGCGCTTTGCCCAGGTCGCAGCAGTTTGTTCTCGTTTGGCCGCTCCAAATCAGAAGCGCCTCGCGGTGGGATATAAAGCAGGGACGATGTCGCCGAAGGATGTTTGCTGGATCAGACCCTTTCCGTCTTCCTCTCCTCCTCCTTTTCTCTTTCGAGCCGCCGCTGTCGGCGCCCTTAGTTCCGTAAAACCCACACATTTGACCGTTGTTGTCGACTAGAGTGTACTGCTAGACGGCCATGCCTGGCGCATCCGAATCACGAGAGAACCTCACCTATGGCGCGAACAGCGCTCAGCCCCCGGTCAGCTCCCTGGCCCGTCGTATACACGGCTGGTCGTGGCAGGCGGTGCGCACACTGAATCCCTACTGCCCGAGCCACCCTCATGCTCCTCACAGTTCCCCATCGGCATGGGCACTGGTGCCGTCTACGTCACGCTCTCCGGCCTCAAGGAGCACTCGGACGCGCTCACAACTGTCGAGACCGTCTTCTTCTTCCTCAACATCATTCTCTTCACCCTCAACTGCACCACCCTCCTCATCCAAGCTATCAGTGCGTCCATACATCCCTGAGCCCCGGCCACCCATGCTCACTGCGTACGCGCTCAGTCTACCCCAGGCAAGCCCTCAGATTAATCAAGGACCCGGTCAAGGGCATATTCGTGCCACTTGTGGTGCGTCCGCCACGCTCTGCTGCTACGCGTCCGCGCCTCACACGCGTCCCAGGTCCTCTCCTTCGCCACGATCATCATAGGGACAATCAACTATGCAGTGCCGTCCGGACACGTCCATCCAGGGTTCATATATGCACTCTTCTGGTATGTCGCCCTCCTATTCGATCATGTACATTCACCAACCTCCCCCACAGGGTCTATGTCACCTTTGCGCTCGTCACTTGCATACCCATGCTGATGATCTGGTACAACCAACCGCACGACCTGACCCATTTCACGCCTGCCTATGCTTTCTTGGTGCGTCTAGGCCCCGCGTCGACCGTTGTGCCCATTGTCTGACTCGAACCTTCCAGGTCTTCCCAATGGTATTGTCGCCTGTTTTTTCACCGCAGTGCCCCCTGCTCATAGTGGCCCCAGATGCTTGTCGGCGTCGTCGCCTTCAATGTGCTCAATGTCATGGACCCCACGGACCCGGCCTCGGTCGGCGTCCTCCTCGTCGGCTACTTCTTCCAGGGTACGCCCAGCCCCGATCGCGTGCCCCCTTCCGCGCTCACGCACTTGCGCAGGTCTTGGCTTCTTCATGACATTCTTCTACATCTGCATCTACATTATTCGGTGCGTGCCAAGCCAGCGATAGTCGCTACGCGGGTTGCTGACGCGCTTGATGCTGCAGGGTCATGACCGTGAGTATCCGCTTGGCGCCAATCACGATTGGCTGCATTGATATCCGAGCTAATCACCGCGGTTGTATAGACGGGCTTCCTCGAAGGTCACCAAGCCAATGGTGCTTTCGTCGCATGCGGGCCGCCGGGATTCACCGCGCTCGCGTTGATCAACCTGGCTGATCACGCGCAAAATATGTATGGGGAAGCGTCTTTTGTCGGCTTGGATTGGTTACTGATTGTCGTTCGCTTTACAGCCTGCACGCGCACAATCTCGTCTCGCCAATGGCGGGTGAGATCTGGTACGCGACGAGCGTGATGTCGGGGCTGCTGCTCTACGGGCTCGCTGTGTTCCTGTTCTTCTTCGGCATCCTGCCGTACTGGTTCAAGCTCCACAAGCACCTCAATGAGATCCTCGGCTGCTGGGCGCTGACTTTCCCCAATGGTGCGCATATACCCACTTCTTGTCCGTATTCTTGCTGATTTTCCCTCCTCAGTCGGCTGGATCTCCACCACGCGCCTGCTCGGCGACATCTTCCACGTCCAGGGCCTCTTCGTCGTGCACCTCTTCATGGCCGTCGTCATGTGCATCGCGTGGGCCGTGCTCTTCTCGCTCACGCTCCTCGCGCTGTGGAAGGGCCTCATCTTCTGCTCGAAGCCCGAGGACGTGGTGAAGGACACCATGGCGTCGCCGCTCCTCGGCGAGAAGGAGAAGCATGCGCGGCTGCACTCGCAGGACGGCCAGGACCCGCACGGGCACGAGGTCGCGGCGACGTACCAGATGGGCGGGCAGCAGCAGATGCAGTACGCGGGCGAGGTGCCGCCGATGCTGTATGCGGGCGCGGGGCAGCAGCAGGGCCAGCAGGGGTACGGGCGGCAGCAGCAGTACGGGCACGGGATGGTCTAAAGGGTCGAGGTCCGCCGTCTCTGTGCTCGTTGGCGGGGGTTGCGGTCTGCGCGCCCCGCCGATGGGTCGTCGATGATCTGTCCGCTGCTTGCCTTCCTCTTCCCTCTTTCCCATCCCTCGTCTGCACGCTCCCGTATGTATCCTCCTGCTGTCTGCTTTGCTGTGCTTGTTTTGCCGTAGGATCTCCCTCATCCCCACCCGGTTATTATCCCCCTCATCATCGCGTCTTGGGTCACTGTCTCCATTGTCCTCTATCGTCCGCCACACATCACTCGGCTTCGACGCCGTCATCGGACCCCCACCACCCACTAGGCTTGCGTCCACACCTCGCTTGCATCATCATCGTCTCTTTCCCTTTTCCTCCATTATTGTGTCTTGTCTCGTCTTCCCTCGCCACATCGCCATTGTGTATAGAGTTCCGCACACCTAGATATTTATCGACCATATCACTACGATACCACGCGCTCCTTACTGTCTCTGAGCCCTCTATAGTCTCCCGGGGCGGCTTTACCGCTGCCTCACCCTCGTACCTGCTCGACGAGGACTCACTCTCACCTGCCTGCGAGCCCATGTTGGTATGGCCGCTGCTTGCTATATACGTTTCCGGTCTTTGCGCCGCTGGACTGTGCCTGTGCTCCCTGGCGTGTTTGTTCGGTTGGGAGGTGGTTGATCCATCCTGTCCCTTGGAGGATATCCGATCCGTCACTGATCCCGTCGCCGAACGCGCCATCGCAGGCCCTGCTCTCTATCTACCTACCTACCTACCCTTATCCCTACCTACCCTTATCCCTATTCTCATTGTGTATGTTACTAGATTTGCATTATGTTTTGCTATAGTGCTGATACTTTGTGGGTGTCTCTGTGTATGGGAGTATTCTACCGTACTGGGACCCATGGACTGCTTTATATTACCATCTATTGCGATATCCCGTTTATATGCGGTATACGTGCTACTATATTCTGTTGCTCGCTGCGTATGCTATGCTATGCGTGTTTGTGGGCGAAGTTTGGCGTGGGGAGCGTGGAGTTCATGGAACGAGTGAAATTGATGAGAGATTCGACCGACGTCGAGTTCATAGGAGCTTCGCATTAGTTGCAGTTCAGTCCGGTCCTTCTGTGCCCTCGTCGCAGCGGCACGAGGAGACGACCCTTGTCAGACGGTAGACCCGTCTTTGAGCCCAAAACGGAAAGCCTTGTTCTGGATATGGAAGGTGCATTTCCTCATCTTGACCTCCACCTTCCCCCTGCCTCATGTCGCTACACGCGTCGTCTCCTGTTCCCTTCGACGCTTCAAACGCGTCCGGGCTCGTGTACGTTACTGGCGACCTGTTCTCTGCGCCTCCGGGGAGCATCCTCGTGCACGCGTGCAACACGAAGGGCGCGTGGGGCAGCGGGATCGCCGCTGCGTTCAACCCCCTGCTCTCGCTCATTATGGCCACAACCAGCTCACGGATGTGACGGGGGCACTATTCGCGTGACGTGACTGTCACGGTTCATCTTCCCCGCTAGCGCGCACACCCTCTCTCGGGGAGTCCTCGAGCCCTGGCTCAAGCACGAACGTTGCGTACCATACCTGCTGTAGGGATGAACGAAGATCACCGGAAGGAAAATCCTGACTCAAGAGGCCATAGCCCACCGTTCGCGCTGGATGCTTGAAGGGCCGGGAACCTGGCTGAAAGGGAAGGGAGCGGGACGGACACCGGCTTCGCCCCCTGTATGCATTGCCACCTGCTACATCATTGCAACGTAGTGATTTCAGGCAAACAGAGTTTCAAGGTGAGTATCTGAACCAACTTGAGGATTCGAAGCGGATAGTACGCACGTAAGTCGGGCGAAATGTCAGCCGTGTGGTTCATCGACATTGCAGATCCTCATTCAAAACACGGGTAAGTTATGCTAGCATGGCTGGAAAGAAGGCGTTCGCATGCAGAGTTTGCAAGCGCAGAGTGAGATGCCAGACAGTCTGCTATAAGTACAGATAGCTGTACAGTACATTATTTTATCCCTAATGTACATATGCGTGCAGACAGAAAGCTACAAGAACATGCGTGTATGCTATATGTGTACGTGCGTGTGGTGGTGCGTGTATACAAATGCGTAGGTGGTGTGTGTGGAAGAGTATAGAAGAAGATATGAAGCGGAACCTATGAGACTAGATCTATGAGTAGAGGGACAACAGCGCGGCCGTGTGTGCAGTATATAGTCGCGAGTGTGCGACATCGGAAGTCAAGTGAGAGAAAGGTCGTGAAAGCCGTTGGACATGGCCATGAAACGGCTGTAAGAGCGTGCCGGTGAGTATGCGGAATATGCTATGCTATGCGACATTCAAAGTCGGACGAGATCAGCAGAAGGAAAACAGTGTGACGTCCAAAACCCATGATAACCCCCATAATACCCAAAGAAAAAAAAGCAGGAGAGAGACACCATCATCCTCGTCATAATCGATGATGGCCGCGTATGACCTGGAGCACCTCCTCAATACGGTAGGGCTTTATCTAGGATGGGAATCAGCATGAATGTACGCTGTACGCCGTCCAAAAACGCTCACCAAGACCGTATCCATACCCGCCTCCTTTATGAGCTTGACCTGGCCCTCCCGCGCGTTGGCCGTGAGCGCGTAGACACGATTGCGTGCGCGCAGCTCGCCGGACGCCTCCATCTGGCGGATGCGCCGGACGGCTTCGATGCCGTCCATGACTGGCATCTCGATGTCCATCTGCATAGTAGGTCAGCATTGAGGTGAGGAACGAGAGAAGGCCTGCATACCAAGACGGCGTCGAAAGGCTTCTCGGCGGACGTCAAGCGATCCAGCGCTTGCAGGCCGTTATTGGCAAGAACCGTCTCGCAGCCTGCCTTGACGAGTTGGCGGCTATGATGGCACGAGTCAGTCCACATTACTCTTGGGAGATGGAAAGATTACGAACTTGAGAATTCTCTGGTTGATGAGGTTGTCTTCCGTAATGAGCACCCGTAAGGTCGGCTTCTCCGTCTCCGGCGCAAGCTGATTATCACTCAAAGATACGAGCGGCGGCGTCGAGGGCAAAGCCCGATCGCTGATCGTCGAAGGCGTCGAGGGTGCCGATGCCACGACCGACTCGATGAAGAAGCTGAACACGGCCCCATTCCCGAGCTCGCTGGTGACCTAGCCCTTTCATCAGTACCGACACCTTGATTCCACAAAACAACAAACTTGTATCCGGCCACCCATCAAGTTGCAGAGTTTCCGCGAGACGAAGAGGCCGAGGCCCGAGCCGCCGAAGACGTCCGACTTTGCAGCGAGGGAGCCTTGCTGGAAGCTAGCGTCCAGATTAGCACAAGGGCAGTCACCCCGAAAAGGCTTCGCCCACCGTCTGAATAGGATGGTCAGGTCCTCCGGCTGCAGGCCTGGCCCCGAATCCGTAACGGAGACGTAGATGTATATCGGTGTTCCCGGCTCCAGCTTCGCCGCACTCAGCAGGCCGTTCGGAGTCTCCGCCTTGGGATATATCGCACTCTCCTCGCCGTCTGGAGGGTGGAGGCTGACTTCGACTTCGACTTTGATGTCCCGCTTGTCCGTCGAAGTGTCAGTGAACTTGATTGCATTGCTCACGAGGTTAGTGCTGAAAGTAAGACTGTTAGTGCTCGGGCCTCCGGTACACCGATAGACGCGCGTACATAACCTGAGCATACCGAGCCTTGTCCGACTGTACGGCGCAGACACCGAGGTTGGCCAAAGACTTCCCGAAGTGCACGGAGAGGTTGATCTGCTTCCTACAACCACCGTCAATTGAGAGTGCAGGATGTGGGGTAAGAACTACTTACATCTTCGCCTCATTTCGGAAGATCGACACGATCCGCTCCGTCTCGCCGACGAGCTCAAAGTCCGAGGGTTGGATGCTGAGCGAGTCCAACTGCATACGCGAGAGCGATAGAACGTCGTTGGCTATTCGTTCTGAAACGGGGTCAGCCCGAGGACCCTCCGCGCTATACGGCACGCTCACCTTGCGCAAGGCCGCATTGGTAGATGGCGTCCAAGGCGTCGATGTTCTCGTGCATAGACTGCATCCGTTCAGGTGATAGTGTAAGGGTTGCGCCTTCCTTCGTCCCCTGCATGTCATCCAGGAGGGCGACGAGGTCTGTCCGGACCAGGCCACTGCAGTTCAAGATAGCAGAGACAGGTTGTCGTAACTCGTGCGACGTAACATCGATGAGAAGCTCTGGATAGATGATGAGCAAACGCATCGCTATTCGCAGATGCACTCGCCCACCTTGTGCTCGTCTTCGTTGGTCTGCCTCTTGCCTCCTTTCCTCTGCATCCTCTGCCTTCTTTCTAGCCTCAGCCTCCCGTTCTCGCGCATGCTCGAGCTTCGCCGCTTCGTATGCTCGCTGATTGCTGATGTCTGTGAGCGTACCCACTGCAGAGTGATCAGCGGCGTATTTAGTTGCCTTGCGCAACATAACGTACGAGCGCCGCCATCGTCCGTTGGCGCCAGCTGGCCCTGATACCACCTGCCGTTTGTACAACCTAAGGTCGCAGTCAATACAGTACCCCGGCAACCGAAGCACTCTACACTCACGGAACTCAATGATACGCTCAGAGGACGGCGCATCCTGCTCTCTATACCAAAATATTCGAAAGTTATCGAGGTCTTCTTCGTGAATGCTAGCGCGAACATTGGGTCAAGGCTTCATTGCAGGGCAGCGCCAACGACTCACGCAGCTTCCCTATAAGCAATATATCAGTGAGGGCGTTCAACATGTAAGCAACGACAATCGTACCAGTTGTCCACGTCGCCTCGCGGTTGACTCAGCATCTCGAACCATCGCGGGTTTACGTATACGATCCTACATTCGTTCAGCCCCCGCTCCCAGTATTGCGACCTCCATACTCACTTGCCATCCACATCCGTGCTGTAGACTTTACCTTGAGCGCTTCGCAAGACATATGAAGAACATGATCACACACCGGAAGATCGCTACCGGAGATTGTTCCAACAGTTGCTGTAGCTCCTTCGTCCGATCCATGAACTGGGTCTCCAAAAAGACGCGCCGCTTTCCAAGCTGCAGCTGCAGATGTACACGCGCAACCAACTCTGCACTTCGGAAAGGCTTTGCTAGGTAGTCGTCCGCGCCGGATAGCTGGTGGACATTGTCAAATAAAGCAGGGGTAAGCGGAGGATAGACTTACCAAGCCTTCCACCCTGGAGTCATCTCCCGACTTGGCAGTGACCAGGATGACCGGGATATATCGCAGTTCGGGTATATTCTGCATGTCGCCGACGAGAGCCATGCCGTCCATGACTGAGGCCATGTCAACGGGGGAGGTGAGCTTGGTTGTTGCTATACGCACTGGGCATCATAACATCGCTTAAGACAACATTCGGCTTCGTCTTGATTGCCAAGTCGAGCGCCTCCTGACCATTGCAGGCTTCCACAACAGTGACATACGGAGCCAAACTGACGGAACACGTTAGATCCCTTTGAGTTCTAGAGGGACGCTATCACTCACATCGTCTTCATATAGTGCCTCATCTCCGAATTATCGTCCGCAATAAGCACGATATCTGTCTTCTTAAAGAACATCGTCGTCGGATCGAGTCGCGAGCCACTGCTCCCCGTCCCCGATGCATCCGACGCAATCGAGCCTGATTCGGACGCGGGTGTCATGTCCCCGTTCCCGAATGCGTTCGACGACCACATCATCGCGTCGTTGACGATGCCTTGGCCGTACCGCCTGCGGCTGGACCCAAACTCGTCCTCAAGGTGGACGGTACCAGGCGCGAGATGATCTATAGAAAGACCCCCTCAGAGTGTGATCCGCAAGGACGCAGCCGAAGAACGTACCCTTCCCTAACGGTAAAGTGACCGTGAAGGTGCTGCCGTGATTGCCATCCGGATTATCGTTCGACGTCACAGTCAGCTCGCCGCCATGCAGATGTACCAGCTCCTTCGTCAAGGAAAGCCCGATACCAGTCCCCTCGTAGCTCCTGCTAACGCATGCCACGCGGTGAAAACGATTAAATATCTTGTCAAGGTCTGCGAAGGCCCGTTAGTAACTCGTGAAGATTCTTCCCACACGGGCAATGCTCACCAGCCGCAGGTATCCCGATTCCCGTATCCTGTACAGAGAATGTCGCTTCGTGATCATCGAAGGACACCATGATAGTGATAGTCCCAGACATGGTGTCTGGCGAAGCGGTGAGTTGAAGAGCTTCCGATGCTAGTAGCACCGAAGGCTCACACTTGAACGCATTCCCTATCAGGTTGAACACGATCTTCTCCCAGAACTGGGTGTCGATATAGCACAGCGGCTGCTCCGGGTCCAGATCGCACACTACCTCATACTGAAAAGCGCATCCGTCAGCCCTTTTACCTTGCTTCACGCCGCCCTGCCCTGCCTACACGCAGACACTCACCCCCATCCCGCTCCTCTCCACCGGATCCCTGAACATGCTCGCCAGATCCGCCACAAACGGCCCCAGCTTCACCGGCCTAAACGCCCCCTCCAGCCGCTTCGCCGCCAACTTGGAGAAGTCCATGAGCGAGTCGACGAGCCGGCTGAGTCGCTGCACGTTCCGCATTGCCATGCGAAGGGAGGTGCGCAGCGCACCGTCGGGGAGCGTCGCCACCGCGTCCTCGACGGGGCCGCCAATGAGGGTGAGCGGCGTACGCAGCTCGTGCGAGACATTGCTGAAGAACGCGGTCTTAGCGGAATCGAGGTCGGCGAGGCGTCTGCGGAAAATGTCGGTGAGTTGTGCGATGAAGGGCAGGTCGTACACTTACTGCGCCCTTATACTGTCCTCCTCCCTCGCCAGCACCGCATGGAGCGCAGACCCCAACGTCACCCTCATGAACTCCACACTCTCCTGATAGCTCTCATCGTACGGCCGCCTCGTATTCAAGCCCAAGACCAGCATCGCTCTCGGCGTATCGTCCGCGTCGATCCCCACCGGTAGCACTATCGCCTGCCTCGGCCGGTCACCCCACGCGCGACGCTCAATGCCCTCCACGAGCGATTCCTCCAACGTCGGGACCAAGATCGGTATTCGCAACCGTGCCGCGTCCTCAAACGGCCACGGCGTGTCCACCCTCCGCCGTCGCCCCGAGCGCCCTGTGTCAGCCGAACCCACGGTCGAAGATGGTGACTGCAGTGGTGGTAACGGGTCGAAGGTGTTCATCGTCGCGTTCATTATGTTCGCCGTCGTCGCAAAGTCATACATAGGCGAGGGCGGCTGTGAGGTGTGTTGCGAGGTGAAGTTGGAGCCCATTTGCGGACTCGTGTGACTGTCGAGCGAGATCTCCATGGTCTCAGGGAAAGCAGGGTGATCTGGGGCAACGCCGACGGTACCCGCAAGCTCCATCGTGCACGAGACCGGCTTCGGGACCTGCTCGACTGTCGACGAAGAGGCGGTATAGGTGGCACTCGAAGGCGCAACCTGGTCCGAGGATTCCATCTTGGTGACAGAGCATAAGTAGAGACCTGCGAAAGGAGCGTCGTAGGCGTATTCGGGCTTGGACAGGATCTGAAGGATGACAGAGGCGAACTGGGCTTTAGAGGTCACGATGATGGAGCTGCGTATCATGTCGCGCAGCATGCTCGTTCGCCGGTCACTGATACTGCACAAATCATCAATGCCGGGTAGAATGGCGCGTGTGGGGTAGACGTACACTTTCTTCGTCGCGTCGAACGCGTCATTGAGTAGGCCGCCGACCTTTCCGTCCTCCTGAATGACCGCTCGGTAGCTCCAGTCATAGTAGTTCTCCTCAGGTAGCTTCGCTGGTGTAAGTCGGTCGAAGAAGAGCAAGTCTAGGGGGACGTTAATCAAGGTTCCTGGCGTAGTTCAGGTTCGCGCACCATTCTCCTTCCAGAGCGTCTTGCCGTTATGCACATCCATCATCAAGGGCCCGATCTTCTCCCAAAGTTCTGCCCAAGCTACCGCCCCCGCCTGTCCGAACATTTGTGGATGCTTCGGGCCAGCCGTCTCGATGCTGGAGAATGGATAAGTCCACGCGCAGTGTGCCTGTCATGATGACGCACTAAGCTTCATTATAAATGATCACCTTCTCAGGTCCCCACCACACTGCCGACTTCAAGAAGGTCAGCGAAGCACGCGAACGAAGACACCGCAATACGCACCGGGTATGCGGCCGACATGCAGAGCCCGACTGCGCTAATGAGCGACTGAGGCCATCCCTCGCGAGGGCCCAAGGGCGTCGACGACCAGTCGAACGTCCGCAAGAGCGTAGCGATGCTGGTGTCCCGGCCCGGGGAGAACAGCTGACAGTCGACGCGCGGGGAGCGATTGCGCTCTGGGAAATTTGGCATAAGTCCTGGCGATCGGCGCCACCCCGGCGTCAAGACGTCCACAGCCGGGGGCAGTGTGGTCCTCAGGACGGTCGTGCACACGGTGTACGTGCCCAGGGTCGTCTTCGTGATCGTCAGTTTTGCGTTCGGCGCATGCGTCGGGAACCACTTGGGTCTGAGCTCGAGATCGGTGCTGGGATCGGTGCCGATGAGCCAGAGTCCGAATGCGTGCACGTCCTGCGAGGCGACGAAGCTGGTGAGGAGCGCGTGCCCAGGCGCGTCGTCCGCGGCGTACTCTGTTCCCAGAACGAAGCGGCGAAGGGCGGAATTCGCGTAGACGGGGTGGAGGGAGGGCGCGCCCTTGCTGAGCGCGGGGGACGCGGGGAGGACGAAGGCCGGGTGCGGGTACGCGTCGAGGAAGGCGACATATGGCTGGTCGTTCGCGTCCCTCGGCGCCGCAGCCCTATACATGGTGGTGGACGACAAGATGCGTCTGAACCGACGCTACACGCACGGCCCGGGGCCGAATCGGGCCTAGCCTATCTTGCAGTGAAAATTGAACGGGCTGGAGGGCGACGACGACGATGAGGTCCTCGACGACGAGCTCGCAAGATGAGGGTTGAGACCAAAGGTGCATGAGGGCGGGGAGCAGATCGTGTTGATCTCCGTCCAATTAAGCTTTCTTCCGACAATGCTCGCCTAATTAGGAAGTTCCGCTACTCAATCCTTCCTGAGCATGCCCGACGTGCCCGAGGCCACCTCCAAAGCACGACTAACCAGATGTTTCTAAGGGCCTATTGACGTAGGTGTATAGATGGACATTCCGATACCCATGTCCCTGAGAACACCCTCCGTATCTTTCCACGGAACAGCAAAAATCCCAAAATCGTGGGAAAGTCCGGAGGAAGTCCCAAAAAGGCAGGTCTTGAGTTCGATTTGCATCTTCCGCATTTCTGGTCCGATTTCCTTGATTATTTCACTGCTGGAAAGGCATTCAAAGACTCAGATGAACGAGATACAAAACGTTTGACGAGAGTGGGATTTGAACCCACGCCCCGAAAGACCAGATGCGAGTACGAATCCCGCAGATGTGCCAGTGTGGACTGACTGATCCTTAGTCTGGCGCCTTAGACCGCTCGGCCATCTCGCCATGAAGTCGCCAAGGCAATTGTGTACCATGTTGTCAATATCATTGTTCCTGTGGCGCTCACATGTATTGACCTTCAATAAGGAAATCAGATGTTCCAGCAACGAAGGGAATTTGCAGAACCAGTGAGAACTAGCGCTCCAGTGATTACCTATGTTGATCACTAATCATCACAGCGGAGATATGGCATACCCATCCCGCAGGGCCAATCGCTGCGGCCCTCCCACGGGCGCTGGACGTCTAATCAGAGAAGTAGGATGTTTCAACCCGGAGCCGTGCGTATTCCCCATGTTCAACAACATTACTAACTCCTGTTGGGGAGGGCGGCACCGAATCCAGGATTACTCATGTTGAAACATATGGGGCATGCTTGGGGCCTACATATATATGAAGGTGAATTCATCGCTCGCTATATCGCTCTCATCCCGACCTTTCCCATTCGCATACCCCTCGATTTCTCCCACGGAACAGTCTCAATGTCGACGCCCACCGTCTATCTCGTCTCAGGCGCGAACCGCGGCATAAATGAGTCCTCGTCGTCCCCATTCACCTACCTTTCTGAGCTGTACACCAATCAACCTTCCACCCTCTAGGCCTTGCCCTCGTCACCGCCCTCGCCGCGCGTCCCGACACCATCGTTTTCGCTGGCGCGCGTCAGCCTGCTTCCGCGACCGAGCTCTCCAAGCTCGCCGCCGCGCACCCGGGTAAGGTGCACGTCGTGTCCCTTATCTCCGCGGACAAGGAGAACAACCTAGCAGCGGTGGAAGTGATCCGGAAGGAGGCTGGTCATCTCGATGTCGTGATTGCGAATGCGGCGGTGGGCGACGCGCACGAGGGGGCGCTGGAGGTGAAGAGGGAGGATATGATCAGGCATTTTGATGTGAGTGCGAGACGGCAGGGTGTTCTGAGGAAAATGCTAACCTGGTCTCCCTGCAGATCAACGTCAATGGCCCGCTTCTACTATTCCAAGCAACCTACCCGCTGCTGAAAGAGAGCAGGGTGCCCAAATTCGTCGCGCTCACCTCGCCGATGGGCAGCATCCACACCGGCGCGTCGTGGCCTGGCGGGCTGTACAACTACGGCGCGTCGAAGGCGGCGATGAATTGGGTTGTGCGCAAGCTGCACCACGACTTCCAGGAAATCGGTGAGTTACTTTCAACCCTTGATTGGAGCGTGACTGCCGTCCTTGACGTCTTTGCTAATGATCTCCCCTCAGTGGCCTTCCCTATCAGCCCTGGCTTCGTCGAATCAGACATGTCGCAGGAGGTGCTGCAATACGAGCCGTGGATGGCCAACATCCCGCGCATCAAGCAGGAGGAAAGCGTGAACGGGATCCTTGCGCAAGTGGACAAGGCGACGCGGGAGACGCACGGTGGCAAATTCATTGATTATACTGGAGTCAAGGAGTGGAATTGGTAGACTGGCGAGAATCGGATATACATTACAGATGAAGAAGGTACAGGGATGTAAAGATAATCGTTATTTTGTGGTATAGTAGGATCTAGGAGAAGACGGTTAGCCTGATGTCTTAAGAGAAGTACGCGTATGAGGTCAGAAGGAAGGCAACGGAAGAATCCACATGGGTTTATGCGCTCTCGGACACTGAGTCTTTGACTCTTTACATCCGTAATGGATCATCATGAATGAGAGGTGTAGGTGGATACTCACCATGCACGCATACATATCGTCGGCGCTGAGTCGAGCACGTTGATGACAGGATAGCATACGGCAAGGGGGGCGGTAAAAGAGAGGGGGAGGAGAGGAATAAAGAGGAAGAAGGGCGACGCGATGAGATGGTGATTGGGGACGAGAAGAAAATTGCGCGCGACGCGATGTGACAATGAAGTCACAGCTCACGCGACCTACTAACGTCACGCTGATAAAGGGGCAAGGCGGCGTCGGGCGCGTATTTGGAATCCGGATTCATCAGTTCGCCATCGTTTGCTAATCTTCCGGACATGTAGCTTACTCTGCTCTGTACTTCTTGCTTCTGACCAACACGTCTGCTGCCTTCTCCCCCTCCCTCGCCCAGAAACACGACTCAGACGATGGCAAACGTCCAGACGATCATAGAACAATGGCCCCCATCTCTCGATGAGGCACAGGTGGAAGCACTTAGCCGCCTGGCCACCACTTGGGCGCTCGCACACGGTCTCCTATACCTTCCCGTACTAAGCCCACAACCATCGGTCCCAGCTGCGGCCATTCACGCGCCGATCTCTCTCTTCCCCTCCCCATTCCCTCGCAAGCTCTTCAATCAGGCTAAGAGGATACAGCGGACCTACAATGTACTCTACTCCAGGATCGCCATGGACACGAAATTCCTAGACTCTGTTATGGGCTCAGAAGAAGGGGTTGGGAAAGTGGACGAGTTCACTGGACAGCTGTGGCGCGGATGGAAAGCGCTGCGCGACGAGACTGTACAGGTACGTGATGGCTTCCCTTACATTCCACAGCTGTTCAGTATCGAGTCCCCCAGCCTCTCCACCTAGGAATCTTCCGATCGGACTACCTTTTGCACTCTTCCGAGGCCAAGGATCTGTCCTTGAAGCAAGTCGAATTCAACACCATCTCTTCCTCCTTCGGCTGCTTGTCACAGCGCGCAGCCGCAATGCATAGGTGCGCCACCAAGATAACTCTCCATTGCATCTTCTGACCCTACGAAGATACCTGCAGCAATCGAACCAGTACTTGAAGGCGTCAGAGCACTTGAAGTTGGATAACTTCCCCTCAAACGAGACCACGGGTGGCATTGCGAGCGGCCTTGCAGCCGCACACAAGGCCTACGGCAAGCCAGAGTATGTGCGCTCGCCATCGTCTATCAGACAACCCCGCTAACGCATCATAGGGCCCACATTCTTTTCGTGGTGCAAGGCGGCGAGCGCAACGTATTTGACCAAAGCTGGCTTGAATACGAACTCCTCGAGAAGTACGAATTCCTTCTGCCGAGCCAGTTCTCTCAGTCTGACAATCCCACCTTCAGCCACGGTATCCATGTCATTCGCCAGACGCTCGAGCAGCTCGCCACCTCCGCTTCGGTGGACGAAAGCAAGGCCCTGCGCATCACCCTCACTCCCTCCTCCATATCCTCCCCCTTCGAAATCTCGACTGTATACTTCCGCGCTGGCTACACCCCCGCCGACTACCCCACCCAGACTCACTACGATACCCGCTTCCTCCTCGAGCGGTCGTCTGCCATCAAGTGCCCGACCATTCCCCTCCAGCTTGCCGGCGGAAAGAAGGTGCAGGAGGTACTCACCCAGCCTGGCGTCCTCGACCGCTTCCTCGACGACGCGACCCGCGCCGACGCGGCCGAGCTCCGCGCCAGCTGGATGGGCATGTGGGGGCTCGACGCGGCCGAGGACGGTCTCAGCGCCGCGACGGTCCCCACCGCCGACCCCGCCGCCGCACCCACCGCCGAGCCTCACGGCGTCCTGCGCGCCCGCGAGCAATTCGCACGTCTCGTGCTCAAGCCGCAGCGCGAGGGCGGGGGGAACAACGTGTACAAGGAATCCATCCCCGCCTTTCTCGACACGCTCCCGCCCGCCGAGCGCGCGGCGTGGATCGCGATGGAGCTGATTGAGCCGCCTGCGGGGGTGGGGAACTATTTAGTTAGGTCTGGGGGCGGGCCGGCAGTGCGGGCGGAGGTAGTGAGCGAGCTGGGGATCTTCGGGTGGTCGCTGTTTGGTGGGGGTAAGGTGGCGGAGGAGCGAGAGGTCGGGTGGCTGTTGCGGACGAAGGGGAAGGATAGCAATGAGGGGGGCGTGGCAGCTGGGTTTTCGGTACTGGATTCGGTGTTGCTGGTAGGGGATGCGGAGTAGACTGTAGATGTAGGAATATCTGGGTCAAAGGGCAGAATTGTATCAATATTTATTTATGCAGTAAAGCATATAGAAGTGTTCATTCAGTACACAGTTGATGTGATAGAGAACTCGCCCCCTGTTGGCATACATGGGTGCGCTAGACCAACTCATCAACGACAGGCTCACGAGACGATAGTCGCTCTACATCGTCCACAAGGAATTTGATCCGCGTCCATCTTGACCAGCGCAACGACCTCCCCCATGACTGGACGGCCAGTCGTAGCACCGACGTCGAGTGCGCACGACGACTTGGACGCGGATATGTCGACGTGCGAAGGCCTGAGAAATTGCGCGCTTCTGGCCTTCTCAGACGGGGTTTTCCTAACGGAAAGGAATTCTTGTGATCACGTCGTGGGGTTCGCATTCTCCCTACTCAAGTCGAACACGCACATCCAACACCCATACGGCCTGCAAGACCGCGCCGCACATAAGAACCAACTTCGTATCAGCGCACTGAATGCGCTGTTGCCAGGGCGTAGGACCCATTCAAGCAGCATACGGCCAATTGAAGCGGAAAATCGCTCGTCTTCTGCCGTGAATTGTCGAAGCCATCGCCTCGCGCGGTCGATTGGTGAATGGACTGCCAGATCACCCCGTTGAGCCGTCGAGGGTTTTTTTGCTGAATGATCGAAGTCGTGCGTTGTATTGCCGAAGCCCGGAGAGCACGCCTCGACATCGACGCACCGGGCGGGCGCCGAGATCGATATTGAAAAGGTGGCCACGATTTACGTTTTGAGGTGGGCACGTCTGCTATATTCGGAAGATCGAGAAGTGAGATGGGTGGCAAGGCGAGCCGAGGGTGAGGGAAGGTGCGCCGCTCATTGCTGGAAGAGCGAGGGAAGGACGGGGGGTGGAACACACGAACGGGGCGGGTGCAGAGGAGAAACTTCTATTTTTCCGCCTTCGGCTCACGAGACTGATGTGGATGTGGCGAGGCGAACCAGCGGTGGCGAGAGGTATGCGGTGTGAGAAGGCCTCAACTTGGGAATTTACCCGCAAAGCGACAGCATATCGAGAACCGGATGACAGCAGAGCCAGGGCTGGACCAGTTCATGATTCAAGACTGCGAGAAGACCAGTACGCCGAGCGCAAGGACGCAGGTACACTTCATGTGGGACAAGGTGAATGTTGAGCGGGTGCCTTGTCACAATTATGAGGAAGCCAGCGACGCACTTGCTAAGGGACAATCACCCTTCAGTAGAGGTCGGGCATATGCCAGCGGCTGGTTGTCCCTCGGATGCACCCATGGTCGCCCCAGATCCCACTGAACCAGTCATCGGACGTCGGTCTTTGCATCGCGGTCGTAGACCAGGTCATCGGTCGTAGATTCTACGCACAAGGCGTCATACAGTTCGGTGGTAAGCGCGATCCAAATCCAGCCGTAAGCGCGGACGCCTTCTAGTCGGAGAATCCGAAATCGGGTACGAGTGGCTGTGAGAGAAGAAGGGCGAGAGCAGTAAAGCCTCATGAGGTGTTGGTCATTTAGCGTCGTCTAGGAAATTTGTGCAGATCTTCCGATGCGCGAGCAAGCTGGGGACGAGTCATATGAGGCGTAAGCGGAGGGACGAGGAGGGCGTGAACGAAGTCACATATAGTGCGAGCAGATGAGTTATAGTTAGCGAGAGACGACGTTGTGAACGAGTGGTCTAGCTGTGGGTCCAACTCTCGCGGGTAGACAGCAGCGGTGGAAGGACAACCACGCTTGCGGGATGCTCATGCCGCCACACATCTGCTGGAACAAGTCGCGAGGGAAATCGACTTCGCATGCGCTTTGTCAGATGAGTTCACCTACACCATCGTGTGCAGCTGTCACTCATTGGTGCAGAAGAAGAGCGAGTCGGGACGAAGTACCGGTATTCTATCATCCCTGTCATCGGCGAGAACCCGCTGCGCTCCCATACACGATGCAGAGTATGTGGCACACACCGGGTAGAAAGATGAGCAGGAGGGCAGGCGATAGCGCCTGGCGCCTGTGAAGTCCAGTGACGAGTCAATGAACGCAGCAGCGGGGAGCACGTATCGCGTTCGCAGCACCTCTGCCAACGCAGCAGGCGTACAAAGATGCAGCAGGGCCCATACAGGCCCGGGCCGACTGCTAAACAATGCGCGCGACGCCACCGGAGATTGCTCGAGGTACGGAGCGCGTCCGCGGCGCTGCTCAGCAGAGGTTGCGTAAGGGTTCTCGATAGCGAGGCGAGAGCGTCAAAGCCTCCGCTTCGGGGGGCGCGATGGCTCTGAGCGTCGTTCGAGAGGGGTGTCAGGGAGATGAAGAGGGCGGCAAGTATAGCGGGGCGCTAAGGGGCGTCGGGGAAGGCTCGGTGTATACGAGATAGAAGCGCCACAGTCTTGCGAGCGTTCGTCCATGCGAAGCGGAGGAAGGGATGGGTGATGGGGATGGCCATAATTGCGTACCTACCATCAGAAGGTGTAACGTATGGCGAGACCCTCGGTTGCATCGGGTCGGTGTCTCGCGTTGTATTCAGAAAACCTGGAGTTGTTGCCGGTGGGGCGGGCCGCCAATATATGGTTGCGAGTCTCTGCTACTGAGTACAGGACATTGAACGGTGGAACTTAGGCGCCTCGCAGAATCGGAGTCGGGCTCGGGGTGGTGATGGGAGGAGTTGAACCGACGACAAGACTATCCTTTTTGGGATGAGCGACCTATCCTCGGGGAAAGTGCACGTGACGGGCAGCGAGACGCGTCACTCGTATTTCCCGCCGAAACCTTGGCTTTTCACATTTTGTTGCCCGTTATATAGCCGTCCCCCGCTCCTCCGCACGTCCTTATACTTCTCCTACAGCGCACGGTCGCTGTTCAGATCGTTCAACTCGACCCGCATCTTGCACGATCCCCAGTACGATGCCCGACATGGTCACCCTCGGACACCCCACACAGCACTCCTTCAACCCGTACACGGACAACGGCGGCACCGTGCTTGCCATTGCTGGATCGGACTTCAGTGTCATCGCGGGCGACACGCGACAGAGCGAGGGGTACAACATCCAGACGCGTTATGCACCCAAGGTGCACAGATTGTGCGTACGCGTCATCCTGCCAGCGCGCACGGATCGCTGATCGCCTGCGCAGAACGAACAAGGCCGTGCTCGCGGTCACCGGCTTTGCAGCCGATGGGAACACCTTCGTGAAGAAGTTGAAGCAGCGGCTCGAGGTGTGTGCATCGCCGTAAACGCGTACGCATCGCGCTCACCCCGCAACAGTGGTACCATCACGCGCACGCGAAGAACATGCCTCTACAGGCGGTTGCGCGTCTCATTCAGACGATGCTCTACGGCCGACGCTTCTTCCCATTCTATGTCTACATCATCCTCGGCGGCATCGAGGAAGACGGTACGCGTCACCGCTCATCACGCTCGCACACCCACCGACCGACCTTTTTCCTTTTTCCAGGCAGCGGATCCGTGTACTCCTTCGACCCCGTGGGCTCCTACGAGCGCGAGACGTGCCGCGCGGCCGGTGCAGCGCAGTCGCTCCTCCAGCCATTTTTGGACAATCAGGTATGCCTCATGCCCACCCGTCGCCGCCCCGCCGCAGCGTCTGCAGCGCCGAGACGCGCGGGCCCCCGACGATGCGCCGATCTTGCGCCGCCGCGCCACACCTCCCATAGCGCGAGCGCGCAAGATAACAACGTGCTGATAGGCGCCGTATAGATCTACTTCAAGAACCAGATCCCGCAACCGGGCACGACGCACCCTGCGCATCTGCCGCTACCACACGTCCTCTCGCTCGTCATCGACTCGTTCACAAGCGCGACGGAGCGCCATATCGAGGTGGGTGCTTAATTAATCACGGTCAAGATGGGTTGAGCTCCGCTTGAGCCCTTGGGTCGAGCCTTTTAGCGTGCCATACATTTCGCGAAGGCTTATACGGCCCTGGGCCTTTAGTGGCCCAGGAAGACCCAAGAAAGAGGCTCAAGCGCATTCAACGCATCTTGACCTATTTCCCCGCATATCCGCTCATGTGCTGATCTCTGCATGCTTCAGGTTGGTGACGGGCTTGAGGTGTATATTGTGGTGGCCAAGGATAGCCCAAACATCCAGGGTGTCCAGGGCATTCCGGGCTTGCAGGAGGCGACGTCAGCTGACGAGGGCGAACGCGTCTTCGTCGTCAGGCGGAATCTCAAGCGAGACTAGGCGCGAAATAAAGAACAATTGTATCGTTTGTGTCGTGACTGACATTCCGACACGGCGCTCGCTGTGGCGACGACTCTCACAGCATCGCATGCCGTTTTGGACAGCGCGTCGGGCCCCTATGTATACAGGACTTCATCCAGCCATAATGATCATGATATGTACCTATAGACTAGACTCGAACCAGTCCCTGCTACCCGGGTGTAGCCACCTTCGGTGGCGGGGGGCAAAGAGCGAGGGCAGGGGCGGAAGCGGGGCGGGACGAGCAAGTTCTGACAGCGCGGAACCGGACCGGACGAAGCTGAAGTTAGGGAAACACCCGGGGCAGGGACTGGAAGAACTCAATTACGACGTAGTACAGGACAGGATTTTCCCACGATTATGTGGGACTTAGCGAAATTTCGGCGCGGCGCCACCACAGTTGGACACGATCATCATGTCGTCTGGCGCGCCCCGCTTTCTACAGCCCTCGCGCCTCGCTCTTCTACATACAAACATATGCGAGACCTTCGAAATACACGACGTGCATGATTTCCAGCTCGAGACTGGGCAGAATACCCTCCGGGGCAAGTCGACGGTGCTGAACGTTCCAACCGGCGGGGGCAAGACCATTGCGTTCTACTATGCGCTGTTTTACTATTGGTATCCCGGAAACACGACGCCTGAGGACCAGAAGATTGTCCTGGTCATTAGTCCCCTCATCGCGCTCATGGAATCCCAGGTAGGAGGTGCAATGGCGCGGCACGCAGGGTACTCACTCGACATGCAGGCCGATGATCTTACCGCACGCGGAGTTCCAGCTGTGGCTCTCACTGGACGCAGAATGAAGGGGGAAAGGCTTCTCGAGGTGTGTTACCTGCCGAAGCGCGTGTACTCGCTCTCATACTTCTGCAGAACTGCGCTGCTGGCGAGTATCGCGTCATTCTCGTATCCCCCGAGCTCGTGCTCTCACCAGGCTTCCGCAATATCGTCCTTCGATCCCCTACATTCCGAAGCAATGTGATCCAGCTCGTTATCGACGAGGCGCACGCCATATGCGAGTGGGGAACGGACGACTTCCGCTCGGACTACCGCGAACTAGGACAGCTACGAGGCTTGCTTCCAAAAGGCATCCCCGTCCTCTGCACATCAGCCACACTCCCTCAAGAGGTTCTTGATGATATCTGTGTAACGCTTTGCCTCCCCGACGACTGCGAGTTCATCCTGTACTCGAACGCGAAGCCCAACATCGCCCTGTCTGTTCGTCAACTCCAGCACCCCGACAACAGCTATGCTGACCTCGTCACCCTAATCCCCAAAAATGCCAAGAGCGCCAGCGACATCCCAATGACCTTGGTCTATGCCGGCAGCCGTACTGTCGTCGAGGAGATACAAGACTTTCTCCGACGACATCTCCCGGCCGGTATCCCCCAAGGATCCGTTGAGTTCTATCACCGCTTCATCGAGGATGGCCGGAAGGACATCATCCTGGACCGCCTTCGTGCCGGGGACATCCGCATCTGCGTGTGCACGGATGTACTTAGCTGGGTACGTTGATTCTTCCTGCGTGTCGACTTGTGAATTCATTCCGCACCTAGGGCATTGATCTTCGTAATATCGTCCGAGTATACCTATACAAGAAGCCGAAGACCTTCAACGCGATGGTGCAGAAGTACGGCCGCTGCGTACGCTTGCCCACGGAGCTTGGGGAATGTGTGTTGTTCGTGACGAAGGCCATGTATAGATCATATGAGAAGGGGCTGGCGGAGTCGGCGGATATTGCACTATTACAGTCTGATCCCGATGTTGGTGCGGGCGACGAGCATGATGTGGATGTGGATGAGGATGTCAGGATCGAGAAGGGTACTGATGACGACTCGGCCCTGCCCACCCTGAAAGGCAAGCGGCTGAAGAGCTACGCGAAGCGAGACGAACAGTATCTCATCAGGTACATCGGCACGAAGCACTGTCGACGCACAGTGTGGGACGAGTTCTTTGACAATGCAAATAAGCGTGAGTGGATCCTTATGACCGTTGAGTCGGCTGTTGATCAGACCCACAGGCCAGCTCAATCCTCCTGTCCCTAACGGCGCACGGTGCTGCGACAATTGCACACCGAATCTATTCCCCATCGACGCAGTCCTGCTTGAAGATCCTAGCCAGCTGCAGAAGGGCCGACGGCAACGCGCTACGAAGGAGCTTGAGGCATGTGTACGTGCCCGGCTGGAAGTCATACGTGGTGAATGGTTCGCAGCGGCGTATCCTGCCGGCAGTCACTTCCTATCCCCTTCCCACTTCCTCTCTGACGACCTCATCGCTACTATCTCATCCACCGCCACATCGTTCGGCAACCTACCCGAATTCAACACTAAATTCCGCTGGCACTGGTCGCCTCGATACGGATCAGAGCTTGTTGATGCAGTTCTCGACGAGCGGCGGAAACTCGAGATCCCTGCAGGGCCGAACAATGACACCTCGTCCTCGTCGCGCACAGCTGAACCAGCAATTGAAATTCTCCCTCCCCCGAAGCGGATACGGCTTGACAAAGTCTCTATCGCGGCGTACAAGCGCTACCAAGACATATTTGGTCTTTGTCGCAGCGAGATCGAGGGCTACGTCGATTCTGCTGGTCATAGCCCAGCGAAGCGATTCAGGAGCCTGCCCCGAAGAGGCACGTCGGTACGTGATGACTTTCAGTCCTTATTCTTCGCTCACACAAGCCTGTCAGGCCAACGACGCTTATTACACGAGGTTCCCTGACCCACTCGCCATATCAATCATCAAGCAGAAAGAGAAGAAGCGCTTGTACAGCACGCTCAAGGACTATGTCGACGATTGGCACCTGCTCGCCCGCAATACCCGTCTTCACTATGGTGAAGGCAGTGACCATTACAACGACGCGCTGTGTATCGACCGTCTGATTGATCACGCCATGTGGACGCATGGACGAGATACAGACCTACGCGGAGCCGACGGTACTTCATATTTTCGTTGTATTCTTGAGTTGAGACTAATATTCTACAGAGCTGGTCAATCCAGATAACAATGTAGACTATTCTGCAGGCGACGCGGGCCCTTCCATTGATGTAAGTAGCTCAAGGTCCTCAATCATCATCATGCTTGTATCTAGGAACTGATCTGCGTATTCAAAGAGCTCCTCGTCGTCACCTACAAGGTCCTCAAATGATGGACCTACAGCGTGTACATCCGAGTAGTCCTCACGCTCGGGTCCATCATCCGCTCCATCATCCGCTACCTCTTCAACCGGCTCCTGCGTGCCTTCGACTTCCTCGTCGGACTCATCAACAACCTCGCCTGCCACGTCGACGACTGGCGCTTCCGCGGCAGGACCAGCATTGACAGCCACCCTCTTGTCCACTCGGAAGTTCTGGTAGGCATTTGCACTGCTGAAGTATGCCACACCGACACCCATCAGGTCACGAACAGGCGCGACGTGCTCGTTGCCTGGCCGGTCCTTCACGTACGTCTGTAGCTTCTCTTCTTCGAGGAGGTCGGCTAGCAACTGGACTTCGTTGGTTATATCGGGGACAGTGTGACGTTCACCGTAGCTTGGGATACCGTAGGCAGATTGCACTTTACGCATGGTGTCGCGTAGGATGAATATACAGACGGTGATCCTCGATAGCCAACGCCAGGTTTTGTTCGAGCCCTTCGCGTTGTAGACGATTTTAGCCCATAGGTTCTGATGCTCTTGCATCATGTCAACGGGCTTGTGACCGTTCTCCTTCCCGCTGAGATTGACAAGCCAGTTGTGTAAGAAGAGTTGTCGAAGACGGGCAGGATAACGGCGGAGGCGGCCCAACGTCTCAAAGATCACGTCGGCGTACTTGGGCATTGCTCCGACGCCTCTCATCATGATAGCCCAGACTCGGAGGATGTTGACGACACGCCCGATATCTCCTGCCTTGATGGCGTGGTTGTACTCGACGTAGAACAATGCATCACGGTTGAACAGCAGTGTGTTCTCGTGGGCGTGATCACGAAGAGCGTCCGGCTGGCGACGGAGATTTTCGACGACAGATGTAGAGAATGATTTGGCGAGGACAATGCGTGCGACCTTGTCAAAGCCAGATGCGGAGACGCGCGCGGCCCAGTGCTCGAGTGACTCCGCCCCGCAATGGATACGGAAGGTGTCCTTCACATGCGCGGGAAGTGTGATGTTGATCAGCTCGTGCGCCTGCTTCCACGGCGTTGCCTTCCGTCCCTTCCAACCCGCCGCCATCTTCTTCCTCTTCAGCTGCGTGTTTGACCACCACAAGCTCCCAGGCCATGGGGAGTTTGGCTTTCCCCAGTGCTCGTTGACCACCATCCGACCTGCAGCCATCTGACTGTGAAACAAACCGAAGCGCTGGATCAAGAACCGGAGGGCGTCGACGTCGTCGAGGCTGTTCCGTCGCGCTGACTGCAGCTTGTCGACGAGCTGCATTGTCAGGAGATCTCCATCGACGAAGAGCAAGCCGTGTTTGCGCCAGTCTTCGCTTGTCATCCCAAGGCTCTCGAAGATCTCGTGCACCACCTCCAGTGTACCGTCAATGCTAGACTCATCCGTCTCCATGGCGGGGAGGGGATACTGCTCCGTCTTATGGAGAGGGATCTGGTCGACAGTAGGGCAAGCCCCAACAGACTCTCGTAGACGGGAAAGACCTGGTATGTGGTCCATCGCCAGTCGCTTCAGCTGCCATAGACAGGACTCCGAGATCTGACCCTCCTCTAGACGAGTTGGGAAAAGGTCCTCCGGCGCGTATGGTATGTCGAGCTTACGTGTCGTGCGGGGTTCGTTCAAGCTGAAGGGAAGCACGCCGTGGGGGACGCTTGATCCCGTCACAGGGTCGTAGAGTGGGACCAGTGTCGCCGTCGTTCCGTTATCGAAGTGGTCGGCGGAGCTGAGGCGCTGCGCGTCCTTTCGGAATGCGATGTTTAGGTTGTCCCACGCAATCATGCATGCCTGCTTCTTGATCAGCTCCCGGAATCGTGCAGCGCCCTCGTCGGAGAGTCCCTTGACGTGCTCAAGGATCGTACTGTACGATGTGCAGAGACCCGCGTGAGACAGCACTTCGATCTCGCGCTTCGCTGATCCCGACGCAAGCAGGAATAGTCCGAACGTGGTTTGGAAGTCGTTCGCCCGCTGCGACCGCAAAACACCCATCATAGCACACATTGTAGTGAGGACCTCCAAGGAAAGTAAGTAAAGAGCGCTGCGTGCATAGTGCTTAAAGACTCACAGGTCTGGAGCTACGCTGTATCCGTGCATCGGAAACCTCTCCATCCTCCCCTCCGGTATCACCGCCGCTTGCATCGCAAAGTATCGACCAAATGACGGGTGCTTTCGTTTGGATCTCATCCGCCAGCTTGTCGAGGGAGAATTCCTCGACCAACTGGATGAGAGGCAAGTCCCGTCCGCGCGACATGATCTCCTTGATCCTGCGCCCCTCCTTCTGGATTACAGGCAGCAATCTGCTCATCATCCAGTCGTTCGCCACTTCTGGCGCGCGGGAGCGGACCTGATCCATCATCTCCGCGCCGTGGTTGCGGCAGTATCTGGACCAAGTCGACGAGACCGTCTGGTCTTTAGACGAGAAAACGGCAGCGAGGAAGCCGTGGAATGTCCCAAATCCGTGGCCGTCCTGGCTCGCGTCCTCGCGCAGCGCCTGCAGCGCGCCCTTGACACGAAAGTCCTGGTCTTCGCGTGCCGATTCCAACTTTGCTTCTTTCGCCGCTGATCGTGCCTCCTCCCTCTCCGCTTCAAGCTCCTCCTTCTTCTTCGTGTCCTTCAACTCCCTTTCGTATCGTGCCTGCTCCTTTCCCCTCTTCCTCTCGGCCCCGGACGGCTTCTTGAGAGTGGGTCTACCTCTTCTTATAGGTGACGGATCCATAACGCTGAGGTTAGACTGCTGTGAGGAGGGCGGAGGCGCCGACGCGGATCGCGTGCGCGCCAAGGTCGAGACATTGGAAAGGGTGCGAGGGAAGGCGGTGAATATTGTCGTGGAGTTCGTGCCACCCGTTGGGCCGCGCGGAGAATTCTGCGTGAAGGAGATCCGGGCTTGTTTATTGGCGGCTGAGCCTTCACCAACATTGTCTAGTGCACGCTTCGGTGGCATAGGATACAGTCTAGTATTGGGCAAATGAGGAGCAAGCGCGGATGGATACGCTACGAAAGGGATGATCGCGCGGCAAGCTTGATCAAAATTTCTCTAAGTCAGCTAAAATCGTGGGAAAATCCTGTCCTGTACTAGCTCCTTATGAGTCCTTCCAGTCCCCGCTCCGCTCCCCTGATCGGGCAAGTGTCAGCTTGCTTTTGCCTCGGTTCCGCGGAGCGGGGACTGGTTCGAGTCTACCTATAGACTGCGTAAGGGCGATTCGTCTCCTTCAGGATGCGTTCTGTTTCGCATACGTATCGTATAGCTCGCCTGTAGATTGACCACCGTGTCGTCGGATATTCACCACGGGCAGAGCCTTCTACGACATCTGAAAAGGACATTGTCGTATGGATTGATATCTATATTGAATTGTTGTCGCGCAATATATTTAAGGTCCTCAGACGCATGCAATCAATCTTCTCACTTAATTGATATTCTTGACTAAGCCTAAAGTTATCCAATGACCTGCTGCGTTGGTAATGTCATATATTTTGAATTTTTACCAGCAAATGCTTTAATATATGTTTCCTTTAATCCCGGTCAAAGAGATTAGCAGATATTATTGATGACTAGGCACGAAGATTATCTTTAGCAGCCAAAAATAAAAACGGGTAGTGACCGCCCGGAGTTCGCCTGAAATCAACCCAAAGTTTTCCCGGACGTCACCCAGAAACTTCCCGGGGCCTGCATTTCAATATCCTGACTGGGCACACATCAAGATACTAGAGTCAAGCTGGCTGGCCATTTCCCAAGTACCTTACTGGCTTTCTCACCTCCTTCCTGGACTTCAACTTCGCGCGTGATGCCAAATGGCCGCAAAATATCGAAGGCTGAGGTGTTGGCCCAATGGCTTCGAAACAGAGTGGCCGATTTGGACAGAGAGCCCGTGCATCGGCCGCTGGAATCCACAATTTGATCGTCAACGCCAGCATTGTGCCCACAAACAAATCAGCCACATGACCTACGATAAGTACTCTGCCATGCCGAGGCTCAATATCAACCCCAAGCAAGTAGCGCTTGGGTCCATATTTCGTTGAGCAGAAGGCTGTACCGGTGCAACACCGATTGTCGCCTACGCCAGTAAGGCTAAAGGACTGAAGCCTAATGCCGACCTTCATCGGCCCGGCCATCGCACGCGCCTGCAAAGCCTCCTTCCCTTCGCCTTTCGACAAGCATCAGCAACTTTTCTCCCGCATCATCATCTAACAGGCAGCTTTTACCTCATTCTAATTAACTCACCCTCGTAATATCCACGTCGAACGACGGTTACTGGTAGACCTTGAGATACGATCCTTCGGTAGCCCATATGCATCAATCTTGTCCTTCGGTTCCGTCAAGAGTTTTCCGCGGACGGCGTCGAGACCATCTGTGTGACCTTCGAACGAGATCCGGAATATAGGAGGATGGGTGAGTATGGGTGCGACGGAATTAGGATGGGCGTGTGATGGTAAAACGAAAGAGATATTCAATGCACGCAGAAAACTCACTGCCATTCGCCCCGGCCGCACCGCGCGCATGGGGAATGGATCCCAAGTCGCGATAAGCCTCCTAGTGGTGAGGAGCCCTGTCTTCGACTCCGCGATGTCCCTTCACTGACAACTCGTCCCTACCCGCTATACCCACCGTACTTCCAGTCCACCTCCGGTCGGGCAAGCACGCGCAGCAGTGAAGCATGAGCGCAGCGAGGGAGACTCATGATCCCGCTCAGGCACGTAGTGCAGCACAGAGAGCCGAGCAAGTCGATTCATCAGTACGATCAGGTAAGCAAGACGAGTCGTCAGTACGATCAGGTAGAGACAGTGCTGAATCCCACGCACCATGAGGGAACGCAGTGAGCAAGCAGTGAGAAGTCAGGACTTACCGCATAAGGTAATCCACACGTGACTCTGAATCTGTCGTCTCGGCGACTCATGATCAGACTCACTAACTCCAGATTTCATGCAAGCGCAGTCAGACCTATGGTCTGTCTGAAGAGAAGGGAGATCAGACTTTGTCGACTCGCTGCAGAGGAGATGTACGTAGAGGGATGGGATGAGATGCTTGGACCCGTGAAACATCGCGTGTGCCTGACATTCCGGCCGACCGACCGTGGGAAGACAAAGGTCACGTGGCACGTGGAGCTTTCCCTGGCCCACGCGAACGGTCGCAGGACCCCTGATAATAGGCGGAGACCTCAGTACCCACTTTTGGACATTAGGGACGATTTTGGACCCCCCAGGTCGGAAAAAATGACGGACAGTTGGGCCAAAATCGTTGGGAGGCCAGAGGAAAAGTCGGACATCTGGGCCCAAATTAGCCCATTTCAAGAGCGAGTAGCCCACCGGCTAAGCATCCGCGAAAGTGAGAGTGGCCAGAAGTTCGAGCCTGCGTCGAAGGAGAGCGGTTTCGATGCCGTAGACGCTGTTCGACGCGAGAAAGACGAAAGAATAGGGCCAAAACTCGAATTTCTAGAGGTCGAAGGCCGATTTTGGACAAATCTGAGGCCCAAAAGGCCGAAATGTCGGACAAAACCCCCCAAAAGTGGCCAAAAATGTCAGACATTTAAGTAGGTACCTAAATTGGGTGTTCGCGGAACTGACCTCTTGGCCTATTATCAGGGGCCCTACGGTCGCGCGTCGCCGGCAGTACGCGGCGAGGCGACACTAGTCTAGCGAGCGGCCGCATAAAACAGCCGTCGGCCAAGGCAGAGGCAGCCCCGAGCGTAGCGAGGAAGGGAAGATGGGAGGGAGCTGTGGGCGAGGAGTTCAAGGTTCGATTTTGTTTCGTCGTTAAGTAAGTGGGCTTCAATCAAGGGTGGCGAGAGACCAAGGTAATAAGAAGCAGCAAGTTCTCCACCCAGCGCTTGACGTGACCTGGTGCACCGAACATGAACATAGTGGCATCGAGAAGGCTCCCGAGGGCCGACCCATTGGGATCCTCGAGGGCGAAAGCCTGTTGAAGATCTCCAACCGATGGACTCAGCGGGGCGAAGCCCAAGCGAGCCCAGCGGTCGCGCTGGGTGACGTTGAAGTTGGGGATGACAGGGTTGGCCATCATGGCTTCGTTGATGACGTCGTCGGCGAGGAGAGCGCCGTCTCGATCGCGCGCTAGGATTTTCGGGAGGGAGGCTTTGTTCCAGGGAAATGGGGATCGTGTCGGGAAGGGATAAGGCATGGCGAAAGAAGGAATGGTGATCTTGTATCAGCTGAAGGGTTGCGAGAAGGGAGAGAAGGTAACAATGATGTTGTTAGACTCATTCCAGTATGAGCCGGGGACCTGGAGCTTGCCCACCGATGGGGTATAGCAGCCCGGGTCTCGATCTTCCGAGAGATGATCGGGGCGAGGCGTGATTGTCCGGGTGGGGGCCCTTTCCCATGAAGCAGATGACGAAATGCGTGCCGTTCTGTCGAGTCCGCTTTCGGGGGCGCCGTCTTAAGGCGCGCGGCAGGTGGGGGCTGGGTCTGGGTCTGGTTGAGGGTTGGGCGTCGGTGCTTCGCGGACGGCGTTGGCATAGGTGAGTGACGCGTGCTCCGACATGGAAGGTGCGGGAGTAGGCCCGCGTTGAATGTGGTGCGCGGGGTCGCTCGCTTCTCGAGAGCGCCAGCAGTGAGGTCGGTGATCGGGGCCACGTTCGGATGGGCGGGGGTGGTCCCTCGCGATTCGTCTTCTATGGCGACGTCAACCTGGAGGCAGCCCATGCCTCCTGGAGTACGTCGCGGACGTGGTTATCGGCCTGGGTGTCTTCGAGCTTGTCGCCCGGTTGCAGATGCTGGACAGCTACCACAGGTGCACTTGGGGAGTGAGTGCAGACTGTAGCCCAGCCAGAAGGGCTTTGTGCTAGAGCCATGTCGTTCGCCACCGGAACGAATGTTCGAGGGTAGCATGAATGGGGAAATGGTTGGGGAGGGCGTTGGGTATCTTCATGATGTCAACTTTCCGCCGGTCGTGAGGCTGTTCAGCCGTCACGACTTTCCTCGCTGGGCCATCGGGAGGCGGAGCGGCGCATTTCTGGCCGCTGCTAGCTGTTGAGCTGTAGACGCAGTCGAGTAGTGGGGGGTGGGCTTTCGGTTGGCGTCAGATGATGGCATAAGGCAAGGTTCTGGCAGTGATCGGCCGTCTCGTTCTCAGCGCTCATGTTGAAGACCATGAACGGCAGCGACGAAACTGTAAACCTTGCACCTGGAGGTGCAGGCTCTGCACCTCCCAATAGTCCTAAGCTCGCTCATCTGACCTCAACTTCTCCTACCTCGAATGACGAACTTCATCGCGCCCTCGCCGACACCCAAGCGCTTCTCGAAGTCATGACGCGCCGTAACGGTGACCTTGCGTCCAAGATCGAAGGATTATCCGCAGCTCAGGAGACGCAAGCCCTGTTAAAGCACACGCTCGTGGGGGCCAACGATACGCTGCGCTCAGAACTGGATGCGGCCCAACGAGAGACTCGCCGTCTTCAGGGAGAACTTGACACGCTGAGTAGCGTCAGAGACACGCTTCAAGCCGAAATTTTGAAGGTCAAGGTATTTGCAAGCGAGCTTCTCGCTTTACAATCACTCACATCTCACCAGAACGAGGTCAGCGCTCGCATGGCAGACGAAGAGTCGATGGTTGCACGCGTTACGAAAGATCTGGAATTGAAATGCCAGGAGCTGCAGCATTTACATTCAAGACTTCGAGCCCTGGAGGATGAGAATCGAGAGCTACAGGAGGTGCGTGATCAGTTAACGCATACTTTAGCGCAATTTCAGGTGCGGCATCCTTCGCTGTTGTCCTGGGCTTGTCGACGCTCAATACAAGATCAGGGATCCGAAGGCATCGTGTGCGCGGAGCAGGCAGCAGCTGAAGCGCGGGTTAGCTACGATGAGATGGTGCGCCGCGCTGAAGAAGCAGAAGATCGCAGCAATGCTCTTGAGGAGAACAACCAGCGTCTCTGTGCATCGCTCCAAGCTGCCGAGTACAACGTGGCGGCCGAACTAAGCAAGAAAGAAGACCTACAATCAGACTTGAAGCGTATCGCTGCGTACGTGACGCGACTGGTTGAGCGGCATAATACGCTCGATGTGCCACCGATCTCGGCCGCCGAGATAGTCCCTCAATTAGGGTCTCGCTCCGCCACACCGATTCGGCTCGGACCACCTGACGTCGCTAGCGAGGTCACCGAGACCGACAACACTGAAACTGCATCCCATCCAGATGTTGACGAAGTCAAGTCTGCGTCGCCGACTGTCAGCGGAGGAAAACGGTCACGCAACAGGTCTGCTTCCTCTGGGAGCGAGCCCATTGAATGCTCGCCCAAGCGGTCGCGGCCCGCGCCCCAGATGGCGCACTCAACAAGGCCCGCGACGACTTCGGCTGGCTCCTCGAGGGGACCGAGTGCCAGAATTGCGAGGCGGAAGAAGCATGTCGATCGTGACTCAGCTGCTACTGATGGGCAAGTATGTATGTCTCTCAAACTCGGATGACGCTCAAGCTCAAATATAACAGTCCGTGATCGTGTCTCGGAACGAGGAAGGCCGTTGTTTTGACGCCCACGGTAACCGCGTCTGCCCGGAGGTTAGCACGCGGCAAAGCTCTACCAGAGATATCTGACCGCCTAATACAGTGCAAGCAGACGCAAGAACGGTATAGCAGGCCTCGCTGGCTACGTGGCGCGTTCGGACCGGGTTCAGTCTGCCAGAAGTGAGTCTTGTAACGATAGGAAGTATGTCACGTATTAACGAAGTTCAGCTGCCACCGGGCATGGAAAAGCCAGCAGTGATGCGCCCGTCCATGATTTACCCTGTATCTGCACCTCTCGTCCCCAAGCCGATCGCCACTTGTTTCTTGCTTTCTCTTGCTACATTTTCCATCTTCAGAAGTGCCATGGACTCGATTCTGTCGTTTACTTCTTTCTTTGCTGTATGCTTTGCTCTGTCTTGCTTGTTTTCGATTGTCTTGCGCACCACCATCGCACTCACCATCATAGCTTACAAGCCGGATATCCCGTGTTCCACCGGCGGAATTGAATAATAGGTGACCCCATGCTCGAGTTCCCGGCTTGACTTGAGCCATTTGACTCTTTGCTTTGACAACCTGCTCACTGATCACTCTCCTGACGGCCGAAGGTCGCCGCCGCATCTCCAAAGTATTGATGATGCACCCGTGGCATAACCAGAGCCAGCGAGTCTTAGGGCAAAGTCACGTGTAGATTGCCCTATGTAGTAAGCTCGGGTCCTGCTTGCTCACTGCCAACGCCATTGAATTATAGACAGGCTAATGCTCTACTTAACTGGGCTCGCGCATTGTACCTGCTCACCGACTTCAACTGGAGGACTAGTTTTCTATGTCTTGGAACCCATGTGTAGGCTGGCGACCGTCGGCTGTCTATCCGTGAGAGCCAGTGAGCCTGAGTCTGTGGCGCACGATTTGTGACGCATGGTCACGTGTAGATTGCCTTATGGAACCGGCGCGTCTCACTTACTGGTGATTAATTGTATGCCCGCTGCGACCCTCACCGATGCGTACCGTCTACTTATGAGCATCAGTACTTTATTAGCCTGCCTTTCTCTTCTACTCCTGGAGCGTCGACCGCGGCTTGTCTACCATGGGCTAAAGGAGGTTGTTCGCACGCGCCCGTGCATGCTCTGCTACGCCGTCGATGCTCACAACGACAAGGAAGCCACCTCCTCGTGTCGACGCCGCTTCCGGAGACGTTTTATACCATAGCCTACTCAAAGGCATCTGTTGCCGTCCTCCAGGGTGCCGAGTGTAGCGTGTACAATCCAATCTGACTCAAGTTCAACGGTTGAGCCGTCGACGAACCCACGCCGCTGGCGCATATCCCGCTGGAATCGCAGGAACTGCAGTTAGGAGTATCAATTTGAACGGGAAGTTGTTGTTTGACGGATTCCAGCTTTGGGGCCGCTCGAACTTCATACGAGGGTGAATAGGCAGGTTTGTCAGTGCCAACATTCCTCAGGTGGATGATAGATTCCCATACTCATGGCAAAAGCATACGTAGGTTTCCGCTTCACCTTATAGCAGTACATAAGGAGGTCCGATAGTCTGTCTACTATGGCTGCCTGTAGACATGTGTGATTCTCCGACGCCGTGTTTGACCTCAAGGTGTTCTGTGCCGTACGCTTGCTGGACGTCATGGTACACGCGAGGAACTCGCAGAAGTCGTTCAGCGCCTCGAAACCGATCCTCGACAAGACGTAACGCTGAAGCTGAGCACGATACTTCTCACTTAAGATCAGCTTTCCTACGGGCTTTAAGCATGCATGTTAGCGCCTAGTCTGCAAGCAAGGTACGTGGACTCAGATAATACAGCTCAAGCACGCGCGATAGCATAAGATATATCAAAGACCATCGCGTATCGACATCGTGTAGCAGTCCTATTTCACTAATTCACGAAGCTGTCCTTTCTGGTTCTCAGCTACCAGCCAGCCCCTTGCCCATTGCCCCTACTTATAGTCAATATGAGCTTTTCGCGTCGCTGTCCTGACGCACGTATGGCTGTTGACAGCACTCCAGAATGGATAAATGAGCCGTCAGGTATGCTGCATGCCGCTGGCGGTCCTTGGGAGAAGGTTACTCTCCGAGATACCCTAAGTCGACGTCGAAAGCACCGATCCTCTGACCGATTCCTTGGCATCTGCCTTGGAGGAGATGTTGTTGATGTGGGGGCAGTACCTGGAAAGTGGGCTTGAACTGAGGTACAAGAGGGAAATGGGATCGCGTGATTACCGGACTTGGTTCCGCTCGATATCGAAAGGAATGTCGAGCTGCTCGAGTTCTTTGACAGTCTCCTCCATGGCCTTGTCATTCGTGGTCATATTGTCCATCGTGACGACACTGATCTGGAATAGAACAAGCAAAGCAACAGGCTTTACTGAATCTAACCCACGTACATTGCCTTCGCAGCCAGCCTTCTTGATGATCGTCTGACCAACGTTCTCGCCGCCGTGTTTACCTCGGACGTGTCGGCGGGAGCGGAGAACAAGATCTCCGGGTGCGGGATCACGCGATATGTAGTAAGCTGTCACGGCCATATATCCGGTCCTAGTCATGCTCGACCAGATATAAGCGACACATCCGAGATAATCCTGCGCAAGTCAGCAAATGCAGGTAATGAAAGTAGAGGAGAAGCGCACCCTGATCTCGTTCTTCATCTCCTTTGCGGTACGGTTGTACTTGGCCTTGAAGCGCTGGATGACGAGGCCGGTAATCCTTGTATGGTGAGGCAATTGATTATCGCTGATCATACCCATTCCAAGGTATAGGAGCAAGCGCCGTCGCATATAAGGAGACTTCGGCACATTGGGCGACTATGCAAGCCAAACCGATGATGGAATCAAGCAGTTGTAGGAAGGCCGAAAGATTGAACGGGGCGGGACCCGTAGATCTGTGAGCGCGCCCGAGCACATTGCTCCATTGCTTGAGCCTTAAAGTAGGGACATAGCGACTCCGCTACAGGCGATGCTCGAGATACAGATGGTAGAGGATGTTCGCTTGCGAAGACGTCTCATTTGCCAAGCGTTAGATCATCTACTTCGCTGGAGATCACTGCCAGGATACGCGTCGGAAGTGCGTCGTATGAAATCACTGGCACAGCCTATAGCAGAGATAAGCGCCATCTTTCAGACGTTCCTCCCGTGGCGGGTCGCATGCGGAATCGGGAGCAGCGGCGGGTCGAATATTTGAAGCTGCTGCTCGCGTGGACAACCAGCCTGCCGGCACACCCGCGCTCTCTGTATTTGCGTGGCCTTAAGTATCACAGAAACGCTTAGTCAGCACAGGGTCCGGAAGGGCAAGCTGCCCACCGCTTCCTTGAGCGGGCCAGCACCGGGGACTGGACGCGCAGATGGCTGAGTTAAGGCAGTAGGAGTATGGGAACAGGTCATAGAGAACGGAGGTCAGAATCTCGCGGGCCACAAGGAGCTTGAGGACGCTGGCGTGATTTCATGGCGGCAGAGGGCGTTATATTTCGGTCCCACCAAAAATCACAGTGATACGCAGAGAGTGCCGTATCAGATGCGCGATGCGAGGAGCTGTAACTGGATCTGGCGATAGGTTTATTGTCGAAAGGAGCGCCCAGAAGAAGCACAGGCATGCGTAGTCTGTTGTGCATGGGATGCGGCCATTGGGTGCGGGTGATAAGAGATGGGATTTGGCCGCGCCTGTGAGTATGGTGCGGCACTCCCTGACGACGAAGGCGATCGTGATATAGAGGTGTAGGACGACGGATGTGAGTATAGTTGGGGTGCAGGTACGGCGAGGGGCTGAAAATGGCTGGGAATGTGAGTGACGGCACGCGGATCGCGGCGGCGGCTACACTGGGTAGCCCGTGTAGTTTGTGTAAGCACTGCTGTGCCCGGTCTGCACGAACGACCGAGGATAATGTGATTGATCAGCTCGAAGATCGCAAGTTGAAAAGACGTAATCGTATACGTTGAGTACCTGCATTCCAGAAGTGCTAGGCCTCTGCGGCTGATGAGACAGCATCGTACACTGACTCTGCAGCCCCGCCAGCTGCGAGGCTACTTGCAATCGGGATGTCGATCCACCAATGGATGTGCTGTACGTGTTGTATCACTGTCCTCATAGCGAACGCAGGCAGGATGCAGAGAAACCTAGCCTTCGTATGGTTTGGACGCATTGAGAGAGGGTCTTTATTTTCGGTGAGCTTTACCAATGTTACGTGACTTCGTGGCCCAAACAACGTACCTCATGCTGAGAAAGACGCGGTCCACACACAACGAGCAGGCGCAACTCGACATTGACGGTGTAGGCGGAGCGCAAGAAAATACCAGTGACATCACATAAACTGAGACAGGCAGGGGTGCGAACAATAGGGGCATACGAGCTTCTCGAACCTCAGAAAGCCTTTGAGGCTCGAGTTCAACATTGCTATGGTGGTTACATAACGCGCGGAAGGACTACCCATCAGTTGAGTCCGACACATCTCTGATCCGAGTCCGGCGAGTCGCGATCGAGTCGAGCTCAGACTCTCCTACCTTTTGAGGTCGAGCTCCGAGAGTCCGAATTCGACTCGGCAAGAGTTGACTCAACTCACAACAACACCACAGCTGTACAACCCGCAGTGGACAGCAACCTAGGGCTTACTCGAGTCTCATCCCAGTCGCAACTAACTACTCGTATGTGCCTCTACGGCTCTGATAAGTACAATTCTCTTCCAACGCGCACTTTGTCCACATCACACTCATGCTTTCCTAGTTTGCTCGCTTGCAAAAATTGGCATGTTGCCCTCAGGCTACATACCGAAAAAGAAGTCTGGTGGACTGGAAAACGCTCTTGTAGTATATATATATATATATCCCAATACAATGATCTAAATGTGCCATCTGACTCCTGCCGGATACTCAAGCTCGACCCAAGCTGATTGACAGCCCTATATTCTAGCTTGTCTACGAGGGGAGCGAACGGAGGGCGGCTTCATTGCCTGCCTTGTTCCTGTGGGAGGCCTTCCGAACCTGAAGCCGCGCTCTTATCAACTCCTCTATGGGCCAGCAATCCTCGTAGATCTTGAGGAATTCCATGTCTTTACACCGCATGGCCTAGGGAGAACTCGTCAAGGCGGGAAAAGCACCTTCATGAGATGGCAGACCTTCTGGCAGATTGCTTTCACTTCGTGGACCTGCTCACTGAAGGGTCGAACGCGGAGATGTTGGTCTACCTCCGTGTTGACCCATTTCTACCAAGAGTAAGAAACAGGTATGAATATGTGTGCAGGAAACCTCACCTTTATGTACTTGTATACGGGCTTCTCCCAGGCAAGCTTCGTCTCCAGCGTATAGCCCTTGCGACCGGGACGGCTTGCCTGACCTGGGGGCCGCGCGATCACGTCGGGGCGCGCACCCAGCTGAGTGGGAATTATGCTGATGTCTGGTTCTTTTTGAGAACTAGTTTCACCAGAGCCCGAGCCTGACTCATGCTTGTCGCCGCTAGTCCCAGCTGGTCCCGGCTGGTCCACGGCAGCAATACGCGAGACGATAACACCATCGTGTAGGGCTAGACCAGTCGCGATTGCCCTAGGTGCCCTAGGACTGACTGAGGTGTCGGTCGATCGAAGGATGGCGGGCTGAGGACTGGACTGGCGATCGGACTCGGAATCCGAGCAGTCGGACTTAGAGCGACCAACAGCGTATGGTGATCCCCTTTTTCGGTTGAACTTTGGAACACGGGCGACACCAGAAGCAGCAGGGATGGGCCGAAGAATAAGTGGCGTTGCAGAGGGTGAGGCGGGCGCGATTATTTCTGTGTGGCAGAAACAGTCCGGGTAGTCTGAAGACATCATCTCTGAGTGCAACCAGCTCGAAGGGATGGCTGCTCTTATAGCATTACGAGCCTTTTTACACGAGGCGGAAGAAAGGGCGGGCACCTTAATAACGCGACATGTCACAATCGTGCACGTGCAATCGCACATCCTTTCTCTCATTTTTCTTTCATCCTTTGCGCATGTTCCATCGTGATGTGGCCGGATATGAAGTCCAGATCTCTGCCAGACCAATCGCCTGGAAAGCAGGGAAAGACGGCTCCTCGAGATTCAGTACATCCGGCACCAGGACCCTTCTATAAGCTCTATACGTACCTTGCAGGTCCCAAAGACGCGACCATGTCGTTGGCCTTTTCTCCTGATGGACGATTCATTGCTGCAATGGGTACGTTCCATGGACTGTACTGTATAGCATAGCACTCAACTCTCGCCAGGATATTCGGGGATATCACTGTGGGATGTCAGCCCTATAGCTCAGGACGGATCGATCACGCCCATTGCCACTCCCTTGCAGCCCCTAGGATCCGCTTCGGTCGTACCTGTAGGAGCTTGGGTCGAATTCAAAGCTCCTCAGCGCCAGCTGCTCGTTTTTGGAAATTTGGAGGGAAACCTTTCCATCTGGTCCTTGGAGTCTGCAACTGATACGCGCGAAGGCGTTATGAAGGTGCGCCTTTCCATTCTGTTCTTGAAAGGAACAAACCTCTCAATCACTGATAGCGATGTCATACCGTATCGGCTGGCATATCGCTAACGGAAGGGGTGGTAGATAACCACCGCTCGCAGCCCGTGTGCCTCGTGGTCGACAAGAGCATCATACACCATCAAGCACAGACTGCTCGCATCGCCTTAGCGAGTCTGGATGGACTTGTCGCTGTATTGCGGATAACGGAAAGTGGAGCAACAGACTTAATCTTCAAGATGAATATTGCCACGGATACCTTTCTGCCTAGGTCTGTGGCGTTCTCCAGGTCCTCGGACGATATCTTTGTCTTCTCCCTCCTGAATGGTGCCATGTATGACATGCCTCTCGCCGACCTACTACACACTGAACATCCCCAGGAAGCGCTATGATATGGCCGGCAACAATACCTGGAGTCGAGATGACGGACCGCCCATCATGTCAGTGATTTAGTCGCCATTCTCGACCACTGGATAAACATATGACACATAGGGCGTCTGTTATCCTACTCGATGATCAGCGCGCCATCGCCCAGGTCGGAAACGACTTTGCCTTAATCAGTCCTGAAGATGGGCGCGTTCTACAGGAGTACCAAGTCGGACCCATCGCTGTTCAGTACCCGAAGTGTGTTATCGTGGCAGAAGATGACTCTCTGGTAGTGGGTGGGACCGATCAAGGCTGTGCGATCATATTCGATCTACAGCGGGGGATCAGACTTCAGGAGTTGCCTTACAATGATGGCTTGCTCGTGCAGGCAGTTTCGGTACGTATCAGACACACTCAAACCGCGCAACAGTTCACCAAAGAGTTCTTAGGCCTGCTCGGTGAATGGCTATCATCTCGTAGCGGTCGCAGGTTCTACCCGCGAAAAGGATTCCAGAGTTGCCGTATGGCGCAAGACGCCCATTGTACAGGAACGCCGAGGTGATCCGTTGACAGAGACAACTGTTCAAGGATCCGGATTGGGCGTCCGGGCCATTGGCATAGTATCGGCGATACTTTGCATTGTGCTCATTCAATGGCCTTCTGTACTCGATGCTCTCATTTCCCGGTAGTTCAGTATTTTTGTCTCGACAGTGGCCAGTCGTGACGCCTCTATCTCACATATTCAATAGCTTTCGGCCGTATGTGAGGCATATAGATCGATACCTAAGGATAACTACAGATGCATGCAACTACCTATGATCCCCTTGTATTGCAGGTCGATTCCGGAACTAGAGGAAGCTCCGGCTTCCCCGGCTTTAACCTTGCCTTGCTCCTGAGATCGTGGGCTGGGCTTGCGCACTCTCGAACGCGTATGGCGCGGGTGACTTTACGGTTGTTGCACAAGAATGTCATACAAATTGATGGGGTCAATTAAGGACGGGAGAGACCTTGGAAGGCAAGGTAACAAGGCAACGTAATATAGATCCGTTACGAGACAAGCTCCGGCCCCAATCTTGCCTTGTGACTCTGTCGAGACGCGCTTTATCGCCTGAAAATGTCTGAGAGATGTCGGTGACGGTACGGTAGGCGATAATTGGACAAAGATGGATGCGGACGAAGACCAACACTACTGCCGCCACCGGTAGCGGGTGCCCGGAAACGCATCGGTGACGATGAGGGAAAGATACCGCAAGTCAAATGAACAGATGTATGCGTCCTCAAGCTCGAGTGTGAGGGACACAGTGAGCAGGCAGTGAGGCGCAGACAGGGGCTCAGCAGATAAGACAACGAGCATGACTTGACCAAGGACTCCCTGGTTAGGACCGGTCGCGTCGCGCAAATGCGCTTTGCGACGCTAAGAAGCCAATACATCAAGTCTCAACACTGTGCCGCGCCGCTGCGTGAGTTCGTCCCAGTCACGCCAGGCGTGTTCGAGGCGGCGGTCACCTGGGTCGTCGGCTCCACTTGCATGATGCCGACCTCCCTAGGAAGGTTGTGCTGGGGGCCGGGCGGGGGTTGTTCGTGGTTGTGGGGAGGGGAGGGAAGGTTTGACGGTGTGGGCTGGCGAGGCTTCGACTTCCAGCGCTTCGCACGTGCCACTGCTCTGAAGGCGAAAAAGGGGCCGGAAGTGAGCACTTGCTCCAGCAGAGTGCCGTCCGGATCCTCGAAGGCAAGCGCGAGGGATGAGAACGAGCTGGCTTCATAGGATTGGGGATCACGAACCCAGCTCGGGAGTTGCGTATCCTTGAGCATTCGGGGTACGGGACTGTGCTCGAACAGATGAGCGTAGCACTCGTCTTGGGTGAAGGCGTCCGGCTGGGCATCAACAACGACTGTAGGTCACGGGAGGATGACCTTGGACCATCTAGCAACGAGGCCAGCGGACCTGACTGGGATGCGAGACTTGAGGGCAGTGAGCATGAGTTCCGTGGCGGATAGAGGCTGGAGCGCCGTTGTATCTGGTCCTGCGAACATCATCAGGTTGCCCCTCACGATCCACTCGGCAGCGGACAGGTAAATCCGTGAGTGACGCGGGGACGCGCGGAGAGCAACGGAGAGCAGTTGAATGATTTTGAAAGGGCGAACCTGTGAGATGACGTCAAATGCTCCCTTGTCCGAGACACAGGCGGGGCTTTTCCCTTGAGGTCGCGCGGGGATGGTGCCGAAGGAACGGGTTTGGGAGCTGCCGGCTTCGACAACGCTGACGGGGCGGGGCGGGGCGGGCTTAGCCTTGGCGCTGCAGCCGCAAAGGATCTCGTGCCTTGTCTTCTCGATCAAGGCCCTCACCTCCTACAGCTCCTGTCGAAGATCTGCCGGACCATCGACCGACGTAGCCTAAGGTCTGATGGTGGGGTTTATCTGGCCGAGCAGGCTGGCGAGGATGCCCTTGAAGTAGGGGTATTCGAGAACTAGGGTTCTGTACTGGCGTGCGATGTTGCCAGTCTGGTCGGCCTGTGAGCACAAGGACCGGAGTGTCATCTGCGCCTCGCGCAGTTGATTTTGCAGGCCCATGATGTGGTCACGGAGCTATAGCGGGCTGTCCTTCTCAAAGCGCTGCCATCCGGCCGGTAGACGCAATAGGCCATCACAGATTAACCCCGGTCTCTGTCTTCATCAAGTCGTGTATCGCTAATCTTCCGGCAATGAGCGTGCGTGAGCAGGGGCGACCTACTATGAGCACGTGTATGCTCTAGCTCATAGCGCCGGTCTGCCTGATGGACTTTGAGCGAGAGGCAATCTACACGTGATCGCACTGCTTACTGACTCACTCTCCGGACTCAAGGCTTGACGACGCTCAGATGGATAGTCCATGGAAATACATCCGTACGTGGCGATATCAGTAATCTAACGTTGTTTCTACGATCTATTGGGCATTTTATAATTGACCAAATGCGACCTCAAGCCTTACATAATTACTACCGCTCAGTTGCGGAGGAAACCATTCAGTCCCTGTTCAGTCGAAGGTTATTCCGGCCGCTACCTTCTCTGTAGGAATGGCAATGCCTATGTTACTAGTTATGTTCTAAAGCTACGTGTTTCTTCATACCCTGGGTGACCTTTTGGACCGCACCCTCCCACTGTTCATCTGCTTCCCCCTGACACTCCCTCCACCACTTAAGACAAACAAGATGCAGGTACCATCCGCTTTGCCCGGCACCCGCCCTCGATGAGCAGTTTGACACCGCTATATACTCCCACCACCTGTTCCACGCGGCTATAAACGAAGGAAGGTCGCGAACTCTATCCTCGGACGGTTTGTCGGGTCGTGATGCCTTGATCCATTTGCTCAGCTCGGCCGGTCTGCTTTTGACTGGGAAACCGTGCTGTCTCGGGGCCCAGTCCATGAGGTCTTGGTACTCGAACCATGTTTCAAGGGCTTGCGAATATAGGGCGCCCAACGGGACGTAGATATATTTGACCTGACGTATCAGGCTCTTCGGGCAATTGGCGGGGAATGAGGGCAACGGAGAATCAAGGGTGATATGCCCTGGCCGCCGATACTGAGAAAGATATTGAGTGACAAAGCTTATAGGAAAGCAACATTCCTCACAGATGCTGTGGATATCTGAGACGATCGATCCATAGATTCTTCTTCGGCACTGTCATAAGGCTCGATCCCTTGCTCACTTGCGTTCGTTACAAAGGAAGTCATGAATTCCTTCTGTGCCGCATGAAACGTATTTGAGTGCAATACTCGGTGGGTTGCAAGAAGTCTCTTACTGGATGCCTCTGAGGGGTGCTCTTTGCAGCAATCTGGGCAGCGCAAGTCAGTACAGAAGGTTTCGAGAGTAACACACACGCACGGTCGTTGGGTATTGAGCAGGATGTGCGGGAAGAGGCGTCTCCTTCACGCATTTAACAGACTGCGAATAGCTCAAGGAGATACTCAGAGCAGTAGTACGAAAGCCACGTACCTCGCCGGCGAAAGCGTTGGCTACCTGTGATGCCCGATCCTCGTGGCCGTCTGGTTCATCCTCCGCCACGTCGTTCGTCTGAGAAACGTTCTGAGCATTGGTCAGTCGGATACTCAGAGAGGCAAGGGCACGAAAGCCACGTACCTCGCCGGCGAAAGCGTTGGCTACCTGTGATGCCCGATCCTCGTGGCCGTCTGGTTCATCCTCCGCCACGTCGTTCGTCTGAGAAACGTTCTGAGCATTGGTCAGTCGGGTACTCAGAGAGGCAAGGGCACGAAAGTCACGTACCTCGCCGGCGAAAGCGTTGGCTACCTGTGATGCCCGATCCTCGTGGCCGTCTGGTTCATCCTCCGCCACGTCGTTCGTCTGAGAAACGTTCTGAGCATTGGTCAGTCGGGTACTCAGAGAGGCAAGGGCACGAAAGTCACGTACCTCGCCGGCGAAAGCGTTGGCTACCTGTGATGCCCGATCCTCGTGGCCGTCTGGTTCATCCTCCGCCACGTCGTTCGTCTGTGAAACGGTCTGCGCACTTCAGCCGCTCGTCACGCAGAGTAGTAGAGGTGTGTACTGACCGTATCATCCATGCAGGCTTGGGATCTCGGCGCGGCACTGGGATAAGGGGTGCCTATCCGCAAGAGAGTTGAAGTGGCGAGGGCAGGATGGATGAAAGCGTTGGTGGACGCCTGATCTTCTCCATTGCTAGAGCTTGCATTAAACGGGACAGATACATCTGCAATGTCCTGCATAACTGGTTGAGTATGATTGTAAGTATGAAATTAGGACGTGTCGGGATGTCAGATATCAGACGCTTTTGCATCTACTGTCCATTGTTCTCTCTCGATGAGCACTTAATGAAAAACCCGCTGATATTTCATCGCACTAACATGTTCTGACGATGGGTGCGGTGGCGCTAGTTGCCATATATTCATGTCGATTGAGAACACTCACTGGGAAACCGTCTGGGAATACCTTGTTCTTCGTGCTGTATAACGCTATGCCGTCTGGTATGCTCGTCGCATCGTCTTCCAGTATTACTGAGGCCGTATCGTCGTCATGTTGGTCGAGTGTTGAACCATATGACCTCGGAATTTCCTGAATTGCGTTCGACGGCTGTACACACACCATCGACACACTGACCTCCTGATGATCGGCATTACCCTGTGACCCCTGCTGATCGGTACGCGCCGTAGGCTCGTTGGCATCTTTGGCATGGGAATCTGCATCGTCTTGCAGCAGCCTTTCAAAAGGGGATGGCGTTCCAGCCTTCGCGCGTACCTAATCAGCGCTTCAAAAAGCAAAAAGTGATGGGTAGCTTACTGGAATGCCTGCTGTGCGGATAGCACATATATCTCGCAGGAAGTTGAGCTCAATCTCTGCCGGATGCGATCTCGCCAGTGGGAAGTATGTGTTTAAAAAGGACCGAGGGAGTACTTGGCCTGCCTACGAAGTCGTCAAGAGGGCGTAGAGGATGACAGGATAACTGCAGAATACCTCAATCTCCTGCTGTAGGCATACTATAGCACTTCTGAGGGCAATGCGGTCTTGGACGATGAACCGCAACTGCTGAGTGATTTCGTCTATCTCTTTCTGGGCCTTGTCGATTTCGCACTGCGCCTGTGTTTCAGCGACCTACTAAAATTAGTGGCAATAAGGCAGTCAGAGGGCGCTGACAGACCGTCACTTCGCGAATACGGTTCTGAAGTACCAGTACTCTCATCCTTTGATTGACCGAGTTGCGCAAGTAGTTGTGAACATCAGCAAGATAACACGTTGATGCCGCGATTGTGCCCGATTGTTGGCACTTGTCCGATGGTCACCAACTGAACAACTCTAGCCCACTCCGCAATTCACAACAATCAGGCAACTGGCTCGAGGAGCGAACTCGCAGCTCCTTGCAAAAGTAACTCGGATTAAGAGAGAAATTCGTGCATATGGTGGTCGGAGTAGTGATTCACGTAGAACGTACGGAAGGCATCGAGAGAGTACGAAAAATGAAAGTCTTCGGGTAGCATGTCCGTTCCATATGTACCTACTAAATGAACTCCCCGCGCGACGGTCTCGAGATGTATGACCTCCAAGCTAGGGCTGCCGTCGTGTAGGTATTCGGGCTCTACTATCCACATGCCTGTCTCGTCGTCAACGGCGTCTGACGCAGGGACAAGCCACTGGATCAACGCGCATGGGTAGGTAATCCCGTCGTAATTGAATGCCATAAACAAGAAGACACGGCCGATATTCATACCTTTCATCACGGACGGGTCGCCTCCGATGTTGATGAGGACGGTGTCTCGGCGAGGACAGCCGTACCAGCTGGGGGTCGAGCGAATGCGCTCGCGGCGCATGCCTCCCGCTCCGCAAAGGTCGCTCGGTGCGTAGAAGCGTGCCACCGCGGAATGGAAAACATCAATCTTCGTTGTGATGTAGGGGAGATCGTGCATGGGGATGTTCGTGATGGATTCGCAGTCGGGGTGTAGCTGGGAGTAGAGGAATTGGCGCAAAAGGAGAGGGAGTTGTGGCTCTGAGATGTGTTGACTGAGTTCCTGCACGTAGCGAGGATAGTCGCGTTCTGCATTAATGTAAGCTTCTGTGCCAGATCAAAGAGCGAGTAGACACACGTCTTGTGGCCGCTAAATCCACCGACGACAGCGCGCGTGGGCCAAGCAGTGGTCCTTCGTCCTCCTCCTCCTCGATATCCTCTTCGTCCACAACGATCGGGTGCCCCGCTAGCATATCGGCCGTGAATGACGTAGCCGTGCCTCGTAGCATTCCGCGCTTCTCGAAGGATAGCCGCGCGGCCTGCATCTTGTCAAGACGGACGTTTGTTAGCAACATCTGGCGCAAGGCTGCCATGTTCCGGCTCGAGCGGCGCCACGGCTCCTTGATAGCCTTGATGTGCTTTGACTCCGTAATTGACGAGCAGAGTCCATTCGGCGAGCCGAAGAGGACTATCGAGTCGATGTAGTGCTTGAGAGCATGTTGACGAGGAAGGGAGATGCCGTCAGGACGTACACCGGTCTCAATGAAGACCTGGCGGTGATGGTGGAAACGCCGAAGAGCGTCGCGGAGGTCGTCAATCATGGGAGCGGTGATAGCGTTGCGTCTTGCGATATAGCAGAAGTCGAGGAAGGCAGCGAAGCACTTGACGATGTCCGATGGCACATGCCCCGCAATCGCAGCCAGGTATACCCGCATAAGCGCCTTTGAGTCGTCTCCGGTCCATTGTGCAAAGTCGCGTCCTTCAGGAAAGCGGCGAAGGCCGGGGAACGAGGGTACTGCTGAGAGTCTAGCAGGTTGTTAGAATAGATTGGCCTATAGAACAATCTACACACCGACGGTCAATGTCATCCAAGATCTCCTTGGCACGCGACGGCCCGTATGTTGCATTGAGGTACTCGCCAATCCACGTAACGAGATGGTCCTTGAACGTTCCCTTGATGACTTGATGCAGAAGGTCGGGGGAAAGGAGCTCGTGGATGTCAGCTCGGGGAAATTCGTGCGTGAAGGGCTGGCTCGGTATCAGCTCCCGTCGTGTGCAAGCAAAGGGCCCATACGCACCACAACATCCACTCGTACTCCAAAGTCGGACCAGAGGATGCCCGGGTCAAATATGCTGATCAAGAAGTCGGTCTTCTCGTGGGTGCGTCGTCGAGCATTCTCCGAGTCGAGGTCATCAGGCTGAGCATCACATCTGGAATTGGGTCAGAAGACAGCTATGTCACAGAGGCCGGGGACATACTTGGGACACCACCCCTGCACTATGCCCGACAACCATACTTGCTCGGGATAGTCAGCGATGTATGGACCGAGGCCGTAGATGACACGTCGGTAATACCCATCGGCGCACTGAATGACATCAGGCGTGGTCATGCCATCCTTCAGAGGGCGGAACGTGTAGGCGAGGCATGCGTGATAGAGTTGTCGTACAAAGGTTTGATATGCAGGTCGACGGCGATGTTTCTTGCTCGCTGTGAACACATTAGTTGAGCCTCAAAAGGCGAGATCAGAAGCGTACTTTTAGGGATAGGTAGCATGGCAACGGGAAGCACACCATCTCCGCGCGCGCGGCGCGCGTTGTTCGTTATACATCCAGGTGACTGGTACACCGGATGGTACTCCTGGTGGCCCGTCGCGACCGAGACGGTCGTCTTGTCGCTTCCGCCTATAACAGGCACAAACATGGCCCCATGCGTGTTCTCGTCCTGCGCGATGATGTCCTGAGGAGTAGATGAGCACTGATCGAAGCATCGAGAGGTGCGACGCACAGCCTGTTTGAACGCCCAATCCCCAGACATGAAGTTTGAAAAGACCCGCTTGCCATCGCGATTAAATTGCAGGTATGGCCGAGGCGTGAGTGCGTCGCGGAATTGTTCGCTGGCGAGCTGCTGATGAAGGAGAAGCCGGGAGTCTCGCACGAACATCTCGTACGTCTCCGACATCCACTTTGGTGGCGTTCCGGGAGGGAGAGGGCCGGTATAGCGCATCTTGACGGACCGGAAGGGGGTGGAGCTCGCTTGGATAGAGTCAATGGAGTCGTATACATCTTGAGCGTTCTTCCACGGGAATGTACGGCCATTAGTGGGTAAAAGCGTAGCGGTGAGGATATCGAGATTCTTGTTAATGCCTTCGGCAGAGCTTTGATTGGTGACGAAGTGCCAGTGAGCGAAGTCGAACTCAGCGCGCGAGTGGAAGGGATCCCATGCGTCGTCGTCTGTTACGTCGGCTGGAACGGTTGGCGGCGGTGGTGGCGGTCTCGGTGGTGTGTTCGGAGGCAGATAATGCCCATCAACATCACAAGGCAGAGCTGTTGCTGAATTTGAGTACACGAATGCCTGCGAAGGAGGATCTCGTACCAGTAAGGTGCCTGTGATAAAGGAAAGTCAACTTGGACGGATCCTCTGCCTCGTCGCTGACCGGGGTGATTTCCCGATGCTTTGAGTTGATATGTCGGGTGAGACCGCTCTGGTTGCGACACGCCTGCTGGCAATGCGGGAATGGGCAGGAGAAGCTGAATCGGGGCGAGGGCATGACGGGGGGAAGTAGGATTGATAACAGTCTAGACAGATACATGGACAAACAAAGCACGGCCAGGAACGGCATCGGACTTTGGCAACAAATCGCGCCAGCTCGTCCGAAAAATTCAAAGCTTCCTTTGACCGCCATTGCTGCGCGAAATCCTTCCGCTCCTTATCCTCCTTCAACAACCTATTCTCCCTCATTATTGAGCTTATTCTATGGCTAAACGTGAGTTGGGGAAGTCGAAGTCCGCAACGAAGCAACTTACTCTGTAGAAGAGAGCGCAAAGCAAGCTACAGCTGCTGCGAAGGCTGCTGCTGAGGCTGCATATCCTTCCCCTGGTGACTCGCTGAGCGCGGTGCACCCTCCTGCTCGTCGTCGTGGCCGCCCACCAAAGGACCAAGCCAAGTTCATCACGAGTACCACGGGCCCGGCGAAGATCAGCGTCAGCGAGACACTCGCAGAGAATCCGGCCGGCGCGGGTGCTGTCATCGCGAGCTCGACTAGACGGCGTACACGTTCGATGGCTGACAAAGCGTCAGTTGGTGCGACGGGCGAGGACGTACCTAAAGACCTTGGTGCCACCGACGATCCGGAACCCCCCGTCAAGAGGGCGCGTACGACAGAGGACTCCACTCCTAACACCTCAATTGCCGGTCGTAAGCCCGGAGGACGACCGAAGCCTGCCATTCCCCCTCGTGAGCCACAGCCGGCGCGGGCAGCGCGTCAACACGTTTCCCCTACGACGGTCACGACACGAAAGCGGCGGCCGGCAGGAGAGCTAGCAGAGGAAAAGAGGAGGTTGGTAGAGGCACAGCGGGAGGAGGCGGAGATCGTGAAGACCAAGAAGCAAGTCCTCGCGCGCATGGAAGCGCAGGCAATCGTCGCAGATGCCGAAGCTCGTGGCGGCGCGGTCATGTCCCTTGACGATGTGGTGTCCGAGGATGGCTTGCCTGTCGGGTATCAGGAGGAGGACGAGGTCGCGGAGCCCATGGACATCGATTATGCGGAGGACGAGTGGGATCCCGAGTTCGAGGGTGATGGGAAAGACGCTGATGAGAAGCCGAACAAGGTTTGAATGTTTATCTCTGTTGATGACCTGTCGCTTACTTCCTCCCTCCACGTTCAGAACAAGAAAGCTGTCCCCGGCCTCGCACGCGCGCACCTCGACAACAACATCCTCAGGGAGCTTCTGCTCGCTCAAGGCTTCGACCCCGACTCCCTCAAGCCTAAGCGCGTCCCGGTTCAGGAAGGGAATGCTGGGTGGGTCATTCCCGCTGTGTGCAGACTCGCATAGACCTTGCGTGCTGACGCGGTATCTAGGTCTTCCTCGCTGTCCAACAAGCGGAGCCATCCTGTCACCGAAACAGGTCTCAAGCGTGATTGGGCAGCCCATGTCTCGAAGTCGACGCCTGTCCGACAGCCACCACCACCGTCCCGAGATACCCTGCAACGTGGCCTCACCGACGAGGATATCGCGCTCGGCTCTCCCCTGGCATCTGGCCGTACGCATCATCTGGATCATCACGAGAGAGCGGACGCGCTGAAGCGCGCAGTCGAGGGGAAGCGGGATGCGGCGCGACACAATGATCAGGTGCGTTATATACTTACATCGATTTATTCTATGACTGACAATACTCGAGGTCATCGTCATCGATAGTGATGACGAGAAGCCTGTCGTCCCAGCGAAGCGGCAAGGTGCACGCAAACCCACGCGCATGGCGCAGGCCCCACGTATGCCGTCCTCGTTGCGACCGACCGTCAAGGTGGAACACCACAGCCCATCTCCCCTCTCCGCCGACCCTCCTTCCATGTCGAGCAGCTCCGCCACGGTCCTCAATGACGGTGAGGTGCTCAAACCCGTGCCGTCCTACGTTAAGTACACCACAATCTGGCTGCGCTGCGCCTACGCCAGGCTATTCATGTCAAGATACCCCTTCACCTTCGTCAAGTCCGTTGTATACCTCAACCGGCTACAGGAGTTGCTTGACGAGCTCCATCCGGACAACACGTATATGCTGTCTTCGAACGATGAGTTGTACGTGAAGGTACGTGTCCGTAAGTTCATGGACTCTTCCGTGCGACTGACCTTCATTGTAGACGATCAAGCGCGTCAACGAGAAGCGCTCAGCCATCGCATCCCAGGCCGTCGCGGCCGTCGATACCTTCTTCCGCAAAGCCGAGTACAGAGGTCAGCCAGACAAGGTCAAGGAGTACGTCGGGTGGGCTTTGAGGGACGACGGGGCCCTCATCTACAAAAGCCCGACACCCATGAATTGCAGCGTGGGTGAAGATGACCCGTCATACATCGTGCGTAACACTCCGCTGTTCTTTTTTGCGATTCTCATATGTTCTTCAGAAGGCGTACGGCATCTTCGAGTCCGACATCATCATTGATGTGCTCTCGCCGCACCTCAAGCACTTTACCTCCACACCCATCATCAAGCTTACTCGACCCGTCGGCCTCCTAGCGCTTGTTGTCGCAGCGGTGAGTGGTACTATCACATTGATCTTTTGTAAGCTGATTTCGTCACTCCAGCTCGAGCGCGCGTTTGATGCATATGGCGAGACGGGCACGAAACCCACGGAATACGACGACTTCACCAAAGACTACGCCAGCACTGCTGTCGAGCAATACGGCCGAATGATTGCCAGCCTTCGGGACAGCCACTGGGCCAGTATCTATGCAGCTTGCGGTGTCAAGCAAGAGCAGAAGAAGCCCGTCACGATGGGCCACAAGACACCCCTCGCGAGTCGCCGGGACCGTCTTCGTATACCCAGCTCACCGTAATCTGTATTATTTGCCCTCGTATGGTACCCTTTCTATACTTTACAATTTGTGCTGTATTTACTGCATGTCCGCTCCTTCGTACGTCGTATTACTGTAGAGAACCCGGCTTTTTAATGAATTCTAATTTCCGGAATCTCAATGGCTGAATGGCCAGTGGCGTGATGGTGCGACCCGAGACTCAGTTGGCGAATTGTGGTCGCTTTTATGCGATGATTTCGCCTCGGATTGTCCCTTCCAGAACATGGAGTTGCTGGATTGCCGATGGTGTGATGGTCGGGGATGGTCCATCGCAAACAATTCGAATCAATTCAAAACAATCCATTTGTGATCTTACTGATGAAGAGCGAGTTGCTCTCGATTATTATCCATCGCCTCCGGAAATGGCTTCCAAGACGTATTAGATGGTCGGCTCAAAGATTGTACAGCTCAGTTGAGTCAGGCTAGAAAAATGAACTGGCGGGAACAGGATAAGGGGAAGTTGTAACACTGGACAAAGGGAACTGGCAGTGATGCCATCTTCGGCATTCGCCGGGAAAGCGGCACCAAATTTAAGCTGGTCTCAATTCTCCCAAATGTCCGATTGGAGATTGCCTTGAAAGCTGCAGCAATGATACCATGTCATTCCGTCAGATGCGTGAGGGATGCCAAATTGACGAGGGGAGGGTATGCCGTTGATTCCATCTATTGATCTGCGTGTTGCAAGTCAGGATATTGTCGATTACTACTATTCTCAGCATCCCCGCAAAGAAGACAAACACCCGCGCAGACTCCGCATGACCAAAACGTGACGCTGTCCAAGTAAGAGACAGCTCCGCGCGACCAAGAGCAAGTCCCGCGCGAGCAAGAGGGAGCGCCACACAAGCAAGTGAGCGTTCCGCGCGAGCAACTCAAGAGATCTTGGCCCATGTGGCGACTTGCCATGCACGTACTTTGCATTCATCTTCGATATGGACAGGCGCCCTGCGTCGAGATACAAAACGACGTTAAGCTCGAGATGCAACATCGACGCAGCGTTATCGTGACCTTGACACGGTCATGCCAATCACGTGATAGATCCCGGAAATCGCCGGCTCACGCTCATATCTGGGTCTGGGCAGTCGAATTTCAGCTCAGCGGTCGCGCAGGCCATACTATACGACGAGGTATGTACATTCTACAGGACGTTTGATGAGAATCTCGAACCGAGACTCAGAGCATCTATGCGAGAGCGCCACGTGGATCAAACAATGCCCCTATGTCTCAATCGGGAAAGCATACATTGTCCCCAAGTGCCATCTCAAGGCTCGACGATGTTCCACTCCTGGCGCCTCAAAGGACACTTGAACTATGCGACAGAGTCGATGAAAACACCAAAACTATCCCAGCACTTTGAATATTGAGTAGGTCTTCCTCGCGCGGAGGCTTGACTGGCTCGCGCGGCGTCCTCACTTGCTCGCGTGGCTGTCCTCTTGGTACCACATCAACCACTTGACTCACAGATATTTGAGTACAAACACGCAAATTAATAAATTCACGGAATCAACGGCATAGGAGGGCCTGTTCCCTTGCCAAGCCTATCACTCTACAAAGTGGATATGTCGACGTCCTACGGGCAAAGAAGCAAAAATTGAAATGGAGGAGCTGGCTTGGAGCAACGGATATCAGCGATGAGAGTGTTATTGCGGCCTGTCGGTGTGTCCGGAGAGTGCCCGGAGAGCGAGCAGTGCGGTCACATGTAGATTGCCTAGGGAGCCCCGGTCTGTCGGCCGACGCGCGTCTGAGTTGCGCCATCGGCATGAGAATGCATACGCTCATGTTAAGTCGCCTCTACTCACGCGTGCTGCTGCTTCGAAGACTGGCGATACGCGATTGGACGAAGTGGGAGACCGGGTTGGACCTGTGACGGCCTTAGTGACTAAGGTCACGTGTGGATTACCCGAACAAGAAGTGCCGCTCCTCTGTGCCGGTGAGTTGCTGCTGAGTTTGTGAGACCGTCTCCTTCATACTTGCCTCCATCCCGCTTGGTGTCTTCCGCAGCCGCTCACCAGCGCCCGCCGCTCGTACCCTCCCCCACTTAAATTCACCTCTCTCTCCTCTCCAAATCGTGCGTAAGCTGCGCAGCAGTGCGTCAGCGACAGGTTACGACCACCGCGGAGTCCAGTGGTGGGTGATAGTGATTATCCTCGCTATTCGTTCCCCTGCTCAAGCGCTCGGTACATCCCTTCCTGGAATTTCCACCCAAAAGAACCTTGCCATGCTGGCTACACGGCTCCTTGCGACATGTGCACTGTCATCTGAATCGCCTACCTTTCGCCAAACCGCCAAACCGCGCTCTGCCTGACAATGTTATGGTCCTGATGCCCGGCGGGGCTTTTCCTCAGGCTTCGCATGTTGTAATCCGCATCTGCACTGTTGCATTTGCTCTGGCTTCTGCGCTCTCTCACCAACGCGGTCAGAACACTACCGCGAGACGCCATTCCCCCACGCTCTCTTTGCTCTACGCCCATCCCGCACCACCTCATTGTCACTTGCCGCTCTCGCCTCCGGCCTTCGGTCGCGTCTTGGCCCGTTCTCATTCTACTTCTCGAGTTTGTCTCAGGCGCGCCTTCCATCCAGCGCCTGTTTGAAGTGGTGGTGAATGTACGGCTGTCGTCCGTTCAGCAAGCGCGTCCCACGATTTTCGGTACTATATTGACAGATTTTGGGCCTGAAAACAGAATTCCGGATTCGTTGTGCTCGTCTCTGATGCCTCGTCTACTGCTTAGTCGTCTCTGTCTGCCCTTCTATACAGATGATCTGTTGCTGTCCTGACTTCTATAATACGTCAGTCCTCTGAATTCTATGCTGTTTGTAAACTCCGAAAACGGAGGTATCCCATGGTAAACCAACATCGAGGGGTGCGGGTGGCTCTGTAAGGAAAGATATGAGCACGAGGATGCCTACCAGGGTGGAAACTCGTAAGCGAGCGACTTGACCTATGAGGATGCCATCCATGAGTCAATGACCCCTGTTGATGGCATTTTAGCAACATGACACGAGGTGTGCTTCACGTTCCTCGAAGTTTGCCGAGCACCTCTGATGCGCCCTCCGTCTAGCTTGGACGTCAACGACGAGCACTTCCACAGCCCCGACGGCGCCTGTAGCATAGCTTACTTGGTTGAAAAGGTTATCACGTCGCTCGAGGTGGTGGCCTGGAGAAGCCGAGGACGCGGCGGGACAATCTGTGACGACGCTGTGACGACGAGAGGCGGGCAGCGGCGGTCGTAGTCGGGCAACACGTGTCATGACGAGATGGCAAGCTCGCGGATGTCATTGTCCAAGTCCCTCATCAACAGTGCAGGCCTGAGCTTAGAGCAGTCATTCCTTGGCCCGCTCGTGGTCTCAAGGCACTGCCACCCGCTACCACCGAATTTCGAGGTCACTATTTCTGTACAGACGTTTTTTGCGGAAGCCAATCTCCAAAATATTCAAGCACTGTACAGGAATCTAGATATACAGAGAGGACTTCTCAGGTCAGCGAGGTGCGGACAGAAGCAAGTGGGCAGGGTTGGGCAGCGCCATCTTGTCGTCCGACCCGTTGAGCAGAAGCAGCGCGATATAGACTACGAAAAAGCTTATCACAACGAACACGAAGGCAGCGTGCGGAAGATCAAATCCACAAATCTGATTGTTGAATGTCATTCGAAGACCCATGTACGAGAGGAAGCGCAAAATCACGTACAGAAGGAGACCGACGTTGGATGCTTAGAACTTCTTCCAATTTCTCCACCGAATGGATATTGCCCACCCTTCTTACAATCAGTATTCCGTCCGTGCGTAGGTTTCAGGAACTCACGATAGGGGATATTCTCGTGCATCGCGGTCGCCCGGTTGAACGGTGATTTGGACATTAGTGAACAGTTTCTATGATACACACAGCGTCAGCATGCACGGAGACCTCTCTAGGGATGAACATACACCAGCTCTCGCCAGCCTGAGGAGTTCAGCCTGAGACACGACGAGTGTGCCAGCGCCGGAGGCGTCTGAGCGGCGGGAGCTCAGCATCATTGTGGTCGATTTCTTGGCTTCCTGGGAGTGGGAATGTAAGGCAACGGACCCAGCGGCAGGACTTTAATAGGGTGGTGAAAGAACAAAGGCGGCACGGTCACGTGAACATTGAATACTTCGGGAGTCTTCTCTGTATTATCTGCGGTCAAACTCTAATTTGCTCCTCTTTCCCGCTTTCCCATGCAGAACCCGAGAATCCGTCAATCGATCACGGAGAAGTACAAAAACATCCTGATAGCTGAAGGTTGGCTCAAGCGGCAAGCACAGTACAAGAAACGCGTCACGAGAGTTGGGCGGGGACCTTCCTGTGGTAGGCCACTGGTGCGCTGGCTAAAGGCGCATCAATGAAGGCAGTCGATTTTTGGACGACGGAAACGGGGTTACGGTGTCTTTTCATACCCCTTTCACGGCTACAGTCACGTCGTGATTATACGATCGATGAGGTGTACCACGCACCTTGAGCCGGACGCTAGCGAGCCAACGACCAAGGGTGATGAGGGGGCCGATAGAGCTTATAATCACTTGGTGAACATAGGGAATGAAAAACAACCGGTTTACGGATCCGCGACGCTCAAACTCAGCGCGAGTGGTGTTTATGACGGGGGCCGCCGCTCAAGCGCTCAATGACCGGCATGGCACGACGGCTAACTTCCGGGCCTACTTTCCCGAGACTTGATTCACCGGTCCCCGTCTACAATCGCGCAAATAGAGTGCCATGAGATTCGGGCTGAACTAGGACCCGGTACCGCGTGAGTTGTTCTCGTCAACCAGGTCCAAGTTGGAGTGAGCGGGGTTTCATTAATTTCATTTCCGAGGGCTGCCTGGCGCGCCCGCTCCGGGCTCTCCGGAAGAGAACGCCACAAAACATGCCCCGCCAAGAATTCGAAATGCCGGTTGGCCGAGAGTCAGAGTTCCACGACATGCGTGTGTACTTATCCGCATCGCCAACGCTGAGACACGAACTCAACGCCAAGGTGTGATAGCGCTCGTCTGCTCGCCATAACTTACTTTCCTTTGCCTTCAAAGGCTCTGATGCTACTGTAACTCCTCACAGAAATCACATCAAAGGGCACGCTCTTGCAGAGAGAATGGAAGTATATCTTTTGTCCCGGCCTTTATGCTTGAGCGTACAAAATGCAGGCCCCGCGCTGGAGCACAGGCAGCTTGCAAGGAGCATCTCCGTCTTCAACATCTTGAGGAGTACAGTACTTGCGCTGGCCATGACCGGAATCACTACCCGCGCACGCGCCAGGGAGGTGAGTGCTCGACATGAGCAACTAGACTCAACTAATTTTCTATAGGCCGCCGCGTTCTTGGACCTGAGACTGGTGCGTTATTGTTTGTCTGCGACTCTTGTTGCCTGACAATTTCATAGGGACAGTTGAACGTTTCATCTCCGGATGAAGTGCGCAGAGCGGCGTACCTGTGCACCTGTTGTCCGCGTTACGCTCTCGACATCGACTCTCTTGAAGTGAACCTCGCGCCGAAGGAGCTCAACAGCATCATCGGGCATCTGCGTCACATTGTTCGGCGCGCCGTCAACCTCTCCAATCTAACCTTCGCTGTGGAGTGCCTTACCGCGACTGCTGAGGCTCGTATCTTCCGCGGTCTACAAATCCAGAGGCTCTACACGATGTCGATCCCTCCATCTTCGTATGCCACAATGAGTGAGCTAATCTCCCGACATGTTGACTCCCTTCGCCATCTGCGTCTTGAAGGGCAACATGGCCGGGAGCTACCGGACGGTCCCCACCTACCTCCCATCCATCTTGATTCCATTGCCGGGCCCGTTTCCTACGTTGCGGATGCACTATCTCGCTGTAATAACCCCTTTCCGGAGATCGGGCTCACGGACGATATCCACTCTACGGCATTGACGAGGCTCCGAGGATATTCGGTCAACTTCGATATCAGAAAGCTCACGATCGACCTCTCGCCATATGAGTGCTCTGCTGCGCGAGACCTGCCTGAGTGCTTTCCACAACTTCAATGCTTCAATATCACGGAAAAGGTATGCGTTGCGTTTATGAAGGAGGCTTTTGTGATACTCACTGCCCATGTAGTCCACCTGCGTCTTCAATTGGATGGATGACGTAACGTGGCGAGTTATATTGTATTCGTGGAACAGATTGAGGCGGGTCAAGATCACCGTCTCCTCGCGTCCGTCTATCATTGTCGCAAGGCATTGGTTTCAAGGAACAGCACACGATCACCCGACCTTGATAGACGTAGAGGTGGCGACGTCGAACGGATTGATGGTGACGTGGTGTAGGTCATTTGGCGCTTCACGGTGGAAGGAAACTGTTTACTAGTACACGTAACGACCCATTTTTCGAATAGTCTGCCCTTGGCTCCATTGATTGTCTCGTATGTCACCTACTTCGCTCGCTGTGCACAACACTACACTCTGTAGAGTGCTCAACCTCACTTCATACCTTTAGTTCATGTAGCCTTACTCAAGTATGTACTCTCCGATTTCCTTATATCCTGCGTCTCAATCTCATGCATTTACGCATGGAATGCCTGCCCTGAAGCTATGACTCAAGGGTAGATTGGTAGGTGGCTAAGCTCTCTGGCGGGGGCCCTGAACAAAACCAGCCCTATCTGCCCAGTACATTGCGAGTATGGGCATTCTAGTGTTCGGAAAATGTCCAATGATAAAAACCATAGGTACTGAAGTGGCAACCTAAAGATCCATGGTAGCGGGCGGCAGCGCTTCGAGGAAAAAGGGTGAGCCAAGGACTGCCGGGTCGCGGCTCAGGACTGCTGATGAGGCACCCTAGAGCATGGGGTTCGCGAGCCATGTCTGCCACACTACCGTCGTCGTGGCACGTGTGCGGCCCGACCCCGACTGCGGCTACCCACCTTCCACCTTCGCGTGTCGCCGTGCCGTCCCCTCTCACGATGCGACGTTACCCACCATGACAGGCAGGCAGGTCGCCGGGGCCTGTGGGCCAGCCTCTACAACGACGACGGTGGTTGAACAGTCCTTGCTGCGGCAAAAAGCGAATCCCGCGCTGGATGTTGGGCGGCCTTCCTGGATTATGACAGTCCGTATCAGACAAAATTGTGAGCTTTGGAACTTTGTTCAAAAGCGTAAGTTGGACCTTGCGCTTCTGTAGGTCGACGCTTCTGCTTTGGTTTTCTGAACTTCAACATTCGAATCCGACCTCGTGATATCGTGCGCCGCTAATAATTCCTCTCAAGCCACTCACCGTTTGCGGATTTCGGTCCGTCCTCTCAGGGTACAAGCTATCATATAGCTGAGGATTGGTGCAGCTCGGCCATGGCAAGCTCCCAACACATGCCGTACATCTGCGAAGGACGACGCAGACGCAAGGAAGCCGCTACCGGCGCGAGCTGCTTTGAATCACGATCAGTCCTGATACATATTGCTCTCATGATCTGCAATCACCTGGGCCAGTTGGAGTTCCTCTGTTGACCCTCTATTTTAGAGTGCGTTGAAGGCCACGCACGCGGCTTTCTGCCCAACGACACCTCGGACACGTACCCGCCGATGACTCATCGAGCCAATGCTCGGTCTCCGTCCTCGTCGAGACGCGTATCGTCAGTCTTCCAAGCATAAAATTGAGTGAGTGGTACGTCGCCTTGGAAGCGACGTACCGTGCGCGTTTGTATGTTCCCGCTACCATTTATGGTAGTGGGTTTTGGGGACGGAACGCAAAACCGCTCTTGGCGGAGACTGACGGATTCTGAGGGCTGTCACGTGAGCAGCACATGTTAGATCTTCGACATTCTCGACCGCTCGGCATTCGCCGTAGGCGGCTTCTCTCCTCCACTCACCTCAATCCTCGACGACGCTCTGCTGGCTTTTGGCGCTGTACCACATCGTTAGCGCCGCGCGAGTAATTTTCACTGACACCTGCTGGAACTCCTCCAGGGACCGAGCAGTGGACGCGTCCTGTCAAGGAAATCTACCGTCACAGACTTCTGGCAACGACTTCTGCCTTCTGCCTCCTATGCACCGCTAGCTCACAGTGCTCAAGGGTCGAAGATCTGCACTGAAAAGTGCATGCCGGATATTTCAGCAATGCGCCTCGATATCGCGTCGGCACGCGAGCTCACTAGAGGCCGTGCCTTTGCTGTGCTGCTGACCGACGTCGAGATATGGTGAAGAAAACTAGCCGGTTCGCGAGAACGGCCGTGAAAGACTTATCTGCTGGCGCAAAAACGTCCCGCGATGCCATGCAGTGTGGGATCAGGGGAAGGAAGGCTCGCCGCAGTCTCACTGCTTTGGAATGGTTCTAAATCTTTCCTCTGCTGACCGGCTCGCAACTCCGTGCGCAGGACGCTTTCTTGAAGAGGGAGTACCTTGACATGGCGATGAAACTGTGCTAGAATTCGTCGTGCGTCTCATGAGGAAGACTTGCAAATCACTGCTCGCTCGCTACGGCTTGTGCAAGTGAGGATTGTCAAACCCAAAAGAGGGTCGATCCACTGTAGCCCTTCGTTGTACTCTGAATGGTAGCGGGCCCTGCCGTGCAACGGCCCTTTGAGCTATTCAGGCCAATGGTGCGTCTCAGACGCGCGCCGACCACCGGTCCGTCTGTTGGACTCTGAGTCTGAGCGCCGAGCCAGGGGCTTATCAGGTAATCTACACGTGACCACACTGCTCACTGACTCACTCTCCGGAGTTCGGACACCACCCACACTCATCGTCAGGCGTGACGAGCACCGCCGCTCTTATCGCTGTGGAATAAAGGTGTCTATGTCGATAATGCCTGCACCCATCACCTCAGGAGCTCGAACATTGGCACGAGGCTGCTGAAAAACAGTCCCAGGATATAGAATTATCTCTATTCTACGTGACGACTCTCTTCCTATAGCGTGGAACAATGAACATCGGCACGGTATCAGACACTGCGACAACGCGGTACACGAAGTGCGCTCATAAATCCCTCACCTCGTGCCGCTTGTGTCCCGCCAGCCACCAAATGAGGCGCAGTTCCCAACGGTCGTCCGGAGTGCCTACGGAGCTATATTTGACGACAAGGCGGTAAGGCGACCCTTGCAGTCCCCGCTTCCTAAGGCTCCCTCTCTGAGGAGGCTTTCGAGATGCAGACGGTGGTAAGAGCAGAGATGATAATATTCCTGATGCGGCATGCCGCCTTGCGGGCCCGCGACATATCTAATCTCATCATGTAGCAGGTAGGTACTGGCGAAAGAAAACGCCGTATGTACGAGCGTGGCTCAAGAGTACCGGTGAGGGGTCCCCGAGCAGGATCCCCACAAAGCCCCCCACTCTCGAGGTGCATGAGTACACGTCAAAAGTCGTTAAGCCGTAACCAGCGTCAGGAATCCGTTGGAAAAGACTCGGAGTTGAAAGTGAAAAGTGAACAAATTCCCCCTTCTCGCAGTCTCTGCCGCGTCTCCGTGAATGGTACGCGAGTTAGCGATTATGCGTACTTCTCCGTCTGGTTGCCTCCATACAGGTAGGTACAGTAAGCATGCCCGAGTACTCAGATGGACTTGACCGAGGGTGATGCGTTATCTGCTGGTCGGGTACCGTTGCGCGCTTGGGGGCAGGAAACCGAAGGCTTGATTCGCTATTCGCTCTGGTATCTGCAACATCAAGTCTATAAAGCCCTGTTCTGTTCCGCGTGCCGCACGAACTGATGCCTTTAGCCCTCCTCATTTCGGCGTTCTGACCGCTGAACGAGTTCTGAATGCCCGAAATAGAACGCGAACATGCGGCCACGTCGAAATCCATCAAGGGTTTGCTAGGACTTGGCAAGGCGCGGTGCCTCGGTCAAGGCCTCAGTCCTTTGGTGGTGTGGCTTGTCGTTGTGGCCAACGTCGCGGACGCCGTTGGGAAGTTCAGCGCATGCAATCTCTGGCTTTTATTGTGACCAAAATCGACGGTAATCATCTCAGTCTTTACTGTGCAGCAAGTACGCCTCCGAGCGGGTTACCATTCGCCCGTTTTTGCGCGAATAATGTGGAGAGCGCGCCTCGTGTTGCGGCGAGGCCATTCTAACGCGTCGCCCCGCGATGCCCACTCCCAGGACCGGCCTTGGCGCTTGTGCAAAAGGGCGACAGACGTCAAATGGGAGCACACGGCCGTGCTTCTTCTCGCATTTCAGAGCCGTTCTGAATGGCATTCAGAACTCGTTCAGAACAGCGTTCAGAACGCCGAATTGAGGAGGACTTTTGCCAGAGGAAACCGCGACTTGGTGAACCGGATCTAGAGAGCAGGCTTCGCGCAGCGACAAGCCTATCGGTTGCCCCCGAGCGCGCCAATTTGCGCTAGCGGAACCGCACGAGTTCTTTGGCTTGCAGGACGACCAATGGAGAGGGCCGAACAACGGGGTGCTCATAAGTCGTCTTTGTTGGTTGGACCGGTGATCGTCCTGGCTGGAGGAATATGAAGTCACGTCGGGTCCGCAGCCACGTTGGACGGCGACCATTGCGGGACCGACTAACTGTGCGTTGATGTCCTATGACAGCCACGGGGCAGCATGAGCAGCAAGAATATGAATGAGAGTAGAGGCGGTCTCGGGCATGACAGTAGGCCAAGGTGATGACGAGCGAGCGACTAAGGTCGGTTGCTCAGTCGGTCGATCACCAATTGTTGACCGATGGGGAGTTAGCAGCTAGGTCGGCTGCGGATAGGAAGAGGACTGCTGGGGCGGGATGGAGGCGGGGCGGGTACGGCCGAAGGAATGGAAGGGATGTAAACAGAGGCGGGTGCGGGAGGGATCGAGGGGGAAGGCAAAGTCGGTCCACGTGATGGATGTGGAGGTGAGGACAGGGGGAGATGCGGGCGCGGAGACCGAGATAGACGACAAGCTTACCTGAACGATGCGCGCGATAGACATCCGTCGCGTTCGCCCAGGATGCTTGCGCCGACGTGAATGGCGAGCTAAAATTGTAGAGAAGGGCCGAGCGTTCTACGTACGAGATGAATAGGGGCCGAAGGGGACAGGGCGCGTCGAAGACGGACCTCTGAGCAGAGAAGAGCGCCTGCGCGCCGCAGGACTTCAAGGGCATCTCGATCTCCAGCCTGCCACATGCGTACGGCATCGGTGGACGCACAGAGTGAACCGCGGACGTCTGAGCGCGCGAGGACACGCAGCCGGTGTCTACAGAGAGGTGAGCTTGAGACAGGGGACGCAGGACTGGATACGTACAAGCCGACGCCGGGCGCGAGCCACACCGCCGTTGCACGCTTCCGGTGAGGGAGGAGGAGGCACATCAATTTATCCTATCCGCTCCATTTCGCGGTGAGATGAGAAGAGATGCTTTGATTGGATAAGCAGGTGATGGGAAGAGGAGAGAGCGAGATGCGAAGTTTCCCCCTCGCGTCGCGCGGTCGCTGTACTTTTCCCCATTTGGATCAATCGATTATTTTGATTGATGTCCGCACGATGCACGAGCACGTCCAACTTGTCTGCATACCCCATCGGCGCTGAGGCATCCTCTCCCCTCTCCATCACTGCTGTAGCACTCTCTCAAGCTACCCAGCAGGGACGTACCGGGGATGGGCTGACGGACGACGCTCGCGACGATGAGAAGGCGGAGGTGCGTCGCCGTCTCCCGCGCCTCGCGTTCTCCTTCGGCTGACAGCTTGCAGAACAGTCTGCGTACGCATACCGGCGCAGCACACAAGTGGAGACGTAGGCAAGCGGGCGGACGGGCGGGCGGACGGACGGACGGTGCTCGCCGTGTGGATGGACGCAGGTACGAGCGCGCGAAAACAGCAGGTCCGTAATCTTTCCCGGCGACGTACAAGGTATGCTACCTTCGCCCCCGCAGCTCCCTTGGCGCCTGTGGCTCCATCTTAGGAGGCAGGAGCGAGCCCATTCGCCTCGGGGTCATCCGGTGTCCATGACGTTGCGTGGCCTCCCGTCTCACCAAGGTCTTCCAGCGCCAGTCCAGCGCGGCAGACGCTGCTGGACCTCGTATCACTTCACGAGCAATTTGGAATCTGCATGCTCTTACGCCCCGCGCCGTGAAGGGCAATCGACGGTTAGAGAGCGCTTGATTGGTTCCTCCGCACTGGGCATTGCTCAAACACGCGGTCCTGTGTGACCTCCATGGCGATCATTGTTGCATCCCGCTGTGTAATCCGTAGACCCAGATCTGCTATGCTGTCTTGCCATGATGTTCACTGCGAACGACTGGCGCGTGTTCCTCTGCAGACCTTGGATTGTCTCTCCATCTATCAACAGATCTGACTCGCGGGAAGGCTGGCCTAGCGGTCGGCTGCGAAGATGAGCGGATGATCAATTCCCCGTATTCCTTTGTTGGCCAAAACAGTGTGTACGCCTAGGTGTTTCATCAGCACCTGCATGTGCTAACGTGATCTTAAGGTCTCGCTTCATCCCGCCCGGCGTGAAAGAGCCTCAAAGAGCTCGCGCCTCGCAGACTCCGTCAAAGGGCGGTAGCACAACATCTCACAACATTTCCCTCCCCTTATAATCAGAGGCGTCCACACCATCCCCAAGTTCACCCCCGCCTGTCATGTCTACCTTCGAAGGAAGTGCGTTGATGTCTCTGATCATGCGTCAACTCTCACTGATTTCTTGTGTAGGTTTATCTCAGGCTCACCTTGATCGTATCACGGCTGGCCTTGTGTGCGAAGTCAAAACCATTCTCGACGAGGACATCATGGCGCATCAGGCCAGTGTTAATCGGAGGTTCCGTGAACTGCTCGAGGTGAGCAGCGTGTTCATACGACTTTGCTCCGCTCATACTGCCTCTCCAGGAAATACAGCGAATGAGAAACAGTGTTGAGACCGTGAAGCAGCGTCTTTCTGAATTTGAGGTATGTGCTCAGTTCTCACTGTCTCAGTGCTAATTCCCTGATCCCTCGGAAAAGCGCGAGGCAGCGAACACATCCGCTGCCGATGACCCGACGGTGTGCCATGGTTGCCAGGGCCAGCAACATCGCTCTGTAAACCGCGACTTCGTCCATCGTAGCACAGACCATCACGAATACGGAGGTGCCGTCGATGGGCTGGATCGCTCGGTCGATGGGTTGGATCGCTCGGTCGAAGGCCCCATCCCTCCTGCTCATGAGGTACGACGCTCTGCCTTGCCTATGTGCCATCATGCTCACTTTTGTCCCTCAATCAGAAGAATAACACCGTTCAGGTTAGTGGAGAGAACGAGATTGAACCGCAGCGTCTCGCAGTGAGTGTCAGGCATCTGGATGGAACGGTCATGGAGGGGCGTGGATCCCGCGTAGAGACTAGCGTCAACCTTAATGTCTTCTTCTCTTGCCTTGGTGCCTTCTTTTTCTCCCTCCTCTTCTCTTACCTCGGCGCCATTCTCTCTGGATAGTTTATCACTTGCTTTGCAGTAGTCATACTGTACGTGATATGACTCATTATAATGGAATAGCTACCTATTCCCCGGACTATGTATTGTATGGTCAACGTTGTCAGGAACACCGTGAGCTGCATCGACGCGAGCCTACTTCTGCGCGCGGCTGACCGCAGGATAAGCACGAACTGAATCGTCCGGGACGATCGCGATGGTATCTGATTCAGCACCCTATGAAAAGCACTTCCCCGCGCCAGCTTCCGGGTTTGCCGTCTCGGTGCACGTGAGACGAGGCTGACGCTTGCCCCCCAGCGCACATGCGCAAATAGCCTTCTGTCGGAGCTTGACTCGACGCCTCCAAGCGTGAGCGATGAGGGTCTCCGACTTTTGTAATCGATTTGGCGCGCAGGAGTCGGCTTTTCTCGTCGCTGCGTGCCTTGGGAGATTCAATATCCTTGGAAAATGAGATCGTGATCTACCCCCCAATGTCCATGCAATTGAAGTCGCTGATACCGTCCGCTAGTAGGTTGAAGACCTCCAAGGCTTGTTCGTGCTCGCCGAGGCTCGGCTCGCGAGAGGGAGGAGGCAAACAGTCACAGCGACGGCTGTCCGACTGGAATCGACTTGCGCTCTCTCCTGTAGCGTGAGCATCGTCAAGTCGAGGTGAGTGGTCTTGTCTCTTCGGCGCGCCACGCGAGTTAACGCCTTCACAAGAGGAAATTGCAGTTCGTTGTCCGGAATCTGTGGTATCTCCCTGGCGCGGCGACGAGGCCCCCAAACTCCCCTGTGCTCGACAATTTGCGCTATCAGGATCGCTCCCGGACGTTAACCGGTGAGACGACAGAAGGGCAGGAGCGGCGGGTAGGACAGTAGCAGAGTGCGAATGTAAATTGGGCGGAAAGCTGTGTGGACCCAAGCCGCTCGAGGTCCTTTTGAGTGGTGGCTCGCAAACTGCACGGCTGCGAGGCGCGGAGGAGGGCGACGGTGAGAGTCCTTCGGTACATGGTCGGGGACCGTGCCGCTGACCATTCGAGTCCAAAATCTGCGCGAGGTGCTCGTCACAGCTGTTTTCGGCGCTTGGAGACGAGTGTTCGAGTGTATCACGGGAGCCACGCCAGCTAATCTCTCTATGCGGCTCGATCCTACATAGTGTGATCGCTACTTGAAGCACCTGAGCTTGCCTGCCTCTTGCTGATTCGGGCGAGCGGTGAGACGCTCTGCTCGCGCGCAGTTGCCGAAGATCTGCAGGTAGCGCCATTGCACTTTCCCTCAACAGTCGTGCTAACGCTTTTAGATATCTGGAGGCCTCAGCTTCGCAGTCGCACACAGTCCTCGACGGTTCGCATATGAGCACAGTTTCCGGAGTGAGCCGTCAACGAAGGCACAGAGGTAGCTGACCTCGCGTCATGACTGCTTGGAGAGAGGGCACGTCCTCGGGAGGAGCCGCTTGCTTAACACCGTGACCGGATTCAGACCCCCCGGTCAGCCAAGACGTCACCCTTATGCCGACGCGCAAACCTTCGCCTCGTGGCTGAAGGCGCGAGACAAGTTAGGTGAGACGTGCGCTGGAAAGGGGTGGAGCGGCTGGGTTTGAGTCTGAGGAGGATGAGGAGGCGCTCGTCTTCGCGGCGGCGTCACGAGCGAAAGGTTGAGGTGCGTGCTCCTCAGCGCTGCGCGCGTGGCAGAGTCGAACGTCGTTATCAGACAAGATTTTGGTCTGCCCTCTAGCTTACGTGCGCACGCAGACAATCTGTATCAAAGCTTGACGATGCAGCTCCGGGTGCGGACGAAGAGGTTTTGCTTTCGTGTCCAATCCCGCATCGTTGAGAGTTCCTCTGTATCGTGCAAGCCCCGGGAGTTGTCATCTTCCAGACAAGAGCAGTACGGTCTGCCCCCCTGCGTGGCCTAAAGGCCTGGAGCTACTGTGAAAACCCGCTGAGCGCGGTGAAGGCACGTGAGTTGGATTGCGGTCCTTCTTCTTACTCCTTCCGCGAGGGAAGCCTGGTTCACCCGTTGCTCCAAGGGCACAAGGACTGCCCCTCTCCAAATCGCGTGTTTCGAGAGGTCCACGGTCATGAAAATCGGTAGAGCGGCCCCGCAGACCTACAGATGCATGACGAGCGCTTCCGCGCCCGACCGTCGCCAACGGGCGACCACTCTGCGCTCCCTCCTACCCACTGGACTAGTGAGATCCCCACTCGCGGGCCCGCAGCTCCCGCATAGCATAAGAAGTGGCTGAGAGTCGCGGGGACGATCTACTTCATTGCTAGAACCTGATTGAAGTCGTACACAAAACCAATTATTCACCGGCCAAGTCACAAGCGAGCTCGCAGGTTTTAGCGCCGGCCGCGTACCATCGAGCGGGTGAATCCCGAGTTCAGACCGTCCAATCCAGTCCAGTCCAGTCCAGTCCAGTCCAGTCCAGTCCAGTCCAGTCCAGTCCAGTCCAGTCCACGCCACCGTCCTCCTCCTCCCCTCATTCCCCTTTTCTCCAGTTATGAAGCTGAGCAATGAAGTACTGAAGGCATGCATCACGCCATTTATGATGCCGTGTGTCAACTTCGTAAGGCCGTCGGAGTCGTCGTTCGATCTTGAAGCTCAGCGGCAGCAATTTTCGACAGACCTCGCGAGAAAATGTTACCCATTATACAGCCCAAATCTCCATTACGAGTAATGATTCGTGGTTCAATTATGTATACATCGACGTATCCGACCATGTCAGTCCTTGCTCTCATCAGGGCATAGTCTGTAGCAAGAGTCGGCCAGATCCAATAGCTCTTGCCTGAAAGGTAGGTTGGGACCAATGTCCAGGCCCTTTGCGACGGTAGCCTCTTTGTTCTCCCATTTCTACGACTTCCATCAGCATGAGCACCTGCACAGATGCAGTCCGACGTACGTTCAGATTCAAATGTAGAGTTCGAATAACAGAACAAAGGGAAACATCCTCCTCCATCATCGTAACCATAGTGGCATATAGCTGCTGAAAGATAGCTTTCTTCTGGAGTAGGCATTCTTGAGTCTTTTCATGTAGGCCATGCAGGCGCTGGGTTGGATGCGTTAGCGGAATATACTCGATTGAACGGGGAAGCATCATAAACCTCGTTCTCGGCTTCCAAGCAAGAGATTCTTTCACTGAGCTCCTGGAAGCGCTTCTGCGCATGTCCCAGCCAAAGACGGATGTCCTCCTCGGACGCTGTCTCCATGAAGTGAAGGTCAGGGAGGATGAGTATAACGGTGACGGTGAGAGCGTGAGTGCCATCACGCGTCACGCCTGACGATGAGTGTGGGTGATGTCCGAACTCCGGAGAGTGAGTCAGTGAGCAGTGTGGTCACGTGTAGATTACCTGATAAGCCCCTGGCTCGGCGCTCAGACTCAGAGTCCAACAGACGGACCGGTGGCCAGCGCGCGTCTGAGACGCACCATTGGCCTGAACATACGAACGCTCACGGGACGTCGCTTCCAAGGCGACGTACCACTCGTTCGGCAGCGACTTCTTTGTCGTCCGCGACGTGGCTGGAGACAGCGAGCTGGCAATCATCGGGGGGCAGATCCAACCCGCACGACGAGATGAACCCCTACTATGTAGTCCCTCCGACGGAGACGTTCAACGCCAAGGAATGGGACATAGGCACCGGCGAATGGGTTACGGCGGAGGAAGAGTACCTCAATGAAGTGCTGCACCGCTGAAAGGTCGGGAAGGAGACGAAGATGAGGACGGCGACGCAATGGGCCGGCTCGTAAAGACTCGCACGTACATAGACGCCTACAGCATTTTAGATAATCGTACCTACGCCCGTGGAAAGAGGCGGCGCCTCTCGGCCGCCTTACAAAATATAGGACACCATTATCCACTCCAACCCTCACCAGCCCTACTCAACGTCAAGGACGTTTGGAGCAGGGGCCAGGAGGGTGCGTGAAGGTCACTCCTCGCTACGAAGCGCAGCCGTGAATTCACGGCTGCTCGAGAACGGCTCGCCTCGAATTCGAGGCGCCATGAAAGCCTTCTCAGCAGAGAACCACAGCGCTACGTACCTCCTGCTTACGAGTATCCCCACGCGGTCGGCGGTCACCGCAGTTTGAGTTGGTGACAATGGATGCGTGTCACGTTGATTGGTTGTGATTCACTGCCGCCTCTGCACGTGATGCGTTGTCGCACATCGTCCCCTTTGTTTTCTGGCTTGGCTCCTCCCAGCAACTCTTCCAGCTTTCAACCTGCGCGACAATAACTCTCGTGAGCTACAGAATGCCAGTGGGATAATTCCTAGCACTCAACAGTTCTTCAGACGTCTGCAAATCTCACCAGCATGCACGTCGCTCTCAGAACGCCTGAGCTTCGCGCCGCCATCTTCAAGCAGCTTCCACCGACGGCGCTTGTTGCTCTTGCTGGGACATGCACGCAGCTCTCTGAGCCTGCTCTCGGATGCCTTTGGTACGAGCTGGAGAACTTCGGTGCTATCAGCAGCCTCCTGGCCAAGGGGGATCATGCGGTGAGTTCTCAAAGGAATAGTTATGGACCACCGGCTAAGCTCATCAAAGGGCGATGCCCTACGGAGCGGCATGATTGATCCCGAGGACGTTGATCGCGTTCGCTATTATGGCCAATTTGTCCAGCGCTTGGTCGTCCGTCCATCCTCGATTGGCATCACTGGACGCGTGTTATCGATGGTCATCACCGCACTTGGCAACAATCTATTCCCCAATTTACGCCATTTCCATCACATGGGACTTTCAGAACACGTACTCTATCTTTATCGTGTAGTCCCGCCATCGCTGCTCAGCTTGGTCATAGATATGGTGGACTCTTCCGACGATGTCTCGCGAGATGCCATGGGTCTGCTTACGACTGCTATCTCGTCGCTCAAGAGGCAGGGCAACTTCAACGTTGCCATGTTCTCACTTCGGCTGCCGCCGGACTTTCCTCTCTGGCCGGTCGCCAACATCATTGCTGGGTGGAAGAGCTTAAAGAGGCTGTCGCTGCAGGGGCGCATTGATGCCAACGCTGTGGCGGCCATACATTCCCTTCCCCATCTGACAATCCTCGATCTATGCTGTCTTGCAGGCGAATCGTTGCCGTGCTGTTGGCAGAAGGAATTGTCGTCTCTTCGGGCGCTAAACATATGCGTGCATGCCACAAGCATGCATGAGGTGGCTGCAGTCCTCGCCTTCGGCTCTCAGTCTGGCGCCATGTGCTACTCGCCCATATCCAGGATGCACATCGAAGGCCTTCGAGACACACTTCGCACGAGGAACATGGGCGAACAGATGCGAGAGCAGTGCTCCGCGTTCACCCTGGTGGACCTTATCCTGAGATCCGATAGGGACAGCCAACCATCGGGCATCCAGTCAGACGCCCTCACGATGCGAGACCTCCACCCGTACCTCAGCTTCGTCAACCTTCGCCACGTCGTCATAGTGCTGAACGGTCCACTAGAGATATGTGACGACGATCTTCAGTCCTTAGCACTCGCCTGGCGGCAGATACGCTCCCTCCATCTGGAAGGCAGCACTTCCACGACAACGCTCTGCACTCTCAAGGGACTCATATATCTCGTACGTCATTGCAAGGACCTCGAGCAGCTCACCATCGCGCTGCACTCGACTTCCATCGCCTTCCCGATCAAGAAAGCGGACGTCAGACACCACACCCTTCAGCACATCAATTTCCTCAACTCGCCCATTGCCATTGGTAAGGAAACCATATTCACCGCCATGTTCATGGCAATGTATTTTCCCTTCATTCCCCGCATCTCGTCCACAGGGGAAGACAGTCAGCGGGCGTGGGAAGAAGTCGTCGCTTGCCAAACTATAATGCTCTGGGAGGTCGAGGGCTGTACCGCTCCTTGGATCATGTTCACGGTAGGCCACCACTCCCCTCATCTACGTTCATTCCGCAGCTGACCTCCGGCATGTAGAGATAACATATCTGGGGCCACCTCTTTACAGCCGGCTATGCGCGGAGGCTGCAGTGGCTATGAGGTTTACCTGGGCGATGGAGGCTCAGCGCTCAGCGCTCAGGTCGCCTGCACGACGCGCCGGTATATAATTTATCCCCGAAAGGGTGTTACCTTCTCTTTCTTGTTGCGTGTGGTAGCAGACGACTATGGAGCCCTCTTGACTGGTCCGAACCCCCTGTGAAATCATTGCGTTCCGATGTAGGTATAGCGTTGCCGTTTGCTAAGGTCGGCCACGAGTGCGTTCCCGCTCTGGGACAAAGTAACACGTGAACTGTGTAAGATCGCTTACCGCAAACACGACAGGGGAGTACAAGCAGCATTGGCGTCGTACGCGTCATAGACAGCATGAACCAGTGAGAAGAAGTACCGCAAGAGGAAGATCTCGCTGATCAGCCGTGGATACGTGTTCTGGAGGCATCCTGTGCTCGCAGGGTACTCAAGCAGTGTCAACGAGTCCCCTTCCCCCTCCAAAAATCGTCCTTGATGCTCGGATGATGGAGCAGTGTACGCTTGTAAGGCTTTGCAGGTGTGGAAGGTGGCCAATCGAACCAAGGTCGTTCCTTGGACTTGCCAGACTCACAAATGCCGCCCGCGTCACGTGTCAGGGTAGTAGCATGGCGTGATAACACAAGTGACCATCATCGCCTTTGTCTCCCTTTACGATCGGCACTCGCTCGGTACTGAGGGAAGGCAGTATTTGGGCGTCCTGTCAGTATACTAAGCCTACCAGAGATTCTGTATGGCTTCAAGCAGCATCTGGAAGGATGACGAAATACTGCGGCATTTTGACATCGAAGAAGTAAAGAAGGTATGCAAGTTTGGCCGTGTACTCATCATCTACAGCGGATTCAGTATTTCTGACGGTAATATTAGCTCTTTCGTCCCCAATCACAAGCATATGCAAAACCAAAGACGGATGTATTTCTTGAACAATACAAACGTCGAAAGGTAGACTTCTACTCACCGACGTTTACGACTTCATTAACAATCCCTCTGTTTAGGCGGATCAGTCTCTTCCTCCGCAAACAGATGCTGAGCGCGAGCTCATTGAGAAGACTGGATTGCCCCTTGCGCATCTCAACGAGCATAACATCAGGCACCTCTTTGCCCCCAAGGTCTGAACGTTTGATATTCTCAATCAGCTATTAACCACCCGCTCTAGGATGATCCACCGGGAGGCTGCCCAAGTGCCTCACAGAATAGAAGGGCTGGTTTGAATCAGGATCCGGTGATTTCTGAAAAAGTTATGGCCTAGCACGCACCTAATCTTCGATTAGGCCGTGATCTCACCTCACAGAGGCTCAGATACATCAATGGAGACTTGGATTCAGAACTTGACGTATGATGTAAGATAACTTCCGCTTACTGTTGCTGTGACCCACTGCATGTGTCCTTCAAGGATATTGCCTCGTTGTTCACTGCAAGAACCTCAAAGCCCAAGCCCGTACTGGGTAACGCCCTGCAATTATCTCAAACTGTATGACCGCGCTATTATGCTCGTCAGCAAACTGAATTGCAATCCTTAGACGGATCCGAACCCTGCAGCGCCCTTGAGGCCTTTCAACGTTTCTGGTCCTTCAGCGAAGGCACCTGAACTTGTGAGTGCTTGCTTATGACCTGCTTGCGTGGTATGACTTACTGGCCGAATAGAGTCTCGAGGGGCTGGATATGAAGACATGCATCGCGGTTCTTGTGTTCGGTATCAGGCCGTCATACTTTCACTGACATTCAACAAGGACTTTGTGAGGAGGTTGCTGCGCGAAGCCCTCCATATCAACAACCTCAAAGACGCATGGAAGCAGCCTTCTTGCTCTCAGGAACGTCTGGCTGCCTACCGCCAGGATACGGTAGCTGCTGGACCAAACCTAACGGAGGGTCCTATCCGGCTGGATACCTCGGCTGGCACCCTTTTACACATGAAGTGGTCTCCCTGGAATTTGGATGTCATCAGTCTGCTAGCAAGGAAGGCCCGTTGCGATGCCGAGAGACATCTCATTCTGCGCCACTGCAAAGAACTGGATGTGATCGATTGGGAAGGTCTTTGTCGTGATAGGGTGCACACGATATTGGGAGATTGCCACCGAGGGCGCCCGCGATCGGAGACAGAGAGTCCAGAGCTTGCGCAGCAGCGCATGGACCTTAGCTACGCAAAGAATGCGCTACTATCCTCCAAGCGCCGTATACGAGCATGGGTAGGCATTATTCTCTCAAGCCGCACCTGCACTCATGCTGTTCTGTCAGAAGTATGACGTGCGTTGCTCCATCGCTGCCGGAATGCTCCAATCCGGCCAAGCCCTCTCGCAAGGTCGGAACCCGGACATTGCAGCTAATGCCAAAGATCAGACAATGTGGTGGGCGGAGGCTTGCGCAGCTCTTCACCTGCTGACCGAAGATGGCATGTCCGACGAAGAAGACGGTTATGATGGGGATGAACAAGTGAGGGTCGTGCAAGACATACGATATCGCAGTCTAAGGCTGCGTAACTTCCTCGCCACCGTGGATGAAGCCAGAATCGCAGAAAAGCTCATATTTCCTATGATCGGTCGATCTCGCCGTCGCCGCGTTTACGTATCATCCATGGTGGACCGTGAACCGCCTCGCGGACTGCCACTTGCCTTCTATAAAGGTGAATTTCTACGGGAGAGGGGCTCTTATGCCGAAAGTAGACTGGCGATCAACTACGAGGATGACAATTGGCGCATCCTAGAGCAATGATATCAGATGTATGCTGTATCCTCACGCCTCGTGCTTCGCTCCAATCATTCCTGAAGATATATCCATACGGGTCTTATAGACTACATTACGAGCTTTACTGAGGCATAGTACAAACACCAAATGCCAATTTCCACCCGCCTGCATTTACGCTATTTCGGGCGCCTCAGAAACTGGATCTGTGTGCATGTGCGAGGAAGCACAGTCGGATGGGGTTGAAGGCATGGAAAGCCCAAGTGCGATTTTGAGGCCAGCGTATACGGGTTGATGCACGATGCTGAGCTCGTGCGGCAAAGTCCGATGACTCTCCGGTACCAGTAATGAGCCATACTGCAGGAACTTTCGGGCGTCCTCACCACCTTATTCATAGCTAACAGACGAAGCAGTGCAGATACCGACGCGCTTATGACTCTCTCGGAAGCGAACTGGACATCAAGAGCAAAAACATTTGAGTTCATTAGCTACCGCCGCTTGATGTACGTATCACTCGGGTGATATGAGCCTTCTGTCGATGGGCCTCCTCTTCGAGTACGCTGCGGCCAAGCTGCAAGTCCCAGGATGCGTCCGGGTCAGGGGCATATCAACGAAATAAATGAATGGCGAGGCCAGGACAATCAGACACTGCCAGTGAGGCACACTGTGCACCCCAGATAGAGTTACATTCACCCTCTCGTCACCGTGATATATGGTGAACACGATTCACCTGAAAAGATGGTGGCCGTAACTAGGATGTCATGGTGAAGTAGACAAATACCGGGTTACATTCACCCTACTGAAAATTCAGTCCGAAAGAAGTGTATGGTGAACGTAACCCGTTATTTGTCCACTTCACCATGAATGTTACCATATTCTCGAATGAACTTTCGCAATTACCCTACTTTAGGGTAGCACACGGGTGAATGTCACCCTTTTCGGAAGGCACAGTGGCACTCCCGCTGCAATTGCGCCTATATAGAATCCCATCATTCCGAGCTGGATAATCACGGGGATGTCTTATACAAGTGTCGAATGTAGAGGATCGAGGAGCCGAGATCCTCGATGCAGGAGCGGCCATAACGCGACTGTCGGAGATCATCGACGCACGGGTTATGGGTGTCAATGTGTCGACAGAGTCTGTCGACAAGCAGGCCAGCTACGTCACTTAACGAGAGGTGGATTTTGCAAAGAAGTTCAGTAGAGTCAAGAAGTAGTGTTGCCGTGAGTCGAGTTTGAGTCCAATCCAAGTCGACCACGAGGTGCGACCTGAGTGCGCTCGAGTCACGCCTCGTGATCGACTCGGTCGAGTCGAGTCGCCCTTGCGGAGAAATCAGCGCGCATGTATACCAACAGCTGCAGTACTGCTCATCCCAGAGCTGTAGTATGCCTCTCTCAGTCGTGCCCTGCATCGAATTATGCCTGTAATGTATATGTATTGTATTTACTCTGCTATATTCAGGAACTCCATTCGACTCTGAGGGTCAAGCAAGCGGTACAAACCATAATCCAGAGCAGCGTCCTCGACATTGTGCGGCCCCTCCGCTGATGAACTGCCCCAGGTCCCGATCGTAAGCTGCTGAATTTCGGCATACTTGCCCTGCGCAAACAACGTGCGCAGTTGCTGCGAATCCTCCTCGCTAAGGCCAAGCGTCACGCATTCCTCCTCGGTAGCCACGAACCCATCGGTGAAGTTCAACTCTTGCTGGTGTAAAGTGTACTTGACGAGTTGGAGCATCTCCATCATCGTCGGGCTGAGTCTCGTGCGCGTGAGGTCGTCGGTCAACTTGCTCGAGGAGAAGACGCGCTCGCATGGGACAGACGAGGCTTGTACTGGAAGGATATCCATCGCAGCCCGCCACCACAGCGAGAGATCGCCGTGTTCGTGGTCCTAAATCGCGCTCGTCAGCATATACATCGCACTACACATGAAGTGACCAATCATACCTGCCAGAAAGAAGCAGGTTGAACTTCCTGTTGACGCACCAGCGTGGGTCCGCTTCAGGCAGAAGCCCGGCGCCTTATATCTCGCCATCTGTGCGTCCACTTCTCTCTCATTTTCCGCTTCCTCCGCTGCTCGGCGCCGCTCCTCTTCCTCCGCAGAAGCCCGCGCGTCCTGGTTTGGACAGCTGCCGCTGCTCGACGCTGTGGACGTGCACGACGAGGAGGAAGCCGCCTCCTCCAGTCGACGACGCTTCCGGAGACGTTCCATGCCACTGCCTACTTGAAGGTCTTCGTTCGCGCCATCCGAGGTGCCGAGTGAGGCGTTTGCGATTCGATCCGAGCCAAGTTCAACGGTCGAGGAGTCGACTGCTTTACGCCGCTGGCGCACATCCCGCTGAAACCGTAGAAGCTGCGATGACGAGTAACGAAATCAGGCACACTGTATACTATAAGTGTGACCGAGGACTCACCGTTTGGCGGATTCCGGCTTTGATCTTGTTGAATTCGAAAGGGTCAGTATTCCTGCGAAGCCAGTCGAACTTCATGCGAGGGTCAATGACTAAAGAATTCCAGGTTTGTCAGTACCAGCAGTACTCGGGTGCACGATAGATTCGCATACCCATGGCAAAAGCATACATAGGCGTCCGCTTCGCCTTATTAAGATACTCCGAAAGCTTGTCTATAGCTGCTTGATAGACATGCGCAATTCTCCGTCGCCGTGTCTTCAGGAATTTGAGGATGTCGATGAGTTCGGTGTAGAGCGGAAGAACGGCGGAGAGAGTGGGCGTCTTCTTGCTGAACCTCATGGTGGCACGCGAGGAACTCGCAGAAGTCGTTCAGCGCCTCGAAATCGATGTCCGACAAGGCTTAACGCTGAAGCTGAGCACGGTACTTCTCACTCGAGATAAGCTTTGCCACGGGCTATAAGCATGCATGTTAGCACCTAGCCTGCAAGCAAGGAGGAGAACTCACATAATACAACACAAGCACGCGCGATAGCATAAGGTACACTGAAAACCACCGCGTATCGACATCGCGGAGCAGTCCTATCACACGGAGCTGCTCTTTCTGGTTCTCAGCCACCAGCCAGCCCCCATGCTCGTTCCCCGTTCTTATGATGAGAATCAGCTCTTCACGTCGCTGTCCTGACGCACGCATAGCTGTGACCAGTTGTCGACAGCGCTCCACAATGGTTACAAGTGCCATCAGGTATGCCGCATCCCGCTGACGGTCGTTGGGAGACGGTTGCTCTCCGAGATGCCCTGAGTCCGCGTCGAGAGCACTGATCCTCTGTCCAGATGCCCTGACGCCTGCCTTGACGGAGATGTTGATGATGTGGGGAAAGCACCTGAAGAGAGTTGAGGTGCAACGGAGCGATGAGATCGCGTGCTTACCGGATTCGGTTCCCCTCGATATCGAAAGGAATGTTGAGCTTCTCAAGTTCTTCCACGATCTCCTCCATCCCCTTGTCATTTGTAGTTGCATTGTCCATTGTAACGACACTGATCTAGAATAGAATAAGCAAATGAACTGGCTGAATTGAATTCAAGGTACGTACATTGCCTTCGCAGCCGACTCCCTTGATAATCTTAACGAACGTACGACCAATGTTCTCGCCGTCGTGTTTACCTCGGACGTGTCGAAAGGCGACGAGGCGGGAGCGGAGAACAAGATCCCCCGATGCGGGATCACGCGATATGTAGTGAGCTGTCACGGCCATATATCCAGTCCTATTCACGCTCGACCAGATATCGGTGGTGCAAGCGACACGTCCGAGAGACTCCTGCGCGATGCTCAACAAATGCAGGAAATGAAGGTGGAGGGAAAGCGCACCCTGATCTCGTTCTGCATCTCATTGTACTTAGCCTTGAAGCGCTGGATGACGAGGTCCGCAATCTTCGTTCGGTGAGGCAGTTCGTTGTCGCTGATCTTTCCCATTCTAAGGTAAAGGAGCAAGCGTCGCAAAAAGGGGGACTCCAGCGCATTGAGCGACTATTCAAGCCAGTGAGTTCGAGAATGAAAGGGCAGCAAGTATGACGAACCATGTCCTCAGCCACAAGCCAATCAACAAGCAGTTGTAGGAAGACCGAAAGGTTGAACGGGCCTTAGGGGACACGCAGATCTGCACTGCAAACGCGCCCGGGCAGATTACTCCACCCCTTGAGCTTGAAGGCACGGACGTAGCGATTCCACGACAGGTAATGCTCGCGGTGCAGATGGCGTAGAATGTTTGATCGCGACGACGTCTCATTTCGCCAGGCGTGAAAGTCATTCACCTCGCTGAGGATCACCGTCAGGATACGCATCTCCGCTAGGTTGAATAAACTCACTCGCATAGCCTACAGCAGAGATAAGCGCCGCCTTTCGGACGTTCCTCCCGTGGTGGGTCGCCTGCGGGATCGGAAACAGCGGCGGGGCGAATATTCGAGTCTGCTGCTCGCGTGAAGAACCATATGGGCCCGCCGTTACTCTCGCGCTCTCTGCATTCGCGTCGCCTTGAGCATCACGGAAATGCGTTGTAAGCATCGGATCTGGAAGGACAGGCTACCCACTGCTTCCTTGAGCGAGCCCAACACCCGGGACGGGACGAGCCGCTGGCTGAGCTGTTGGTGCTGGAGTGCGAGAAGAAGGTGGTGAAGGACGGAGATTTGAGTCTCGTGGACCACGAGGAGCTTCAAGAGGACGCTGACGTGACTGCGAGGTGGCAGCGGCGACAGACGGCGTCATATTCTGGGTTCATCGCACATCATAGTGGTACGCAGAGGGCGCCGTACCAGATGCACGAAGCGAGCTGTTGTTACTGGGATTGCAGGCGAATTTATTGCCGGAGGAGCGCCCAGAAGAAGTACAGGCATGCGTAGTTTGTTGGGCATGGGGTGCGGCCATCGGGTGTGGGTGATACAAGAGGGATATGGCCAAGCCTCTGAGTACGGTGCGGCACTTGCTGAAGACGAAGATGGTTGCAATGTAGAGGGATAGGAGGATGTATGTGAGTATGGTGAGGGATGCGGGTACGGCGAGGGAGTTGGGCATGGCTGGGAATGTGGCCAATGGTACGCAGATTGCGGCGCCCGCTGCGCCGGGTAGCCCGTGTAGGCGCCGTTGAACCCGGTCTGCGTGTGCGACCGAGGAGGCTGTGGATGATCAGCTCAAATATTGCGAGAGACGCGATCGTATACGTACCTGCATTCCCGAAGTGCTAGGCCTCTGCGACTGATGAGACAGCGTCGTGGACTGACCTTATAATCCCGACGACTGCGAGGCCACTTGCGGCTGGGATGTCAAGCCATCGTTCGACGTGCTGTACGAGTTGTAGTACTGTCCCGGTCGCGACGACATAGCTAACGGAGGCGGGACGCAGAAAAAAATTCAGGTCCGTGTACGGGCAGGACGAGCTTTATAGCTGGATTTTATGATATTTGAGGAGCTCTACTGATGATAGGTGGCTACATGGTCCGAGGAACACGCCTCATGCTGAACAAGACGCGCTCTATGCGCAACGAGGAGGCGCGAACTCGACATTGGCGGTTGGGGCGAAGCGCGAGGATGGATCAGTGACGTCAGACAATGACTGAGGCGAGCGGGGGCGCGAGCAATGGCGGCGTACAACAATGCTAGCACAAGTCGAGCTTCTCGAACCTCAGAGAGGCCTTCGAGGCTCGAGTTCAACACTGACATGGTGGTAACACGCAAAAGGATCGAACATCAGATGGGTCCGACACGTTTCTGATCCGAGTCAAGTCGAGTTCGGACTCTCCTCCCTATTATCCAAAAACGACGGGCATTGCGGGCATTGTGCCTCTACCATGGCAATGACTGACGGTGCTATTGCCCAAAAGCTACACATGTTTGGTATGGAAAATATAAGTACAAGCATCTAAAGCCTGCAGTGCAGAAAAATTACAGGAAAGCGCGACGGGAAGCGCGAATAGGAGTTGTCGTCGCGCCAGCACGTCGCCTACTGGTTGCGAGGATGAGTGACAGGGTAAGCTAGATATGGCGGGAAGAGGGGGGAAAGGGGTTTGATACGTCTTGAGCGCATTTACACGAGCCGTAATGGTAGGGGAGGACGATTGGCTCGGAGTGGAAGTGGGTGATATATTCGAGGAGCGCAAGACGGACACGTCAGCCGTTGCGCGTAGACGCGCAGCCAGTAGGAAGAAAGGGAATGGGAAGGCGGCTGGTAGTGGACCGTGACGCGCCGACCGCGCGGGACGTGCATCGTGCGCGAGAGCGATCAGCCCCTTCCTCAACAAGTACACGTCCGAACGTGTCGCGAGGGATGAATGATGGTCGGCGAAAAGGCCAGTACGCGCCGTATAGCGCGCGCAGAAGCTGAGGAATAGGAGGGTGATGTAGAGTGTAAATGAGGCGGCGCACCCGACTGGGCCATCGTCGACAGCGGGGGTGTTTCGTGTGAGAGCGAGGAGGGTGGAACGACGCACTGTCACCATGGCCACCCACCGTGCCCCCCACGCCTCCGTATGCACGCTCCTACACCCTACATCTAGTCCCTACGCATGCCACGCGCACAGGACCGCTTACAGTTAGATCGTGGGTGGTCAGCATGTGCGGCGCGAGAGGGGGGTGGGGATGGGGTCCACACCAATGGGCGCGAGAGGGGGCGCGTGCCTTGCCTTCGCGAGAGAGTTCATTGAGGCGCTGTTTGCACCTAAGGCAATCTTCATCCGCCCTCAGACGTTGTCTGAGGGGGCGGGTCGATCGATAGCACTGCTGCGTGTGACGTCGTATCGTCCGCGTAGGCGCCCGCGGGTCATCGCGGACGCGTGTCAACTATGTTGCCCTCGTCGAAAATGAAGTGCGATCACGCACGTCCTCCTTGCCCCAATGTCGTCGCCGCGGCCCGTCCTTGCTACAGTGGCAGTTGATGGGCGTTCGAATCCGGAGAGAAAGAGGAAAGGAGTAGAAAAAACATGTGGGAGGGTTAAGATGCGTCAGCGTCACTGCTACGCCCCAATCTCGGTTTTCCTGGGCTCGAGAATCGACGAAAAGCCGGGGCGCGCAGACTGACGTGATGGTGGTGGGAAAGAAGCTGCCACGCTGTCCGGGCGATGTGTCACCTCGCGTGGCATCCCATCATCACATTGACCTCGCCCTCGCCGGTCATCCGTGGTGATGTGCTCTAACGAGCAAGGCACTCGAGCTCTTTCCCGCCTCGAAGCTGCTTCAAAGCTTACATGTGAAGCACATGGCCGTGAAGAAGACTGCGCACCCGGGAAGTTAGTGGTAGCTCGGGTATCCGACATTTCTTACGGCTTTCTCCCCGTTTCCAGTTTCCAGGCCAAGGGCTTCGAGAGCGAATATGAGCAATGTGAGTTTGAACCATAGAGCATCATTCCGACCACTCTCCTCATTCGTTTGCTTTACCATTCACTCCCTTCCATTCCCTCCTTTCTATCCCCTTCCTCTACTTTGCTGGATTCCATCTTCACTCTCGTTCCAATCTATCCTAGCTGTCCAATTTCACCTCGACTGTGAACCCTCCCTCCACATCTTCTGACCAACCTCGACCGAACCGATTTTTGATGTGGCGAGCTTGCGCGGTTCTTGCTTATTCCTTGTATCCCTACTACTGCTCTCGCTTGGAATGCGTTTTTCAAGATGTTTTGAGGACCAGGCAAGCGCGATGTACGTTGGTATCCTACCATTACTGACTGCTCCCTGAAGATTCTCGTCATATGCACCTGTTCCACTGCATATCCTTGTGCGGCATCGCTGTCAAATGGTGAGTAGCATTGCTTTGCCTACAATTGGGCTTTGCTAACTTGCAGCTTCCTCACAGCACGCTCGGACTCCCCAACCGCCTCGCCAATCGACATCGGCACTGCTGATTCCTCTTTCTCAAATAACTACTCTGTTTCTGATCGCGGTTAATTCTTTTGGGCTCACACATTCTCAGATCATTGTACCTTCACCACCGTAAAGTCCCGTCGCCCACCTTCCCGGACTCGCTGGCCCGGATAAGTATTAAGCTAAGCGCTTCAATACGTGGGTGAGTTATGACCGTGCTCTTGAGCTCACGACGGCCCTGCCTGACTAACTAGCCAGTCAGTACCGACTTGACACTGAACATCAGTATGTACGATTTCTGTGCTTCTGGACCCTCCACTGACCTTCTAAACGAGCCTATCCTCCTACTACCTTCTTCGACAAGCCCAAGACGTGACATCAAATACGGCAAGGACGAATACACACCTTTCAGCGCCACGTGCGACAAAGTCTAATCTAGTAGGAACGCATGCCTTCGCCACTCGAACTCGGAGCCGACACCCAAACGTACAGTGAGAGCTTCGCCCCCGCTCTTGGCCTCGGCGCCAGTCGCCCCAGCTAGCGCGCACGTCCGCGAGGATGGTGAGTACAGTATCATCGACACTGAATTGTCCCTGACCTGGGTTATATACTTTGACTGTCTCGATGGACTGCTGAACGCAGCTAAGACCGAAGCCGATGGGCGGCGCCTGCATTATTCAGGAAATGTGTGCAAGTCAGCGAGGACTCGACATCTTGAATACAGTACGTGGTGCCCATTGTGCTGTAGGAAGCGCACTCGCCTCGTTGTGAGAACTCGGCTCGCTTCCATGGACGACGCTTATGCGTCATAACCATGCGCCGCTTGGTGGCGCTGCGAAAGAGGCAAGGGAAAGTTTTACGGAATGGTGAGTACACATTTGTTCCAGGAATTCCCGATGCCAATCACTGTTCCGGGACTTATCCGCGCCATCAAGAGCTTGCACCGGCCGGCGAGAGCATATCGACGACGACCTACGGTACCCTCTAGCCGGGAGGGACGACGTGTTGTCGCAGTCTTTCCCCGACTACATCCCGATGCGCGTCATGAAAGGCGCCAGTAGAGGTGAGTATTCCGTCTGACGCGCTGTCTCCCAGCTCATCACCTTCTCTTTGTCTGGCTCTGCACCTTGGCGGCGCTACCGCCGCCGGCACAGAGTCTTGAAATCGACAATGACGCCGTGTACGCCCCCCGGCGCCTTATATGCTGCCGCGCGCCAGCTCGCGCGACCACTGCACACTGCCTCTGGACGAACCGGCTCGTATAGAGGCTGTTACAAGGGAATATCCACGTGCCATATTAACTCAGCCAGCTCGTCCCAAACTCGCACAGGGATAGAACACTTCAGGAATGAACCGAAGGTCACTCCTCTGCTGCTGCTTCATTGTAGGCGAGACTTTACCTCCTACATTCGCTCACCCCACGTTTCATCTCCGCTTACAGAGCTCGTCCAGAGAGCGGAACACGCTCCCTCGTTCCGTTTCTGGCGAGTCCACACGTTTCTGCCTCAATTTGACTTGCAAACCACTGGCGTAAGGCCCGGGACAAGCCATGCGAAGTATTGCGCACGGGTCGGCTCGCTTTACTGCATTGATGATGCGAATGTATTGATGATTTTGTTTGATATTGGACTGATTTCGCAGCGGTTGTCGTCGACATCTCAAGTGCGTCCCGAAGCGCTATGTGAGATCGTGTAAAGGTTAGGAAAACTCGGCGGGCATCACATGATGTGTTCACTGACTTGTCCCCCTTAGAAACATCCGAATGCGTGACAGCTCGCCAGGATATGAGAGGAGACACAGGCCGAACGAGGGTGGAACTATCTTCTCACGGGAGACTCGAAGTCGTGACATGGGACAAGATCATCTGCAGCAAGGACGAAGCACGCCTCAATATCGTGAATGGAACCTTGAAGGTCCCCCGGGGTGTAGAAATCGACGCGTACACGCTAACATCATCGCTCGAGGTGCGTTCTCTTGTAATCTCGAATCAAACTTGTTCCTGCCACTCGCATGGACGTTATTTCGACTAATTTTACTCATGAGCGACGTTGTACACCGACTGCATCATATGAACGCTCCCATATCCCGCGTGGCGGGACAGATTCTGAGGGATCTCGATCGGTTCAAGATGAGTTCGCTTGCTAGTCATTCCTGAGGATAATCTGCATTTACGAGTCGGTGCCGCAGACTTGCCTCGTGCCAGCATGTGAATCTGTACGGGCCTATCTCCCGCGAGTGGTACTAGATATAGCAAACGCAGTCACGCTGCCTGCGCCTTCAGGAAGTGTCGGACTGTTGTTCCAGATGCAGCTATTCGAGTCGTCCGAAGCCACTTATTGCAAATCATGGATTGCGACCCACCACCATGACCATAGCTTCATGCGGCGTGAGTGGGCGGGCCCATTAGTAGCAAGTCTGAGATATTAGAGCGCTGGAGCGTATACATGGGCATTGACGAGGGCTCTATAAATCCGCACTCTTCTGGGCCGTCTTTGAGCTATTTCACAGGTGCTGACTGCTGAGGGCGGCTAGAAGCTACTTACGTGCCGCTTTCTACTGGTACCGTAGAGAGGGCATAGGAAGTATACACAGCTATCACTGAAAGCGGGGGAGTCGGCACTGCGGGGATTGATTCAGTGATCAGCTTGTAGACTGCTTCGCGAGTGGCAGGGTCAGAGAATATTCAGCAGGCGGACCGGCCGCCTGGGCGCCACCGAAATGCATCTTCGGTCTGAGCATGTAAAATCACTGGTGATATGCGACTTGACCGCGTGGAGCCTGTGACGGCAGTTGTGACGCCTAGTCACGTGTAGATTCCCCGAACAAGAAGCGCCGTTGCTCTGTGCCGGTGAGTTGCCGTTGAGTTTGTGAGCCGCGCGCCTTATGAGATCCTCACTTTCGCGACGGCTCACCGACGCCCGCCGCTCGTCTTATACTCCTCTCCGAACTCAATTCAAGTCTCCCTCCTCTGTGGACTGTGCTTAGGCTGCGCAGAGCGCACAGAACGCTAGCGGCCGCGAGGTCCAACTAGCCACCATCGTTGATCAGGGCCACACTTGAGCGAAGATTACTCAATGTATTCAGGAAACAACGGGATGATAGTCTATGACTAGGATCTCGAGCTCAAAGGTGTCGTCATTCTCTTGCTGACCCTCGTCTTCGAACTCAGCATCCTTCATGTGCTCGTCTTCTGCATCGTCCTCTCCGTCTCTCTCCTCGTGACTTTCAATATCGTCCCTGCCTTCGTCCCCAGCATCGTTACTGCCCTCCTCATCCACTGGTATCACCATGCCGCATTCCTCACTATACTTGCTCTCCCAGCCCTCTTCATTCCCTCTCGCGCTAGCAAAGAATTCCTCCGCGCCATCTCCACGTAAGCGTCGATGTGCTCCGGAAGCGTCCGCAAGATCGCTCCTGTCATCTGGATCTTCATCTCCGTCCGTCACTGCTTGACTGCCTTCGCTGTCCTCGTACCGCTCCACACAACATTCCGTATCTATCAGTTGTTTAGGGCATGCACGGGAGGGCAGCAGGAAGGTACGGACCGACATGAATTCCTTCTGCATTATCCCCTGCACCAACGTTCAGCACGACAAAACATTAAATGCAAGAGACAACTCACAGAAATGGAGTTCTACCAGAGCCATTACCCCGCAGTGCGTCTGAAAGAGGACCTCGATGTGCTTCCTGATGACTTCCTGCCAAGCACGAACTGGCCCTAAGATAGGCGTCCGATCCCTCACGACCTCGCGTATCCAAAGTACTATCTTGATCGTGCAAGAGGCTGGAAGGGTGTCCTGAACGAAGCGTGTCCATAGCGCGACGTTGAAAGCTCTGTCCAATCCACGGACCTGCTGCCATAGTGTATCGTCGCCGTGTCGGTACGAAGGCAGCCAGGCGCTTTTCGTGATCACTGTTGCCTTACTTTCGAGTATGAGGAGCTGTATGGGCGCGCCCGCACCGACGGTCAAGTCACGCGTGAGTCTCTCAGCTGCGTGCAAATGAGTCCGGCGCCATTTGGATTCCGTGCCCAAACATATTCGAAGCAACGCGAGATGAGGGAGGAAGTGGGGAGTTTCTGACACTGATGACGACCCATCGATTTTCGCCAGCGGCCCCAATTCTGTGAACATGAGTTGGAGCATTGAATCCCAGGTGGGGGGAGGCATTTTACATACCGACGACGTCCATCAAAGCTCTCAACTCGATATGGAACTCCAGAAGTGTGTTTCCCGCCTGAGGCAAGAAGCGACCAAAGGACACCTTCCCTGGGAGGACACGCTCAGGAAGATAAAGAGATTTTAGCGACGGCAGGCATTGAGGGAGCAGACAATCCAAATCATGTGCGTCGACACCTCTGCCCAAGACGACTTCCTCTAGATGTAGCCAGGTAAAGGGCGATGTCATCGTATCGCTGTACGTTTGGTATACGCAACTGTCGTAGAGCACGAGCCTACGTAGGGATGGGGCCAATACAAGCGCTTGCCGGAGATGCCGATTGTCGTCGAAGTCCACTGCGAGTTCGAGTTGCCTGAGAGCAGGAGCTTTGCGGAGCCAGGAGCACAGTGCCCTGTACGTCACGTACACATCCTGTCCGTCGGTGGACTTAAACAGGATAGTCTCCAATCGAGGAAGCGATGCGGTTATCGATGCTGTCATACCCGCCAACCAAGGGTCATGCAGAATGACCTTCTGCGCATCGGGCAGGATAGCGGGGAGGGCACGAATGGAGCGCTTGTCTTGTGCACGAATGACGATACGATGGAAGAGAATCGGCTTGGAGATACGCCGAAATGCTAGAGACGTCGCCGCAATGCTACAAAGAGCCGTACGGTCAGTCTCATTGAGTAGCAGGGTCCATATTTCCGTAGGAAACCAGTTCAATCCTAATGGAAGAATGAGCGAGCCTAACAGCAATCATGGTGGCGTGCTTACCGCTGTGCATGGTGAGAAAGGACTGAGGTGAACGTAAGAGGAAAGCTTATGGGACACCTCAAAGGCGATGTGAAACCATCCCTGACTTCCATTTGATCGATCAACGATCATATCTCTGTGGAAAGTCATGGACGATTGTTGCCCGAAAGATAGTAGCACACCAGATCGAATAGCTCGAAGGCCGGTCCGCCCAACAATGGAATTGTAGCGCCGCGTGCTATGATATGCGAAGGTAAGCGTCCATACTCCCCACCTCTGGTCTGCCTAATTTAGAACGTGAGAATCGACCGCCACATTATCCTCGTGGGTCCTTGTTGGCTCGCCTTGTTGACCTGAGCGGGCGCGTACAAGTAGATACAAGTATCGATGTGCGACTGTCCATGTTGACACGATGAAAGGGTGTGTATAACATATATACTAGCAAAGAAGTAGTCAGGTGCAGTACGCTATTGGTGCCACGTGTGAGGTTAGGACTCTAGCCGTAGGACCGCATGCTGAACCTCCTTCGCCAAACGAGACGAATGTACGTCATCTCGAGCTCTTCAGTATCATGGCAGAGTATGACATTACCGGTTACCTGATTTTTTAAATCGCATCGACCCGCAGTTGCTCCGGCAAGGAAAGGCCGACAGGAAGCATAAGCTTCCCTCGAGAGAAAACCAGCGCTGGCTGTCATCCACGGGCGATAATGGATAACTGGGATCATGCATGCCTGGCCGCCCAGCACATGTCTACTTTTTATGATCCGTTCTGGAAGGTCGGGCGATCTCAAATACCGACAAGATGGCATGAGACAGGTAAGCAGTCAATGTGACAGTGAGAGCGTGAAGGATGAGTCCGGACTCCAATGCGCACTACGATCACGTGTAGACTGCCTCGCGAGCGGCAGTGCGGAAGGCGAAGTAAGGGACCTAAGTTTATAGCGCAGACGACGATAACGGCGATGATATTCGGTCTTACGGGTGGAGAGAGGGACGCACTAGCGGTTGGAAGATAGATTTTGAGCACATAATAGCGAAGGATGCTGGAAGATCGTGCGCTTCAGCAGGCTAGGTGCAGTCCAAGGGGGCTTGGCGAGGAGCCGGGAATAGGTGGCTGGCGCTAGCTATCTGGCTTCTCGCGATCATCGTGACTGAGTGATGGGTATGAGCAACCTTACGAGGGAGAGAAACCCACGACAACGGCTGTCTCATAAGCACAGTGTGTGTACTGCGTACACCTGCAAAGGCCCTTACAAGCTTGATCGCAGGGCTGTTAGCGGTTCGGGATGCAACGTTGGGGCGGCTTGAAGCGGATGTGTCGTAGAGGACCGCACCACGCGCGAGATAGCAGCGCGGGCACTCATTCAAGGATAGAAGAGAGATTTATTCGACGGGTATCGAAATAGTTTGTGTTGGAGTCAAGAGAAGAACTCTACGGTGCGTCAAACACCCATACAAAGGCTCCCTTATGTACCGTCAGTCATTGATGGCCGGACGAAGCGCAAAGTGCGTACTAATGGGTGATAGTCAACTTGATGAGCTTTATCGCTAAGCGATACCCGCTAGATCTGCTCGACCTGCTCCTCGCACCACTTCCAGAGCTCGCGCGCGAGCTGCTCATCAGGCGCGAGTGCCCCTGCGCCTTGCCGGGCCGCGCCCAAGGCATGAGATACTGATGAAGAGCGTGAGAACGATGAAGAAGGGGACAGGAAAGCGTCGAGGCAACGAAGAAGCACTCACTTCTCCGCCAAGGTTTACCGCCTCCGGGGCCGTTCCCGCATAGAGCCGCGTGAGTGCGCCAAGCGGCTGCGGGAGGAGGAAGGGGCGCTGCCGTGTTGTCAGCGTATTTCCATAACGGCGGGGCCAAGAACGCATCGGTCAAAGACAAGCAAGCTCACCATGAGCGCCACGGCAAGCTTCGGCAAATGCCGATAGAGCTCGCTGTCGAGGTTGCCGGGGTTGACGGCGATGGAGACAATTCCCTGGTCGCCGTACTGGCGCTGGAGCTCCGAGGCGATGAGAATGTCGCCCTTAAGGCATAGTCAGTAGTCCGCATCCTAGACTTGTCGGCCGAGGAGCTGTATGAGCGACGTACCAGTTTGCTTTGGAAGTACAAGGTCTGAGTCCACTTACGACGACGACGAGGGCTGTCGCGCAGAGTGCCACAGTCGATACGGCCGGGGCGGTGACCGATTGACGACGTAGTGATGACGTGAGCCGGTTCCGTTGATTGGACTTCAGTCCCGGCTGGAGGAAGAAGGGCCGGGAGAAGAAGCTTGGTAAAGTAGAAATGCCCTAGGGGAGACAGCCGTCGGAAAGACGCTCCATATCTCTATCGACGACTTACCCAGGACGTTTGTGCCACATTGGAGGTCGTAGCATTATCTAAGAATCAAATAAGCAAAGTGACCTTGGCAAAGGTTGGCGCGACGCTCACCATCTACAGTGCATTGGTCGACCGGAGCCATCATGACACCCTAAGCCAGTGACCCCAGGTCCTGCGTAAAAGAGAAGAGCCGAGCACGCACGCGCTGTTGAACAAGATATCGAGGTCGCGTTCTTTGCCGAGAAACTCTTCAGCAGCCGCTTTGATAGCGTGCAAGTCGGAAAGGTCGAACTTGAGGAAGCGTGCCTCCTTGCCAGTGGCCTGGCTCAGAGAACACTTAGCAGGCGAATCGGTCCCCGGGGCGCGTCTGAGTTGCATCATCGTCCTGTGAATGCAAATGCTCATGGGAAGTCGCCTCCACTGACGCATGCACTTGCTTGGAAGACTGGCGATACTACGATGACGGAGATCGGGCTGACGGTCCTTGTGACCAGGGTCACGTGTAGATTTCCCGAACAAGACGCCCCGCCGCTCTGTGCCGGTGAGAGCCGCGGGCCTGATGAGATCGTTACTTTCGCGACCGCTCGTCCCCTCCCACCAGGCGTGCTCCATCTCTATATCCTCTGTACATGGTTTTTGGACAGCGGCGCCTGCTTAGAGGGAAGACTATGTTAGAGACAGATTGCGACCACTGGTGCGTGACTAACATCGCTCTTCATTCCCTTGCTCTAGCGCCCGGTACCTTTCTACAAAGAAAGCTACCCAACCCCGACCGTGCTATGCTGGCTGGACTGCTCCCTGCGAGACGAACACAGTCATCTGCATAGCCTAGTTCGCGCGCTGCTGGCCGCCGTCCTTCCCATCAGTCTCATCCTTGTCGAGACTACCTTTCCTTTTTAATGCAGGGCCGGCGGCATCTGCTGCAGCCTGATTCCATTTCCTTTGATGTATCGTTCCGCACGTCGGCTGATCAACTTCTGACCCAGTCCAGCGCAGCATGCCTGTCATGATGTCCTTGGGAGCTTTCACCATACGCGAGAGACGAGACCGTTGCGTTGGTGCAATGACTGCCCCTATTGTGCGCAGGATAGGTGCTCATTGTTATTGCCGGGGGTGTGCACTGGCACGCCGGCGCCCATGCGTGATGCGCACCGATGTCTGCCCCGTAAATGAGGCGCTTCCCGTTCGAAGTACACTTTCAACCAAACGTCGTGCATGTACCCCACGCCACACATCCACTACCCATCTCGATCGCTTCAAATCGCGGCGGCGTGAGTGTCGCCTCCTCGCAAATGGCCGTAAATGGCTAGCACGTTGGGCGGCCACGTCGGAACGTGGCTTTCCGCCTCTCCTACAACCGTATCACGACCGTCCTCCCCGCCATCTCTTCTTGCGCAACAGCATGTGGGACGCCCGCGCGGCCCCCTCCCTGCTGAGGTTGCGGTGTCATCGCGCTACATGTCAGACATGGCGATAGTCTCGGCTGAGCTCCAAGAGCGGATCGGATCCCTCGACTCACATGTCCACAAGGCAGGTTCCCGAGTGAGTCTGTCCCGCCTATACGCTCTGACCATCGGAAAGTGTTTGCTACGCATTACTTCATCAAGGCGAGCAAGGGAACGAGTGTTGGGAGAGCAGCTTTTTGAGTCGAAAGCATCGTCGGCACCCTACCCGGGCGCGACGGGAAGACCATATACCTTGCGCGTGTGGACTTGCATCTCATTGCCGGGTGCAAGGTCGTCTGATATGGACACCGACGCGCTCAAGCTGCTCGTCAACTCACAGACCTCATTCATAAGGAGGCTCTGTGGTCCCTTCGCCCCGTCCAGCGCTGCCGACTACCGCCGGTCTGCCTCCGTCTGCCGCGGTATGGGGCGACGGGACGCGCCAAGTTGTCGCGCAATATCTACTTCGCGCTGCGCGGCCTTCCTGCCTCTCTCTTCCGCTCCACGTGTACCGGTCCGCCTGTAGATCCTCCCCTTTCTCTGGCGCCCCTGCTCAGTCATTCTAATTCTACATCATCCGCTGATTGATGTCTCCACCCATCAGGTCGGCCACCGTGGGTGAGTCTATGCGAGATTCGTCTGAGGAGAAATACCGTTTGCTGTACCAGTGCTGGCGTGTACAATTGTAGGGAAGACAAAGCCGTAATAGGGCAAGTGGATCGGTCTGGGGGAACCAAACTCAGTGGCAGGAACAACGTGTCATGTACTTGTAGCGCGTCCAGATAGCATTTTCTTCCATCTAATCACGCTCTCAGTCACTCGTCGAGTCCACACGTGAGGTTAGGCCAACGCGACTCTGCCCTGAACACAGCGGAACGCGAAGCGCTCGACTACGTGACTGGTAACTAGAGGTCAGAACGGCGCGCCACTGCGTGTACTGTAGGAACTCACCGGGAGTGCGAGAGGTCAGAATGCTGACCGATCTCGCACCCACCGGTCTTATAAACGATCGAAAAAAGGATCGAGAAAATAGGAGTCGAGGGACTCCGAGACGCGAGTCACGAAAAGGGCGGACCGGGCCGCAGACCGCCGAGGGTGGCGCGCAGTTCGAGTGAGGCTCGCAACACCAGACGGAAAGGGAGACAGGCCATGGGTCTCGCGCGGGCGAGCAGACCGTCGGTGGTGAGATGGCCCTGAGGCCGTGCGCTTGAGGCGTGATTAGACTTGAGTAAACCATCGTTTAAACTCGATTAACTCTTTCTCTGTGCAGCTGACACATAATCTATTTATCCCTCTTCATGTATTCATGCACTGCTTGACATTGAAAATCTGGCGCAGGGATCGAACTCGTCCTCCCTACAAACATCAGAATTCGAGGGCAAAGCAATTGATGCGCTTCGCACATATGTAAGTAGGCATAAATCTGGCATGATAAAGCGGTACTTAAATCAGGAGCTCGTACGTCGAGTCCGTGGCATCCAGGATACGGGCTATTCCACCCGTCTTCAGCAACTCACGGCGTATTGCTACGCCACCAGCTCCGCAGGTGCTGGAACATTTGGACCTGCTCCGCATGCGCGCCGCGGCTTCGGAGAACTTCGAAGTAATATACAGGCGAGATTTGTTCTTCTCAAGTTGTATTGGCGTCCAATACCTCCTCCTCCTCAAGCTAATCATCGGCCGGGATTCCGCCCCCTGAGCGGTCCAACAAGTCTGTGTCTACATTAGTACAGCATACCATCTGTATCTCTGCATACAATGCTCATCTATGACGGAGTAACTTCAGTGGAAGTCGAGCGCAAGTGTCTCTCTCCCGCAGAAGAGAAAATGCGCAAAAGACTTCCCTTTCCTTGTTGAGAAGCAGACCGCACAAGCACCGGTGACACCGGTATTCCCTCTACCTGATATATATGAGGGTTACCCAGGAGCACAGGGCCGAGGTCTCTTTGACCTACACCTAGGCGTGTCTCATGGTCTGCGACAGATGCCATTTGGCTCAAAGCTTATGTGATAGTAATGCAAGGGACACGATACCAAGCTAGGCTATCCGACTGCAACATTGCGGTAGTCGAGACTAGGGAAGTAGTCCACAATACGGATGGTTTCGTAATCAGGTTGTTCCTCCTCGCTTTCGTCCTCAACTCCATCGTTAAACCATGTGCCAAGTTCTCGACGAGATGGATACGTGTCTTGATTCAAACTTGTTCAGCCTATGGCAATGCGAAATATGCAGCCTCGCCTCACCTAAGGACCTGGAATGGCATCGCCACGTCTGCAGACGGGTGCTCGCGTCGCATTCTACTAATGTCGCGCATCAGTAGATTTCGACCGGGGTAGACATGCAGATGTACCAAAAGAAAGGGCCACCACTGGGGTAATACCAGCACATTTCTGCATACGATATCGGACGGTCTCGCAGACCGCATCCGGCCAGTTACGGGGCGGCCCTGCCACAAGCATATCCGAGGTTGATAACTCTCGCACTGTGAGTAAGAGCTCAATGTTGCACTGAGCGGGTAGTGACTCCTGGACAAATCGCGACCAGAACCGTCTATTCATGGTTTTATCGAGCCCACGTACGTCTTGCCAACGGTCGTACTTGCGGCTGGGAGCAGCAGCTAGAGTTTTGTTGACACCGACGGCAACCTTGACCTCCAAGGTAAGCAGTCGTATCGGAGCCTTGGCAAGCAACGTGAGGCCGAGCGTCAACCTCTCCACTGTGCGAAGCTGTCCAGAGCGATTGGCTCGGTCTCCGTTCAAAAGAACTCGTAGGTGCCGGAGGGAAGGAAGGCTGATGTTACAGGTGAGTGGCACCATCCTCGTCATTGAATCCAAGGGGTACCCAACGGGCCCTGATCCGATGCTTTAGTTACTTCGCCGGCCACGGCTATGCGGATTGCTCACCCATCATGATCAAAGCAACAGGCAAGTCCACGTGGAGATGCGATAGGGTGCTTTGCGAGGCAGCGAGCAAGCGATCGAGTGAAGATGGGGGTGGAAGAAGGAAATAATCGATGAGGCGCAGGGTCTTCAGGGCAGGGAAATGATTTCCAGGTGTTAGGCCCTCGACGAAGGCGAGTTCCACGCCTTCTCGGAAGATCAGTTCTTCTAGTTCAGGCCAACTGCAGGACGGGCATCCCACGACGGCCCCGCCGATCGTCCACGTGCGTCCATTGATCACAACGAGCTTGCGTAAGCGGGGAACCAAGAGTAGCGCCGACACTAGATCGCGCCTGTGCATACGAGCAAGATCCAGAGTGAGGTAGCGCAAGCGAGGGGCTGCATGAAGCCACAAGACTAAGGCCAGGTGGTCATCTCCGGGGGCATCGAGATCAATACCAGGCGCAAATATCAGAGTCCTCAAACGTGGCAAGGTTGAAATGAACAGCATCATCGTAAGAGAGCAGTGCAAGTCTCGAAGCTCGACTGTGCATGCCATGGGGAGGATTGAGCGGAGTGCATGGAGTGAGCGCTTGTCATCGTCTTCGATCGTGATGTTTTTGAACAGGTTAGGCAGACCAAGCCTTCGAAGTGCTGAGGACGATGCCGCAAGTTGACAGGCACTATCACGATCGGCCTTTGCGAACACGATGCTCCATAGTTCTGGGAAGAGATGGACAGGCGCTGAATCTACTAATAAGTTGAGGGTTGTTTCCTGAGGCAGATATTGGAGCTCACTGGTTGTCATCGGGCAGAAGAGGTGATGATGGTTTGTGAAAGAGCCTTTCAGGCGCCTTTGAGAACCGGGCCGCCAAGCGGAAGGCGCACTCATTGTGTGACCCAAAGGTCACGTGTCAGTGACGTCGATGCATTGAAGCCGTAGTTCTGTCTCAGGTGACTCCCCTCGTACATATAAATCACAGGGCCGTTGCACGGCAGGGACCGCTACCATTCAGAGTACAACAAGGGGATACAGTGGATTAGCCCTCTTTTGGGTTTGACACCCTTCCCTTGCACAAGCCGTAGCGAGCGAGTGATTTGCATGTTTTCCTCATGAGACGCACGGCGAATTCCAGCACATCTTTATCACCATGTCAAAGTACTCCCTCGTAAAAAAAGCGTCATTCGCACGAAAATGCGAGCTGGTCAGCACAGAAAAAATTTACAACTATTCCAAGGCAGCGAGACTGCGGCGACCCTTCCTTCCCCTGATCCCACACTGCATGCCATCGCGGGACGTTTCTGTGCTAGCAGAGATGCTTTGCATGACTGTTCTCGACGCACCTCCACAGTACTGGTCTCGCACACCTGCTGTTCCTCTTCAGTGTGTCTCGACGTCGGTGAGCTCCACAGGAAAGGCACGGGCCCCAGTGAGATCGCGTGCCGACGCGATATTGAGGCGCATCTCCGAGATTTCGAGAGTGCACTTTTCAGTGCAGATCTTCTACCCTAGAGCGCTGTGAGCTAGCGATGCTTGGAAGGCAAAAGGCAGAAGGCGCTGCCAGAGCTCCGTGACGGTAGATCTCCTTGACAGGACGCGTCCTCTGCTCGGTCCCTATAGGAATTCCAGCCGGAGGCATTGAGAGTTCCCCGCGCGGCGTTAATCTGGTATAGCGTCAAAAGCCAACAGAGCGTCGTGGAGAATTGAGGTGAGTGGAGAAGCCGCCTGCGGCGAATGCCGAGCTGTGGACGACCCCAACATGCGCATTGCACGTGATAGCCCTCAGAGTCTCCGCCAAGAGCGGTTTTGCGTTCCGTCGCCAAAACCCACTACCGTAAATGATAGCGGGAAACTCTGGAAGGGTGTATAACGGCAGGGGCTGCTACCAATTTGACACCGTCAATCTTGTTCACTTCGGACTCCGGCAACTTCAGACAAGGGATCCGTGCCCCTCACAAGCTTTCTCGTGCCCGAAATCACGGTTACCGGTATCGCCAGCAACGCCGCATCTCACTCGGCCTCTTCGTCGTATCCATGTCTCTCTTGACATGCCCATCCCGACAACAACATGATCTACGCTGCTGTGAAACATACTCAAGGCGTCGCATCTGACGGTGCGTCAGTGCCCACTCACACGAACGTCGTCTAGTAGGCCCTGGATCCTCCCCCCGGCCCCGTGTGGCGTCAATTTCCCGCCTTCAAAGGAAGTGCTCCGCGCACTGACCATGCATATTCAATGCTTGTCGATACCACTTGTCCCAAGCACCGTTGGGCCCACTGCAATATAAATCTCCCAAGAAACTCAAAGCAGCAACATAGAAATGGACTTACCATCTAGTGTAGCATTCTAACTTAGAGTTAAGTTCCCCCTCGCAATTCATGCGCGTCGGGCGAGGTCTTAAACGGTATCCGCAAGCTTTTCGTCCATTCACCGTTGCAGATAGGAAGTGACTGTGGCCCAGAACGAACAGGGCACACTCTTGCATGCGGAAGACGAACCCCGACATTTACATGGATTGTCAATTCAGCATGTAATGGTATACGGGACGCTTCATTCAGTACGGCAGCGCGCAGCGAGCAGGGTGTGACAGGGGATGGGCAAGTAGTGAGACTCAAGAATGGTGGGGATCGCATCAGGTAATTCACACGTGACCACCCGTGATAATCCAGACTCAGACTCAATCGCCCAGACTCACTGGCTCTCACCTGTCGACGGCATTCAAGCTGCGCAGGAGGCGCCCAACTCAGAAGCCAACATCTCACTCAAGCTGATGACGGACGTCGACCCACAAGACGGCAACATGCGACCCTGGCCACCTTGGCGAGCTTCTTTTTGCTTCGGGTCTATGCATCTTCTCGACACAGCAAGCAGCCGCATTTGCAAGGCACACTACGCTACCGGAGCGCCCCTCGACTGTTGACTCTATAAGTGAGAGTTCTCCAGAGCGGTTGTTGTCGGCATCATAGGTTCCCGGCTCCAGGGGAGATCATCGTCGCCCTCAGTCAGCGTCGATAAAGTGTGGATTGTGCCACTTGCAGTTGATGCGCTAACAGAATGCTTTCATCGCCTTGTTGCCCAACCCTCATTCCTCGTGCGAACCTTCATCCAGATCTGATCTCTCGTCCTCCAACCTCAACCCTCTAGCGACGTGCCGAAAATCCAATTAAGATTTGTGAGTTCGTTAAGGTCCGTGGTTGGGCCCGACATTGGTTTTTGGAAAGGTGACCTATCTTTGATTGGCCCAAGACTGGCCTCCTCTGTCACTTTCTGAGGCTCCTGTTGGTAGGCCCGCTGAGCTACAGTCCATCTCTCTCCTATGCATGTCACGGCGAGGGCTCCCCACGAATTCTGCGTGGACAAAGGAGGGAGAACTTCATGGCACCCGCATCTGAGGTGCCGCTGAGTTCCCCCGACGTCCCGCCGACGTGCGCGAGATGTACGCACAGAGCGGGAGACATGGCTCTGAGGTGAGGGATTGAGAAAACCGGGGGACTCGGCGTTAGTGTCCCTTCTCTCGTTAATCATCCCCCGCCCTCCGCCGCGCGACTACTGCGCGCACTCTCCGACATGCTATTCAGCCTGCTCAAAGACCCTGGCAACGCAAGCTGTTGTGATCCCGTCATGAATGCCGACTGAATTCGTGGGGTCTAATTTCCAGCGCGACCATTGGATGGAGGGATGCCCACGAGCTTGCTACGGGGAGTTTCCGAGGAGGATGAGGCGGATTCGGGCGGTGGGGCTGTCCCTGCTTCAGTGACCGCTTCGATGTCGTCGGTCGCAAGAACAGCATTCTCTGACTTGATGTCTGCGGCGCGCGCGATGAGCAGGTAAAGGGATCAACACAGCACGTCGCGCGCACGAGTGTGGATGAGGCTGCAGTATTTGTGCTGTGAATTCGAGCCCGAGGAGGACTTGCCTCGCGGTCTGCTTGACGAGGTGCATCAAACCACCTCTGTTCGTGGCGACGAATGAAGCCGAGAGAGCTCTCGCCTTGGACCTCGAAGACTATGCCAGCGTGCGTAGCATTAGGCTCTGCGGGCGCAAATGATCGAGGAAGCCAAAGAAATAGTAGCTCCCAGGATAGGTGTCGGCGGGGGAGGGGTAACCGGGTTCGGGATGGGATTTATGCGCAGCAACAGCCGGATCACGTTCAGCGCTGTCTCGGTGAATCGACGATAATGAGGGACGTGGTGCTGCTACCTGGGGGGAAGGTGAGTGACGTGCACGCGATCGAGGGGGTGATCACGCACTGAGTGTCCTTTGCGAACCAGACGGTCGAAAAGTGACCTCAGCCGAGCTTGCACACGATGAGGTGGCGGCCGTCAGAGAATGGTGATGGATGTAGATGCGGTAGTAGCCGCCCTGGCAGTAGTCGGCGAAACCTTAGTCTTCGCTGATGGTGGGGGCAGAGCAGGGTAGGCGGACTCAGAGTCCAACGTAAGGGAAAGGCGAGGTAGGTTGGTGGTAATTCACTGTGTCTGGGTGTAGTTCAGCGCCTGGATTCAGAGCAAATTCTGGGGGATGACTCACTTGTGGGGCATAGGATGTGGGGTAGTCGCGGCGCTAGTTGCAGAAAGACCGCGTTGAAGGGTGAAAGTCGGGCGGAATGTGCGAGGCAGAGCCCGATCTCAATGTTGAGTGCGAGCAGGGTATGTACGAATGGAGGAGACGACGTGGTATGGCCTGAAACGGATGTGGTTGAGGAGCAAAAGGCGCGTGGCGAATAAGGTCAACCAGGCATCGAGTTGGAGTCGCTCCTGCTACTGTGGCCTTCTTCCCCATCATCGCTCTTACCCTCAAACAAGCTGGGACTTGTTCAGCTAGAGAACGGGCGCGTCAGTGGGACGCAGTCGTTTTGAATGCGTCGATTATACAACGTGTCCTTTCCCTCTATCGCCCTCATCTCACCACATCTCCTTCCTCTTCATTGGAGCCAGCGAACTATCTGATATCGTCGCGGCGCGTGTTTGTGGTCGACTCAACGATTTGAAGCACGCGTCACCGCGAGGCATTGATTTAATTATGTGTTCCGTATACACACATGCCATACGGCTTTCAATAGTGTACGTCGCGCTTGTGGAACACTCGGTTGAGGAAGGGGGCTAAATTGTCTTGGAGGGGAAGAAGGCGCGTGCGACGTCGCTCAGCAGGCACGTGTAAACTGCCCAAGCGGTAGCACTGAGGCATGACTGTTCTGGGATTCGAGCCATGTCACGTCCTGGATTTATGGAGCTGACATAGCCTCTTGCTGCCTTGCTTGCAGGGTACATAGGATGCCTGCGCGGCTCAGCAAATGATGAGAGGTAGTGAGTATTGCAGTCCTGTGACGACCGTATCACGTGTAGATTACCCAATGAGGTATGCCGGCCTGTCCTGACCGCGCACTCACTGCGCCTTGACTGGTAAGTACAAGTCCGACAGCGCCAAGGCGTCAACAAAGCTCAGTATCCATAGTGTCTTTGGGATCTAGATGTTTGGTAGACAGGCACCACCATGGGTCGTAACCGTTTTTCGTGCGGCGCTAGCGAGTTTGTACGGCGTCGATGAGGATGTGAGCAGGAAGGAAGCCGAGTGCGAAGTAGTCGAGACCTCCGAAGGCCCCAACATGCGATGTACACGTGGCAGTCCACAAAATCCGTCACTCTCGGCCAAGCGCGGTTTTGCGTTCCGTCCCCAAAACCCACCACCATAGATGGTAGCGGGAATGATCCGACCGGTTGGTCTACAATCATCGCCCGGCCCTTCAGTGCTCAGGACATAGGCAGGGAGAACTCATGCTTTACGACTTAGGCTCACGCGGGGAAGGCGAGAATACAAGGCGATGCTGATGAGGGACTCAGAAGAGTCTTCGCTCCGTCTCGGAGACGACGTGTACATACTAGTACATGAGTATCGAGAAGGCTATAGACGTGTTCTATAATCTCTGAGAAAGACTGGAAGACAAGGGAAGTACACGAACAGGATAGAAGAAACTGCGAGATCAGTAAACCTAATTTACAAACAGACGACTCATGTGTGGAGGCTATCTAATCGAGAAGCCATAGCGGTCACTGTTAAAGTTGTCACAATACAGGCGGTGGTGCGCCTCAAATTGCGGCGATCCGTCTAGAGTCGCTATACTGCATGCCGGCCCTGACTGATGGCCTGTCACTGACCTACAAAGCATCGCCGCCATTGCGCCTCCCTACAGTCATCCCCATGACATCTATCCCCACGAGGGCGTACGTTCACGCTCTGGTTTGTTATTCATATCGTGACTGGATTTGGCACGGTATGTACTACCCTCCCTCCGACCCCATTTACATGTTACTCGCGCCAGCTGAGTCTCTATCTCACGTCCAGTCGCGCGCTGTCTGTTCTCCAGAAATCTGTGTACGTGGCTTTAACTATCATCCCATTCAAGTTTGGTCTGCTCAAGCAGTGGCTGCATCGCAGATGAGCGTTTTTAGCAGCGGCGACTAGCTTGCCCATCAGACTTACTGACTCGTGGGGCAATTTACACGTATACTGCTCACTGAATCACTGTCCGGAAACTGTCAGGACTCATCGCCAGAGCGTGACAACGCCCATGATCCTACCGTCTCAAAAGTTGGTGCATACGCTATACATTCTCTTTACTCGGATGTCAACATCACTGGATTGATCTATATCTCTCCAGCACCAAGAGCGTACGATTGCAAGAAGAGCTTCGAGACGTAGGCTGGTCCCTCTCTACACGCCGCGCTTCATCCTCCAAGTCCTCCTTACCATCTCCGCAATACTGGCGCCTTCATTTTCCCATGGGTGATAGACATCAGCCAACTGCAATGTGGCGATAACGCACGCTTGGGAAGTACTCCGTAACGCATATATCGTCGTAAAACTGTTCTTCCTCCGCTGTATCGAGGTCGTCTTCCTGATTGGCGCCATTAAAATCGTATGCATCTGCACACTGCCGTGAGGTTCCAGCATCGATCATGAAAGGTCGTAGCGTACCAGTGACAAATGAGGTCAATACAGAGATGCCAGCATATTCGTTCAAGCGAGACGTGACCAGCTGGGCAAGTCCTACCTGCCAGTCACGGTGCGGACCTACCGCAACCGTGTCCGGCTTCAGTAGCTCGCAAAGCCAAAGCATGACCTCGACCGCGCACCCCCGAGGCAGAGCCTCTTGTTGGAAACGCGCCCAGAAGTCCCTGCACAAGAACTCATCAAGTCCGTGCACATCTTGCCACTCATCATCTTCGCGATGGCAAGCAGCGACGAGCAGAGTCCTGGTGACCACAACCGAGACTCTAACGCACAGCTCAAGATGGCGTACGGGTGCCCCGACCGCAACTATGAAGCCGCGCATGAACTTGTCGATGGCGGTGAGATGTTCCGAACGATCCTTGGGTTGGCCAACATAGATCCGGACACACGAAAGGTAGGGGAGGATGCTTCGATTCGTTTCTCGCAAGATAACGACGGCAGCTGAGTGATGGTCAGTGATTGTGTGGGTGGTGTAACAATGCGTACCATGCGTACCAGTGACCTTGGACACTGCATCTATATCAAGGTGCAAGCGCGTCAACGTATTCTTCGTTTTGTACAATAAGCATCCGAGGGAGCATATCAGTGGGAGTGACCAGTCCGGAACATATAGGGTCTTTAATGCCGGAAAGGGGTCGTCGGCGGACAGAATGTTGTCCAAGAGAGCAGGGTTAATGTCGCGCGCGAAGACTATCCGCTCAAGGTGAGGCAGACTGAGTGATGCCGGAGCACTGCCGTTGAGGTGCGTCCCGTAGAGATATTCATCATGCATGATAAGGACGCGCAACTCCGGGGCTAGGATGAGTGCGTTCAACAGGTCGCTGGCCTCCGGAAGATTGACGGCCAACTCGAGACGCTTCAGCGAAGTAGCCGCGCGCAGCCAGGACTGAAGCACCAGGTTGACGATTGTTATGTCATGGTACTCTCTTTCAGTGTCGACCCCATAGACCAGGGACCTCAGTCGAGGGAGCTGAGAGGTGAATAATGTGGCGTCCAGGGATGTTCGAAGATCGAAAAGACAAATAACGCGTGCATGCCGCAAGATGGGTACGAGAGCGCGGCTGCACCGTTGCTCATGTCGCCTTACAATGATCTTGTCGAACAGGGTATTTTGTGAAATGCTTCGAAGGGTTCGACAGGATGAAGCAAGGTTGCACGCGCTGTCCCGATCAGCCATGGTGAAAATGGATGACCACAGTTCCGTGGCGAGGCCTTTTGGTACTGAGTAAAGTCAGTGAGATTGCGGAAGCTATGAGTACAGGGGCCCACTTTCACTCATCAGCTCGAGCAAGGAGGAAGTCGTAATGAGAGAATCTGGGACAAAGGCTCCTCAGCCCATCGCACGGGCCGTAATTGCCGGTGACAGTGATCGACCGAATAGTATCACTGTAGATCTTGGACAAAATACACCCTTCTCACGCACAGAATCGCGTGAAAACTTACGATTTCCTTACGCTTTTGCGGGACGGACGTTGAGAAAGCAGGTCTGTTGCCTGAAAGCTCATGCACCTCAGACTCACTTGGTGCGTGAACGTCATATGGTTATAGATCTTGGACAAAATTCGTGAGTACTGACTCACGTCGAGACGCACGATTGCGTGAAGACTGTGACACCCCATCTTCACGCACCCCGCGAATGCCCCGAGGCTCACGATGGTGACGCTCATCACGCGGCAACGGATCAGGGCCGTTTATCTCTGATCGGGACTTGCCGGTCTTGCATTGGGCGACATCCTGTGCAGCCGTGTAGCACAGAAAGCGCAAAAGAGAGCATAGTTGCGTATATATCTGAGATGGAATGCCATTCTCAAGGCTTTTCCAGTTCGAAAGCAGCGGAAAGCCCGAGTGAATGGTAACAGACCATCAACGTGTCTATGCACGTGCGCGATAACACGGCGATAAGATCGGCGGCAACCTTCGGCACGGAGATATAGCGAGACTCACTTGAGTCACGCATGGGTGACACCCTCACGCATTTCGCCACCCACGTTTTGTCACGCCAACTCGCGTTGCATGATTCTCACGCACCGAGTGGTCATCGTGAGGTGCGTGAGCGTTCACGCAAAAAACCTCCTTTTTCAACGTTCATCACGCGAAAACGTCACAAAATCGTGACTCTTCACGCGATTTTGTGCGTGAGGAGGGCACGCTCGTGAATTTTGTCCAAGATCTACAGTGATATTATGCTCACGCACCGAGTGAGTCTTGGGGCATGGTGAGGTGCGTGAAAAACTTCCTCTCTCAACGTTCGTCACGCACACGTCACGAAATCGTGACTTCTCGCGCGATTTTGGGCGTGAGCAGGGCACGCTCGTGGTCATTGTCCAGGATGACGCTATCTAACCATTGGGAACCCAGCGCCAGAGCAATTCGAGTACAATGGGAGTATACAGCGTAGTCCATATCGCACGTGTCAGTTTACTACACTCAACAAGTCGGTGCGTTGTTTTGCGTCGCATCTGCAGACTTGTCTCGCTAATCCACTTTCGAGGTTCTTTTACAGTATACCGCCCATACTAGTGTCGTCAACTCACTTTCTACTCCCCAGTATGCCACCCGTATTCATGTAACGGCGGGAGCAGCAATAGGACAAGACGATATGAAACTATACACGGCGACGATAGCAAGTCTTAAATAAGCATCGCCGCTGCCATCCGATGCAGGGACCGTCAGCCGATTGCAACATCTCGGTAGTGCAAGCTGGGCTGGTAGTCTTCTATGCAGATGATTTCATAGAAGTCATCAAGATCGTCGTCCTCCGTTTCTTCTGCGACCTCCATTGTACATTCATGCAGGGAAGGGTAAAGGTCTGTAGCGTAATTTATTCTGTGTGGATAGTCCGAATCATGATGAATCGACGTACCCAGTGCTTCGGGATGTGTGTGCCATTGATTGCGGCGGCTAACGCAATCACCTGCATAACCGCGTGAGATAGCGAGTCACCAAAGGGCGCAATCTTCAGAGCTCACCGGGAGAGAAAGTTACCATGGGCTTTAACACCGTATATTCCTGTAGTTGGGATGAAACGTGGTCGCGGACCGACGCCCGCCAGTCCCGAGCAGGTCCGGTGACGTATGTCCAGGGTCGGAGCAATGTGCGAACGGGAAGCAGGATCTCCACGGTACAATGGACTGGGAGTGTTTCCTCGACAAAGCGTGTCCAGAAGTCACGATCAAGAGTCGAAATGAGACCGCAGACGTCCTGCCATCTGTTATCTTTACGACCTGTGGTGAGGGAGATACGTTCCCTGATCATCACAAGCACTTTCACCTCCAGCGTGAGCTTTCGTATAGGCGCGTTCGTCTGTCGGACCAAGCCATGTAATAGCCTCTCCACAGTGAGGAGCTGTGCGGCGCGGCTGTCTGCGCCCTTCCAAGAGTCCAAGACCACCCGCAGCTCGGTCAAGCAGGGCAAGGAGGTATTGCAGAGCAAAGGCATCATGGTGGTCATTGACTCAGCAGGAAAAGGAGGACGTCCTGAACAACGTCAGTCAATCTTCCTACGCAAGTATGGGCCGCGATGCTCACCAACGAATTTGAATGCAGCATTCAGATCAAGATGCAGTCGTGACAGGGTATGACACGATTCTGCGAGAAAGCGATCTAGAGAAGGTACCGGACGGAGGAGGAATAGGTCAAGCAGGCGCAAGGTCTTCAACGCCGGAAAATGATTGCCGGGCGGCAAATCGTCGAGCATGGCAAGCCCAGTTCCTTCTCGGAGATGCAACTCCTCCAGATCAGGCCACACGTGCGTTGTGATCGTCGTGTAGACATTGAGAGCACGATAAGCGATGATGGCGAGTTTGCGTAGGCGTGGGACCAGCAGTAGGGCAGAGGTGAGATCTTCACTGGTGTCGAAGTCCAATGTGAGATACTGCAGGGAAGGAGCTGCATGAAGCCATGATTTTAAGGCCAGAAAGACCCGTGTATCTTGGTCCCAGTCCTGTTCATCCGAGAAAAGAAGGAACGTGCAGCGGGGCAAAGTGGAGACGAATAGGATGGCTCTCAGACAATGATCTAGGCCGTATAGTTCAATAGAACGAGCTGCGGGCAGGATCGACCGAAGAGCACGGATACACCGTTGCTCTTCGCGTCTGATGACAATTCGGTCGAACAAGACGTTGAATCCAACTTGACGTAGAGCATTGGATGCTGAGGCAAGAGCACACGCCGTGCCACGGTCTGCGTTCTCGAAGATGGCAATCCATGTCTCTGGAGCCAGATTGTATGGCGCTGGAACTGCATGCATATCGTCGGGCTCGAAGGCAGTAAAGGACTGTATCACTCACTGATTGACATCTTACGATGTTGGCGGGTTGCTGAAGAAGAAGCTCGTTTGCGAGACTTGAAAGGCGAGCATGATTCTCGGCAACCGCCGCTGGCGCATGTGGCGTGAGAGAGCTGTGCATCACGTGATCGTACCTATTCTCAGGGTTTCAACCTCGATTCTTTCATCCATTCCGCAATCTGCTCGTCAGGTCCGTAATCACCTCCCTGCTTGTGGAGCAGCGGTAACTTTTATTCAGTTGGAGCGTATACAAACAAGGCCCATAGCGCTCGGTGTGAGCAGGGACAGTGAGCCATAGTGAGCTCTCTCTTCTGCTCGTCCAAACACTGCTGTCGGAGGCTGCGGACAGGTGATCGCGTCTGACCAGGGCTCGTCGCGCCAAGAAGGAAGTCCAGAGGCCCAGGAACCCCGCCCGGCAAGTGCCGCATTCGTCGGCTTGTACACGCTCGAACCAAACAAAATAAGGACCGCTCCACGAGCGGAAGGGTGACTACTAGCCTGACGATCGCTGTAGATGAGTGGAAGGGAGCAAGCGACAGGGGTGAGAGATCCCGGGGTCAGCGCATGGGGGGGGCACCCTAGCTGAAATTGTCAAGTCGAGTCTGCAGGGGCTCGTCATGGCTGCACGTCGACGGCGCAATGTCGTTGTCGTTCCCCGCATCCCGCATCCCCCCTCACACGTTCTAACTGACAATCTACAGCGACACCGCCTCCGCACCTCGCTGCCTCACGAACGGGTTCACGGACACCTGATAGAGCGTCTGAGACCTCGTTGGGAGCTTTGCTGCGGCCTGAACACCGGTACATAGGCCGTTTTCGTCGCAGTGAGGATCAACGAGGCGTACGGCAACTCCCGATACACCTCGAACGGAAAACATGTACGGGCTCGGACGCACTCGTTTAGACTAGCGAATGAGTCCCAGATGGCACGTTAAACGATTGCGTCCCTCCAAACCTTCGCGAATTCGCGCGGTCAACGCTCAGCTTCCGATTTCTTAAGCGCGCTTAGCCTCGAGCGTTGCAGTTTCGTATGCAGGTATTTTCCGGACATTACATCGCCCATATGCTCGAGCGAGAGAGACACACCTGAGCCCACAAGTACGGGAAACCCCGAGCGTCATGCAAGGAAATGTCATTGAGGGTCAACATGCGAGGCCGGCAGCTATCGCCAACGCCAACGCCGAATTGCATGGGAAATACCAGGACCAAGTCTTGTGGGAAACGCCGACAGTGCGGTAACACGCGGTCGAGCGTTGGAACAAGAGGCAAAGCTGTGAGGCGTGCAGGCGGCCTCAGTTATTGCGGAGTGTCTGAGGCGAACCCAGGTTTACGTGCAGAGGAAGACGCTTGTCCGCTCTCAAGGAATGGAGTCATGGCGCGTCCTTTGATGGAGCAGGTAATGCCTAGGAGCAGTCTTGCGCACCATCCCCATAACCCATTCCTATCATACATGGTAGCGGGCATTGCGAAAGGGCATCTCGCTGAATTACTGGGAGGAAGGGGAACACATGATGGCCGCCCACATTGTTAGGGAAGAGACCGGCGCCGGTAGCTGGCTCTGTAGCACCTTGTCGCACCTAATTTTCTGCCAAGACGGCAGTCTTTTTATTAGTTTGGGGATGTACTATAGCGTACGCTGCGTTGCGTTTCCATTGATGCGGCAATCCACCGGGAACAGCATACGGTGATGACATTGACACTAATCACACCTGAGTCATTCATAGCTACTTAAACTGTCATGGTAGGTCGCGGAGGAAGGAGTTGGTGGATGGATGATAGTATGACAACGACGTGGAGGGCTCCTCGATAGCAGCCACATGTTAAGGTCGGGACAACATCTATTGCGCGCGAGGAGGCCACACAAACTGCACGTCTTCCTCCGACGTCGAGACTCCGTTGCTGAGCGCCCAGGCGTCTCGCAATTGATAACAGAGGACAGGTGTGCGAGTGGTGCTGATACGCTCGTCGCAAATTGGGCAAGCGAGGAAGGACTTGCTGGGCTTGGCGTGGTACATGGCTGTGAGGCAGGACTCACAGAGTGTATGACCGCAACCAAGGCTATCAGGGCGTGGTCAGCATAGAAGACGGGGCAGACACGTTGATCAACCTACACGCGGGGTGTTGACTCAGCCGTGAAGCATACCGTGCATGACATCACCAGATCCTTGCTTTCCTTGATGCAATGCAGCTCAGCCTTGAGCGCCTTCAAAGCTATGTCAGTATCTTGATCGTCCTTACGCAGCATGAACACACCTCAACCTCAGCTAAAGTGTCTGCTAAAGCGTCCTTGTAGGACTGAACTTCGTCGGCAGTGTTCTGCTGAGACATTCTTGATGTATCGTTTGACTCGTTGGATGATCCCGCTCGCGGCAGACTTGCATGAAAGTCGGGAGCAACAGCAGAGCGCTGCTACTGAGACGTCAGATCGGCCGTAGCGTAAAGGACGAGACCCACCTTCTCCTCCTCCGTGACTACCTCTGACGATGCCTCCACCAGTCTAGAGTTGTGGGCTTCCAAACCGACCTTAAGCGTCGTCAATCATTAAACAAGGCGTGGTACGGCAGAGATCTTACCTCTGCCAACGTACGGCTCTGGCCATCAAGAACAGAGGTAGGAGGAGGAGCAGATACGTAGGAGCGCGCGCGGGTGGTGACCGAAAACGAGCTAGATGCCTTCTTGCGATGATAAGGCGCTGCCTCGATGCGAGCAGCGCCAATGCGACGTGGGGTGCGGCGAGACCCAGACATGTCAGGATGCCTTCCTGAGTGCCCGGGCTGAGCTTATATGAGGGCTAAGGGGCGCGCTCTAGCCCATCGCCGAAAGGCGACAAAGGCGCTGGAGCTCGGTCTGAAAGGAGTAGAAAATGGGTACGTGTGATGACTGAGGCAGTGTGCTCATATGGTGTGATTCCGCGGCTCACAGATCCCCGTGAGGGTGTCGCGCTCAAGCGCTAGTTCGGAATCTCTCCAGCCTGTCGTCCATAGAAGGCAAGGTCTTACACGTGGCCATAGGGGCGTGTGACGCGTGTGATTTCATAGTTGCCGTTCGGAACGCGTTGGCCAAATGATGCCGCATTCTCTTCTTTCATCTTTGCAGGTTCTTGGCGACCTCTTAACATGCTTGCATCATCAACCTCCCTTGCCGATTGCGAAGCAATTGCACTTCTGTTGCTTGATTGTGCACAGGAGTGTGTCCGTCCCTTGACAGGAAAGGCGCCATGCCTTACAGCCTTTGCCTTCCTGATGATAACTTAGGAGGGCAAGGAAGATGACAGGAATACATAAGCGCGAAGCGAGCAGCAAGGTGAAGCGCTACAACTCACCATGACACCCAGATATCGTACTTATTTTCACACCGAGATTCGAGGACTCTCCCAAGCTCGGCATTTTGAGCTGATACCACTCATCCTCCGCCCTATCCCTGCGCCTCCGGGCCCTACCCGCTCAGCGAGAGCTTGCTGGCGAGCCCACCCTTACAGCAACCGCCCCATACCGACAACCGAGTCATCAGCGACGGATACGGAGCCCGAGGATGACGCGTCGAGTGGTCGTACGTTTGCGGTCAACGTGAACAACCCCACATCTTCTGGCACTACTAGTAATGACGCGGACGCTCAGCAACCAGGCGGGGTTGTACACGTGAGCGATCATCGTGAAGCGGATCATCCCCTGCCTGGACGGCATCGCAGAGGGCAAGGTCAATCACCGACTACCGCCCTCGAGCCACTTGTACCGAGGCGCGAGGGTGAGAATGCGCGATCTGAGCTGGGGAAGTTGGACTGGGATGAAGCCCGGTACTCAGCAGTTAAGGTGAGGATGATGATAACAGTCGTCAATGTTCTAGTGAAACTAAATCATGATGTCAGGACTGGGTCAAGCACAATGTGGAACGTGTCTTGGACGTGAAGAGACCTTATGATAAGCAGAATTCGCAGCAAGTTGAAGATATCTGCGCGAGAGTGAGTACGTCTGCGTATGTGTGGGACGGTAACTGACTGCTCTTGTAGGCCTGTCGTCAGTTCCCATTTCTGGCTTCCTATCCCGATTCCCTGCCCGTCGTATGTCTCATGAAAGTTTGCATGGAGGAACTACAGTTCGCTGCCCAGCACACGGGGGTATCAAGCCGCAACCTGCGTAGTAGAGCCTGACATATGTTCATCGCCGAGTCCACCTCGTATCTTTGTCGTATCGCCTGAACTTGATATGCTGGAATCTTAGTGAGCGCTAGACTCAAATCAGTCCCTGTATTCCGGGTGAGCCACCTTCGGTGGCGGGAGGGGGTGAGGGAAGTGCAGGTTTTGACAGTTCGGATACGGACAGAACGAAGTTGAGGATAGGGAACCATCCGCGGCGGAGACTGCCTCACAAGCCCCGTTCCGTCGGCCGGTGGTTCATCCACGCCAACTTTTCCGAGGATTGTACCGGTCCTTCGGACGAGGAAAGCCAGGTGAGAGGGATCGTGTTACCGGTCTATGCTCACACGTGCAGATGCTGAGAAGACTGGGGATACGCGAATTGACGAAGACGGAGACCAGCTTGGACCTGTGAGGGCGCTGATGACGCTTGATCACGTGTAGATTACCCGAACAAGGAGCGCAGCTGCACGGTGCGTTGCCGTTGATTTTGAGAGCTGGCATTGCTCACTGATTCACTCCCCGGATTCCAGACCCTCTCCGTAGTCACAGCCAGAACGCGACGACATGAGCTTTACGTTCCGACGGTGTTTGTAGGTACATACTCCATTCGGCGCCGCTGGTCTCACACGCGTTTTGTCGACGATGACCCCGTCCGCATTGCGCACACCGATTTCGTGTACACTGGGGCACTCTGATTATCTGCCTTCCACGATCTGCCTGACCTCTTTCGTCATTGGCTAGTATTGACTCCGGGGAAAGTGTCAGCTTGCTTCTACTTCGGTTCCGCGGAGCCGGGACTGGGCGCTCGATAAGAAAATGTCTCCCCATCAATGTCTGAAGACAGTCTTAGCGGGCCAATATTTGTTCTTATTTACAAGCAATTCCAGGGCGCCCATCAGGAATTCACGATCGCTCACGAAGCCAAGGTGGGGGGAGCGTGGCAACAGCAAAAGGAACGTGGTACGATGTCGCCCACCTTGCTTCATGAGAGCAAGCATGGCATAGGGTAGGACTACAATCGAAACGATTTCCATGTGTCATGGGATGCTTCGCCAGACCTCATGCCGTTCTCTGATGTCTCTCCACGCCATCTGGGAGAAGTCTACGACACTTGCCTATGTTCACGGCGCTGCACAAAAAACTCGTGGCTTTTCCGTCGCAACAACGATATCCCCGATGCCGTCAAGCACGGTGCACGTATCAAGGGACCAGCACCTGCGACTCATCGGGTGAACCACGAGGTTTTGGCTGACTTTCGGTGTCTCCTCGGAGAGGACCGCAGTTAGCGGAGGCATCCCTGCTGTTTCAGCCACTTCCTTTTTGTCCATCCCACGTAAGCGAGGAACTTGCCTTTGAGGCCCTCTTATTGGCAAACTCCCCTCCGGGGAACCATTGCCAACATATGAAGAAAGCAGGGCTTCATTACCGATACTAAGGACAGCTGACCCGCGCCCGTCTTTCATTGATGTGGATCTTCTCAAAGAGCGAATGGAACGCGGCAGTCGTCTTTGAGCTTAACAAAGGTCGTGTGAACAGTATACACGAGATTGGGCACTGTTTAAAACCCTTGGACTACCACGGACCTTCCGCTCATCCCCACTCTCACCGCCAGCACATGTCTTCCGACGCTTCCCACCTCGAACCCGTCAGCCACGATATGGGGCGCACCTTGAGTCCCATCGGCACGCCGAGTGTAGCTCGCCTGAGACTTTTGATCAGAGTAAGATCCTCGCATTAGGCTTTCACGACGCTGACCAAGGGTCAGGACGAGGTCAATAACTGCTTGCGCGCTGAGCGTGGTCGAGAACAGTTCAGTTTGCAGGAGGAAGGGAGGCCCGGAAGTTCTGGACGGGTAGTTGGCCGCGCCGAACGCAGAAGACATGAAGAGGATAGCGCCGCTGCTTTGGCCCAACCGGTTAATATTGATAAAGGGCCTGTGGAAAGGCTTCTTCCTATCTTGCTGGTGAGCCGATCCTCTTCATTCTTCGTTGCGTGAGACTGACAGGAATGACAGTTCGGTTTCATCGCCGTGATCTGGGTCATCACCATCGTGGACTGGCTGGAAATACGCATGAATCTGGCCTGGAAGTACGTCGACGTCAATGTGCCTTACCTGGGTAGTATGCCCATGCTGGGTTCCCTGTCTGTTACTTTCTTGTTCATCCAGTAAAGCCAGCCTGCCACGGTCATGGTGATATAGGACGGGTAAATCTGTACATATACAAAATCCGCTTGCGCTGAGATGCCTATGGTAACCAGGGACAGATATAGCGTTGTCTGGAGTGAATACTAGGCAACGACAAAGTAGGTGAGGTAAGTGGTGGAAGGCAGATAATTAGAGTGCCCCAGTGTACACGAAATCGGTGTGCGCAATGCGGACGGGGTCATCGTCGACAAAACGCGTGTGAGACCAGCGGCGCCGAATGGAGTATGTACCTACAAACACCGTCGGAACGTAAAGCTCATGTCGTCGCGTTCTGGCTGTGACTACGGAGAGAGTCTAGAATCCGGGGAGTGAATCAGTGAGCAGTGAGGTCGCTGTAGACTGCCCCACGAGCCCCGGTCTGTCAGCCGGCGCGCGTCTGAGCTGCACCATCGGTTTGAGAATGCATACGCTCATCCTATGTCGCCTCTGCGTACTGATGCTCGGAGGACTGGCGATACGTGGCTTGACGAAGACGGAGACCGGGTTGAATTTGTGACGGCCCTGATGACGCACGATCACGTGTAGATTGCCCGAACAAGAAGCGCCGCTGTTCTGTGCCGGTGAGTTGCCGCTGAGTTTGAGAGCCGCGCTGAAGCCGCGGCCTTCATGAGACCGTCACTTCCGCGACCGCTCACCAGTCCCCGCCACTTGTCCTCTCTCCTCATTGGACTCCGTCTCTCCCTCCTTCGTAAGTTGTGCTGAGGCTGCTCAGTACGCCTGGTTGGGGCCGTCGCAGGGTCCAGTGGTGCGTGATCAAGGTTATCCTCGCTCTTCGTTCTCCTGCTCAAACGCACGGTACATCGCGGCGTAAGTGTTTGTCCGACACCCATTTCACCATGTTTCCTGGCTTATTTCTTGCGAGACGACCACCGTCATATGAATCTTCTAGCGTACCCCCCTGATCGTCGCGCTCAGTCGCTCCTCAGCCCTCTGCCTGGTGACCGTTCCCTCGTATTAAACATATCACCCAGCAGCCCTTGTGTCTCACCCTTCTATCCTTCCATCACCCTCGCCGTTGTGCAGGCCGCCTTCTTCAGCACCCGCCCTGGCGGAAATCGTAGATGTGGCCATTCTTCCCCGGGCCATGGTCCCTCCATTGGTGCGTACGCGCCGTCGCGGCATCCGGGATGTGTCATCACCCCCACAGGACGATGCAGGAAGACGAACCGCTTAACAGCATCCGTCAAGGTTGCTGTGCTACATCTGCGGTCAGCGATGCACGAAAGTGTAGCGGGTTGTGACCTCCGAGGGGGAGACCAATCTCCCGCCTCGGCGATGAGAGTTCAAAACTAAGCCATGGACGTATCTACAGATGAACACTCAATAACTGCCTAATGAGGAATGTCTTATCGCTAATGCCGTTCGCTTCAGAAGTCTAGCGCCGTCCAATGACGTGCAGAAGCGTATATATTCGCTGCCGCGCAGTCGAACGTATTGCGGCGTTCATCGCGGTGCAGCCTTGGCTTCTGTGTGACAATGATTTGCTGTAAGATGCGGCTTCCTTTCGCCAAGCCCTGGCCATGCTTACATTTCCCAACGATTGCCCGACATTCAGATCACATTATTCGGTTCTTTCTTTCATTCGTCTGAATAAGTGCTTGTCCGCCCTGTCTTGCTTAACCGTCATTGTTGGTGTCCCGGCTGAAAGCCAGGCATGTCAATGCGTTTCTTGGTGAGTGGTATGCGCTCATATGCGACCGTCTCCCTTGTTAATGCACATTCTCTCTGCCCTCGTGTAGGCAACATATGTGGCATCTCACTTTGTGAGTCAAATACAATTTTTCGCTGACAACTTCTCCGGTACAGATAGTATTGTCGACTCGAGACCTATGCGGGTCAACGATACTCGGCCTTACCCACGGGAAGTTATGCAAGACGCCGGACGAGAATGATTGCTTCAGGCTGGAAATTGAATGGTGGCCAAGGATACGAAGTTATCACCGGCAAGGTATCAGCCGATGACCCTGCGAGGCGCACAACTGAAGGGCATCTGACGAAGACGCTCTTGAGGGCGGGCGCTCTGCGCACAGGAAGGAAGGGGACGCTGACCGCAAGGAGGCGCGAATGGGATCGCCCCTCGATGACCGGACGTTGTGGCGTGGCGCATCACGTTTGATCATCTTCGGAGGCGCTTGTAGATTGCCGGCGTCTATGCTGGATGAGAGATGTGAACGGATGTGTAGGGCAGTGTTGCCTGGGTTATGTGTCGATACCCGAGTGCAGCAAACATGTCGTAAATAGGGCAAACATTGACTGCCCTTTTAAACGACGGATACAGATACGAGAACGCGATTACAGAGAGTGAGGATGAGAAGTGCGAGGCGTTCAAAAAGAAGGGGGAGGAAGGGGAGGAATGACGGGTCGGGCAAAGACGAGAGGGGACGATCACCTGACGTCCCACTGGACGGCACTAGCCGTACTTCGACCTTGGCATCAAACCAGCCATGATTAAAAACACCTCACAAAGCGCGTCGCGCAAAGAGTGGTTGGACACCGGTGGGCTAGCGCACCTTCTTACTGTGCTGTCACCGGCCGCAGGGATGCTAGGAAAAGATTGCCCCTTGCCACGTGGATTGTCAGGTGATCTGACCGGACCGGCTTGTAACCGGCCTCCTCCGGGATCGTCGCCTTTGTCTTCTTTCGTCTGACTACATCCCTGCAGGCTTTTTGACAAGTTCTAAACAAGTAATGTCTTCTGAGAAAAGAAAGATATCGGCAAGCCCCACAGGGGAAGACCACCCCAGAGGTAGCAATCGCCGACGCGAGAATAGTAGTGAAATTCCAGTAGGCGATCTCCTGTTCACCCCCCCCCGTGCGCTCACAAGTCGCCAGTCTTCCGACGTTGGACCTTCCAATCGTGCACGAGAGGTCAGTGCACAAGCTTGATATGCGTGATGTCTCCAGTGACGCCTTTGCATCACTTAATCAGGGCGACGTCGCGGAACGGCTTCGAATGGTGGAAAAGGAAATGGACGGACTCAAGATTCAACTGCGCGTCCACAAGAAAATGGAAGAACAATATCTTGTCAGTCGCAATCAACACTCGCTTAGCCCTCCTCTGACACACCATCAGGCTGAAAATTCGACCCTGGTGGCCGAGAAATTGGCGGTGAGTTAACTCACAATCTTTGGTGCGCACTGTTTGAATTTCATGTTCCTTACAGATTCAAGCCGTGCGACTGGCGGAGACACAGGCCTTTCAGGTTCCTGACATTATTCTTTTTGGTTAAAATTCTATTCAAACACACGTCAGACACGGCTCGAGACTCAGGCTTCCCATCACGACCTTTCCTACCAGAATCTCCAGGGGAGGTATGATTTGGCAGAGGAAATTCTTTTCCTAGTTCTAGTTAGATATGAATCTGATACAAATACAGGTTCAGCACAGAAATTTAGAGCAAAGTCTCCAATGGCTAGCTTCACGGGTCGACAGCGATGCCGGCATGGATGTACCGCTTCCTGGCACGCCTTACTCGGCGGACATCCGTAAGATCGAAGTGAGTTTGTGCCCCATGATTTTGAGGCTCGCTCACGATGGCCGTCACTGCAAGTCTCGTTTCAGGGATTTGTGTGGACAGATTTCGATCTTGTCGAACGGCATGACACAGCCAACGACCGAAGCAAAGGTACAAAGCGATAGACGAGACACGACGCTCAGCTTACGTCTCTTTCAGAGCCCTTCAAACGAGAATCATGCAAGTAGCAATGTCTGATGAGCTGCTTGCTGAACACGTTGATCATGGTCATCAGGAGTCGCGGCATGCCGTGGATGGGCACAGCGCAATAATCGTTGATGAACCCGACCGTACGAAGACAGAGGTCAGTCGAACAAGCATTGTGAGCGGAAAGTTGACGATTGTGTACAGACGGAGACCGCGGAGCTCAAGGCCAAGATAGAGTCCGTGACTCAGCAGTACACGGTGAGCAATCCGGCAGAGGTATACGCGCAGTGCCTGAACGGAAATCAATAGGAAGTGAAAGCTACGCTGGACTCGATCACTCTGGTTCGTTCCCTGCACTACCCTACAATGAAAGCTTATCGTTCTGCATCAGGTGACGGGTTATTCAGGAGATGTATGGGTGTAAAAATTGCCAATTGACATAGCTGACCGCTACAAAAGGCACTGATACAGGCATTGACTGTAAGGCACTCACAAGACCATTCTGCAATGAAGATTGTTGATCAATCCCTTCAGTCGTTCGCGCTGGAGAAGGAGGTACACACGTTCACTTTCCCCGCATATAGCAAACTCCGAGTACTTACTACATGCAGCGGCTTGCTCAGGAGGGGAAGGTGAGCATCGGATTATGCGTTTGGGATCTCACGAAAATGAGGGCCTTTCCTTAGCTATTGGAGGAACACAAACAAGCGACATTGGTGAATCTGGAACAAGACTCAAGATACCGACAATGCTCACGCTACGCAGAACCAAGCTCAGCAGGAGCAGAATTTGCAGGCGGACGAACGGAGAGAGGTGACCAAGCAATTTCTGCCGCCGACGTCGCTGATATGCGCTCATTCATGGCAGAACATAAGCCGTCGGGAGCAGGTGCGCACGCAGTGCATTTACATAGCCATCGTTGACTTCGGCTTAACCCAGTCCCTAACACTTGCGGCAAGCGTAAGCACCAAGGCCAATGAGTTGTGAGCTGACGGAAATGCTGGCTGGTAGACCTTAGATATGCAAGAGGAGGTGAGCACTCCATATGTTGCGATTTTTGTGCTTACCAAAGGTGGGAAAAGAACATTCGACAGCGAGAGGAAGTGAGTGAACAGATGGCATAAATTCCTCGAGATGCAGCTAAGAGTGGCTCCTGTGCAAAGGTCCTTGACGAGAAGGAGGTGGTGAGTCAGATCTGCTGTTTTGTGGACATAGGTGACGAAATCTTGTGGAAGGACATCCAGCAGCGGGAGGAGGTGAGCATTTTGACTTTGAGACGGCATTTGGTTTGAAATGGACCCTAGGCTGTCGCTGAAGCGGCGGAGGTGAGACGAGAGAACATTCAGGAGATTCAGACTCATTGGTACTGTCGGCGCTAGACGCTTCCAGGACACGAAGCAGTAAGCACATCATTTCTCTGAAGTATAACCCCAGAACTTTGCGGTGTCGCTAAGCTTGATCGCGCCGTGCAGGTTGTCAGTGCTATGGAGGCGGTGAGCGGCACTTTCCCGCTGAGGCTAAGGCTGAAACTCCATTCACGAAGGCCATTGAGCGGCGCAAAACGGTCAGTGACGTGAGAGTTGCGTGACAGCTCGCTGCTGATCCAAGGCGTTCAGGATGCAAAGCAGGCGGAGGCGGTGAGCGGTATGCGCAGACGCTGGGTCCGAGCTAACCGCATGCTTAATGCACAGGCGCTCACTCAGCGCGAGACGGTGAGCCGCGTCACCCAGGTCTCTGTTCGGTCTGACTTTGTCCTTTCGCAGGCCATCGGGCAGCGTACGACGGTGAGTGCAGAGCGGCGCAGTCACGACACGTTGCTCATCTGAGGTCACAGACTGCGGAAGAGTCGGAGGCGGTGAGCGGTATGCGCAAACGCTGGGTCCGAGCTAACCGCATGCTTAATGCACAGGCGCTCACTCAGCGCGAGACGGTGAGCCGCGTCACCCAGGTCTCTGTTCCGTCTGACCGTGTCCTTTCGCAGACCATCAGGCAGCGCAGGACGGTGAGTGCAGAGCGGCGCAGTCACGACACGCTGCTGATCTGAGGCGGTCAGGACGCGGAAGAGGCGGAGGCGGTGAGCGGTATGCGCAGACGCTGGGTCTGAGCTAACCGCATCCTTAATGCACAGGCCCTCACTCAGCGCGAGACGGTGAGCCGCGCCACCCTGGTCTCTGGTCCGTCTGACCGTGTCCTTTCGCAGACGATCGGGCAGCGCAGGACGGTGAGTGCAGAGCGGCGCAGTCACGACACGTTGCTCATCTGAGGTCACAGACTGCGGAAGAGTCGGAGGCGGTGAGCGGTATGAGCAGACTCTGGGTCTGAGCTAATCGCATCCACAATGCGCAGGCCCTCGCCCAGCGCGAGACGGTGAGTCGCGTCACCCAGGTCTCTGGTCCGTCTGACCGTGTCCTTTCGCAGACGGTCGGGCAGCGCAGGACGGTGAGTGCAGAGCGGCGCAGTCACGACACGCTGCTGATCTGAGGCGGTCAGGACGCGGAAGAGGCGGAGGCGGTGAGCGGTTTGGGCAGACGCAGGGTCTGAGCTAATCGCATCCACAATGCGCAGGCCCTCGCCCAGCGCGAGACGGTGAGTCGCGTCACGCAGGTCCCTGTTCCGTCTGACCGTGTCCTTTCGCAGACGGTCGGGCAGCGCAGGACGGTGAGTGCAGAGCGGCGCAGTCACGACACGCTGCTGATCTGAGGCGGTCAGGACGCGGAAGAGGCGGAGGCGGTGAGCGGTATGAGCAGACGCAGGGTCTGAGCTAATCGCATCCACAATGCGCAGGCCCTCGCCCAGCGCGAGACGGTGAGCCGCGCCACCCTGGTCTCTGGTCCGTCTGACCGTGTCCTTTCGCAGACGGTCGGGCAGCGCAGGACGGTGAGTGCAGAGCGGCGCAGTCGCGACACGTTGCTCATCTGAGGTCACAGACTGCGGAAGAGTCGGAGGCGGTGAGCGGTATGCGCAAACGCTGGGTCCGAGCTAACCGCATGCTTAATGCACAGGCGCTCACTCAGCGCGAGACGGTGAGCCGCGTCACCCAGGTCTCTGTTCCGTCTGACCGTGTCCTTTCGCAGACCATCAGGCAGCGCAGGACGGTGAGTGCAGAGCGGCGCAGTCACGACACGCTGCTGATCTGAGGCGGTCAGGACGCGGAAGAGGCGGAGGCGGTGAGCGGTATGCGCAGACGCTGGGTCTGAGCTAACCGCATCCTTAATGCACAGGCCCTCACTCAGCGCGAGACGGTGAGCCGCGCCACCCTGGTCTCTGGTCCGTCTGAACGTTTCCTTTCGCAGATCATCGGGCAGCGTAGGACGGTGAGTGCAGAACGGCGCAGTCGCGACGCGCTGCTGATCTAAGGCGGTCAGGACGCGGAAGAGTCGGAGGCGGTGAGCGGTATGAGCAGACGCAGGGTCTGAGCTAATCGCATCCACAATGCGCAGGCCCTCGCCCAGCGCGAGACGGTGAGCCGCGCCACCCAGGTCTCTGTTCCGTCTGACCGTGTCCTTTCGCAGACGATCGGGCAGCGTAGGACGGTGAGTGCAGAGCGGCGCAGCCGCGACACGTTGCTCATCTGAGGTCACAGACTGCGGAAGAGTCGGAGGCGGTGAGCGGTATGAGCAGACGCCGGGTCCGAGCTAACCGCATCCTGAATGCACAGGCGCTCACCCAGCGCGAGACGGTGAGCCGCGTCACCCAGGTCTCTGGTCCGTCTGACCGTGTCCTTTCGCAGACGATCGGGCAGCGCAGGACGGTGAGTGCAGAGCGGCGCAGTCACGACACGCTGCTGATCTGAGGCGGTCAGGACGCGGAAGAGGCGGAGGCGGTGAGCGGTATGAGCAGACGCAGGGTCTGAGCTAATCGCATCCACAATGCGCAGGCCCTCGCCCAGCGCGAGACGGTGAGCCGCGCCACCCAGGTCTCTGTTCCGTCTGACCGTGTCCTTTCGCAGACGATCGGGCAGCGTAGGACGGTGAGTGCAGAGCGGCGCAGCCGCGACACGTTGCTCATCTGAGGTCACAGACTGCGGAAGAGTCGGAGGCGGTGAGCGGTATGAGCAGACGCCGGGTCCGAGCTAACCGCATCCTGAATGCACAGGCGCTCACCCAGCGCGAGACGGTGAGCCGCGTCACCCAGGTCTCTGGTCCGTCTGACCGTGTCCTTTCGCAGACGATCGGGCAGCGCAGGACGGTGAGTGCAGAGCGGCGCAGTCACGACACGCTGCTGATCTGAGGCGGTCAGGACGCGGAAGAGGCGGAGGCGGTGAGCGGTATGAGCAGACGCAGGGTCTGAGCTAATCGCATCCACAATGCGCAGGCCCTCGCCCAGCGCGAGACGGTGAGCCGCGTCACCTAGGTCTCTGTTCCGTCTGACTGTGTCCTTTCGCAGGCCATCGGGCAGCGTACGACGGTGAGTGCAGAGCGGCGCAGTCACGACACGCTGCTCATCTGAGGCCACAGACTGCGCAAGAGTCGGAGGCGGTAAGCGGTATGAGCTGACGCCGGGTCCAAGCTAACCGCATCCTTAATGCACAGGCGCTCACCCAGCGCGAGACGGTGAGTCGCGTCACGCAGGTCTCTGGTCCGTCTGACCGTGTCCTTTCGCAGACGATCGGGCAGCGCAGGACGGTGAGTGCAGAGCGGCGCAGTCACGACACGCTGCTGATCTGAGGCGGTCAGGACGCGGAAGAGGCGGAGGCGGTGAGCGGTATGCGCAGACGCTGGGTCTGAGCTAACCGCATCCTTAATGCACAGGCCCTCACTCAGCGCGAGACGGTGAACCGCGCCACCCAGGTCTCTGGTCAGTCTGAACGTTTCCTTTCGCAGATCATCGGGCAGCGTAGGACGGTGAGTGCAGAACGGCGCAGTCGCGACGCGCTGCTGATCTAAGGCGGTCAGGACGCGGAACAGTCGGAGGCGGTAAGCGGTATCAGCAGACGCTGGGCCTGAGCTAACCGTGGCTATGACCCGAAGTCTTTCAACAACAGGGAGGCGGTAAGTGGGCCTCGTCCACCCTTGAGTGCACTTCATGGACATTGCCAACAGGCTATCCAGCATCGCGAGTCCGTGCGTACCGCATCTTCATCATATGTTTTCCTAGTATTCACAAACTGCTCGCCAGGAACTTGCTGAAGAACGCCGTGTGAGTATCTTCTCTGCCCCCCGGCCTGTCAATCTCACCACTTCCAGACCATTGACGCGAGCACTGAAGTGAGCAGTAATTCCTTCATCAACACCTATAACTGGTCTGAAGAGTTGAGTACAGGAACTCCGGCAAAGAGAAACAGTATGTGATCTAGCGATGGAGTTAAGTCTGGCATTGCTTATTGTCCTCGAGGCGCTCGCGGTGTTGCAGGCGGTGAGTGCGGAAAGCAACCGGTGAGTCAATACTGACCCCGATCTTGTCTTGCAGGATGTTAGTGAGAGTCAGCAGGTGATGTTTTCGTGATATGTCTGTGTCTGCTACTCATCATTGCTGATATAAGGCCCTTGAAATTGGACAACTTGTACGTACGCAGATGCACTGGCCTGGCCTCGTTCTCACCCGCGGTATCGTAGGCGCTCGCTGAAGATATGGAGGTTCGACCATTAAGCGTGATTTACCTAACTTTCCTCAATGCATTCCGCAGCAATGGGAACACAACCGATCAGAGGGTAACGTGAGTAGTAGTTTCGCATGCAACAATGAGTATCTCTCATCTTTTTCCATATAGAGGGAGCAGCAAGAAGCTTGGACGGTAAATCAACCTTCGGTAACAACCATGCCATTCCTCGCACTGACATATATCCTCCAGACCGAATTTCAATCCCGACAAGAGGTGTGTTTTCATTCCGCAGCGTGTCGCTCACCTTCATGTCCTACAGTCTCTGGATCGTTGGGAGCAGGTCAGTCGTCAGTCATCTCCGTCCATCCGCCTCACTTACTCTGCCAGCGCCTGTATGAACGTGAACGGGTGAGTCACGATACCATCCTGAATGTGACGATCTCGGATAACACTTGTTTGCCAGACACTGGGAAATGCGCGCACGGTAGGCCGGACAGGTTCCAACAGCTGGCTTCATCTAACCACCAGTATCGCAGCCGGACCAAGCGGGGAGCCTTCCGCGCTCCATGACGCAGCGCTCAGTGGGTCAACTATGCCTCAGCCACTATTGTATACATAACCATCACTCCAGAACCTCGTTCGTACTCAGCAGCGCGGAGTGAGTATTGCCCTCGACGAGTTCGATCTGGCGTGGGGTACCTGCGACGAGACATAATTCTCTAGGCGGGACACGGAGACGCACCGCCGTATCTGGTGCAAACCAGTGGTGGCAGCTTCCAGTTGTGACGCACTATCCCCCCACATCTCACTTACGGAACCTCCACAGGCTATGCCAGCTCAGGCAGGGGCCAGAAACTACGACCAAGGCCTTGTGAGAGCGACTCTTGCCGCGTAAACTGTTGTGACTAATCTCTGCACTAGAGCTCAACACACGATACGGTAATATCTTTCTTCTATTCCCTGAGAGAACTTTTCATCAATTTCTGGACGTGAACGCCTTGTCAGCCCGAGGTATGTCCAGTTCATCATTTTCCTCAACTAGCCAACCGTCGTGCAGCGTAGAATGGTCTCGCCCAACGCTATGCCGGAATCTTTCCAGGTTTGAACTTTTCCTCACGTACCCCGTCATCAATTGACTGAACATACATAGGCCCCCCAAGGAAGACCTCAGGTGTCCAAGGCTGATTACGTCCATTGCCCGTCACTGATCAATGTGGCAGGTTGATGCGCCGAGAATAATCGAGACCGGAGCTCTTACCTACCAGTCGGTAAGCCTGTGTTCATTGACAGTGAAATTTTTCTTACGTGGAGCAGACACCTACTTCTCTTCGCATGGGCCGAGGGCCGCCAGGACATGTAAGCTCTGGAAGCCATAACATCCCGGTACTCCCGAACACGCCTGAAGCGGTGACGATTCCCGGCCTCTCTGGCCCGCATAACTTACACCCTCACGGAAGCCCAACATCAGGCATGCGCGTACAGCTTGCATTTTCAATGTCAATCTGACGGAATCGTAGGCGCTGGACCCTCACGCGTTACCACAACTTCAGGGGATGTCAACTCTGCCGGTACATCCATGGCTTCCTCAACGGCGCAGGTTAGTTGTTGGGCGGACTATATTCTCACTGAAACACTAATCTCCGGTATAGGGTTTTGCTGGACCTGGCCGCCTTCAAATCGGCTCATACTCAGAGTCACTGAGATCCGATGTGCAGACGGCGATGTTCATGACAAGGGGTCTTTCTTTGTCTCGAGCTCGGGCCGATCCTGGCATGTTCGTGCCTTTGCTGACGCCAAAGAGGCAGGAGCAGGTCAGTGGTCTTGCACACCGTGTGTCGATGATATGAACGTCACTTAGATCAATCTTCATGCAACTAGAGGCAATGGACACGGCAAGCGGAGGTTGCCACATGCTATCCAACCAGAGGTACCCGATTCCAGGAAGATTGACTTGCCTCTACCTGTAAGATTTGCTTTCTCAAATCGTTTGCAAACTTCTCAAACTCTCTAAAGTCAAGCGTGACTGGCGCAAATTCCGATGGGGAGAAAGATGGCTTACCAGAGCCCCAAAATGGTCCTGCGGCTGTACGTTTGAAGCATCAGTATGCAGGCGAGTTTCTTATCAAAGGAAATCAGGACCGCGCTATGCAACAACGGAATAGAGAAAAAAAGGTGTGGGCGCTTTCGGCTCAAACCCGGGTGCAACTGATTCAGAGGTCCAGGCTCTTGTTCGCGAGATCCTGCTCCAAGGCCTGATGGGACAGGAACCTGCTATGCGACGCGAGATGCAATTCGCACATCTAGTGCCGAGTGTTTCGCAGGCCAAGCTCCAGGCAGTCATTTCAGGCGAAGAAGACATTGACCCCCGTAATTTCGCCCTCTACCGCGACAGTGGCTTGTCTACCGCAGACACTATAGCGCATCAGTACAACCATATGCTGATCACGAAGTTGGCGCATTATGTCGACAAAGTCGCTAGTCGCGCTCTCGATCGTTATGGACTCTGGCGGAGGCGGGACTGGTTCCGGTACATCGCCGGCAGGATCTACGACATTATCAGCGACTGGATGAAGATCCAATGTCGCCCTGGCGAATCGCGGGAGGCCTTCATCGCACGGATTGCGGGGGCGAGAATGGAAAGGACCTTGGCCTCCGCCAACAACTCAAATCGCCATTATGTGAGGACTCATTGCATGGATTCATAGCGCGAACTGACTCAGCGGATTTTTAGAAAGCTGCCGGTCGCAGTGCCTTGGCCTCCGGTTATCTTGAGGCAGGTATGATGCTAAACGACAGGCGGATCTGTAGCCTGGCGCGCTACATGCTCCAGACACTTGTATATCTGGGCCACGAAGGAATGTCCGACGAAGAGGATCTTCCCGAGGACGATCCGAATTACAAGAGGGTCAAGAAAGTCGCAACACTACCTTGGCGCGCGCCCGCCTTGACTGAGCTTTTCGAGTTCATCGACACGCTGCCGACGAGGGAACGTCAGATATTCAGCCAGTCCGGTGCACCCAGGATGGCAAGGATCCGCACCGGACAACCTCCAACAGCGCTGCGGCAAGTTCCAAAGAACGTTCCGTTGGCATGCTTCAACCAGGCATGGATCGCGGAAGACGAGTTCCGCAAAGTTGCGTGTCGAATTGACATAGAGTCGGCCTTCGAGCTTATTGACTTAAAGGGTGAGTGCATTACAGTGAACGTGATCTCGGGCTAACAGGCGGTTAGATTTCGTCGACCAGGAGTAAGATGTTGTACCGTTCGGGTTGTACCTCGTCAATCCTGTGCACCTGGATTGGCCATTCTGATGTTTCACGTGTATATGTAGTCGGGAAGAGCACCGGCGTCGGATCTTCAGTAGTTTCCTGAATGAGCCTCACTCGACGATGCCTCGTAACGCTGTGGCCGAACATGAGGGAAACCACGGAGAACGTCTAGGCTCGGCAGAGGGACTGCAGGTCTGTCTGCTTTGCTGGACGAAAGCCAAGCACAGCATCCTCGTCAGCCCGTCAGGCGTTTTGTTTACCGGCAGCGTTTTCCGTAATTCTACTGCTGATGACACACAAGCACATCCTTGGCTTGCACCGCTGAAGGGAAAATGCCCTGGAGGAACTTCCCTGCCATGGCCCTCAATGGCTGAGTGGGAGGACGGTCAACCGGCGCGCGGCAGAGACAGTCGATGCGTGTAGATTGCCTCGTGAGCCCCGGTTCGTCGGGCGGCGCGCGTCTGAGCTGCATGTTCGGACTGTGAAGGCGAACACTCATGGTAAGTCGCCTCTAATTACGCGTGCTGATGCTCGGAAGACTGGCGATACGCGACAGGACGAAGACGGAGTGGGACCTGTGACGGCCTGGTGATCAAGGTCACGTGTAGATTGCGCGAACAAGAAGTGCCGGTGAGTTGCGGTTGAGTTGAGAGCCTCGGGCCGCGTGAGACCGTCACTTCCGCGACCGCTCATCAGCGCTCGTCGCTCGTCCCCTCCTCCCACTTACATCCACCTCTCTCTCCTTGTAAATTGCGCTTAGGCTGCGCAGACCGGACAGTATGCCAGCGACAGGTTGCGACCGCCGCGGGGTCCAGTGGTGCGTGATCATGATTATCCTCGCTCTTCGTTCTCCTCCCTAAACGCGCGGTACCTCACTGCTTACACCAATAGCGTCAAGTCTGGACATCTCTGTTGTAGATGTACATTGTGTAGCCTTTCCTATATGGAACGGTGACAGTGTATCTCGCAGCCCGTCGACCGCGGCCCGCAGAGAGGTGGCGACATCCAGGAACCCTCGCACCCTGCGCGACCTTCATGATGGACAGTCTGCGGCTGGGCGCGCTGTATTCAAGAAGCTCGCGAGGACGCATTGCCTGGTCCGTCTCCCGGTAGGACATGTGTTCGACCCACGCGTATATCGCGAGGTGTTGGTGGGGGCGTTCGTCAAGGCGCAATTCTTCCTCCTTGGAAGCTACATTATCAGAAAGATCATGTTCTGCGCCGTTATTGTCGCGATAAGGGTCATTGTACTCCCTCCCGCTTCGTCAAACACGCTCGAGCGCGAGCACGTCCCCACCAAGTTTGACAACTGCCTGCGAAGCAGGCTTCCCGATGAGTGCTTTCGCGGCGGGGTCAGGATAGCCGTACGCATCGCCCACAGGTGATCAAACTCAGACACTTAGCTAAGAGGGACTGAGCGATATGCTGGTGTATGAACTGAACATCGTTTTCTTGTCGTACTATACAGCCATTCCTAAGTTTTATGGACTTCGTACAATATTACGGTGTGAATGCCTCGACTGACATGTACTTTGGCACTCAAAAATCAGCAGTCCAAAGCTATGATCAAGGCAAAATCTGCAAGTGACGGAGCTGGGGCTTCTCTAATGTTCATTGAGTTCAGAACATGCGGGCTGGCACGTGGTGACGGATCTGTCACGTGTAGATTACCTCGCAGACGGCCGGGCCTTGTCCTTGTTTCTTGCGCTTGCTCCGAGCGGACCAGGTGGATTGCGCGGCGGAATATGCACTCGAGAAGTCTCTACCTCCGACAATCTTCACGTCCCTACCCGTTTCTCGTGAGTGCTGCGGGTGTTTCTACGTGAGAAATGATATAGCTATAGTATGTGCGTGAGTTGAGCTTGCTCTCGAGTGTGAGTATAGCGCGGCGGATATCTTCCGGTCCTTCGGCGAGATATGCAATCAGTAACAAGCGCTAAGACTCAGCGAGCATAGGTTGAATAGATTGCGCCTTGCGATCTGTGAACGTCGCACTGTGCACAGGTAAGACTCATTTACAGCATCTGTCCTCTGTGGCTAGTCACGTTGGTTGCCTTCCATTTCCAGCTGCAGCGCTCGATCTCCCAACATCCTCTTCACCTTTTTCCGATTGTACGATAATCTTGTGCGTGCCATCTCGCGGGCTGGCCAATAATCACGATACCTGACAAGGAATGATACCCCCCCGTCCTCTCTCAGCTTCAAGTATTGTTAGTTGTCTGGTTGCATGTTGGCAATTCACTCACCTTCCCGTACATTTCCTGTAATGTCGTGTTTTGCGCCTCAAAGGTGCGTAAGGGATGAAAGTTATTGTCAACTTCCCCATTAACCCAGTTCTAAGGGTTGTGATACTTTGTTAGCCTCAAGCCATGCCGCCGATGGTGTATCGTACCCTCACGTATCGGATGTCTTTCTTGGTCCATCCCAGATCCTCTAGTGTGGCCTGCAGGCTATAACCACCAGAGCTGGGGCGCCCTGGCTCCCCAGGTGGCGCAGGGATTAGTCCGTCGTCGTCGTCGATGTGGGTAGGTATGTGAGATGTCTGATCTACGTCTCCACTAGCATTCTGTCCAACTACGGAAGCCTGTGTCACAGCCATGCCGCTAGTGGAGAATCTGCCCCCCTGCGCAGGGTTAAGCGTATTCGGTAACGAGTCGGCCACTGAGTTCCCATCACGACTCCCGCTCTGGAAGGAAGGAGACGGATATGGCCTGGGTCGGGCCCGGCTCCCAGACTTGCGCGTGACAATAGGCGAGCTTGGGATAGGTTTCAGGTGGAGAGGCATATCCCCTCCACCATTAGGGAGGTATATCTCCATGTGCAGGAAGCAAGTTTGGTCGGACATGGGACGGTGAGTGAAGAAGACTGAAACGGCGGTCAACACGTATAAATGTAGGTGAGAACACAATCTATCCATTGCGAATACGTCGCTGGAAAGACCGCCAAAGAGTAAGACTTTATACAAAGCCCCTTTCTGAATAGCTCGGCGCCTGCCGGAGTTGCTGTGTTTCTCGGACACGTTGTGTTCCTTTCTTTGACCAGCATCATCACCCTTTGGCATCCGAGTTTTCTCTCTTCTCTCTCTATCACGATGTCGTCGACTTTCCTGGAACCATCGCACCGGCTCGCGAGTGAAGGGAAGGATGAATACATCTCGTTTGAGCACATCGTCACCATCGAAGGCCTGAAGGAACCTGCAACCGCTCTGGCCATGTCTCCCGATGGACGTTTCGTTGTCGCAGCGGGTGAGCCACTGTGTCTCAATCACAAGTATCGGTCTCTAATAGACATCAGCACGCACGCAAGTGTGTATTCGCAGCCTGGATCGAGGCCACACACCCGTCAGCATTCCAACTCAGCCTGGCGTCAAACCCATTATCACATCCATCCAATGCGCCTTCTTCCAAAGACAAGATCGGGATGTATATTCCCTCGTCATCGGAACCTTCCATGGCGAGGTGCATCTTTGGCACATGAAGGGAGAATGTGTGGTGAGTCAACTATCTCAGGCGTGACAGTCATTGGCATGACGCTGGACATTCAGGAAGCAATCACTGTCTCTCCGCCAATCAAACTTCAGGCGGAAGTGACAGATATCGCGATCAGCAAGGCCCTTCTTTCCAAAGATGCCCATTCCACCCTCGTTGCGGTAGCATGCTCGGATGGCACCATCACGATACTCAAGCTGAGGTCAAAAGGCTTTGATGCGGACGCGATGTTCTCAGTCAAGCTGGACGATCCGAACTTCCTGCCCAAGAGCGTAAGCTTCGCGAACCCTCAATTGCCATCAACAACGGATTTCGATTTCCGCGATCTAGTCGTGTTTGCCTATCAGGGTGGTGGAATGTGAGTAGCAATGGGTTGCATCCGTGTGCCGGCATCTGACCCAGGCTCCATGGCCAAGTGTACGACTAGACGGGGATGGTGAACGTGTCGCTAATGTGATCCGGGGACCAGAAACAATGTGAGTGACCATAATTTGAGCTGCAACATGCCAATGACGCTGAACCAGGGCATCCATCGCGATGTTGCAATCTGGTAGCCATTTCGTGGCGCACACTGGCTCTAGATACGAACTCATCAGTCTAGTTGACGGGAAGGCCATTAGGGCATTTGCCTCTGGTCCATGCCTGACGCTCCTGGCGAAACGTCCTTTGTTATCCCAGCAGGATTCAGTTTTCGTAGGAGGCACTGATGAGGGCCGCGCTCTTGTCTTTGATCTCGCGACTGGGAAGTGTCTGCAGGAACTGGAATGTCGGGACGGCCCTATCCAGCTCACATCAGTAAGCAACTTATCATGGCCACTTATGAGTCTAAGCATCTTGGCAGACGTGTACATTCCTGGATTCGCATTGGCTCGCTCTTGCTGGAGGATGTCCCGCAGGGGGCTCGCAGATCGTCGTATACAAGGCGAACCGCCAACCTGTGATAGAACCCGCGATTTCGCCTGAGAAGTCCCCGAAAAGGGATATCTGGTGGCTTTTCTCAGTTGCGTCTACGATCGCCTTGGTGCTGGTTGTTGGATACAGAGGCTGGAAGGGGCATCCCGTGAGTGCCTGCGTCGGTGTCTGTTCCGTCTGATGGCACGATCAATAGCTTTCCCGTCCTCAGGATCTTCTGGACCAGAACATGGGCGAGACTAAGGCAAGGTGGAGCGCAAGCGAGAAAATACCTCTCGCAGGCGACCTCAATGGGGTGCTCAGCACGAGCGACGATGAAGCTCGCGCGGTCGGTCACAACGAAATTTGGAGCGCTAGCAACGAAGTATCTCAAGCAGGCACTCCCCATGATATACGCGTTCCGGACGATGATGAACCCCACGCAGACGGCTTCGACCAGCTGTGGAACACAGACGACGAAGTATCTTCCACGGGCATCTCTGCTGAGACGTCCGCCCCGAACGACGATGAACCTTACGCAGTCGAAGACATATGGGCCGCAGGCGGCGAATCATCTCACGTGGTTAAGCTCGACGAGATGCGGAGCGCCGGCAACGAAGTATCTCACGCGGGAGACCTGAAGGAGGTAACGAGCGCAAGCAATGACCTGTCCAGTACCTCAGATATCTCCAACCTCGCGGTTTGTCGCAATGCACCTCATGCTCAGGAAACCTACTGTACGGCGAACCACGACAGCATCCATGCATATGAGAATGACTACAACTAATATAAGACAACTTTGTATCTTCTTCAAATGGGTATGCACATGCCTATATGTATGGGCTGTATATTATTATGGGCGGTATAATGTGACCCAACCTCGAAGGCGCATCAGCAACACAAGTCTCAAATTTCAGTCGAAATCGACGCGTCTCACTGGTGAGTCCATGCAATCAACACATACGAACGCGACCGCTGCCTCTATCAAGTGTCTTACCAGGGCCGTCCATGTGAAGACACTGATATGGGCGGTTTACTGTAAAAAAACCTGGTAACAACTTAACGACGCAGGTCTCCAGATTTCGTCAAAATGGAACCAGCGAGCTCGGTCAGTCGAGACCGAAGTAGACACCTGTGATCGGTGCTTACACTGAGAAACGCCTTTGCACTCTACTGGCCCTCCTGGCCGCGGTTGGAATGCAGTCAGTCGCTGCCTGGAAGGACGAGCAGGAAGTCCCGCGCACCGCCACGTGCAGTCCACGTGACAACTCGAATTTCGGCGGTGCTGTACTGTCTTGATGATGGAAGTCATTGTTCACCACCTCATCTCCGTACGAGCGAGGCCCTAGAGGACATCGCAGCAACTAAGAGGTGAGGGCGCGCACTCGGAATGACATCCAACAGAATCGAGGCTTTTGAGTTCGAGGGGCCCGGGACCGGCGCTGTGACGAGCCCCGGCTTATCATCCCTCTCGCACTCGTCCGTATAAGTAGGGCATGACACGCACACGTAGGTTAGCCCTGCGGCTCGTTGAGTGAGTGTGTAGGAGCCACTCGGACCGGTAGGGCTCGTGAGATATCAATGTCCTGCAGCTGTCCGTGCCCTGCGGACCGCATGCCCCTTTGACTGGTCATGGTTAAGCTAGCCCCAGTCGCAAGGAAAGCCCGTTATACAGTGCTTGACTGCGGGAAGACTCTTGATCAGATGCCTTGATTGGCTGAACTCATTGACAAGGTGTGTCGTTTTTCAACGAATTCGGAGACTGGTGTCGCTGATTCGCATTCGAGGTTTTTTTTACAGTATACCGTCCTAGTTGAACGTAGGGGCCCGGATGGAAATAAGGACCGGAGCAGCTGTGGGCGACTGCCCATGTCGAGGGTGACCAAACCCGCCGGGCGAAGACCTTCAATGGATCTGATCAAAGATATTCATTGCTCTCCGTTAGCTGCAGAGAGGCCTGCCGGCCTCGCAAAGGCTTCTACGCCGAGATTCGTGCCGGGAAAATAATTTGCGGTGAATACAAACGGGGCAAGGTGACGCGGCCGCGCTCGAAGAGCGAGTGGCTCACTTTACGACAGACACACTCGCCCGGTGCGTCGTCACAGCATGCGTGAGATGAGGGATGCGATTGTTCTCATCTCTGGCCCTTCTACGATTGGAGATTAGAGTAGAGTATCCACAATCTCGAAGCTCAAACTCATACCCCGACCTACTGACTCTCACCAGACACAGCTCTCAAGTGGGGCGGAATGAGCACATCACGCGTAGATTGCGACGCCACGTTCGGCGTGAGATGCCTGTCTCGCGTGTGCGAAGTCAACACTGCCAGTGTTGCCGTGAGTCGAGTTTGAGTCCAATCCAAGTCGACCACGAGGTGCGACCTGAGTGCGCTCGAGTCACGCCTCGTGATCGACTCGGTCGAGTCGAGTCGCCCTTGCGGAGAAATCAGCGCGCATGTATACCAACAGCTGCAGTACTGCTCATCCCAGAGCTGTAGTATGCCTCTCTCAGTCGTGCCCTGCATCGAATTATGCCTGTAATGTATATGTATTGTATTTACTCTGCTATATTCAGGAACTCCATTCGACTCTGAGGGTCAAGCAAGCGGTACAAACCATAATCCAGAGCAGCGTCCTCGACATTGTGCGGCCCCTCCGCTGATGAACTGCCCCAGGTCCCGATCGTAAGCTGCTGAATTTCGGCATACTTGCCCTGCGCAAACAACGTGCGCAGTTGCTGCGAATCCTCCTCGCTAAGGCCAAGCGTCACGCATTCCTCCTCGGTAGCCACGAACCCATCGGTGAAGTTCAACTCTTGCTGGTGTAAAGTGTACTTGACGAGTTGGAGCATCTCCATCATCGTCGGGCTGAGTCTCGTGCGCGTGAGGTCGTCGGTCAACTTGCTCGAGGAGAAGACGCGCTCGCATGGGACAGACGAGGCTTGTACTGGAAGGATATCCATCGCAGCCCGCCACCACAGCGAGAGATCGCCGTGTTCGTGGTCCTAAATCGCGCTCGTCAGCATATACATCGCACTACACATGAAGTGACCAATCATACCTGCCAGAAAGAAGCAGGTTGAACTTCCTGTTGACGCACCAGCGTGGGTCCGCTTCAGGCAGAAGCCCGGCGCCTTATATCTCGCCATCTGTGCGTCCACTTCTCTCTCATTTTCCGCTTCCTCCGCTGCTCGGCGCCGCTCCTCTTCCTCCGCAGAAGCCCGCGCGTCCTGGTTTGGACAGCTGCCGCTGCTCGACGCTGTGGACGTGCACGACGAGGAGGAAGCCGCCTCCTCCAGTCGACGACGCTTCCGGAGACGTTCCATGCCACTGCCTACTTGAAGGTCTTCGTTCGCGCCATCCGAGGTGCCGAGTGAGGCGTTTGCGATTCGATCCGAGCCAAGTTCAACGGTCGAGGAGTCGACTGCTTTACGCCGCTGGCGCACATCCCGCTGAAACCGTAGAAGCTGCGATGACGAGTAACGAAATCAGGCACACTGTATACTATAAGTGTGACCGAGGACTCACCGTTTGGCGGATTCCGGCTTTGATCTTGTTGAATTCGAAAGGGTCAGTATTCCTGCGAAGCCAGTCGAACTTCATGCGAGGGTCAATGACTAAAGAATTCCAGGTTTGTCAGTACCAGCAGTACTCGGGTGCACGATAGATTCGCATACCCATGGCAAAAGCATACATAGGCGTCCGCTTCGCCTTATTAAGATACTCCGAAAGCTTGTCTATAGCTGCTTGATAGACATGCGCAATTCTCCGTCGCCGTGTCTTCAGGAATTTGAGGATGTCGATGAGTTCGGTGTAGAGCGGAAGAACGGCGGAGAGAGTGGGCGTCTTCTTGCTGAACCTCATGGTGGCACGCGAGGAACTCGCAGAAGTCGTTCAGCGCCTCGAAATCGATGTCCGACAAGGCTTAACGCTGAAGCTGAGCACGGTACTTCTCACTCGAGATAAGCTTTGCTACGGGCTATAAGCATGCATGTTAGCACCTAGCCTGCAAGCAAGGAGGAGAACTCACATAATACAACACAAGCACGCGCGATAGCATAAGGTACACTGAAAACCACCGCGTATCGACATCGCGGAGCAGTCCTATCACACGGAGCTGCTCTTTCTGGTTCTCAGCCACCAGCCAGCCCCCATGCTCGTTCCCCGTTCTTATGATGAGAATCAGCTCTTCACGTCGCTGTCCTGACGCACGCATAGCTGTGACCAGTTGTCGACAGCGCTCCACAATGGTTACAAGTGCCATCAGGTATGCCGCATCCCGCTGACGGTCGTTGGGAGACGGTTGCTCTCCGAGATGCCCTGAGTCCGCGTCGAGAGCACTGATCCTCTGTCCAGATGCCCTGACGCCTGCCTTGACGGAGATGTTGATGATGTGGGGAAAGCACCTGAAGAGAGTTGAGGTGCAACGGAGCGATGAGATCGCGTGCTTACCGGATTCGGTTCCCCTCGATATCGAAAGGAATGTTGAGCTTCTCAAGTTCTTCCACGATCTCCTCCATCCCCTTGTCATTTGTAGTTGCATTGTCCATTGTAACGACACTGATCTAGAATAGAATAAGCAAATGAACTGGCTGAATTGAATTCAAGGTACGTACATTGCCTTCGCAGCCGACTCCCTTGATAATCTTAACGAACGTACGACCAATGTTCTCGCCGTCGTGTTTACCTCGGACGTGTCGAAAGGCGACGAGGCGGGAGCGGAGAACAAGATCCCCCGATGCGGGATCACGCGATATGTAGTGAGCTGTCACGGCCATATATCCAGTCCTATTCACGCTCGACCAGATATCGGTGGTGCAAGCGACACGTCCGAGAGACTCCTGCGCGATGCTCAACAAATGCAGGAAATGAAGGTGGAGGGAAAGCGCACCCTGATCTCGTTCTGCATCTCATTGTACTTAGCCTTGAAGCGCTGGATGACGAGGTCCGCAATCTTCGTTCGGTGAGGCAGTTCGTTGTCGCTGATCTTTCCCATTCTAAGGTAAAGGAGCAAGCGTCGCAAAAAGGGGGACTCCAGCGCATTGAGCGACTATTCAAGCCAGTGAGTTCGAGAATGAAAGGGCAGCAAGTATGACGAACCATGTCCTCAGCCACAAGCCAATCAACAAGCAGTTGTAGGAAGACCGAAAGGTTGAACGGGCCTTAGGGGACACGCAGATCTGCACTGCAAACGCGCCCGGGCAGATTACTCCACCCCTTGAGCTTGAAGGCACGGACGTAGCGATTCCACGACAGGTAATGCTCGCGGTGCAGATGGCGTAGAATGTTTGATCGCGACGACGTCTCATTTCGCCAGGCGTGAAAGTCATTCACCTCGCTGAGGATCACCGTCAGGATACGCATCTCCGCTAGGTTGAATAAACTCACTCGCATAGCCTACAGCAGAGATAAGCGCCGCCTTTCGGACGTTCCTCCCGTGGTGGGTCGCCTGCGGGATCGGAAACAGCGGCGGGGCGAATATTCGAGTCTGCTGCTCGCGTGAAGAACCATATGGGCCCGCCGTTACTCTCGCGCTCTCTGCATTCGCGTCGCCTTGAGCATCACGGAAATGCGTTGTAAGCATCGGATCTGGAAGGACAGGCTACCCACTGCTTCCTTGAGCGAGCCCAACACCCGGGACGGGACGAGCCGCTGGCTGAGCTGTTGGTGCTGGAGTGCGAGAAGAAGGTGGTGAAGGACGGAGATTTGAGTCTCGTGGACCACGAGGAGCTTCAAGAGGACGCTGACGTGACTGCGAGGTGGCAGCGGCGACAGACGGCGTCATATTCTGGGTTCATCGCACATCATAGTGGTACGCAGAGGGCGCCGTACCAGATGCACGAAGCGAGCTGTTGTTACTGGGATTGCAGGCGAATTTATTGCCGGAGGAGCGCCCAGAAGAAGTACAGGCATGCGTAGTTTGTTGGGCATGGGGTGCGGCCATCGGGTGTGGGTGATACAAGAGAGATATGGCCAAGCCTCTGAGTACGGTGCGGCACTTGCTGAAGACGAAGATGGTTGCAATGTAGAGGGATAGGAGGATGTATGTGAGTATGGTGAGGGATGCGGGTACGGCGAGGGAGTTGGGCATGGCTGGGAATGTGGCCAATGGTACGCAGATTGCGGCGCCCGCTGCGCCGGGTAGCCCGTGTAGGCGCCGTTGAACCCGGTCTGCGTGTGCGACCGAGGAGGCTGTGGATGATCAGCTCAAATATTGCGAGAGACGCGATCGTATACGTACCTGCATTCCCGAAGTGCTAGGCCTCTGCGACTGATGAGACAGCGTCGTGGACTGACCTTATAATCCCGACGACTGCGAGGCCACTTGCGGCTGGGATGTCAAGCCATCGTTCGACGTGCTGTACGAGTTGTAGTACTGTCCCGGTCGCGACGACATAGCTAACGGAGGCGGGACGCAGAAAAAAATTCAGGTCCGTGTACGGGCAGGACGAGCTTTATAGCTGGATTTTATGATATTTGAGGAGCTCTACTGATGATAGGTGGCTACATGGTCCGAGGAACACGCCTCATGCTGAACAAGACGCGCTCTATGCGCAACGAGGAGGCGCGAACTCGACATTGGCGGTTGGGGCGAAGCGCGAGGATGGATCAGTGACGTCAGACAATGACTGAGGCGAGCGGGGGCGCGAGCAATGGCGGCGTACAACAATGCTAGCACAAGTCGAGCTTCTCGAACCTCAGAGAGGCCTTCGAGGCTCGAGTTCAACACTGACATGGTGGTAACACGCAAAAGGATCGAACATCAGATGGGTCCGACACGTTTCTGATCCGAGTCAAGTCGAGTTCGGACTCTCCTCCCTTTTGAGGTACAGAGTCTGAACTCGACTCGACTCGGCAAGCGAGTCGACTCAACTCACGGCAACACTAAGTCGGGACCAAGATCGACCGTCTGTTTGCATATTGTGGCCAAAACAAATCAAACACTGGATAATTTATAGTACAGGGAAATAACGCAACGTATGTAGATCAAGAAGAGCAGATGTAACCGGAGACGACAGCGTAAGCGACTCGAAAGCAACAAGATGAAGTAAATAGGGCAGACAGCAAGCCCGACAAAAGGAAGTCCTTCAAGAAACAGCGCAAAACAAGCGATGAGCACGAAACCAAAGAGTTCAAGTTCGGATATTCAAACGGGGCGCGAATACGGGAAGGCTTTCGAGATGATATGGAACATTGGCTTACTGCGACTGCGTGCGTCTCACCCAAGCCCTGTGACAACTTCTGGCCATCAGTACTACATTAGAATTGTGTAGTACCATTCAAACTCACTTCTGGCAGACTGAGCCTGGACCATGCTCACTTTGCAACCAGCGAGGGCTTGTGAGATGCTCCTGCGTTCGTTGACACTGACTTTGGCGGTGAGTTCAATAGGTTCGCGTTCGCACCGCAAGCGTTATCACTCACCTCTGGACAAACGCGCTTGCCATCCGCATCAACGCAGTGCCCTTGCCGGTTCCGCTTGACTATCACCGTCTGCCCTGCATTACCTCAGCCTTCCTGAGAGACGTGCGCGGTACGACGAGTGGATGTAGAGACGCCGGCCGCCTTATCCTTACCAGCGGTCTTATCTTTCTTGCTCTTCGATGGACCTGGGGATGTCACAGTCGTCCCCGATGTAGAAGTCGTGTCCCTTGCGCGCCGCGCACGCTTGGCAGCGGGAGTCTTCGGTTTGGGGGACGTAGACCCTGTGCGCGGACGTTTCCCACCGCAAGGAGCCTGCGACGAGGTGGCATCGTCAGCCTCTTCGTGAGAGGAGGTATCTCCCTTGTCGTGCGCCTGGCCTGCCATAGGAGCGCTAGGTGGTATGATAAAGTGCCCGCTACTAGTCATTTGCAGCGGGCCATGTCCGCGCGAAGTGGGGTCCGTGCGCCGCTCAGGGACGGTCGCGCTTGACGCTGAGGTACGTTTGGCCACCAGGCCCGCTATGACGGATAGATCCGCCTCGGCCGCTTGAAGCATCGAGCTAACATGGCGATTTTCGTCCTCAAGGATGGGGATACGGCGCATCATCCGCTCGTGGGCGACTTGCGCTTCACTCCGCTCCTTTTCTAAGCGTGCTACAGCTTCTCGAGCACGACGTTCCGCTTCCTAGAACCCTATTTGTAAGCACCTTATGTCAGGACGCACGATGAAGGGGACGCACCTGAGATCGGGCTAACGCCTCCTTCATCTCCCGGCTTTCCTTCTCCAGATCGTTGTATTTCCCTTGAAGGCATTCCAGCTCCTGAAGCTTGCCCTCAAAGTCCAGCACAGTCCGTTCGGCCGACGCCTTGTCCCCCGCCATGCGAGCATTGGAATTGGCGACCTCTTCCTGCAAGTACATGAGGGGGCTTGCGGCAAGGGGAACACTTGCACTAGCGCCTACCTTCGCTGCGGCGAGTTCGACGTTGAGCGCGTCTCGGACACCATTGAGCGCGTCGCGTTCTTGTTGTAGACGTCGAGCCTCTACCTGCAGCGCTTCGAACGCCGACTGCAGCGTGGCGTTTTGCTTCGCGAGCGCGTCCCTTCGCGCAGCGTAGGTCTCCCTCTCCGAAGAGAGACTCTCCATCTTGGAGGCGAGCTCGCCATTGCGACGCATCATGACCTGCAGGGCTGCTTCGGTTTCGGCGAGAGTGACATGGCCGGAAGACGGAGCGGAGGTTGGAGGAACCCCTGGAGGGGGGATTGACTGGGAGGTCTGAGGGGAGACAGGACGTGCACTAGGATCAGGCGCGGGAGGAGGAGCTTCGCTCCCATCGCCACCATTGATCAACGAAGACATGGAGGTCGGAAACGAACAGGTCGATTGCCAAGTTTACGTCAGGTCCAGCTGTCATTGTTTTGTGGCGCTGATCTGTCTTACGTAAGCGTTCGTTATCAATATTCGGGCCATCACCCAAATTTCCGCACCGGGGTCCCCTCTAGGATGTTCGCTTGTGTACGGACATCGACCGGTGTAACAACCACGGTCAGTTTAAACACCGCTGACCGTGGTTGTTCTGACCGGTCGAACCATGGTCACCATGTGGCACCACCATACGGCGGCACCCACATGGATTCATAACCGCCTGGCGGCCAGTCAAGTGATGCTCCTAAGCCTATAGCTCGATCTCTGACAGCACCCTCCATATCCACTCTTCTATCATGCTAGTCAGGATAATTTATTGACAACTTACTTCTCAGGTGGGGGCCCCGCCGATGTGCGAGGAAGGGGAAGCGGGAGCAATGTGTGTTCGCGATGGATGGGCTGGAGTGCCGTACAAACAAGTACAAAGGACGGAACGCAACGCAACAAAAAAGCGCTCCGCGCCTTTTGACGCGGGCAGCGCGTTCAAACTGCAAGACACTGTTCTGACATTCTGCATGGGAGGTCATTACGGTATGCTGAGATAGCTAGGGAATTTTCACGGAAATCCTTAAACCCAAAGTGACTGAGCTACGTTCTCTGTCTGGCGCCAGCACGCCCGCCAGGGCGGTCGGGCCGCAAGCCCGCGCAGCGTAGGCGCGCGGTAAGCCCCTGCGTGAGCCACCGTGGGTTCCCCACTTAACTAGCTTGTAGTAAATGTAGCAAACCAAGTTAACAAGGCCTGATTATATAGGGTGCTACAGCATCATGTTTGAGATCGTAGAGAGGCGGACCTAGCAAGGGGAGGGGCGACAATAGCAGGAAGGATGATCCTCAGCTGAGCGATGAGCAAGGGCAACGCGGCGGCTGAATCGCTGCGCGAAATGAGACAGCGCCGACGCGAGGAACAGCACAGTCACGCTGATCTCGTTCGGGAAGCGCCCGAGCACGCACGTCGCCAGCACGGAGGCGGGCGGCCCATCGACATTAGCTCTGGTCTCCTTCCCATGTCAGCGCCCGAGAATTTGGTATTTGTGCCACGGGTGATATGAGGCGAAGGTGCACAAGGCAGGGCAATGCCGCTGTACCACGCAGGCGAGTAAGCGGAGGAGAACAGGGGTTCGTCGGCTGCCATATGCGAGCAGAATGGTCTGCATGCGAGTGCGACAGTGCGACGCCGCACGCGGCGAAGGGAGAGGAGGAAGGGGTATGGCGAGAAGAGGTTACGATATTCAGGATTTACTTGCCCCCACTTCGTACTCATGGATTCAGGCGCCGAACGCGGCGCGCGCCGGAGGCTCATCGAGAACGAGGGAAGAAGGATGTCGACATATTCAAGGTCGAAGTGGCTCGCACCCGCTGTAGTTCATGGTTGGACATATCCGTTTGGTCGACGTGAGCACTCGGGATCTCAATTGATTCTCAGGATTTTGTAGACGACAATGAGAACGACTAATACATCGAGCAGAAAGCATACTCACCATTTCACAAGATTTGCCCTGTCACTTGCAAGGCAGCGGAAAGCGGCCCACATGAATGTTGTCGGCAGTGTGCAGGGGTGCCGCGCTCATCGTCCTGAGCAGCAGTCTCTTTTTCATAGTAAGTAAGGTGTAGCATACTCAGAAAGTGGAGTACTCAACGACTTTAGGTACGCCAGTACGGTCCAAGCGCCACGACGCGGACACATGCGTCAACACTGGCCACAGTATCATTTCCCGTCGTTCAGCGTGTCAGGAAAGTCGCATAGCAGCATTCTGAAATCCGTTTGAGCGTGAATCCCAAACATTAAGACCACTGTGCTCATCATCATTCGTGATGTCCTCCCCGGCAGCTACTGCATAAGCCGAGCTAGCTAGTGGTAGAGGGGAGCGCCACGTTTGCGTGAGTGTTGGCTCCGGATCGTTGAGGAAGCCTACGCGTCGTCGCGAGATTAGTGCTCTTCCGAAGACAAGATGGGTGGTGCGCAATATCCTGCGTGACATTTGCGATGGGCGCCGCGCTCACGCTTCCAGCCCGCTCGTGGGCTCTTCCAGAATGAGCACATCTGGGCAGCTAACGAACGCGAGCCCGATCGACACGCAGCGCATCTAGCCGGTCGAGATCTCGCGTGTCCGTGCGCCGCCGATGTGGGTGGCGCCGACGTTGGCGAGGCCGAGCCGCTCGATAAGCGCGTCGACGCGGTCGGCCTTGTCGGTTTCGGGAAGCGAGAGGCGCGCGATGAAGGGAAGACTTCATAGACGGTGAGCAAGGAGGGAGTGCAAGAATGTCGGATACTCACTTTGAGTCCATCAAGGAATAGGGCTGGGTAACTTCCGCCGAAGTTCGAGGAGGTGTCGATGCGCTTGAGAGAGACCTTCTCGATGTCCGGGAATGAGGTGTGGACCTTGAGCGACTTGCGGATAGTGATGATGCGCTGCTTGGTACTGGGGATGGAGCCCTTGAGCACGAGGAAGTTGTGCTCAGCCCGTAGTGCGGGAAGCCACCCATGGGCGCAATGGCCTTCGTGATGTCAAGCTCAGTAGGAACTTTCCAGAAGCAGACGACAAATCAATGTTGCATACCAGTGTGGAGAGAGATGGATGGGACGTGGCGGTGCGTGAACTTGCAGTTGGGCTGAGAACGCTACCATAAGCCTGAGTGTACAGATACAGGATCAAAAGGTTACACTCACTCTTGCAGATAACGCGGAAGCCGAGCAGGCTCACTGAGCAGCTGCTTAAAATCGGCCATAAACGACACTGCAACGTGCCGGTGAGTCCGGAGTAGCACGGGGACGGCGAAATGGTCGATTTGGAGCGGCAGCTCGTATCAGCGCGCCGTGCTGTAGCAAGGTCAACAACATTGGAGAGGAGCAGCGAATCCGAGAATACAGATTCGCTTTTAAATTCCTCAGTATCGTATAGTACTCACGGTTGCAGTCGCCAAGCGCGGCGCGCGCTAGAATCTCGCCGAGAACAAGGGAAATGTGTTGTTGGCATCCTCGAAGGCGACACAGCTCGCTCGCGCCATAGCTCACCATCGTTGATATCGCGCAGGTCGACGCGGAACCTTGATTGAGGCTCTAGACATTGCGGATGAGAATGAGAGCAACTCACGCATCGTGTAGAGCGGGTGCTTGCCGTTTCACACGAGGATCCAACCGAGACCGAAGCTTGGTCTAACTCAGAAGATGTGTCCTGGGTCTCTTATTGGCGAATAAATTGCATCAGAGAGCCCCTTGATATACCTCCCTTTGGTACCTAGGAAGCGAGCACCGCCACTTCAAGCACCAGACCTACTTCGGAAGGTCTCTGCGGCTCTGGATTATATCGGTGCGCCTGCAGATGATAGTGCGTTTCATCTTTTGAGCCAAGCACGATTCCGCCCTTGAAAAGCCGAGAATTGATATTGAGTGGTGCTCTCGCTGGCGCCGAGTGTTGGTCATTGAAGCACGTAGGAGGCGATAGGGAAGTTTGAAGAGTCGGAGCGGTTCGCTGAGTTTCTGTCAATTCCCCGTACGAGAGGCGAGCGAGGACGTCTGAAATGGAGTGAGGACGAGGGCGAGTTTAATATGCCACGGGAAGACGTCGCGGGGGGGCTGGATGCGGGTGACGGTGTCGAGCATGCGTTACGCGATGGGAGCGCAGTCTTGGGCGGGGAAGAAAAGACTGCAGATGAGGAGGTAAAGGATGGTGATGAGTAATGGAAGGAGGACGACGAGCGAGCGGCTGACAACCTGACATTCAGCGGGCCTGGCGACGAACATTCGTGAGCTACAGTTCAGAGTGCTGCAGTACTGTAACATCACGCACCAATTTCCTCTTCTGCGCGTAATTGTGACTCCGTGGTCATGCTGAATCCAACAATCAGCGATCGTGCACTACTTGACTTGATGACCTCCTGTAGGTATCACCCCGCAAAGGAGGAGGGCGAAGCGCATCAGGTCGAGCAGACGGCAGGGTCCTGCACAAGTGAGGCGAGAGCAACGAGTGAACCCGTGATGAAGATGTACGGGACGGGCACGAAGTAAGCAAATGATGAATAGGTTCCCCCGATTGGAATACTTCGGCGTTCGTGAGAGTAGCGAAGAAGCAATGCGACAATGTGAATGCGGATGACGGTATGCAAGATGCGAGGGACTGAGGAGAAGCACCGTCAGGCAGTAGGACGGTCATGCTTCAGTTGATGACTGCTGGAAGGGAAGACGATCAATAAGTGTAGGGCAAAGGCAGTCAGATAAAAGGTCGAAAGAAGTGGTGCGTGCGCACGAATGGAGGAAGACAACGGTCTGGGGATGGATCGCCAGATCCCGACGACTGCCGGAAAGTCTAGTCCCAGACAAGGCGGCTGGGACAGCGGCTGGGAGCATCAAGGGAAAGGAGATACGACGGCAGCCGGGTGGTATACTTACGACGAGGGAACGATCACCAGGCAGAGGGCTGACAACCATCAGAGCGCGACGACAGGCGGGCGGTTATGCTATTGGGCGATGGGGATAACGGTGGTCGTATCGCGAGGAGAAGGCCAACCAACACGGCAAGACGGGTGTCGGACAAACTTCTAAGCAGGAACCGTGCGTTCGAGCAGGAGAACGAAGAGCGAGGATGATCATGATCACGCACCACTGGACCCCGCGGCGGTCGCAACCTGTCGCTGGCATACTGTCCGGTCTGCGCAGCCTAAGCACAATTTACAGAGGAGAGAGAGGTGAATGTCAGCGGGAGGAGGGGACGAGCGACGAGCGCTGATGAGCGGTCGCGGAAGCGACGGTCTCACGCGGCCTGCGGCTCTCAACTCAACGGCAACTCACTGGCACAGAGCAGCGGCGCTTCTTGTTCGGGTAATCTACACGTGACCTTAGTCACAAGGGCCGTCACGGGTCCTGCCCGGTCTCCGTCTCCGTCAAGTCCTGTATCGCCAGTCTTCATAGCATGAGCGTGAATAGCTGTAGCCGACTGACCACGAGCGCTTGAGGATTGAGCCCTATGGTGCATCTCAGACGCCTGCCGGCCGCCAGCCAGATAATGTACGCACCGCTCACCGACTCACTCTACGGCGGACTCTCTGCACTCACTGTCAGGACGTGACGCGTTCTCGTGACACTGCTCACGCTCTCATCGTCGCATCCACTTCCATCTGTTCAGGCAACGAGACCAGCGAATGCGTATCATTATGACTCGTATTCCACGACCGCCGGGGTGCTACATCCACTTGCGCTGTGCATGTCGCGTACAATGGGTCTAATGGCGTACCTAACCTATCCGTATTCTCATTTGCGCGTCGGAAGGGGCTTCTCCGGAGACGCGCGAGCGTTCTAGCTTTTCGAGCTCGGACCACCCGTCGCAATCTGGCGCCCCTCCAGCTGCTTACGCTTGCGAGTCCAATGAGTCACATGTATCGATTCGCTACCAAGTTGACGGGGAGTATATACCTGGTCCTGCACCTTGCAAGACCTCTTTGTTTGCCAACTACGATGCAGTCCAGTCCGCTCTGCGCGGGTCGTCATCAATGCTCGTAGGACAGGTTCAGAGTCCAATCAAGGTCTGAACATGAAGCTACCGACGCCACCCATGGGGCCCGTTGAAAGAAGCTCTCTCACCTCCGACGGAAATCACGGGGGTCTCTGTCGCGAGGCGCACTTGCACTCTGCGAAGGACCATTCACCGAATCATATCCTCCATAATAAAAGGCTTTCATGCCGCTGTCGAAGCCCTGCGCGTCCATCCTCGCCTCCGTGGAGAATATGCCGCCAGTGACGGGCATCACTATTTCGGGGCCCATAGCAGCCAGCGAAGGCATACCAATGGGAGCCTGACGTGATTGATGCGTTGAAACCAAGCTGGTCGGCTCGAGACGCTCTCTCGCATCGTGGGGGCGCGTCAGCACATCGTGTGCCTTCTTCGCTGCGGGCTTCGTCTTCTTCGCAGTCGGCCTAGGCCTCGGCGTCGCTATTTCCTCGTCTTCGCCCTCTGACTCCACTACTTGGCTCTTGCTGTTCGACGACGACCCGACGGGCCCCTGCGCGCTCGCGGTCTTCAGGCGTTTCGAGCTTCCGTGTACGTACTTCGGGTGGGCACCGTCCTGCTCCGGCTTTGCCTGCTGCTTGCGCTTGCGTTGCGCGCCCGCCGCCTGCCCGCTGCGGCTAGCGTGAATGAAGTCGAGGATCGTGCGTGCTACCGCCGCGTTGCTGCGCACGTCGTTGTGATGCATGCGCACGTCAGCGCGCAGTGCCTGCATCAGGCTGACAATCTCCCCGCGCGGCTTTCCGGGGTGCGCAGCGATGAGAACCGTGAACATGGCGACCTCGATCGGCGCCATCTTCGCGGGCAGGCGGAAGACATGCTTGTGTGCGCGCGTACGCACGATCGCCTCAAACTCGTCAAGCGCACGCATGACCGTTGTCTCTACGGATGAGGGCACAGTGACAGTCGCGCTGAGCCAGCGGGACAGCTGACAGGCGCCTGGCAGCTGCCGGCAGGTCGCGGGCTCGTCAAGGAAATGCTCGGTCACCCAGACCGCCAATGCAAACGTGCGAAAGTCTCCTCCTCGAGAGCGATCCCAATCGAGGGGTGGCCCGGACAGCACGCCGGCCTCGGTGAGGTACTTGTCAATGAGCGAGAGGATGAACCGCGATCGGTTGGTGTCGATGACGGCAAGCTTCTCCGACGGCGTGAGCGCCATGCCCATCTGAACACGCTGCAAAAGGTCAACAACAAGAGTGTACACGGAGGAATGCAATGCGCGCACCTGAAAGATCTCGCGCTCTTCCAACTCGCTGATGCCTTCGTACTCGACGCACACGATCTGCTTCTTCGAGAATGACTTGCGATACTTCTCAGGAAGCAACTTCTTGTTCGCTGCTTTCTTTGAAGTGCCACCGACGTCCTTGTACCAGTACTTATTTCCCGTTTTCCTGAAGGGAGCTAAGTGATATTCGACTACGCGAAGCACGACACGCACGGGTCTTTGTCTGCAGCCTGGTCAGTCCATGTCTCGGGAATGGCTACAGGTCACGCACGGTAAATCTGGCCATCCATGAATCTGTGCAGCGATGTCAGGCGCTGTTTCCCGTCGATGCATGTCCGCCTCTCCTCGCCATGGTCGACAGTGAGAACTGAGAGCGAATCAGCGATTTGTGAGTGTAGGGACAGCGCCTCTACCCACCGAATATGATTGGAGGAATGTAAAAGTTGCAGAACACTGAGTTGATGAGCTCGATTTGCTTAGCGTCACTCCACACGACATCTGTAAACGTCAGTTCGGTAAGTGGGCGATCGAGGTAAGCGCCGCTCTAACGCACTTCGCTGGTACACGGGGTCAAGGTCAATGTCCCCTTGAGTTATTTGATCTGAGACGTAGTGAGTTATGTACCGTCCTCTGCATTTCGCCACGCACCATAAAGTGAATGTACTGTATAGTTACATGCTCTGGGTTTCGGGAGTACGCGGTGGAATCCGGGGCTTGACTTCTTTGTAAGCTTGCCAGAGGTGTTTTGTTCACCTTCGCTCTCGTCGGAGGACGTGCGGTCGATGAATAGCTCGTCGTCCGACATATTGAGATGGAGGTCGGTGATGAAAGGCCGGGGCGGTGAGTAGGATCCTGAGCTTGGTCGCGATGATGGCGGCGCAGAAGTACTCCCTGAGGTCTCTCAGCAGGGCAACGCGGACACAGGCAATAACGTCGAAGGTGTACAAGACCAAGATGGCCTTTCGGAGGAAACTCACTTTGGCGGCTTCGGGACTCATCTCCAGGCGTGACGCGTAACGGCACTCACGTTCTCTTCGTCACATCCACCCCATGGCAGTGGTAACCAGTTGCTGACGTACTGTACGTTCTGCGCAGGCGCCGCTGCCTAGGCACGAGGTACAGAGGATGGGGAGGAGGGAGGGAAGGGACGTGTGGCGGGAGGTCGTGAGCGGTCGTGGACGAGATCAAGCGTGAAGAAGGCAAGTAAGAAGGAGACGATCTCACGAGGCCCACGGCTCTCAAGACTCAGCGTACTCAACGGCAACTCACTGGCACAGAGCAGCGGCGCTTTGTTCGGGTAATCTACACGTGATCATGCGTCACCGGGGCCGTCACAGGTCCAACCCGGGTCCTGTCGTCGTCAAGTCGCGTATCGCCAGGCTTCCGAGCATGTGAGTGCGTGAGTAGAGGCAACTTAACATGAGTGCTTGCTTGCTCAGGTTGATGGTGCAAGTCAGACGCGCGCCAGCCGCCGGCCCAGGGCTTACTGGGCAATCTACACGTGACCGCATCGCTCATCGACTCTCTCTCTCTGTAGTCTGGAAAGACTCACGACCACCAGGTACACACTTTCGGCATCCTTGGAGCACTTTATCGAATTGTGTGTGGCTAGCGCTAGCTTTACTGTCGTCATCTGCAGCGCGAATATAAATTGAGGCCAACAAACTCTCGGACCCATCACCTGGTCGTTACGCGTGACAGCGCTAGGACGCTCTCGCCGTCACGGCTACTAGCTGCCCATGCTGTGCCCTCTTTCCCGCACCGGTCATCAGCCGCACGTCGGGACGCTCATCAGTCTGCACCTAACAAATGTGGCGCAAAACATTGTTGGAGACGACTCGAGGGGCGGAGCATGTGTGATACCAGGTCTTGTCGATCGCGGAAGACCTTATACGCCACTCCCCTTTTGTCAGTACGACGTAAAAGACTGGCGTGTTCAGAAAGAAGAAACAAGGACTTTTGATCTCGCCAGCGCGCCCTCACGTCAGAGTTTCCTTTTGGCATAACCAGGTGCCGCTGCTCCACACCCGAGGCCCCCACGTCGAGCTCGAAACTCGGAGATATCTTGTACGCAATATAATTTTCCGGATTCTAGTTAAGAGTGTCGTGACGAGGTATATACACCACTATGAGTCAACGGCACTCATAATCGATCCCACACCGGACGTGAGTACTTTGGTATCACCCATTAAAACCCTTGAATCCCCATTTGAACTTGAAGCGAAACCCGCCCCCTTCACCCGAGAATTCGCCTCCGCCTCCTGCAACATCCTGGGCATGTACTGGAGCACGCAAGGCCACCGCCGTTCCATCCGCATTCCGACGCCGGATACGATCAGCATCTCCCTCGTCGTCCTGAGACGAGACCTGGGAGTATATCAGCAAGGAGTTGATGACAGGACGCTACCAGAGACTCACCGAGCGTGCCCTCTTGCGACGGGCCGATGCGGGGCCTTCATCCGGGCTTGACGCTTGTTCTTCAGCACCCGCATTTGGACGGGCTCCGTCGACGGCACCGATCGCCCTCTGTGAAGTTGTTGAGTCAGAGAGTGCGCGTACTCAAGTAACCACGCACCGATTCCAAGGAGCGCATTCTTTTGTCGAGCTCCTGTAAGGCGACGAGGTTCTCGTTGGACCGCTACCGCACGCTTGAGTGAATATCAAATATTATGACTATGCACGAACCTGAGAGCAGTTGCAATCCGCCCGCACAATCTCCTCCTGGAGACGAGACACGGTTCCCTGGACATGCTGCAGAGGCGTCAGATCAGGAAGTGTGTGTATGCATCAGAACTTACGTCGCAAAAGGGTTTTATGATACGCTGCAGATCCACGCCGCCTTGGATAGTGTGGGGCATACCGACAGCAAACTCTCCGCCCTCGGCGGGGCTGGAAGGAGCGACAGCATCGCGAGCGGCCGGTAACTCGCGAAAGCGGGCGGGTCCATCCCTGGGTAGATCACCAGTGAGATCAATAGCGTCGCGTGGAACGGCGTCTTGATTGGGTGTGAGGGCGGTCGGCGCCTTGTCGGCGGGGACGGGGACGACAGGTGTGGATGTCGTCTCACCAGAGCTGACAGCGTCGGTGACGGCCCTGGCCTGACGAAGAGCAGACATGGCACCAAGAGGAGGAGTCGCTTGACGGAGAGAAGGAGGGGCAGCGTCTGGAAGCGCTTCCTTGCTGGGAACGAGAACGGCATCGTCCGAGACCCTCGCCTGACCGGACGCAAGGGGGAGCGGCGCCTCGCCAGCAGGGAGGACCTCTGCCTGACGAGGTGAAAGGATGACATCGGCAGGGATCGTCCCTTGCTCGAGAGCAGAAACGGTATCCTGTGGGAGCGCTGTCCGATCCGGCGCGAGAGGGATCGGCACCCCCTCAGCGGTGAGGGGGACGTCAGATGCCATCGTCACCTCGCTGGAAGGGACACCGTCATGGCCACCCGTCACCGAATGAGGAAGGACGACGCCAGAGGGGATCGCAGTTTGACCGGGGGAAAAATGCACATTGTGAGGGTTCGCCGCGTTGCCGCCCTGGGTCTCGCTCGCGCCATCGACAACGCCGAGATCGCTGTTATTGTCCTGACAGGCAGTTGTCGCGCAACGCTGTTCGACAGCTTCCGAAGAGAGCCGAATAGGGTGCGGGCTGGAGGGTGAGGAGAGAATCGAAGACATGTCAGGATTGGGACGGTAGGAGTGTACGGTCCCTGGAGGGAATGAGCAGACGTACTTATATACACTTCAACATCGCGTCTGCGTTTTCTGATTGACGAGCCCTTGGATTGTTCTCCATTCAGCCGGACACAAAGACCACCAAGAGATCACTGTGATCATAAATGAGTCCGCATGGCTTCCGCATCGGTGGCACGCATTACGTGCGTGTTGCAGGCATTGCATCTGGAAAGCCGACAAGAGAAAGGAATGGGCGAAGAGAATGCTTCACCGAAGTCAGTCATTAACATGATGAAGGTGCCTGATGGAGCCAATCAGCGGTCGGAAGTCTTCAATCGGCTCCCTTCAAGTTCGTCGAACAACCAACGCGGCCCGACGCTCGTTCCTCGGACCTTGCCGGAGTCACAATGCAGTCAGTCATCGGCAGTCAGAGTCATCCTTCTTTCGCCATCTTGAGAGCTGTACGAGCGTACACTCTTTCAGCACCCGCACACCGCTGCCTTGTTTCTGAGTTGGGTGACTGTCGTGCGAGAATCTCGTCTCTTTGAGACTCCGGCGGTGGTTGTCCCGGCTTTGATATCCCTGTTGGGGTGTCGCGGTCATGCGCTCATCCTGGGAGCTCTCGAGCCCATCGCAGCTCCCTTGCGCCCATGAGAATGGCGGTGGAGAGCGGCGTCCCTCAGCCTGAGGAGCGCATGAGTCCATAGACGAGTAACACCAATCCATTGACGCCTGCAACCTCAGATGGCACGTGATACCTCCTTGACCCCCACTCACAGACGAATGCGTTACCCGACACAATCAATTCCACCCAAGAAGTTCCTCGTTTCATCCACCGCGCTCCTGCGTGTAACCACTACTCCTTTGCTGCTACCGAACATTGCGTGCGTGGAATCCGCTGCCTCTGCGGCATCATCATCGCTTACGTGAGACCCCAGGAACGTTTGACGTGGACTGGGATATCAGAGCGCATGCGATTATGGTGTTCTGCCAGCTAGACACTGGCTCGCAGTCTACTAGGGCGGATAGGGCTGGCTCTGGTCAGGGCCCTCGCCTGAGAAGTCACTGAGAAGTCATCTACCTACCTACCTACCTCATGATGAGAGCGATACCCTCCATCGGTGATGGAGAGACGCTTGCTTTTTGGTCGCACCTTATCCTAGAGTGTCACCTGTCCTTGCAAGGTCTTTCCCGCCCTTCATTGACGCCATCAATTGGGACGGGGCTCTTGGACAGCCAATGTAAGGTCCCGCGCTCCACACGCTCACAACGAGGATCCAGTACGCAAGCCCAGCCCACGTTCTTAGCCGCAAGGCATGGTTCAAGCCGGCCCAGCCAAAGCTTCCCCTGGTGAAACAATGTAAGCACTAGGAGTGCGGGCAGTGTTTGAGAACCAAGGCTTGCCGAGCGATGCCGACTGCCATGTCATCTGCTCCGACCTCGTGCGGGTTCCAACCGTTGACGTTTGCCCCAATATAAGCAAAGAATTCCACAAAAGAAGTGCCCAGCGGAGAACGCGTGATCTGAGTGCTTGTGCAGCACCGCGCCGCGAAGGTCAAGGAATAGGCTTGTGGCCGGCCTCCTCAAGGACAGGACTTTTACATGCTTGCATATGGACATTTGCCGGGGAGTAGCCAGAACCTCCTGATGTTGGAAGCAGAGCCACGTGCGACTCCACCATAGCTCAAATCTCGCGCGTTCGCGGGCGCGGTTGTCTGTAACTTTCGCCTGCCGATCAACTTACAAAGGCGCAGACCGAGATCCTGCCAGGCAATGAAATCAAGATGTTCCCCATGCATGCATCACCGCCCATGAGAAGCACCCGGCCGTGCCTCATCTGATTACGCATCCCCGAAGCCTTGTCCAACTTTGCCTTTGACGGACGCACGCATACAGGCAGACCCTCCTCTTTCACGAACGGATATGTGTGACCAAAGCTTGCCTTTGTACTCCCACTCTCAAAAGAGCATAACTCTCGCCCTCGAAGCGTCAGAACCTCACATTTCCCGGTCGTGGGCAACGTCGTCGTCAGAACATGCGTTGTAGCCGATCCGACAGGAATCACAGCGACTTCCCATTGATGCTGCCTCGAGTCAAACCATCACCGCCGCTGCTCGGCGTAACCACTCGGGCACGGTCTCGGATACTTCAAGATTCGACACGCGCCCTCTCCGTCAAGATGGAGGAGGTGGAGACTGGGTCTGTCGAGGTATTTATACTCAGTGACTGTACCTTCATAGAATCACTGACACCTGGAAAGGACGCCGACCAAAACGGCCGTGGCCTATCAGCAGCGATGGCCTTCGAGGACACGTCTGGGAAGTTCACAGTACGTATCACACTTTCGTGTTTTACAGCTCAGATAACTTCGTCAGTCCTCCAAGGACCGCGATGACTTGGTGCCGTACGTGCCGCGGACTACACAGCTTCCTAGCGTCACAACATCAGTACATGAAGGAGGTCGTACTGCTGACTCAAACGTGTTCCATGTGAAGAAGGAAGGCTCGGAATTCAGCAAGGTGCGTACCTTCCATCACAGACTTCTTGGCTCGACGCGACGGACATGTAACCGAGGCATAGAATGACTCGGCGGAGCTCCACCAGCTCGGAGATGTAGCACATGAGTACCCCTCGTCGAAGTTGGATGTAGGTCAGTATTTACTGTCCCGTTATTGAGCTCACAGCGCACCCACGCAGACGGATCATAAACCTGGAACGGCCTCTGAAGCTGCAATCACCTGCACTATGTGTCTTCTTCCTAATTTTCTGCCTCGCGCGTGCGTATCTGTGCTACCCCAATGTCCTGAGCTCACAGTATTGATCATGTACAGGCTTTCATGCGGGCACGTCTTCTGCCAAGGATGTATAGCCGACCGCTACGAACACCACTATGCGAGGGCTTTGGATTTCGACTGCCCTTCGTGTGGCTGTTATCTGGAACACATGGCTGTGCCCTCCATTGACTATCACCTCAAGGAAGTGGTAGAGCACTGGGCGCGGGGCAAAGGCATCGAAGTCCCGCCTTCGACGACTTTTCATTGGCCTCCTCTGCGGACCCGGTGCTCCCGCACAGACATGAGTCCTTGGTCTCCCTCCAGGAGACACTCAATGCCACGCGCAAAGTACGTGTACACGTCGCAGGCGCGGCAAATGGAACTGGCACGCCGCCGTGCGAGGATGTACATACTCGCGAATACGAGATACCTTTATTCCGATAGGTTTTTGTGGTAGACAAGCTTGAACGACTGCTGCGCGCCTAATTATACTCTGGAGTGACTTATCGTACGGCCAAAGCCCGCTCGGATCTCCAGTGTTACTGGCAATGCTCTGGGGTATGGTCCATCGTGACATGTGACCCTCGCAGCCTCCTCTTCACTGAGAACCCTTGACGTTTAGAGAGGACAGCAATCGCACAATGCAGGGCTCCTGCGAAGATCCACGACTGGATTGAGGTTGACTACGAAGTGAGGGGGGATGGGCGTTGACGCGCAAGTTTGATTGTCGCTGGTCTCATTAGTACACTATGTGACTGATGGGGTTGACACCGAGAAACGAGGCGGAACTAGTGCGCATAGAGTGAGAGATTATGTGCTCTCCCCCGATCGACAAGACCTGGTATCACACATGCTCCGCCCCTCGAGTCGTCTCCAACAATGTTTTGCGCCACATTTGTTAGGTGCAGACTGATGAGCGTCCCGACGTGCGGCTGATGACCGGTGCGGGAAAGAGGGCACAGCATGGGCAGCTAGTAGCCGTGACGGCGAGAGCGTCCTAGCGCTGTCACGCGTAACGACCAGGTGATGGGTCCGAGAGTTTGTTGGCCTCAATTTATATTCGCGCTGCAGATGACGACAGTAAAGCTAGCGCTAGCCACACACAATTCGATAAAGTGCTCCAAGGATGCCGAAAGTGTGTACCTGGTGGTCGTGAGTCTTTCCAGACTACAGAGAGAGAGAGTCGATGAGCGATGCGGTCACGTGTAGATTGCCCAGTAAGCCCTGGGCCGGCGGCTGGCGCGCGTCTGACTTGCACCATCAACCTGAGCAAGCAAGCACTCATGTTAAGTTGCCTCTACTCACGCACTCACATGCTCGGAAGCCTGGCGATACGCGACTTGACGACGACAGGACCCGGGTTGGACCTGTGACGGCCCCGGTGACGCATGATCACGTGTAGATTACCCGAACAAAGCGCCGCTGCTCTGTGCCAGTGAGTTGCCGTTGAGTACGCTGAGTCTTGAGAGCCGTGGGCCTCGTGAGATCGTCTCCTTCTTACTTGCCTTCTTCACGCTTGATCTCGTCCACGACCGCTCACGACCTCCCGCCACACGTCCCTTCCCTCCCTCCTCCCCATCCTCTGTACCTCGTGCCTAGGCAGCGGCGCCTGCGCAGAACGTACAGTACGTCAGCAACTGGTTACCACTGCCATGGGGTGGATGTGACGAAGAGAACGTGAGTGCCGTTACGCGTCACGCCTGGAGATGAGTCCCGAAGCCGCCAAAGTGAGTTTCCTCCGAAAGGCCATCTTGGTCTTGTACACCTTCGACGTTATTGCCTGTGTCCGCGTTGCCCTGCTGAGAGACCTCAGGGAGTACTTCTGCGCCGCCATCATCGCGACCAAGCTCAGGATCCTACTCACCGCCCCGGCCTTTCATCACCGACCTCCATCTCAATATGTCGGACGACGAGCTATTCATCGACCGCACGTCCTCCGACGAGAGCGAAGGTGAACAAAACACCTCTGGCAAGCTTACAAAGAAGTCAAGCCCCGGATTCCACCGCGTACTCCCGAAACCCAGAGCATGTAACTATACAGTACATTCACTTTATGGTGCGTGGCGAAATGCAGAGGACGGTACATAACTCACTACGTCTCAGATCAAATAACTCAAGGGGACATTGACCTTGACCCCGTGTACCAGCGAAGTGCGTTAGAGCGGCGCTTACCTCGATCGCCCACTTACCGAACTGACGTTTACAGATGTCGTGTGGAGTGACGCTAAGCAAATCGAGCTCATCAACTCAGTGTTCTGCAACTTTTACATTCCTCCAATCATATTCGGTGGGTAGAGGCGCTGTCCCTACACTCACAAATCGCTGATTCGCTCTCAGTTCTCACTGTCGACCATGGCGAGGAGAGGCGGACATGCATCGACGGGAAACAGCGCCTGACATCGCTGCACAGATTCATGGATGGCCAGATTTACCGTGCGTGACCTGTAGCCATTCCCGAGACATGGACTGACCAGGCTGCAGACAAAGACCCGTGCGTGTCGTGCTTCGCGTAGTCGAATATCACTTAGCTCCCTTCAGGAAAACGGGAAATAAGTACTGGTACAAGGACGTCGGTGGCACTTCAAAGAAAGCAGCGAACAAGAAGTTGCTTCCTGAGAAGTATCGCAAGTCATTCTCGAAGAAGCAGATCGTGTGCGTCGAGTACGAAGGCATCAGCGAGTTGGAAGAGCGCGAGATCTTTCAGGTGCGCGCATTGCATTCCTCCGTGTACACTCTTGTTGTTGACCTTTTGCAGCGTGTTCAGATGGGCATGGCGCTCACGCCGTCGGAGAAGCTTGCCGTCATCGACACCAACCGATCGCGGTTCATCCTCTCGCTCATTGACAAGTACCTCACCGAGGCCGGCGTGCTGTCCGGGCCACCCCTCGATTGGGATCGCTCTCGAGGAGGAGACTTTCGCACGTTTGCATTGGCGGTCTGGGTGACCGAGCATTTCCTTGACGAGCCCGCGACCTGCCGGCAGCTGCCAGGCGCCTGTCAGCTGTCCCGCTGGCTCAGCGCGACTGTCACTGTGCCCTCATCCGTAGAGACAACGGTCATGCGTGCGCTTGACGAGTTTGAGGCGATCGTGCGTACGCGCGCACACAAGCATGTCTTCCGCCTGCCCGCGAAGATGGCGCCGATCGAGGTCGCCATGTTCACGGTTCTCATCGCTGCGCACCCCGGAAAGCCGCGCGGGGAGATTGTCAGCCTGATGCAGGCACTGCGCGCTGACGTGCGCATGCATCACAACGACGTGCGCAGCAACGCGGCGGTAGCACGCACGATCCTCGACTTCATTCACGCTAGCCGCAGCGGGCAGGCGGCGGGCGCGCAACGCAAGCGCAAGCAGCAGGCAAAGCCGGAGCAGGACGGTGCCCACCCGAAGTACGTACACGGAAGCTCGAAACGCCTGAAGACCGCGAGCGCGCAGGGGCCCGTCGGGTCGTCGTCGAACAGCAAGAGCCAAGTAGTGGAGTCAGAGGGCGAAGACGAGGAAATAGCGACGCCGAGGCCTAGGCCGACTGCGAAGAAGACGAAGCCCGCAGCGAAGAAGGCACACGATGTGCTGACGCGCCCCCACGATGCGAGAGAGCGTCTCGAGCCGACCAGCTTGGTTTCAACGCATCAATCACGTCAGGCTCCCATTGGTATGCCTTCGCTGGCTGCTATGGGCCCCGAAATAGTGATGCCCGTCACTGGCGGCATATTCTCCACGGAGGCGAGGATGGACGCGCAGGGCTTCGACAGCGGCATGAAAGCCTTTTATTATGGAGGATATGATTCGGTGAATGGTCCTTCGCAGAGTGCAAGTGCGCCTCGCGACAGAGACCCCCGTGATTTCCGTCGGAGGTGAGAGAGCTTCTTTCAACGGGCCCCATGGGTGGCGTCGGTAGCTTCATGTTCAGACCTTGATTGGACTCTGAACCTGTCCTACGAGCATTGATGACGACCCGCGCAGAGCGGACTGGACTGCATCGTAGTTGGCAAACAAAGAGGTCTTGCAAGGTGCAGGACCAGGTATATACTCCCCGTCAACTTGGTAGCGAATCGATACATGTGACTCATTGGACTCGCAAGCGTAAGCAGCTGGAGGGGCGCCAGATTGCGACGGGTGGTCCGAGCTCGAAAAGCTAGAACGCTCGCGCGTCTCCGGAGAAGCCCCTTCCGACGCGCAAATGAGAATACGGATAGGTTAGGTACGCCATTAGACCCATTGTACGCGACATGCACAGCGCAAGTGGATGTAGCACCCCGGCGGTCGTGGAATACGAGTCATAATGATACGCATTCGCTGGTCTCGTTGCCTGAACAGATGGAAGTGGATGCGACGATGAGAGCGTGAGCAGTGTCACGAGAACGCGTCACGTCCTGACAGTGAGTGCAGAGAGTCCGCCGTAGAGTGAGTCGGTGAGCGGTGCGTACATTATCTGGCTGGCGGCCGGCAGGCGTCTGAGATGCACCATAGGGCTCAATCCTCAAGCGCTCGTGGTCAGTCGGCTACAGCTATTCACGCTCATGCTATGAAGACTGGCGATACAGGACTTGACGGAGACGGAGACCGGGCAGGACCCGTGATGGCCCTTGTGACTAAGGTCACGTGTAGATTACCCGAACAAGAAGCGCCGCTGCTCTGTGCCAGTGAGTTGCCGTTGAGTTGAGAGCCGCAGGCCGCGTGAGACCGTCGCTTCCGCGACCGCTCATCAGCGCTCGTCGCTCGTCCCCTCCTCCCGCTGACATTCACCTCTCTCTCCTCTGTAAATTGTGCTTAGGCTGCGCAGACCGGACAGTATGCCAGCGACAGGTTGCGACCGCCGCGGGGTCCAGTGGTGCGTGATCATGATCATCCTCGCTCTTCGTTCTCCTGCTCGAACGCACGGTTCCTGCTTAGAAGTTTGTCCGACACCCGTCTTGCCGTGTTGGTCGCACTTTGTTCTTCGGAATGCTTCTGATTATCCGATGGTTGCCGGTGTAGCAAACATGTTTCGTCAATACAAGCACCTCGCAGATGGAAATGTAGGGATAGTCATTGTAATGGATGGGCCAAGAAAGTACAGGACGTGTAAGACAAGGGAGGAGGATAGCAAACGGCAAAGGGCGTGCATGCGTGGCTCAGGTCCGTACCATCGTCGTCAAGAACAATCACGAAACAAGTAGCGATGGTATGGAGTGCAAGAAAGCAAGGTGTCCAAGCACAGGCAAATTCTGCAAGCCTCCCATCACTCATTGGCCTTGATGTTAGCCCTATGGCAGCTTTCCTTCGTTAGCTTTCGACACATTGTGTCGCAACACGTACAACTCACTTCTGGCAAACAGTAGCAGGTCCGCGCTTGCTGGGAAGCCACCGAGGGCTCTTATAATGCTCTTGCGTCCGCTCACACTGTTATGAGGGTCAGAACTTCCTTTTTACAGGGGGTTTCCCGGTATTCCGTGACACGAACCTGCGGGCAGACGCGTTTGCCATCCGCGTCAAAACAATGACCTAGCTCGTCCCTTTTGATGATCACGGACGGACCTGCATAGCTCTCAGCATCTTCGCACTTTGAGAAGGCGAACACGCACTGCCACGAGAAGAACCAGAGACACGGCCGTTCTGCTTTTGACCGGCGATTCTCTTGCCGCGTCCACTCAGGGGTACGGAGGAAGTCGTAGCGGGTCTTGATAAGCCTGTCGTATGGCGAGCGTGCCGCGTACGTTTGGGAGGGAGATCACTGGCCTTGCGCGCAGGGGAAGCAGGTCGTTTCCCGTTGCGGACAGATGCCGACGGGGACTCAAGTTCATCAACCTCTGAATGAGACGAGTTCTCGTCCTCGTCCTCCTCGGGTTTGTTGGCACTGATGTCACATGTCGCATCCGTCTTTTGCGTAACTGCCGCCGCAAAATCATCTCCTGCCGGGGGCCCGGATTGGATTGTCAAGACGGGCGGCTCAGCGCTGTACGGTCGGACTTGTTGGGCCACGAAAGCAGCGATCCGGTCCAAGGTGGCCTGGACGTTTGCTCTCTGCGTCGTTATATTCACCGTGTTACGTTCGGCAGCTTGCAGTGCAGCGCCGACTCGGCGGTTATCCTCCTCAAGGCTAAGCACACGTTCTTCTGTTTCCTCAGCGCGGCGCAGCGCCTGATCGCGACCGGCTCGTGCTTCATCCCTTTCCTGTTCTAGGTGTTCCAAGGATTCACGGAGAAGACGCTCCGAGTCCTGAGTTCCCACTTTGAGCACGATGCGGCTTCGGGGAGTGGTGAAGGGCACCGCACCTTAGATTGCACTAGTGCAGCCGAAAGATGATCATGTGCATCTTGTAGGTCTTTGTTCTGCCTCTCCAGGGTGTGATTCTTAGACGATATTTCCTCTACTTCCTGGGTCTTGACTTTCAAGTCCGATGAGACGCGCTCAGTCGTCGATCGCTCGTCCTTCATGCAAGCGTTTGAGCGATTGACCTCATGCTGAGGGGATATGGATGCTGGAGACAGGAAAGGCTCCGCCTTCACATACCTTCGCTGTTACTAGTTCCGCATGAAGTTCGTCCCTGATGCTGCTTAGTGTATTGAGTTCTTCCTGGACCCGGCGAGCCTCCTGACGTGCCATGCTCAGACTTGAGCGCAGCGTTGTGTTCTCCTTCGATAGCGTCAGGATCCGCATAGCGTATGTTTCTTTCTCCGCTGCTAAACCCTCAATTTTGGACGCAAGTTCGCCATTGCGGCGCATCAGAACTGCGAACGAAGCCCCGTCTTCGGGAGTACGGCGGGATTCTTCGGTGGAGGTAGCGGTGGGCGCGGAAGGTGGAAGAGTCTTTGGAGATGTTTCCTCTGCGCTGTGACCACCAGATGGTGCTGAGCCTTCGCTAGCAGCGCCTGCAGGGGCTTCGCCTCTATCACAGGGATTCATCTTCGTTGACATGAACGTCGACAACAACACGGATGATCGATGATCGATGATAACTGTTGCTATCACGATGAGTCAGCAATCAAATTCGTATATGTCGGAAATCTCCGCTCCGCTTTATCAGAATCAAGTCTTTCGGGGTTGCCGTTTTGGATACGCTATATTGCATCCGTTTCTGCGTCTAGCAGCTCGAAAAGAGCAAGTATAGGCTTAGAATGAGGGCAAAAAGATGATGTAGCACAAAGACTGGGCGCGCGGCGCGTATGTCGCCAAAAAGTCGCATCTCACAAGGGCCCCAAACAGCCAGACCCCCTTGGGGCCCTTGTCAGGGAAACGGGAATTTCCGACATAATTCCTAATCACGTGTAGATTGCCCCTCTGCTATATCCTTTCCGAAGTTCGGTACTGGTGTCGCTGAGTCCGCGCCGAGCGGGCTTGAGCCCCCCAAGATGGCAGTTCAAGACAGCTTACTGTAAGAGCTAAGTGCTAAGTTGCTAACAGCTCGATCAGGCGCGGGCCGTGAGCGTGAGGCGAGTTGCCACTGTTTGCTGATACGCGAACCTTGCGCGTGCGTCGCCATGCCAGTAGCGATAGATCAATATGAAGGCATGAGATACAAGTGCGCTACTTCGTGTCTGCAGTTTGAAGCAGCAGCACGAGCTCGTCGTAGCGACCGGTAGTGAGTAATTCGTAGTACAGGGTCGGCTCAATCTCAATGGTCTCGAGTTCCTCGCGAACAAGCAAGCCGACGGTAAAGGACATGCGCTCCTCGTGAGGGAGTGGAGCAATTGTCATGTCTCCATCATGTTCAGCGAGAGATTTCGCGCGACGGAAGACATCAGTCTCTTTGTTTCAGGATATCGTCTGCTCTCACGGGACAGCGGAAGCCTGAAAAGGCAGTATAGCGCCACGCGAAACATCATCGAGAAGTCGTGTTGATTGTGCTGTATGTACTGTCAGCTGGCATACGACACACGGCTAGGAGGAGAACATACATTCAAAGAGCGCACAAGGTCGGGATTGGCACGTTGATTCCGATTCTCAATGATACCCCGCTTTACCCACTGCTCGAACTCCTTCAACACGTCCTCAAAATCTTGGGCCTCGTGGGCAATCGGTGAGGCATTTGAGGATGCTTCGGCTGCAGACGCGTTATCCGTGGATTCGACGGAGCTCGATGCGCTCTCGAAGCATATGTTTGACAAGGACCGAACCAGCCCTCAAGACCTGACAACCCGCCGCCCTGCGCACGAGCCGAGGACGACGACTTCACAGCAGGTTCTCGCCCGCCGGACACATCCGACCTAGCAGCTTCCCGACGCATGTCCTTCCTTTCGAGAATCGAGGATGACTCAGCTATCTCGTACTGAACGAAGATCAGACGTACCGCAACCTTCAGATGTTGTTCTGCCGCTTCCGTCTCTGCTGATGCCCAATGCTTGCGGGCCCACGTGAACTTTCTCGTCTGGGTGATACCTGGGGTTGGATCAGGACTGGTATTCATATCGTATGCTGTTCTACGCGCCAATCGCAACGGTATACAACCTCGAGCAACGCGTCTGGCTAAGATGCTCCGAAAGCCTGATTTCACAGGCGGTGCTTGAGGCTCGGCAGGAGCTTCTTCGGCGTGTAATGGCCCTCTAGGAGGACCTCATATGCCGGGCTCGCATACGAGTTTTGCGGGGTACGGTTCGCTGAGAGAAGTTTCTGCACGCGGTAAAAATGCGTCAGGTAGACTGCGATATGCCGGAGAACTCTGAGGTGATTCGACTGGAGCAGCTTGTCTTGTGACGCACTGAATACCGGACCTTCAAACATAGCCTATGGTCGATTTAGCGGACACGGTAGTTGGTGCGACAGACCCAAACTCACCAAATGTAATCCGAGCGCTTGACGTATCATAAGATATGTAGAAGACCAGCGTTTGTCGATGTCGCGCACGAGCACCAAGGGGGCGATGAACTTACTGAAACACTGCTTAACCAGCGTGGTATATATATCAATAGACTCGTCCACTGGATGCGCACGTACAACCAGCATCGCCAAATCTCGCGGCGGCTATACGCGGGAATGACCTGCTCGAGCGCCAGAAGGCTACCGGGCACTTGAGCTGCCCGACCTCCCTCATGCCCTCAGAAGCCGAGGGGTCCAGCTCTCTTCGAGCCACTCCATCACAGCCATTATCCGAGGCATTGTCGAGCGTTATTCCTCCGATCTGCTCAACAGGTCAGATGAGGTTCCCTGTTCGTGCGCGTCCAAACAGCGGCGGTAGACGATACACAGTGGGCCGTGCTCTATCCATCATATCAGGACTGCTCATGTACAGCAAACACGAAGGGAGCTTACCGCTATGTCTTTGAGCATCTCACCCTTTTCCTCCTTAAACTGCGATCATCTGCGTGAGCCGAGTGCGGTGGGGCAAGTCCTTCATCTTCGACTCGGCGCATAGGTACAGAGCCAAGTCTCGGAATTTGAAGCAGTCGACAATGTTTATTGACTGCGAGTGTGTTAGGCAATTGCAGATCAAGAAGGAATTGACAACCCTCATCCTATACAGTAATGAAGCGGATCAGTCGCTTATAGAAGCCATCGAGCGTGAACAGTTCGACAATGCCCTTACTTCTCCTCTGTCCGAAGCATCTCTGAGCGACGACCGATCGCGGTATGTTTGTCAGTGCTCCTTCTTGAGGTGTTCAACGATATTCTAGGCCTGACCTTGCGTGTCCTTCCAGACCTTCCATCCGCACGAACCCATGATCTGAGCAACATGAGCAAGATGTAGGATAGCTATGCCGACGTACGTACCTTCTGGGCAAGGCTTACAAGATACTAAGCGTACTTAGGATGCGCGTCACGCTTCAGCTCTTCGAGTCGCCGAGATTGTCCCCCCTCGCTCGCTGCAAGAGAATTCTTGCTGCCCACACTCGAAGAGATTCGAGCCGGCAACAAAGTACCACGCGTTATTGGCGAGTTGAGCGTTCCCGCTCCAGGGCTTCTCCGAGTCGTCATCTGCGTGCAGCCTTCAAGGGCTTGATGCGTACGTCCTCGTTCTGGCTCTGACTCCGTGTCGGATGCAGGCGCAGGTTCAACCGGAAAGGGATCGATGCGACGCCAACGCGCCGAACAGCCGGCTGGAGGGATGTTCTCGCAACAACACCGAGGCTTGGGTGCCAACCCGAGATCGGTCGCGTTCCAGCGTTTGCGCGTCGAGTCTTGAGTAGATGTGGCGCTAATGGTCGCAAAATCAGAGTACATGAAGGGAGTGGTGATATCGAAAGTATGTTCTTGTTACGGACAGGGAGGATGGAGGTGTGTCGGTGGTGGATTGTATGCGACATGTAGAGCGCTCGGGTCAGGGTAATGTATTCCAGGGTATGGATAATCGGGGGAGGGAGGGGGGAATGGGTGGCCGGTTGGTGGCTAAGGCCTGTGAGGGTCGATGGGGTACGATTGCCGAGGTGAAACCTGCTCGGACACGATCATGGTGCGCGGCGGCAGTCGTTGCAGCCCGTGAGGATCTGTGAATGGGGTTATGGATATGATTATCAGGGGCGCACGGCGCCCAGTATCACTTGGATCTTGGACAAAATTCACGGACGTGTCCTTCTCACGCACAACATCGCGTGAAAAATTCACGAGATCGTTACGTTTGTGCATGACGAACGCTGAAAAGCAGGTTTGTTGCGTGAAAGCTCACGCACCTCAGACTCACTCGGTGCGCGAACGTCATGCGGTGTGAGTTAGCGTGACGAAACATGGGTCGCGAGGTTCATGAAAGACCTAACTGTCACCTACATGTTACTCGTCCGAGTCTGGCTATCTCCGTGCCGATGTTTGCCGCTGATCTTATCGCCGTGCTATCGAGCACGTGCGTAGACGCGTCGACCGTCTGTTACCATCTACTCGGGCTTTCGAGCTGAGAAAGCCCTGAGAGAGGCATTTTATCTCAGCTACATACACAGGTAAGCTCTCTCTTGCGTCCTCTGTACTACACGGCTGCACAGGCTGTCTTCCAGTACATGACCGGCAAGTCCAGATAAGCGGTCTTGATCCGTCGCCGCGTGATGAGCGTCACCATCGTGAGCCTCGGGGCATTCACGGGGTGCGTGAAGTTGGATGATACGGTGTCACAGTCCTCACGCAATCGTGGGTCTCAACGCGTGTCAGGAATGACAAACTTTGTCCTAGATCTACTACCATAGGTCCGGTCCACAACTTTGCCCAACGCAATCCGGATACTGTACTTCCGAGTATACACGTGACTCAAGTTGAACTTCGAAATTGGAATGTTATGCCACTAGCATCAGCAGTCACTCTCACATCAATGGGCTCGGGTAGACAGCAAGACCTGTACCGTGATTATATACAATGTAAGAAAAAAAGTGCGCATGCTGGAGGCGCCTGGGGCGCGCGCGTTGAGGGCATCAACCCCGAGAGGGCAGGCATAAGCGCGTAAGGCGTACCCCACACGGAGCTGCGCGGTGGGCCCAAGATCAGCACGTTGCGACGGCGTGAGGGAGGCGAAGGTACGGTACCGAGGCCTGTGAGAACGAGCGGCGGTAGGCACGAATTCTCCCTCAGCCAGTCTGCGCATCGCGCATCGCGCCCACATCCTTCCATTGAGTTCCCCTGTTCTGCGGCTCCTGGTATACAACACCACCCTCTCCGTGCGCTATCGATGCGGACACGCGGATCGAGGAAGCGAAATGCTGCGTCTTGAGGGATGCAGATCTCGCCCCCTCAGAGCTCTTTTGAAAGCGATCGGCGTCGTCACAAGTTGCGGTGACACACCGCTCCCACAAATCCAGAAAGTGAGATAGGTGCATCGCATGTCGTGTGCGAGTCAGCGGTGCGCCTCTTGCGGTACGAATACAGACACCTAGACCGCCCTCCTCACAAGGCCGTCGACTTCGATGCTCACAGTAGCACAGTTCATGATGGTGATCAGGGAAGGAACTGGGTAAAGAAGTGGAAGAAAGAGGGAACGGCGATCGAAGGGTGGACGCGCATCGATCCGGAAGATTCACAAAAAGAGGGATAGCCAAGCATCAATTCGACAGGTCCGCGCCGTCACCAGTGACGGTGAGTTGTAGTGGTTTGCTGGTAATCGCGTCAAAACGTCAGTAGTCTGGCTTCTATAGTCACATCAAAAAGCCAGTTCCTAGCACAATCGCCAGGGGACAAATCGTCCCCTCTACCAAGCTCTCTACAGTCGAGAGTCGAGGGATGCGGGCTCGTGCCCGCCGATCACACAAGGTAATCCACACGTGACCTCACTCACAGATCATGTGCCATCAGACTGAGACTCACTGGCTCACTGCCTCTCATCGGTTGCCCATCGACATACGCGGCCGGTAGCTATTGAGAGACAGGTTATCTGACGGTATTGCCTTCATGAGGGAATGCAGGACATACATGCCTTGGTCGGCGGGCCGAAATTTTGACTGGCTACCTTGGCAATCTACACGTGACAACTGTTATGCGCCGCTGCTCAGCCCGTCACGTCAGAACTCACCGGACTCACCGTTGTTTGCCTTTACCGTTGCTGCTCGACCTCGCCTCCTGCATGATGCAATATCTTTATAGGCTGCTGCACGGCAGAGCCCGCTACAATCCAAGAGTGGAACAAGAATATATGCCTAGTACACCAATCAATCATTCCAAAGAAACCTGACTGGTAGTGATGGAATACCCTTTCGGGCAAAGAGGGAAACCGCGTGAAGCATCGAACGACATCAGATTAGTACTACCTCAGTACTAATCACCGTACCAGATTGTTGACCGTGTACCGTCATACAAGAATGGGTGCTGTGTGCGCACTCATGATCACAAGCAAGCCCATAGCCGTAATGTTCCTTTCTCTTCTTCCTTCCCTCGACTACTTCCAACTCAGAGCGAGTGCGTCGCTGCTTTGGTGTGAGGAAAGCACTGAACGCCAACACTCGACGCGCATCGGCATCCACTAATATCCACTAATATCCACTAATAAGTGCCTGTACACCTGCTGACCCGCAGTTGGCGTCAGTCAAGCGCACGCAGGGTTCCACCCAAAGTCGTTGACTACTAGCCGTCCCCAAACAATCGCCTTATGTTTGGATGGCGTCGACGCCAAGCGGGTTTGGCGCCGAGGAGGTAGGCATTGAAGGGAAACCGACAACGGCGGATGCCGAGTGGTTGAGACCTCCAAAAGCGCGGGCATATGCATCGCACGTGACAGGCCAAGAGGCGGTTGACGTTCCGTCCCCAAGCCCACTACCTGGAATGACAGCGAAATATTACACGTGTCCAGCACGATATTAACTCTTCTCTCCTCTTTGAGTCAGCGATAACGTGGCTCTTAGCGATTGACAGAGCAATCTCGCAAGGTTTGGCATGATAACTCGTGCAGTCCGTCTCTCTCTGTCGTGCTGGCAGTACATGACCATGTGTCTAAGCGGATGTTTTTCAACTACAATGATCTGTCCGTCCTCTCATTTTTCGCTGCACCTCTGTTGAAGGCATCCTCGAGACTACCCCAGAACTCAGGTTCTGGCAGTTTTTTCTTCGGCTGGGAGCCTGATTGGCTTTCGGCACCGTCCACCATGTCTTCAGCGGCGCGTGATGTACTCTGCGCGGACGAATGACCTGTAACCCTGCGCTTCTTTTGAGGTAAGGGGATATGCCGACCGGTGGAAGCTGGTAAGGTGTCTTAGCGTCATGTTAGCGAAATACAGGGAGACTACGTGCTATTTGAGGACGGAGTCCTGGCGGTTGTTTCGTCTGTGATAGGCGCTGAACGCGAGTCCTGGCGTGGCGCCTTCCTTTTTGCAGGCACAACTGCGGCCCTATCAGTGGTAGCTAGTAGACCTTCCCAGTCAGTGCATGTCTGCGCCAAAAGTGACAGAGATGACGGCGCACCGGTAGACAATGTCGGTCTCGCATTTCTCTGGACGGTCTTGCGCCGTCCCGCTGCTACGGTATTGCGCTGACTGCGAGGTTCTTGGACGGAAACGTGAGTTCCGTAGCCCGTCGCAGTCGAGCGGATCTTCTCGCCTCGTTTTCTGGACGCTATCAGAGCGGTCCGTGAGATTGTGTACCCTGTCAATGTGTTCGATCACGTACTTGACGAAGGGGTCTCGCCGGTGCCCAAAGTGGGAGCGCGGGTCGACTGATTGCCGCCGACAGCGTGCCCGGAGGCGATCCCGGAGGCGTCCGCTGTTCCCCGGTCGTCTGAGCTTCCCGTGGTCCCTTGTACATCATTGCTGGAGTTAGCCACTGCGTTTTCGAGCGCTATCTTTGCATGCAGAGGTCCCAGGATAGCATCGTTGAGTTTCGGCACCCAGTTCACGTACCGCGCCAGAACCCTGTCCAAGCGTAATAGCGGCCCTGGGTGCTGCCAGTCCTCGTCGCGCTCGGAGCCTTCGAACAGGTAGTGGTCTCGAATCCAAGCCATGTCAGTCTTGTCGGGAAGTACTGGCACCCTGGTCTCGTCGAAAGGCCGAGAAGACCGCGGGAATCTCTCTGGATACAGATATCGCAGAATGGCGATGCAGACGAGCTGCGCCAACCGGTCGAGCGGACCATTGATCCATTCGCTTCCATGACGGCGGAACCTCTGAAGCAGCTGCTGAGCACCGCCATCATTTAGCTTCCCAACTCGGTCTCGAATGCTTCCTTTGTGGATGTAAGCCCGAGGCCACAAAACCATCAAGCATAGTCCAATGATGGGCTTGCGATAGAACTCTGACCAGTTACTCAGCGTCGCTATATGTTCACCTCATGGTCGTTTCTAGTTGGACATACCTCGTTTCTCCATCATGCGGGCGGGCAACGCAGCCGCCATGTGGATGAGCATTACTTGTGCGAAGGCATGGTCGTGGTTTGTTGCCACGCGTCCAGTGTGCTTCTCGAAGGAGCGACCCACTTCCTGGTGATGAGTGAAGCAATAGTTGATGAAGTGCCCGCCTACAGCCACGGTAGGAACTGGTGTGAATGCCGCGTGAGCCTTTCCTGGCCCTTGTATACTGTATGGCTGGATGAGTCTGACGTGACGAGGAAGAGTGGAGTAACTCAGACACTAAGTCTCCTGGCTTGACGCGGATGATACACCCTTCGATCTCGCCATCCCCGTCAACACTGAAGTCCACCCTTCCGGCGCCGTCATCAGTCAAGGGGTCATTAGCGCGCCTTGGACACCCAAGAACCAGACTCTTGAGACTCTGCAAGAGTTTTTGACGAGTGGGATTGCGGACCCTCGTCTCAAGAGCAAGCCAGAGCTTTTCCCCAGGACCGTGAATCTGGAAGAAGGTTCCCATGGCAGTCGCATCGATGTGAGCAAAGGTGAAGAAGCCTCCCTGATGCGCGAGTGCCCAGCTGGCGGTGTGAGCGATATCCGCAGGCCGGAGCTCATAATCGTTGTTATGGTTAGAGTACGACGCGGTTGCACACTCAATATGGCCATCCGAGAGGTATCTATTTCGAAGGCATTGAGCAAGATAGCCGCGACTGAAAAAAAACACTCACTTCGCAATACCGTCGTTCTGCGGAAGTCCGCACGGCAAGTCGAGTATGGCGCGGATGTGATTGCCATTGATGTCCCTCAAAAACTCGCGAAGGGTCATTTCTATGTAGGGACCTTCGTCTTCGTCATCCAAGGATGCGGGGGTCGTTGTAGGACTCGTCGCATCAGTCTCGCAAGTAACACTGTCCTGGTCGTCGTCCTCATTGATGATGTCGTCTTCATAAGTCTCAGAGGGCTTCGGAGGTTCACGAACATGCGTCTCATCTCCTCTGGCGCGTATTTCCATGTCTTAAGTATCATGGTTAGATCCTGTATAGTGCAATCGACAGCTGCACGCACCGTGTACCTGACGTTTGATATCTAACGCAAGGCCCAGGACTCCTACACCCGCTTCGCACGACATATACCGCTCATTCATTGTCGGATGCACTGTACTCCCCGCCTCGAGATGATGGCTTGACGTGCCTGCTCCTTCGACGACCACAGTTCTGCCCTCTGCACCCACTCGTATAGCTTCTTGTATGGTCCGATCTGGATGGTCGTGGTCCATCGAGATGAAATGGACCATGTGAGGGCAATCCCGAGCACTGGGAAATAGATGCGCCATGGATTGTACTTGAGCTTCATCCTGAAACAAAAGAAAGTCAGACCCAGTATGTCGTGACACGCAGGAGCTCACAAAAGGCAAAGTTGCTCCCCGTATACGCGGCAAGCGAGTCTTCACACCACATCTCCAACTGATCTCGGTCTCGGGTAGGAGATTCAAGGCGCCAGAAGACAGATCGACGAGGCGTTCACCATACTTCGCGGACGTATCTTCTCCGCCGCTTCTGGGACGCTGGGACGCTAGAGGCACATCCGCGCCGTGCCTTGCTGAACTAGTTGTCGTCAGATCGTCTTCGAACTGAGCCGCCTCCTCGGATATTTCGATGAACTCCTCGCGAGGATACTGACGAAACAATTAGTGCCGGCGTGGTTACAATAACCGAGAGGGACAAACCGCGCCATCGTCTGTGCGAGCCTCTTGACCAGCTTCAATAGCGGGAGAGCTGCATCGAAGCCTAGCATCGACAGGCTGGGAATCTAGCGAGATGGACAAAGCGTGCCTTGCCGAGCGAGATGACTGCGACGCATCTGCTAGTCGATTGGTCTGCACACCCGCGTGAGTTGGCTCCTGCAAAAGATCCTGGTCTGTCCATCAGCATTGATAGCATCGATATTTAATATAAGGACGTGGGTTACGAACCACGGCATGCTCCGTTTGAGCTTCTTTTTCGACTCTGAGTACTGGCGAAGGTGATTGCACATTGGCGTCGACGTATAGCGCCAGAGGTTGTGCTTGTATGGCGGTATCTATATGGCTGGAAGATGTAGAGTCTGCTCAGAACGCATGTAAGCACACGCGCATGTACGACTACATAACTGACGGTATTTTACCGTTGAGGGGATCTGGAGGATGTAGCGCACTGGGCTGCTTCGCATTTTCACCAGAAGACGACGTAGGTGCACTACTTCCGCCAGAGAAAGCTTGATAGGCAGCAAAGGCAACGGCGAGGTGCTGGCGTAGACTGGCATTCTCCTCCTCGAGGTGCGACGCGTTTTGTAAAAATTTAGTGTGCTCGGCTTTGACGTGATCGAGTTCGCCGGAAAGACGATCAACTTCTTCTCGAAGTTTTTCGTTTTCTATCATTCGTTTGCTGCGCGGGGTAAGGTGCAAGTCGAGGTGCAGGGGCTGAAGGCGCTTACTAGGACCTCGCTTTTGACTCGATTTGTCTCTGATGGTAATGCGACTCCGGAGTCGGATTTGCATTCTGCGCAGAAGAAGCAGACGGCTGAGACTGCTCTCCCTTTCCATAGAATGAATACGTGCCGTACATGGCAAACAAGGGTGTGTTGGCTGCAAGGACGAAAGAGGTAAACGAGGCGTGAACGTCAGGTGGTTATATTACATATTATTACATAATGTTTCCACGTGCGTGGCCCTCTCAGAACTCTCAGGAAGCCAGGCGCTGTACACCCAATAGTTATGCATACAGCTTACCACCTACGGGGCGTAGGTTTCAGAATTGTCAAGCAAAGGACGAGTGCTTCCCAGTGAAACGTCTGCAAATTTGGAATACGACGTGCGGGTGCGGTATGCCACCAGTCCGATTCTTGAGCGTGATTCGGACTCTCTATGGAGGACTATACATATATATCGTCAGTACAGTCGAACACGTCGATCTTCGTCTAAGAAAGTAACGAGAGTCACCCGCCTCCTTCCCTTCGTTCCTCTGCATGACGGGGGACGGACGAGAGATGGCAGAGAAAGGAATGCGACCGTCACGCGCTCTCAATCCTACTTGCGCCGTTGACACTCAAAGGGCTCTATCCTCACCGCCCGTCTGCCTCCTACTGTCAGTACTACGCAAGTTTGCCACCGCAAGCGATGACTCGCGTCGCCATCGTGCTTGCGGGTACGCCTATCGCTTCAGCCGCCATACCAACTCCCCTCGGGGTACTGTGCCTCCCCGTAGTAGTGGATGTAGCACAGTGCACGAGATGGGCGACCGTAGTTGCTGCTGCTCGAGACGCAGGTGGGCGGCCGAGCTCAGCGGCGGGAAAGATTGATGATCTTGAGGAGCGGTTGCGTCGGACCTGACATTCGCCCCGCAAAGTCGCAAGCAAGGGTGTCTTGGTCGGAGACGCGCTGTCCGAGATGTCAAGCCGACCCGCAGTGGTCGGACCGTGGTGATATGGCTGCAGTGCGCGAGGCGAGGGGCGCTGGAGGGTATGTGGACGATAGCGAAGACGACATCGTATCGCGATCAAGAGCACCCGTGAGACCCCTAGCGGCGACAACATGCGCGACGCAGTCTGAGCGGCATTTGACGTACGGATATCATGGAGGGTAGCATGCTACCCTGATTCTGGGCAGTGCTTTTGGCCAAGTCCTTCAAGTAGCTTTGGCGCACCCGCAAGGTCGCGAGTATCTTGGAAGGTGGCCAGAGGATTCTGAGTGGCTTTGAAGGCGCTCGGCAGGTTTCGGCGGACCTTGAAAGGTCGTCCAAAAGGTACGTGCTCCCTTCGAAGGTGAGGAAATACTGCCTGTTAGCTGGAAAGGCAGACCGAAGGCTATCTGCCGCAGTTGAAGGATGTTGGAAGCATTCGACTTACCTTCCAATATCATCGGCATGATTTCCTCGTATACACAGATTGATCGCAAGAGTCGCTCCACGCATCGGTAGAGGACATACGTCTAGATAACAGAGTAACTCGTGCACAGGGGCTACACCTAAGAATATACCAGATATGATTAAGAACGAACGATACATTGCAGCTGCACCACCATGAGCGCTTCTGGAAAGGCAGGTCGCGTGAATTGCCGTCCTGCTGTGAGTCGACATGTGGGGCGCATGCTGGGAGGGGCAACCTGTAGTCGTGTCAGAACAGTGGCGTGAGGTGGACGAGAAGCCGTTGCTGTTGTCCGCGGCAAGATCGAGTTGCTGCGTCGCCTTCCTGCCGGGTTATGATGCCTCCGCGTCTGCAGCGACAGAGCAAGGCTCGGTCTCGACGAACGGCTCTTGAGCTGGTCCTTGAACTCTTCAAGATGACGGATGACGTCGTTGCGCTGACGGTCGGTATCCTGGACCTGTAGGGTGATGTCCTCAGGCTGACGAGCAGCTGTCCGGGTATCGCGCGCGCGAACCTAGGTAGCTTCCGCCCGCTCGTCCGCCCCGTGGCCGATCGTCCGTGCCATGCATTCTCGCGCATCCTCTTCAACGCCTCCGCCAATCGCGTACGCTCCTCCGCTTCCCCTATGCGCTCCTCCGCAGCCTTCGCACGCACGTCTGCGTCGAACATCTGCTCGACGGGCTCCAGCGCGAACGGTTCGGCGCTCTCGATGCGTGTGATCGCTTGCTTAGTGCAGGCATTCGCTCGACCCGCGGGTCGCGCAGTCTCCCGCACCTCATCCAGAGCGGCGGCAACCCGCTCATTCGCCACGACATCCTAGGCCCGTATGTCGGGTTCCTCGTCCCTTTGTGCCGCTTCGCTCGCCCTCGCCTCCGCGTCTGATGATGCACGCGCCAGGAGGCGCGCGCCGCACTCGGCTTCGTCGACTTGTTGCTCATCGCGGCGAAGGCAGCTGCGGGGTTCCACGAGCCAGGTTTGAGACGCGAAGAAGATCGAGTGAGAAGCGACGAGGCGTCGAAAGGGGGGTTGGTGCCAGAGGAGGACGAAGACCGTCGTAGGTGAGGAAGGAAGGGGAGCGGGGCGGGAGTTATGCAGCTGGTGTCCTACAATGAGCGAGGGCACTGGAAGATCGACGTGAATAGTCGACATGCCCGAAGCCTAGCGTCATGGGCCGATCCTTGGTTCAGTCGCCGTCAGCGGCATTACCTGGGGAGCGATCAGTCAAAGTCAAAGAGGAGGAGGCTTGCGACGCACCTGCGGGAAGGCCGGCGTAGAACAGGCTGTCGCGCGATCACTGATACAGTGATACGAGGTGGCGAAGTCTAAGTTGAGCCTCGACGAGCTCATCCAGCGACAGCGTTCAGACGCGGCAGGCGGATTTGCCGATGATGGATCGCGGTCACGAGGAGGATTCGCCACTAAATAGAGCCAAACACCGCGACCCTTTATAAGGACCGCGCCTACTTTCGCGTCTCTTGCTTCTACCCTCCATGAGAGCCGTCGCAATTCCGCCCCGCGGGACCTTTAAGCCGCTTCTTTCGAACTCCATAACGCAGCCCCGAGGTACGTCCCCCTCGCACACTCTCTCTTCGACCATGCCGCGTGTACGGTGGACCGTCCACTGTGCTAGGGCCGGTTCGACATGTCAGGCTTGTAGCAACTCGAAGTATACAGTGCTTCTGTGCTGCACGAGAAGGTACGTACCGTGCTTCATTATTCTCAACGACGGCCTTGAGCTGATTGTATGCACTAGTGCACGCATATATGCGCGTCCTAACGAGCGCAGACATGCTACTTCGACGCGCCTCCGCCTCACTTTAAGGCTTCATTGTGATTCCGTATGTCCCGGTGAGCTAACCACCCCTCATTCTTGCGCGCATCGCTGACTCTATTGGCAGGTTCGATCGAAGGAAAATTAAAGTCGTCGTGTTTGCCATACGTACGATTTCCTGGCGTATGGCACGCTTTTCATGTCGTTAGCTATCCTATTACTTGCTGTATCGTATCAGTAATCGTCACAGCAAATATATTTTCTCTTCTTGCTTCACTTGTGCAACAATCTCATTCGGCGATACGCAATCGACGATGCGTCTCGAAGGAGCTGAACAACGCTGGCGCAACTTCGATAGCGGTCAAAGGCCTTGAAGACCTACCGTGTTGCACAAAAGCTTTGGAAACCTTCCAGGGTTTGCAAATGCTTTCGTAGCCTTTCGAGCTCATTCGTCCTTCGGCGCTTCCCACATCCAGGTTATTATCGTTCGGACGCGGAAGGCATGAACGTCTTGATCGACCTTCGGGTAAATTCAGTGCCTACGAAGGCCGCCAAACACTTCGGCCAAAAGCACGACGGTAGAGTAGAGACACCCAGCGCGCCGAGCTGCCTGAAGCGCGATCGAGTGCGGCAAGTCGCTACAGTGACGAATGTCTTCGCTCACAGACGTAGCGCAGGAGAGAAATTGGATTGGACGATTGTGAACACGACAAGATAGGTCTAGGGACTGTGCTAAGTTCCACGCACCACGCTGGTAAACGCCCTCAGATACCATCTTCGACTACTCTAGCCGAATGTTAAGAAGCCGCGATTTGTGCTTCCACAGTGGGAGAGAGGGAGTGAGGAAGTGGGCGCGGAGTTTCAAGTACAAGGCGTGCCGAGCGATACCGATCGCCCCCCCCCCCCCCCCGCGACCTCTGCTTTCCTGCGGGTTTGATCGCAATGTAAACCAAACCTCAAAGGGTGTCATGGTGGTCACCCTATGGTCCGCAATACTAGGTGGGACGACTCTCGATCGGTCCGCGGGACTGTAAGTCAAAGGTAGTCGAGCCATGCTGAAGTCGAAGCCCCCGGCCCTGATTAAAGGCGCCGACAGCGAGGAGACTGGTGGGAGAGACGACGACCAGCAGAGGGCGGCGAAGGCAATTCAGATAACTGCCGATAACTGTGCTCGTCCCGCAAGGAGCAGTCCAATCAGCATGGCAGGGTCGGGACTGGGTAGGGTTTTGGGCAGGGAGATACCGGGCGCTGGAGCAGGGGAACGAAGAGCGAAAATGATTACGCACCACTAGTCACACTCTGTCGCCGATGTACGTAGTTTACGCCCTGCACAGGTGACAAGCATGACATACAGAGTGGAGAGAGGTGGAGAAGAGGGATGGAGACGATCTCACGAGGCCCGCGGCTCTCAAGACTCAACGGCAACTCACTGGGAGTGGGCACACGCGGTTCCAGATCCGGCTTGTTTGGTCGTGTTGACGCCCCCGCCAAACGACACATGTTCGATGTCGCCGCATACTTCCCCCTTTAGCGAGCGACGTAGTACTCAGATGACTTCAGTTTGTGAGAACAATATGTTCCCAATTATACATTCTATAGTATTCCTGATTATGGAAACCTCTCTCCGGCTACTTACGGGAATATCGGGCCCATGCCAATGAGGACACTATTAGATATGACTTCGAAGAGTAAACATCCGCAGACTCCGCTCAGTCCATCGTATAGTCACTCCCGACATTCTCAAAGGTCTTGCTATCATCAGGGTCAGTTTTCATGGTGCTTATGATGTCGCCCGACAACTCTATAGCGGCTCTGAAGGCAGCATACCGGAACGGCGCTGGCAGCTTCATGGCGCCGTGTCAGCTGTTTTTGGGGCAATTCAAAGGTCGGTGAATAGCGCAGTATAGACCGGAAAGTGAGTACAAGAACCATTGAAGCATGTGCGAGGGCGCTGGTCGAGTCGGATTGAACGTCGACATTTGGGCCAAGGTAGAGGGTCACTGATTAGTGATGGCATCACTGTTGTGGTCACTAGTTGACCGTTTCGATTACAATATTGCCGACCTATCTCCTTCCTCACTTTTGCACCAAAATTCATGAAAAGTAGCGCATTTCAAGCGGAAACAAGGAAGGAACATTTCCTTGCTTTGATGTCTGTCTTTTCCGTTCCAGCCAACCGATTAAACGCCAATTACAGCACAATATATTCGGCCTGAACGATAAATTCCGTTTCAAAGCAAGGCCTCGTGGACGTTCACCTCAGGAGGCCGTATGAATATTTTCAGGGCGCAGGTTGACGAAACGCAGGACGAGATAGATTTACAAGGCGACGACAAGGCCCTTGGGGGAGATCAACACGACCAAACAAGCCGGATCTGGAACCGCGTGTGCCCACTCCCAAACTCACCGGCACAGACCAGCGGCACTTCTTGTTTGGGCAATCTACACGTGATCTCGAGTCACTGGGCCGTCACAGGTCCAACCCGGTCTCCGTCAAGTCGCGTGTCGCCAGCCTTCCGAGCATGTGCGTGAGTGAGTGGAGGCTCATCAACGCGAGCTTTGGTATGCCTCGCCCGACGATGGCTCCCAGACGCGCCCCGGCGGCTGGTCCGCCTGCTGAGTACTCTCTGACCCTGCCGCTCGCGAGACAGTCAACACGTGATCGTAATGCTCACCGGAGTCCGGAGTCCGGACTCACCGTGCATGCTACCTTGATCGCTGATCGACGTTGCCCCTTGCTCTTCCCTGCCTCCTCGTCGCTCCTCTCCCTGTAGCGGCCTTTGCCGGGACTACCTGCGACCTCTGCTTTCGCATTATTATCTCGACACTACGACGCCATTTTCTCATAGACGACTAATTTACAACATTGGGGAACACCACATAGTCAGACAGAAGTGCAACACCCGGGCTAGAGAGGTCGCTCGGGTCCGATAGCCGGACCTCCCGGTAGAGCTACCGACGGAAGGACTCGAACCTTGCAGTTCTCGCGCACAGCAGCCCGCTACCATGCAATATTTACTTGACACTAAAGGCTGTTGACCTCCACCTGGGGCAACTTCCGAATAGATAATTCGTGCGCTTCAAAAGCTCTCTCATATCCAAATCATGGTCACTGATGATGCTGCATCTCACTCAGCCTATTTTTCTTATCTATTTCACTGTCAACCATGCCCATCCGGACGATGTCATGTTTCAAACGCCGATGTGACCACCTTCAGGCATCGCAGCACTACAACTTGGACTCATGGTCTTCCTGGAAAGTGTTGAGCGGCTGGGCGAGACCTCAAGTGATAGCCGTAACCGTCGTGCCAGCTTTTGATACATTGACCATGCCAAGTAGGATGTCACTGTGGCCCAGGACAAGAAGCGCACCCCTCGTGCATGCGGGGGAGGAGCCCAGAATTTTACGCGGGTTCTCAGCGCTTCGTAGAGCTACAATGATAGAGAGCCCGGCATATGAGCGGTTTAGTTTTATGCTACGAGTTCCTCGTGCTCACCAAAGATACAATGAGAGAGCGATGAGAGGCTGTGAGGCGTCACTTTCAGCTCCACCGGCGGGATCCACAGTACTTGACGAAACCCATTTGCTGAATAAGAAGGACCGACCTGACCCCCACGCAAACTGTTGAGTACAGCTGCAATCAAGATCCCAGTGCGTTTCCAGAACTACCATGACTGTTAGCGGAAATAACACGACATTATACACCGCTTCTTTCTCCGCACTCTCTTCCCTTCTTGGCCTTACCCATAGCAGGGATACTTTGATATCCATGGAGTATTAACAGATGGGATTAGATGGGGACATCACATGGGCGCCTTTGTCCAAGTCGGATCATCTTGCCTCTCACGTCTACCAGCTTGAACGCCAGCATCCTACGCGTCGTATGCCTATAGATCTGGTTCTCGATATCAGGTGGAGGATATGCAGAGAGTTTGGTCTATCTCGTCACGACCTATGTCAATTAGCGTGCACTTCGAGTGCTTGGAACAGAGTAGCAATTCCTTGCATCTGGGAGGAACTGCAGTCTATGACTCCTCTGTTCCGACTCTTACCCGAAGATGCCTACTACGAAGACGAGCATACACATGATATCGTACGTGGTTGGCTCACCGAACTCGCATCATTGACGTGAATCAGAGAGCAGTGCTGCAAGCGTTCACTGACGCACGAAGACTGGGCACACATCCTTGAACGCTCTAGAATGGTCAAGCGCCTTGCGTATGTGACCGGTGCCGTTCCCGGAAAGCCGCGGGCAGATTCGCCACACGCTAAAACGATATACCCTCCGACCGTCAAACGGGACTGCGAGATCGTCAGCCAATGCCCACCACCGCGCACCCTCTTCCCGCACCTACGTCACCTCCTCCTGGACTCTTCTGGCTGCTACGAAGATCTCAGTACCGCCCCTTGTGCTTTGATTGCACACTCACTATCGCCTTGCCTCGAAACTCTCCATTTGCCGCATAACTATACGAACCTGGTTCGTGACATAGGTGCCCTTGCCAACATGTGCCCGTGCGTTCACGACCTTCTGCTATGGACAAAGCACCTGCCAACTCGTACCCAACGCTCGCAATTGAGTCAAGCAATCGAAAGTTGGGCGGATCTCAGGCAGGTTGTCCTCAGCGTGTACTGGGATCTCAGCATCCTACTCCATCTCTCAACGAAGAAAAATCTCACTTCTCTGAGCCTCGCTTTCCATAATTCACGGCCCGAGGATGCCATTAACGGGATTCCGAACCTCCCTTTCATGTGCTTCCCTGCTCTCGAGCACCTCACTCTGGCCGGCATGAACATGATGGCAGTTGCGTCGCTCATGAGTCACGGGTCTGTACCCAGACGACTTTTCACCCTGCATGTCAGTGCATTGCCACGTCAATCGCTGCCAGGGGAGTTCAGCTGCCTTACTCGTTCCATCGGCAATCATTGCGCGCATGACATGCTCACGGTCATCACCATCGAGAGGGGAGAATTGCGGTGCGGAAATGTCTTGACCAAGGAGGACTTGGTTCCGCTCTGCGGCTTCCCGCGGCTAACGCAGCTATCCCTCCGATTGTCACGTCGCTGTAACCTGGATGATGCAGACTACGCGGAGGTCACATCTCGGTGGCCTGAAATGGAGACCTTCGAGATCGGGGGATTAATTGTGCACGACACCGAAGACGGCGGAGAGGAAGCACTTGCCACGATGGCTACGCTCGGACACTTCGCACGTTCCTGCACGAAGCTGAAGCATCTGACTCTTCCGCTTGTAGTACGGGAAATCCCAAGGATTGAAGACGATCTTCTAGGGACAGCTCATCCGCTGAAAACGCTGGAAATAGAAGGATCCCCGACGCTGGCTATTCTAGACCAAATAGCAATGTTTCTCGTACAGATTTTCCCGGACCTGCCTTCCGTCAGCTTCGATGGTAGCATCGCAGGGTAGTTGTACATGCCTACCAATTACTGTACCGGACCGTAGAATACACGATGTCAACTTTGCGCGGCGATTACTTACGCATGGGTGCTGATGATTACTCCGAATAACAACAATCACGATTGCACCGAAGAAAACTATCGTGTACACGCATGGAGGATACAATGGACGCAAACTGGGGCAGGTTCGTCCTAAGGTAAGATCCGAAAAGGGACAGAGTCAACGTTCGTGATTGACGGTCAACACAAGGGAAGTGCACGCACCCTCAAATAAGCACAGGAATATCGGCCAACTAAGAACCTACATATTCCGCTTCACCAACGAGCGCAAGTGGTGACACTACGACAGATTTCTACGAAAACTCGTGGAATACCCCGCAGAGATGAAGAATGTTGACCGTGGAGAAGCCTCAAGGAGCATGAGGTGTGAGTCTCGGTACCGGCGCCCAGCAGAGGGCGGCGAAGGCGATTCAGATAACTGCCGATGACTGTGCTCGTCTCGCAAAGAGCAGTCCAATCAGCATGGCAGGGTCGGGACTGGGTAGGGTTTTGGGCAGGGAGATACCGGGCGCTGGAGCAGGGGAACGAAGAGCGAAAATGATTACGCACCACTAGTCACACTCTGTCGCCGATGTACGTAGTTTACGCCCTGCACAGGTGACAAGCATGACATACAGAGTGGAGAGAGGTGGAGAAGAGGGATGGAGACGATCTCACGAGGCCCGCGGCTCTCAAGACTCAACGGCAACTCACCGGCACAGACCAGCGGCACTTCTTGTTTGGGCAATCTACACGTGATCTCGAGTCGCTGGGCCGTCACAGGTCCAACCCGGTCTCCGTCAAGTCGCGTGTCGCCAGCCTTCCGAGCATGTGCGTGAGTGAGTGGAGGCTCATCAACGCGAGCTTTGGTATGCCTCGCCCGACGATGGCTCCCAGACGCGCCCCGGCGGCTGGTCCGCCTGCTGAGTACTCTCTGACCCTGCCGCTCGCGAGACAGTCAACACGTGATCGTAATGCTCACCGGAGTCCGGAGTCCGGACTCACCGTGCATGCTACCTTAATCGCTGATCGACGTTGCCCCTTGCTCTTCCCTTCCTCCTCGTCGCTCCTCTCCCTGTAGGATAACAACCGATCCACCATGCAAAGCAACAGGCGTGGCAAGAAAAGAGGCCCGGCCGCCCTCGATTTGGCTTCGCTCGCGGCAGATCAGCTTGAAGGGCCGGGTGGGAGCGTCAAGCGCGCGAGGCTGGGAGATCATGGATGGCCCGCCGTCCACTCGACTACCGATCCTCAGGCATCGGCTTCGACTATCCCCCAAGGGGCAACTCTTCCATCCGCCGAGCAATCAGACATGGTCAGTGCTCTCAATGCCCGCTTGTATGAAAGGGATTTAACATTGCTTTGGACACAGTCAGTGGATGAACACGTCGCAGCTAGTGGGAGCAGTGCCCCGCAGCCGGACACCGCTTTCGCTAACAGCCTTAAGGAGTCTACCCAAAGGTGCCTGACGGTCGTTGCTGTATTAGACAGTACACGTGGACCCGACTTGCCGGCTGCCATAGACGCAGTCGAGCAACGTCTTGCAGATTTGCGATCGCACTTGAACAACCTACCAGCCGCTTCTCCAGCGACGGGAACTGGGTTACATGACGCTCTATCATCCGCCATTTCGCTCATAGGGATGGTAGACCAGAAGCTGCTCGCAGCCAAGAATCGCGTGCTGCAGCGGATGCACGTAGAGCGCGAGCGCAGCAGGTCGACTCATTTGTCAAGCGCTTCCGATCAGCCTACCAGAATTGACAATAGTATGTGGTATTCCTCGCTTCTCTTTCGTCTGTTCAATTGTTTAGGGCGCCATTTGACCGATCCGACGGAGAACTATCACATATCTTCTATCATCGGCAGTGCGACGACTTTGGCTATCCATCTGTATGACGGTGCATCTCGTCGAACCGGCAATTTCCTCCTGCGGGCACTCCCTTGGTTCGCGACCGCCCATACCTGGCTCAACACGGGAGCATGCGATGCGAGGACCGCTAATGTCATGCAGAAAAAAGCTCTAGACGACATACCCGAAGATATCCGGACTGTACGCAAAAGGTTCAACCTGGAGGTTGAGCCCACGGTTTATGCCGTCTGTCCTAAGTGTGGCGCGTTAAGTGCGCCTAGCGGTTCATACGAGCACCCCTCGTGGCACTCGACGTGCAGCGAACCTGTGCTGGGAACCAAAAGGCCGTGCAACGAAGCCCTCTTGAAGAGAACTTTGGAGGGAAAAACTCGACCTATCAAGACTCTCTGTCACTTTCCTTTCTCTGACTGGTTCGGTCGCTTCATCGCCCTGCCTCGAGTTGAAGAGTACGGAGACAAGTTCTGTGCAGACGTCTGTGCTTCGGACTTGCCCCCCCTCACCAAATCGTCGCTAGCTGACGGTGATCTCGTTCGTTCTCTACCCGGGCCTTCTCTCGAGGAAGACACCCTTTTCGTTGCAGACCGTGGCAGCGAAGGGCGCTGGGTCTTCATGCTTGAGGTCGACTTCTTCAACGTGGAGGGTAACAAAGCTGGGGGAGCGTCCAAATCTACAGGCGCCACAGCCATGGTTTGCCTCAACTTACCATTGGAGATGCGCTACGACGACGCCTATCTCTACGTGCCTTGGATCCTGGGAGGACCGAAGGAGCCGGACTCGAAAGAGGCGCAGCTCCGGCACCCCATGCGACTAGTGGTAGACGATCTACTCAGGTTCTATCACAATGGATTCCTGCCATATCATTCGCACTCCTCGTTTCGTCACTCTCTCCCAGCGTTTCATCGACTTCATCGCGGAGCGTTGGCAGGCATTCTTGCAGACCTCAAAGCAGGACATCCAGCTGGAGGACCACTGGATATCGCTGCCCACCCTCTATGTCCACACTGCGGTCTTTGGCATCATACAGCACTTGCCAACTGCGACTGGCAGAACTGGGGTAGAGCGAACAGAAACTTCTTGCACTTAGGGGCCAGACTATGGCGCGATGCATGCGATGCGAAGACTCGGTCGACAATAGAACGGTGCTACGGAACACGCGACTCAGTGTTCTGGGATCTGGGATATTGGGATGTTACTCGACAGCTGATTGTGGATCCTATGCATTCCGTCTACTTAGGCGTTGCTCGTCGCCACTTCACTGTCGGTCTCGGCTTGCATGACCCTAAACCTGGAGTGGCACGCGCCAAGAGATCTGACAATATTGCTTTCCACAATCCGTTCCCGCTTCTTCCACCCCTCTCTACGCTGAAGTTTGCTGGTTCATCGGAGACGGGGAACGACACAAAAGATGCGCTGGCTTTGGAGGATCGTGCAGAGCTGTCCGAAGATCAAGCTGCCATGCGCCGGAGCGTAGCACAGTTCCTCCGTGACGGCGTCGATGAGCAGGATCGTACGCGCCATGAGCACTCTCTTGCTGCCAAGGTCGCTGCAATTCGCAGCCGACTCAAGCAAAACAGCGATTCGGACGCGAACGTCATCAAATCCAGTATGGAAACCAGGCAGTGGAATGCACTCGCTTACGTTTGCAACGACTACTGTCTTCTGGACGAAGAATGTCAAAGGGGCGTCCTAGCTGGCGCCAAGCAAAAGGCCGTCACAAGAGAGCAAATGGCTCAGCTGCTGAGCACTCAGGTCCGTAACTTCTTGTAGAAGTGATTGGTCACAGCCTGATTTCGATATTGCAGGTCGAGAAGCAGATAGGAGAAGAGGAAACATCCGGACCTTCCTTCAACACTCGTACTTCAGGAGTTGCGCATACCGATGTCGATCGCCTACGTGCCGAGTCCCTGGAGAAGATCGCTTCTCAGATGTCCCATGCCACGGCGTACTCAGTGGGTAACATACATCGCCTCCTGATGAAACCGTTGATGGCCGCCGGTGGCGACGACCCGGACAACGGTCAGTCAAACAGCATCTGCTCCATTGTTGGCTCTTTCTGAGTCTTTGCAGCGCATTCAAGTGATCCTGTCCCAGCTGCCGCCCCTTCAGACCGTAGCTCTTCGATTGGAACCGACGACGAGCGCAGTCTAGGACGGGAGACATCTGTGGACATCCAAAGTTTCAATGGACTGGACGACGATCCGACCACTCCGCGAGCAGGATCCATCACCCCTCGAGCAGGATCCATCGATACAACTGCATACGAGACATTGCCCGACAACGCGCCGCCTCGATCAAGTTGAAGGAAAAAGCAAGGGTCTGCCAAAAGCGATGCAGAAAGGGCTAGATTACTTTCAGGAAAATACTTGGAAGTTGCCCTAGGTGACGGTACAACGCCGGAGGCGCTAGCTTTCGCCTGCTGGGAGCTGGGTTGTCATCCAGGCAAAGAAGACAAGAAGAGTCTCGTGTCTGCCCTTTTGGAATGGGTATGTGTTTCCTATATTGACGGACGCATTGACCAGACATACCTTCCAGAGAGCACGGCAACCGCTGGAGGGTTTACCTTGGTCACCAGTTAGGTCCCATGAGGTCCTTCAGCGACTACACCAGTGTTTGCGCGACGTGGTGCGACCGACGAGCATTGTCCGTCCTCCACCAAACGTCGGTCTTCCATCTGCAGGCAAGATCAAGGCTGCACACTTCAAGACCCTGTACGAGCTCTTCGTCCCTTTATGTGTTCTATCTCTGTGGAAGCCTGGATCGCCGATAGCTATCTCAGATGCAGAGACTATGGATGGACCCTTGACTGCGTCGATGCTTCTCACCTGCGCTATTCGAGCAATGGTTGCAGATGTATTAACGGAGGACAAGCGCAAGCAGTTCATATCCCTCTATTCCCGTCATGTGGAGGCCATTGAGCGCGATTGCCCGGGAATCGCGACTCCCAACCACCACCTGTCGTTCCACATATACGACTTCATGTCGCTCCTCGGACCTGTGAGAACTTGGTGGTGTTTTCCTTTCGAGCGTCTTCTCGGTCGGATGCAACGTATGGGTATCAATCATATACCAGGTATGGCTGTCACCTTTGTAGTCAATTCTGTCTAATATGCCATCAGGGGAATACGAGCAGACACTGATGGAGACGTACTACGCGAGGGCATTCTTCCGCCAATCACTGATGCAAAGTTCGTCGCCCTTTGTGCAAGCGTTCCGACACATGATGGAGCAGCTCTTCGACACCGAGGATGGCTGCGATGATGACGACGATGAAGACCCAGCGGATGAAGGCCGAGACCCGGTCGTGATCGACGCCGGGGACTTGGACAGTCAACCGCAGGAAGTTGAGCCACCTCTGCAGACACTATCAGCTCGCCTCCGCGACGTACCTCTGCCGCCAGTGCGAACCAGGCAAGCCGCACCCAATGAGCGTATCTCTGCGGTTCGCATAGGGCGCAGGATATATAGCGCCAACCATCAGGAAAACAGCTACGTGACCTTCGTATCCCAGAAATCTCAAATGCATTCGAGATGGTCTGCAGGGAAAATCATTCGCATGGAGAAGGAAGATGGGCGGATCATCTTCTATATCAGCCTCTTCACCCCGCTGAGAGCCGATCTCACCCAAGACCCCTTCGCAGCTTTCTGGAACGATGGCTTCGAAGCTCAGTCCGTGTCGCCAGTCTTGGAGCACGAAAAGCTCGTGCGCGTGGATTTGCAACGCGCCGAAGTATCCGCTGCAGCTTATTGGAAACTCACCGAAGGATGGGCTGTGTTTGTTAAGGTTGACTGACCGAAATGCTGGTGTTCGCTACTCTGTGAGTTTCTCTTCTCTTTTTCCAAGTATGCCTTTCCCCGCGTGGACTTACCATGTTAATCGTGCTTACATGAACCGATAGGTTGCGGTCGACATAGGGGGGTCATGGCTTACATACAACGATATGAACATCTCCCTTTAAAACTCAGGAAAAGCCCTGAACTAGGATCGATGCGGCTGTCAATCCCAGGGAGAATGCCGGGTTGAGAGATCGAGGCTGAGAGAGAGCGTGGTCGAAATGCCTCTTAGGTTACATCCCGTCCTTTCTCCCTACTCTTTACTCGGATCTGGTCGCGTGCAAATCGTGCAAGCTAGAGACTTCTCTTCTCCAGTGTTTCACATGGATGTCTTCAGCCTGGTCCCTATACGACCTGTTCGGATGCGCGCTTTTCATTGCAATCGTTTCTGGCTCCATGTCGTAGAATGACCACAGATAAGTTATTGGCTCAACTTCCGGCGCGAGGCCAACATACAGTATGACTACACGACGAGTACCTGTACACATTAGCAGGCCGACGAGGGGCCCAGCAGACATCGGCTTGTAGAGTAAAAACTTTACACATACGCCCGACAGGTAGACGGCGCGCGCCTGAGCAGAGGGTGAGGGTCGCGCATGGCGAGACTGAACCATTCCTTCAGCCATCGCAGTAAGGAATTGTCCGCCCAACAGAGCTACACTGCTTTCCAAGTCAGCGCGTTCCCTGATCACTGCGAATGTCCGTTGCGCATATTGCAATTAATGCGAGGCGGGGTGCTCTCAGTGACTGCCGTGATTTGCAGTGTTTGTGGTTGCGAGGCTGGCTGGCACAGGTGAACGCGATCGGGGTGGAGGAGAGAGCGAAGGAGAGCAGCGGCCCCGCGAGTCTTTTCCCACCGGAAGTTGCCATCCGCGGACTAGGCGAGTGCGACGGCGAGATTCCCAAGGCGACCTCAGTTTGCTTCGTGGCTTCATAGGGATGTCGTTCAGGCTAAGGCAAGTTTCGGTGATTTGCAAGGTGGATCCCAAGTTCCAAGACACGAGGATGCGACTTCACCATTCCAAGGTTCTTCGTCGCTCGCTCGACTGGAGCGGATCACAAAATCGGAAATTAAATACTCTCAAACAGGTTCTCTCCTGTCCGAGCTCTCGACACGGCGTTCTCCCTGGGTGTCAATGAGCAGTGTGGTGGTGCGCGTGCCATTCGAGGTCGAACACTGAAGAAGTGGAGGTGGTAATGCCAGGCGCGCGATCGGGTCAAGTCGTGCAGCTGATGGATGATGAGCTTGGCAAGTGAGATACCGCCGGACAGCGAGTCAGCCAATAGCAAGGGCTGAGCAGTACAGTTGAGGAAAGAAAGTCGATCATTGGCGGAGCTGAGTACTCGATCCCCTGATGGCCAGCCAAAATCGAAAGTTACCGCCAGAGTCGTGCAGCATCCGTCTCGCAATGAGCAGAGATGACATGCATCCACGGTGACGCACGCGGCGAGATGTTATCAGAGTCTGTGGCGAGCGCAGAACTTGCTCAGCAAAGCGAGACCCTACATGAGTGGTGAGTTTCTTGGTAGCATGAGCGACACATAAAGCCAGTAAGTCACTTGCGAGATGGCCAGCCAACTTGACTCTAGTATCTTGATGTGTACCCAGTCAGGATATTGAAATGCAGGCCCCGGGAAGTTTCTGGGTGACGTCCGGGAAAACTTTGGGTTGATTTCAGGCGAACTCCGGGCGGTCACTACCCGTTTTTATTTTTGGCTGCTAAAGATAATCTTCGTGCCTAGTCATCAATAATATCTGCTAATCTCTTTGACCGGGATTAAAGGAAACATATATTAAAGCATTTGCTGGTAAATATTCAAAATATATGACATTGCCAACGCAGCAGGTCATTGGATAACTTTAGGCTTAGTCAAGAATATTAATCAAGTGAGACGATTGATTGCATGCGTCTGAGGACCTTGAAAATATTGCGCGACAACAATTCAATATAGATACCAATCCATACGACAATGTCCTTTTCAGATGTCGTAGAAGGCTCTGCCCGTGGTGATTGTTTCTGGGAATGTGAAGAACAATTAATTGACTTGGGTGCTGTAAGTCCAAGCTGGGACCGTGGGAACATCAGGCGGCCTTTGCCACAAGGCTTGATTAGGTAACTAAGCCCTTTCTTTCTCTCGTCATCTTTCCCCTTCGTCGACGTCGTTGACAACGTTGGCAACGCCGGACCTGGCCCCCTCCATCATAGTGCTACCGGTTCCCATATACACCATGTACCTCACAGCGACTTTCGCTCTTCTCCTCGCCTCTATGGTCCAGGCGCAGGAGACCATCGTCTTGAATGCGGAGCACAACATGACCGCCATTACTGGCACCTGGGCATCGGGCTACGGCAAGGTCGTCACTGGCCCGGTGCGTAGCTATGCTCTGGTTTTGAGGATGGGCGCTGACGAGGCATCAGGGCTTCGCCACGCCAGCAAACGCATCATTCACTTATCCCGACGTCACTGGTGTCTCCTACTCCTTGTGAATACTTCCCGATCATTGAAATCGTGCATCGCTAATTACCCTGCAGCTCGGAGGACATGTACTACGAGGTCGCTCGCTACCGTTTCAACTCGAACGGTGAGCTATCATCGTTCCCAGCGTTATCCCCGCCTGCTTACCGCTCTCACAGCCTCGCAGCCGAATTGCATCACGGGCGTGATGAGCTGGGTCCACGGCCAGTACAGCCTCGAGACCAATGGCACAATCGTGCTCACCCCGCTCGGCGACGGCTACCAGCAGGTCCAGGACCCCTGCGCCGCCGAGTCCAACTTCGTCGAGAACTTCAACTACACCGAGCTCATCACGCGCTGGACGATTGACCAGGACGTGGACCGCGGCTACCGCCTCCGCCTGTGGGACTACGCCGGCTACCCGCTCCCGCCGCAGTACCTGCTCTCCACGACGCCGAACATGCTCCCGAAGACGCGCCTGCGCGAGGTCGCGATCGACCCGGACACGCTCCTCACGCAGCGCAAGCGCGAGGTCGACCTGACGAAGCGCGGCGCGGGCGAGCACGGGCGCCGCGAGCTCGGCTACCGCGAGGAGAACGCGGCCGAGTCCTGGTTCCGCACCGCGCTCGACAAGATCTTTGGCGGGAGCAGTCAGAAGGACGAGTGAGCGCGCGCGCGCGCGGACCCGATGCTGCGCACGGGGGACGATACCGCGCTGACGGAGGGCGCTCCTACGAATGCCCGCCATGACCCTTTTCTCTCTTACTCTACGCATAGTATACAGGACAGACGGACCTTCTTCGCTAGCACATGGCTCGTATACCCATCAGCGCAGCTGCATGCTGTCTCCGCGTTCAGTGCTGTGTGCCGGCTGTGTGCAGTGAACCACGCTCCTTACTTGTAACGACTGGCCGCTGTCCTGCTCGCTCGTGTACTAGTGCTGATATATGCTAGACAGACATTGGTGGGTATTCGCTCGTTAGTAATCCAGCAAGTAATGGTTCGGAACCAGACAGGGCAAAATGGCCCGTCTAAGTGGGATCTGAACCCACCATATAACCTTTTCAGCGCAAAGGAAGAAGGGAGTTCGTGCCACATATGCTTCCGCTAAAGCAGAACTCTGCCACTCATGTTTCCAGGTCGTAACAAAGCGTGAAAAGTCGACTGCAACGACAATATGAAAGTCCAAAAAGCGATATACAACGAGTAGAATACAGACGCTGCTCCTTTCAGCGAACGATATAGCACGGCCGGCAACGGGCACGTACCAAACACAAGTCAACAACCGACGCACGTCTTATGTCGCCACCACTTGCGGAGTCAAACCCTCCATCGCCACGTCCGCGCTCGCTTCCAATGCTGCCCGCTTCTCCGCCGATTCTCGCTCGGCGGCTGCACGGGCGGCTCGCCGCTCCTCGCCCTTGGTCTTGAGCGCCTCGATCTCTTCTTGGAGTTTGACCTGGGGGAGTGCGAGGGTCAGTAAGGTAGATATATGAGTGAAGAAGGATATAGCCGGGTGAATGTGGGAGCAGGAATCGCTGCGTTATTGGAAGATAAGGATATGACTTACCGTCTTCTCCTCGAGCTCCTTCTTGTCGAAGATGGAGTACGGGCTGGGTTCGGGTTCTTCCTTCTTTTGTTTGCCTGTATGAAGGAAGGACATCAGCTCAATATTGATCTGCACACTTCCACATCCGCGGAGGTTAGCGCGCAGGGAGATATCACTCACCAAACGCTGCGCACGCAAACACCTCGTTCATTATCTCGTGGTTCCTTCGATACCTCGTCATACTCAGTGTCCTGGACGAGATCAGGTCGCCCTCGTCGTCCGAGTCGGGCGCGACGTCACGCGGTTGGTGCGGTGCGCGATGCGAAGGGGCGTGCGGTTGGCCGTGCGCGGCTGGGTGATGGCCTAGGAGCAACAGGCGTGAGCTACACGTCCCCCGTGTATATTGTGCGAAGTAAGACAGCACTAACCATGCCCCGCAGCTTGCGCCTGCAGCGCCGCTTGTTCTCTCTGCCTTCGCTCCATGGCCTCCATCGACGCGTTCTGCTGCGCCAGGAGTGCCTGTTGTTGCGCAATGTTCATCCTGCCCATGGGCATTCCGCCGATGCCGCCGGGAAGACCACCGACGCCTGGTCCCATACCTGCGCCCATACCAGCTGCGCCCATACCCGCTCCTGGTCCCATTCCGGGTCCACCCATCCCGCCCATCCCACCACCGGGTCCCATGCCAGCGCCAGGTCCCATCCCAGCACCTGGCCCCATAGCACCTCCCATGGCGCCCATGCCTGCGGCTGTGCCCATGCCTCCCATAGCTCCAGCTCCCATCCCTCCCATGCCACCTGCACCTCCCATAGCACCGCCAGCGTTCGCGCCCGGCGGGAAGGCCTTCTGGCCCGCGCGCTCGCCCATGACAAACACGGGCGGCTCGTTCACGGGGCGGAGGGGGTAGTTGCGGACGGGGACTTGGGCGACGGCTTGGGGGATGTCTGTAGGATGGGATGGTGAGTACGGTATTACGATCAAGGAAGGTAATGCTAGTTTCGCCACTGCGATTCTGGCGAATGTGGGCGATTTCGCCTGAATGAATACGAGGCAGAGGGACGGAAATTCACGCACTGTTGATCGGCCCGCGGGAGTAGTGAATGAGAACGAGGGAGGGGTGGCCGCCTTGTAGGATGCGGAAGCGGCGGCGCACGCGGTAGGCTTGGCTGTCGACACCGGGGATAAAGCCGAAGCGGGCTTCGGTGACTTCGATTTCCTAAGGAGGGGGGTTCAGGACGACAGAGAAGTCGCGGAGGAAAGAGGAGAAGGAGGGGGAAGGAAGAGGAAATGAACGAGGGGAAGGGTGGAGGTACAGGAGGCATAACACGCACCCTCGGCCCTGCAGGGACACTGTAGCGCTTCTCGTCCAGCCAGCGAATACCATCGTTGAAGCTGAAGTTATTGGAGGGGAAGAAGGCGATGAAGGTTTGGCCATCTGTGGCGCGCACATTGATGGGAAGTAAGGCGGAGTTCGTCAGCTATATGTCTATGGCTCGATTAATGTCTGCACGCACCTTGCGGCTGGTCGATGTATCCCCAGGTGAAAGGCACCTTCGTCGCGAGTGGGATGGCCTTTTGGAAGTACTCCATGACATGTTGGACCTTCAGCTCGGGGTGGAAGCCAAGGGCTTCGGGAAAGCGCAGGACGCATCCCTCGGCCTGGAGTTGTTGTGGTGTTGCCATTGTTCCTGCGAGTCTGTGCTTCCCCGCACATAAGCGCGCCGCTGCAAGTCTGCTTTGTTCGTGACGCACCGTTCCTAGACGCGTATTTTGCAAGTTCCGTTTGTCTTATATCTCCGGAGGGGTTGTTATAGATTGTTACAAGGTTATGAAAGGGATGAAGCGCGCCGGAATTGAGATGAACGTCGAGAACAAGGAGTTCGCCAGATCGGGCGCTTGAATGGGCTTGCACGTGATCCCGACGCGTTCCCCGAGTCCGGGCCGGCCGCCGGAGATGGCAAGTTCAACTGAGTACTTGATCTCTTCCATTCGACCCCAAAAACCAAGCTAAAGGCCGGCGATCGACAGAAAAATACGCAGATGCCTCCAGCACAGTTGACAGCCAGAATAGACAAGTGCGCAGAGCTTTGATCCCCTTCATATGAGGCGCAAATCATATCACTCTGAACATCGAAGCCATACTGCTTTTTCAGTACCGATTATCCCCTCAACCTCTTCATAATGAAGATTGGAGAAAATATGGCCTACTCGGCGATCCTCAGTAGCTTGATTCTAAGCAGTGACCAGCCTCGAGGAGGGTCTCGCGACCGTTTACCACGTGACCTAATTTATGACTGCACGAATGCATGTCTATACGAACACTGCATGAGGACCGATTATACAACAAGAATGCCATGCAAGTGCAACATCCAAATTTCTCAGAAAGTCCTCTCGCTTGTCATTGTTTCAGAACAAAGCCACCGTTTCCTAAAGGGGATCAGTAACAAACCCTTGATCAGCGTGACGCTGATATAACTCGCCCTCACACTTCCAGCAGGCGGCCACACCATCTGCATCTGCTCCCCTCCCTCGACTTTAGTGGAACCACTCAACTCTGCCATAGCCCTCAAGCACCATGGACGCCCGCCTTCGTCGCGTAAACAAGGAGATCGCTGGTGCGCATACCACGAGATCGCCGCATACCCTGCTTTAACGCGCGCCTACTCGCAGACTGCAAGAACGACAAGACGTCGAACGTGAAGATCGACCTCATTGATGAGTCGCCGTTCCATCTGAAGGGCTCGTTTCCGGGGCCAGAAGGCACGCCGTATGAGGGAGGCCACTTCGAAGTCGTGCGTGCTACTACAGCTGTGTGTTCGTTCATGGCGCTTACGGATCCATGCTATGGCCACAGGACATCCGGATACCGGAAACCTACCCCTTCCAGCCCGTTAAGATGAAGTTCATCACGAAGGTCTACCACCCGAATGTCTCCTCCGCCTCCGGCGCCATCTGCCTCGATATCCTCAAGGTGTGCTTCCCTCCTTGTGGCGCTCCATCCCATGCCACCCTTCCCGAACACCCACTTACCCACCCATCCCACAGGACGCCTGGTCCCCCGTCCTCACGCTCAAGTCGACCTTGATATCGCTGCAGAGCTTGCTGTGCTCCCCCGAGCCGAACGACCCGCAAGACGCGGAGGTCGCGAAGCACTACACGACCTCGAAGCGGAGCTTCGACGAGACGGCGGCGTACTGGACGCACATCTACGCAGGCGGGCCGCCGCCGAAGGGGAAGGCTGCCGCGGGGGACGACATTGCGATGGCGGGGCTCGATCCGGTGCACGTGAAGAAGTTCGAGGGGATGGGGTTCACGAGGGGCGCGGTGGTGAGTGTATTGTGTCCTTTTGGGCTGGGTTGCGGAGAAGATGATGGGGAAGCGGGAGGATAGACGAAGGGGATGGCTGCAAGCTGAAGGCAGCGGATGTACGGTGCTCGACTGATCGGGTGCTCGGGGCAAGTCTTCGAGCGAGGGATATGCGAGCGTTGTGGTGGTACATGAGAGGCTGACGAAACTGACTCTTCCCCAGATCGATGTGTTGCGGAGGATGAACTACCGCGGGGCGAACGCGAGCAAGATCAACGACGATAAAGTGGTGGAAGAGCTCCTCAAGTCATAGCCGACCACCATGACATAGTCGATCGTCCTGTACTCCGTCACTCGCCATCTAATCCACCTGCAATGTATCCATAACTCCATCGCTTTCATCTAGTATTCACGGGATAGGTACCGTCACGAGCCTGCTGTCGTGGCTGAACTGGTGCTCAGTCCTGAAGGCAGTCTCCCACTCGAGACTGGTAAGCAATACGTCGAGTGTGCGTCCCGATGTGCCTCTTCCTTCGCAAAGGTCGGGCTGAAAAAAATACGAGCGGTCAGATGTCGCTGTCCACCGGCCAGCGAGCGATAAATGCAGAGGTACGCCGTCAACCATTGGCGGGTAGATATCCCATGTGCTAGGCGGATCCGACGGCGATTGACAGGCTCGTGCGCGCGACGAGAACCTGCTCATAAGCGCTCAAGCAGGGCCTACTGATCGACTTGCAGCCCACTCGGCCAGGCTAACTGCTTTCGGGTTACAGGGCTTACTAGCGGCCAGACGCGTCAGATGGCTCACCTTCCAGAGAAATCGCTACTACCCTCGGTGCGTCACCGAGTCTAATTCGCGCACGAGCGCGGAAGTAGGCCAGCTTCTGCCGCTCACGTCCTTCTCGGGCAAGCGTCTATCGTAAGGCTCCCACCGTGGTCAAGATATGAAGTCCTTTCGTTCTCGCGCTCACGGTGGCAACGACTCCGAATCGGCGCTGGATATCCATCTCTGGCGGGTGATGGACTTGTCGATGAGTGGTTCACTCTGGGTTAAACGCAGGCATACATACAGGCAAGAGAAAGAGAGGGTGAATGCACGCGAGTAGGGGTAAGCCTGCTTTTTCTGGTTAGGCCAGACTGACCATAAACCTATCTCACTGCGTCACCAACAGCGTCTCGTGCCCGATCTCACTTCTGCTTCCTCCGCTAAAGCCCTTCTCGGGGGAGCGCCCACCGAGTCGATGAAGTCGTCATGCGACTCTCTGTCGTTCCCGCCGCCGTAAGCGCTCTGCGCCGAGGTGCTAGTACGCTGCCCTAGGCAGTATGGCGTGCATTGTCTCGGGACTATGGGGAGGAATTTTCCGAGTCCTGCTACTACGCCTTCCTCGGCGGCCGTGCATCATCACGAGAGGAGGGCGTGGGTGGTATATGGTCGCTTTGGGGCTCTGCAGACGAGCAAGCGGAGGGGGACATACCTACCTCGTATCTATCTGCACATCAGGTCGCCTAACGTCTAACTCAAGGCCAGTTAACCGCCGCGGTGGCACGTTTGATAGATCCTGTACCTACTGATAGACATGCCTCATTGTCTGTCATCGTCATATACACGTAGCTGTATGCCTGTTACACCCCCTTGATAGATTGTACCTAGTGATAGGTAGAGTTCAGTGCCACAAACTTGGTCGGAGGGGAGGCTCTCGGCATCTGCCGCTCTAGCATGTTGAAGTTCCACCTGAACTCAAATCTCAAACTATTGCGCGACGTAGACTTCTACAGGCCCTATACGTACATACCAACAGTAATGCGACATAATAGATCCCGAGAGGTAACTACTGCTGTGCGACTGGGCTACACTAGGCCGCGGAACGGGGTAAAGAGGGGAACGCGACCGACCGGACTCGTCGTAGCAAATGCGCAGGCTTGTGGCCTCCTCAGCCGCGTATTTTGGCTATGAACAAGAGAGTTGCTTCAGCGTGCACAACAGCGCAGCCGTTGCTAGCCTCTGGTTCATAGCAAAATAGCGGCCGGAGGCGACAAGGAGGCACGAGCCAGAGGACGAACGGCGCGGCGCAGGGAGGAAGCGGTAGTGGGGGAAGGGGAAGGGGAGGGGGAAGAAAGGCAGAAGAGCTGGAACGATGGATACCGGCGCGCTTTCCTCTCCTTAAATATGCGCAGGATTTCTCAATTTCATACGGCATCCCTCTGCCTTCTGTCAGATGTGCGTTGCCGCCGCACGCCTAAAGTGGAATGGAGATAGGGCTGTCAAGGTGGCGCGCACAGTCTCGCACGCCTACCAATGTGCGGGGTTGATGCTTGGCACATCTCAATAAACGAACAAATTCCGAGCCGGACGAATCACATCCCCATAGAGGCACACAGAGCTTGAGGCAATGCAATCAATTGTAATGAGGAGAACATGAGGCTTTAATAATTCCATGATACGTCCTCGTGTCGTGTTCAGCCCTCGGGCCTGCTGGCTGCGTCCGTACTACTCCAGAAGATGCCGCATAAATCCAGCTACTTCTTCCTGCGTCCGGCAAGCGTATGACATCGTCAATGGCAGGCTCTGAAAGATGACGTCCGCCTTTAATTCTGCAGACTGGCGTTACCCCGCTGCTTCTGAATAGACGGTATTGACGTGCCTGAAATCCATGCCCACAGGCTAACGGCAGTTTGCCTCACGATCGTGAGACTCTTCGCAACCTTCCCTTTTGAGTTACGGTTCAGGTGGGCAGCGGAGTGCAAAAATGTCGGGACGTACCTAGAATGATGGTGTTTTCGTTGATGAGCTGCCTCCCGCGCGTCTGTATTCCTCTAACGCGTCGTCGGCCGTGATGCTCATCCGTACGTACTCCACCGGACCCTTATAGAAACGTTCGCCAAATGGGTGCATCCCACGCTTCTGATACCATGTCAGACTGCTTGTCCGTGCATCGCACCATACCGCGTGCGCGCCCATCTCGGCAGCTGCCACCCAGAATACGTGGCGAAGGAGCGCGGTCCCGATGCCCCGCCCCTGGTGGTCCTGGTGGCAAGCGAATTTGCGGAAGCGCACAGCCTTGCTGCCTTGGGGCTTATCGATGGGCAGCGGCTCGTTGAAGATAGAGATGACGGCGATGGGCGTGGTCGAGGAGGACGAGAAGACGCCGAAGTGCGAGCCAATGTCGTCGTCTGGAAGTCGCGTTGCCGAAATGGGAAGGTTTGGCCAGAGCACAGCGTGGCGGAGGGGCAATGTCTCTTCGACCGAAATCTTGCGGATTGCCACGTCTGTCGGGCCATCGGGATGTGCGGTTGGATCAGGTGCAGCGGACGACACGTCCGCAGGCGATGAGGCGTCCATCGATGAGTGATATGAGAGCGCACTGAAGGCCAGGCGGATCAGAAGAAGCCTCACCTTTGCTTTGTTGATCCCAGTCTCGCAATTACCCGGGCCAGTGGAAAACCCCACGAGGCGATGACGCATCGTCGAGTGCCATTCGAACGCGACACAGAGAGGACGCCAGGCTTCTGCTACTTGCCGGCATCGGGGAAGGCGTACGTTGAGGAGCTATAATGAAAGCAGAAGAGCTTCGTGTTGAGCACACGGTCCGAGTTAACAGGTAAACAGCGCGGGAGATCGCGAGATGAGCGATAAATGACAAATATGCGCGAGGATACCAGAGAGTTCACCGATCGGTAGAATAGACTGTACCGTGTCGGAGGTACGGATCATATTATTTGAAGAGAAAGTGATATGATGATGTGGAATTCTGCAGGCAAGGTGCATGCGACCGCCTGCCCAAGCAATTGGCGCAAGTTTCATAGTTAGCACTCAGAAGTTCCTCGTTATACCTTAAAGGCGCCGACGCTGGAGCCAGCGCACCAGGGAGGTAGAAATGCCCCAACACCACAAGTTTTCAATCGAGGGAAAGGAGCCAAAAGCACTTCGAAGTTTGAACCAAGCCATGCATTCGGCAGTTCCCGTCCTTTCACGTGAGGTCTCCTTTCCGGCCCGATCCGGCTTGCCACGTGCACAACCGAACTTGTTTCTGCATACCATCCTCTACGCGTTGTTTTCGCCGGTTAAGCACTCACAGTCCGCCTTCAGTGCCACCAGGAGGTTTGGGAACATAGAATAACGATTTGAATTGGACTGACTTCAAGGTTCAAGATAATGATGCTGCGCAAGCTGACTGGTCAGACCTCAGTCCTCGCTCGGGCTGCTGGCCGAACGAGCCGCTGTTTGGGCCCATTGTCAAACCTTTCGGTATAATAACAACATTAATCTCTATCCACTCAAAGTAGCGCTGACTCTCAAGCAGAGGGCACATCACATCCTTCGGTACACGCCGGTGGTCACCCGGACGGCAGACGCGCAATTATCGGCTGGATGCCGCGCCTACGCTACGCAGACATCTTCCCCAGGGAATGGAGATGGCAATAATGAGCCACAATCTGACGATGTTCCTCCGCCGGATTTCGACTATACTTCTGCGCTTGAGCGCATCGCAGAAAGTGACTTCATTCAAAAAGTTGTGCCACCCACGGACCGCACGCGTCTGGAGAAAGTGCACTCATTACTGCTTCTCATCGTCTCCTATCTGAACAGAGGAGCAACAGTCTCCGAAGACGCCGCGCTCAGCATGATGGTGGTAAGATAGAGACTTCCTTTCCTGCCACCCAGTCGCGCGTTAACTGACCCCGCCAGACGTTCTCGACAGTGGCGGTGCCTCCCGACTCGGAAATCGCCCGAGCCAGGAAGGCCACAGTCAAACTCATTGACGCAATCGTCCGGACCCTGCTTGCCGTTCCAGAAGGGTCGCAAACGCGAACGGAGGAATCCGAGATTTTTGGCTTCGCTGGCGCGATGCTCCCGCTGCACGCCATGTACGTGCAGGGGAAGGAGCCTGGCGCAGACCTCACACTACAGGAGTGGACCGACTTCTGGAACCGCATGCAGCCATTGCTCCTGGACCTCATGTTCGCGCTCGAGAAGAAGGGCTACCATGATCCGTCCTCGCCAGTGGGACAATCGAAGTCGGAGTAGGAAAGCTCAGGGCACCCAACCACGTCGTATATCACACCGCGCAGTCCTTCTCCAGGGACCTCGTATCGATGCCCCATGCCCGCACTCGCCATCGCGTTCCTTCGTATATCGCCTGTCAATCATTCCATTCACAATTTGACATCGTCTTCAACGTGTTTTCTATTGCGTCCGCCCTGCTTTTTTCCTCTTTCGTTGGCTCCAAAATTCCAGCAAGTTGGCGGCGCTCACAACTTGGTCAGTCATGCAGCTACACGGCCGCAAAACTAGTCTCGTCGGTAAGGAGTGCACAGTGTGGCCTGCTCCTCGGCTATCGCTAGCTTCTGCCGCAGAAGCCAGGCTTGCCAGCGCACTACTTACGCCCAAGCTCGATTCGACTTTTCCTGAATATTCAGCAACGTGCCCCGATCTCGAACCTTTTTTGGAAGGCGATGGACGCCAACAAGGTCCGCGCGGTGAGCATGAGAAGCTTCTTCCTATCTGCTGACTTCTCACTAAGCGAATACCCAGTCGGACCTGCGTATTGCGCGCTCGGCTGGGCTCTGAGACGAGAGAGGTCTGTACGGCCGCCAGGCTGAACTTTCTCCCCATCACGGCGCAGGGAAGCACGTTCCTAGACAACTGACTGACCCCGACCATCGACTGGCAACTCCAGTCGCACCGACTGATCCAGTAGAGCGGCGGCATCTACGCTCTCTGCTTATCGATGCAATTTACCCCGAGACGTTCTCTGAGTCGTCTCCCGAAGACATGCGCCTGTAGCTAGCTTATCATACCATCGTTGCCTTACTGACTCGACTGCGAATCAGCCAGGGTCGCTACTAAATCGATTTTATGCGATAATTCTGTCGTTAGGTGAGTACAGCGTTGTCCTCTCAGGGGGTATGGCGATAGCTCTTTTATATGAGCCATTTTATCTCATATATACCGCCCAGAAGCCATGTATATCTGCCCTCGTCCCTCTCTTGTCCTGTTGCGACGAGATGCCCAATTTCAACCGGAGAATGGTCACATGACCAAACGTGCGTGCCACGTGCCGGATGGTTCGGATTCAAAACTGAGTCGTAGACCACCCTCAACACAGGTCTTACTCCCTATTCAACACGCGTCATATCTCTTCCTTCTACAGCCAGCATACCCCTTTCTTTCTACGCGGCTGGCCTCATTCTCATCCTTGCAACGACTTCCATCACGTCAAACAATACCGAGGATGACCGTTGAATGGGCGTCTCGACTACCGCTAGAACTATGGATGCTGGAGATATTCCCTTACGCGTGTACAGATGACGGGTCCACAGCTCGCGCTCTCTGCTCGCAAAACAGGCTTTTCTCGCATGCAGCGAGACCTCTTCGCTTTCAGTCGCTCGCGCTGAAGAACCTCGCCCAGCTTTCTCGCTTCGCCGCACTCTTACAATCCGATCCGGGGGTCGCCCCTCAGGTCAGATACTTATACATTAGCGGTTTTGACACAGGCCTGAGTGAGTATCATGATTGCTCGCGCGTTGCTGCTAGCTAATGGTTTCTACTAGACGCCCAACGCACACCGATGCGACTCTGGATACAGGCTGTCATCGACATCATCATAGATTCTGTCGCCCCTCACATCCGCGTCCTTCACATCTTCGGAAACACCTACCACCTGGGCAACATCCTCCACTCCCACCGTACCTTCACCAACCTCCAGGAGCTGACCATATCCTGGGTCGCCACCGCGCCCTTCGATCTGCAGCCAGCGACGACCTTCCCCGCCCTCCGCGATCTGCACCTCCGCAGCATCGACACCTTCCTCGACACGCCGAGCATGCGCGTCGTAAGGGTGATCAAGCTGCTCCCGACGCTCGCGCCGCGCTTGACACACCTGCGCATGCCGTTTGGGAATGTGGTCGTCTGGCACTTGTCCAAGGGGCGGAAGCTCCCGGACCATATGTCCGCGCTGAAGGAGGTCACGATCTGCGTCCCGGATATGCTGACGCCTGCCATGCACTCTCGATTCATGCTGCTGAAGGGCTTGTCTACGGAGGACGCTCGCCTTCGATTTAAGGCCGAGCGCCACGAAGCGAACGACGACCTTGCCGCAGAGGCGCAGTGGCTTCAGCGCGTCTCGTGCAATTGAGGGCTTACATACCCTTACTCTTCGTACACGAAACCCCATGTAGGCATAGACCGCATAATGCATTCCGGATATCTACAAGTGTGTTAGAAGGCCACTGAAGGCCATCGTCTAGAGCTGTAATGATTATAAGTACAAGGTATCCGCGTAAGTTTCTGATGCAATGGGGCGAGTGCTTCCGATGCGTGGGGCAGGGGTGCCCCCGATGCGTGAGGCAGGTGCAATGGGTCGTGACTATCAACGACCCCTTGCCCTCCAAGAGGTAATAATGGAAGAATAATCCACATGTAGGTATAGGGCACAAGAAATGATAGCCAGAGAATCTGCGTGAGGACGTGGCAAGGCGTGGCGTGACAAGAAAACATAGACTAAGGAATAAGGAAGACCGAGGGGACGAGGAACTCTGCAGGACCAAAGCTGCTCGTGAAGAAAACCGCCCGCAAAGCGAGTTCCACTCGTGAAAGCGTGAAAAGCGTCGTAATATGTACAGTCCAGGATATCGACATCCAGCGTGACAACATGGAACGAATGTGGAAAGGAAAGCATGCCAGATGGACCGCGGGGCAGCGTCAAGATGGGTCGCGGGAGAGCTCGAGGCGGATCGCGGGAGAGCGTCAAGAAAGGAAAGCTATTAATGCGTGATCAAGGATGATGCGTCGAGAACAGTCGTGAGAAGAGAAAAAAGAACGGAAACACAGCAAGCTCAGCGCTACCGCGGAGCGAAGATGGCCAGGCAGACGATGAAGGGCACGTAGGTCACCAGCGAGAGGGCACCCAGAACGCGGCAGCGGAATTGCCACGATCTAGCATCTGTAGAAGAGTAAGCATTTCAGCCACTATTTCGCACAGAAGCAGAGTCGCTTACCGTGTTCCGGCTGTGCAGTGTTCACCAGGAAGCTGCCGCGCTTGCTCTCCCGCCTCGTCGCAGCGACGCTCTCCACGTCGCCCACCAGTCCCTCCGCATCACTGTGGGTGCCGAATACGCATGGGCGAGGTTTGGCGGGAAGCAACCCGCCCAGCCACCACGCAGGGAAAAGCACGAAACCGATGAAGAACAGCCACGCGGCTCGCGGGGCGTCCCTTGAAGGCAGCCACGGCGTCGGCACGAGAGGCGGCGGCTTGCGCGGGTCCCGCATGTGGTAGCGCGCCGCGGTGCTGCCAGAGGCGTACGTCGAGGCGCGGGCCGAAGGCTGCGCAGATAATCGCGATGATCCCGGTCGCGAGAGGTGCAGTGATTGTTGTCCGAGACGCGAGTGACGCTGAGCGCCGAGGGCGTGGATGAGCGACGCATCGTGTGTGCTGCTGGGACGCGGCGGCTCAGTGAGCGAAAGCCTTGGCCGCTTCCTCCTCGCTTCCTCGAACGACGGCACAGACAGCCTCTGCGGGCGAAGTGACCTCGCCGCCGGATCCTCCCAGTATCCCGAGTCAACTCGGGTGGGCTCATCGTCTCCTGCCTTGCGTTTTCCCGTGGTACTGCCTTCGCGCTTCAGCGCGGCTGGGTAAGCGGGCCCTTTGCCCTTGCTGCGGTCGCCGACCACAACGTCCGAGCGCGACGCCCAGGGTATAATCTCCTGAGATCGGTATACGGGCGTCGGCGAGGTGGGCTCGACGGATAGGCATGAGGACGAGACAAAGGACGGGGCAGCAGACGAGGCAGAGGGCACAGGCAAGGCAGAGGGCGTGGGCGGGGCGGTCAACGGTGTGGCAGACGCGGTGACCGGAGCGGGAGTTGCGGCAACTGAAGCGGGAAGCGCGGTGACTGGTGAAGGAGACAAAATCCCTGGAGCCGACGCGAGGGCAGCGGGCGCGGAAGATAGGACGGCAGAAGGCTGCAGACTGTTTCTACCGTCTCCTGCCTTCGCAGTGAGTCTTCCAAGGGAAAGGCTGACCATCTCACGGGAGACGAGGGCCTCCCACGGCGCGCCCTCTTCGGCCGTGTGCAGCGACGCCTGCCGCGCGCTGTACTCCGCGCTCGAACGCCTCGACTCAGTGCGCGCATGCGACCTGCTCCGCGACAGACTTCTCCGATGCACGCGCTCGTTCGCCCGAGGCGCCTCCGGAATGGCTTGCCCCCCGCCTGACCACGCATTGCTCTCACGGCGTCTCCGCCTGCGCATGGCAGGCATAGAGGCCGACGTGGCGAGGGAGCGGTGCTTCCGTCGGGCAGGCTCCCGCGCGGACGTATGCGTCGCGGTGCGGAAGAGCTGGCGGCGGGTGCTACTGACGCTGCTGCCAAATGCTGGGTGACTAAGCGGCGGCAGCGGCGGGGCGGGCGAGCGGCGCGTCGAGGGGACGCTCTTGCTGAAGGTGAAGCCGCTGGAGGGCGGGGTGGGCGAGCCGAAGGTGTGCGCGGAGGGCGTCTCGGCGGGCGGCTTGGGCGCGAAGTCCGAGGCGCTGGCGGGCGTGGTGGGGCGCGCCGCCGCGGGGTTGCCGAGGGTGTGCGTGGAGCGGCCGGTCAGATCTGTGCGGTAGGAGCGCGTGCTGACGGAGGGGCTCTGCTCGGACGCGCCGGATGAGTACCCGCCGAACTCTTCAGGCAGGGCGAGCTGGGGGGTGGGCTTGCCGCCGGGTGGGGAGCGGCCGAAGGTCGCCCAGCGCGTCGTTTCGGATGTGCTGGGCCGTTGGCTACTGTGCGCGGTGCGCGGGGGCGTCCGTAGCGGGGACGGCGCGCGGGCGATGGCGGGGGCGGATCGAGATGCGAGATTAGCAAGGCGGGCCATGATGCGGCGGCCGGGAGACGCGGGGAGCCCCGCGAGCGCGTCATCTGTCAGGGAGGGCGTGTGCGAGAGGTGCGAGCTGGAGGAGGTTGGCGAGTACTCGCCAGCGGGGGAATGCGCGGCGCGGGAGGGTGGGCTTGATCGGGAAGGACGCCTGTGCGACTGGGACACTGAACGTTGGCCCGTTTCCCGCTGTAGGTCTTCTGCAAGAGCATTAAGGTCGGGATGAATCTTGCGGGGTAGGGGAGATGGGTCGGATGAGGCTGTGGGGAGCGGCGGGCTCGGCGGGGCGGGAGGTGGTGGCGCGGGGTTCGAGACGGTAAATGCGCGCCGTCGGAGTCGGGTGAAGAGACTTGGCATGGTGAAGTTCTTGGTAAGGTTAGCTCTTCAGCGAGACGTTCAACAAGTTTAGCATACGCACCTGGAAGGTAAATACTATAGGTGCATTGACGTTGATAGGGATGCTGGCGATTATGATAGCTCTAGCACCTCTGCGGGTCGGCGAGTTCCTGAATTTTCCTGGGTTTCGTTCCCGACGCGAGCTGATAGAATATATGAACAGCCGCCGACCGCTGAGCTCGAATGAAGGTAGGAAACAAGAGACGTTCACGACTTCGCCAGAGGACAGGCGCGACCACGTGACGAACGCGGCCGGCACGCAACGGCTCGTGGCGCGTTTCTCGAGGGAACTTCGAGAATTCGGGGGCGATCATGATATCCAGATGATAGCCCTTGACATACATCTTCCTCAATCAGATATTTCTTGAGCCAGAAGACGGCTGAGCCGATGATGTGCGGGCGAATACCCGCGCACCATGTGCTTTCAATTGACCGAGCGGGGCATCTCCAATTGGTAAGCTTTGTTCTAGGGCAATGGTGCTTGGGACTCGGGAAGCAATATATTCAAGAGACGTATGCGGTGTGGACACCTTACATCACGTCTTTTGCGCAGCAGGAGCGTCAGCAGGGATGAAAGCGACGGAGACATTGTCCAAGTCGAAGGTGCGCAACCCAAGTCTTCTGATCCTTAGCCGCGACCTGCAGTCCGGGTCCGGGCAAGCGACTTCCATCTCTCGTGTCATCCAGTCTGCTATGTCGTGCGTTCGCTGCATCCCGGCTAGAAGCGGTAGCATTGCGCCTGCCAGAAATCAGACTGAAGTGGTCCAAAACCTGAAGTATGGCCGGACGTACCGAGCGAGTACATTGAAAACGCCTGGCCTGGGGGTAGGCTGATCATCTCGCCCACGAGGTCAAAGTAGTCGCCGTCTTTCGCGCCGCAGCGAATGAGCTCGCCAGGCGGGCAGACAACTTCGACGCGGAGGTCAAAGAGTTTGTAGGTTTGTTGTACTGAGCAGTATGCCACGGCGTCAGACTTTGATTGAGAAGCAAGAAAGAGACTCACCAGGACCATCATCATTGGATGCGGGCGGTTGCTTGTCTAGGTACGGATGAGCTACCCCGGGCAAAGAAGTCGAGAAAGTCATGCTTCGACGAACTCAGAATCGCGATCTTGTCATCTAAGGACATCGTAGCAGCGATGGGATGGCCGAGTGCCCAAAAAATTAGGAAGATGGTGGTCGCAGAGGCAGAGAGGCTTTTTAGTCGCAATCTCGGGGTCAGCAAGCCGAACACGTCGCAGCAGTGCACTTGGCAGCCTCGGTGCGTGATTTGTTTCCCGCGGAAACGACCCGGGCTACACGTGGCGCATATCGAGGTTTGCAGCTGACCAAAACCATCCAGGATGCAAGAAAGCGTTAGACTATCGCATTGGGTACGAAGATCGAGAGTGAACATATGAATTGCTCTGTCGGGGGTCAGAGGAGCGGACAAGAAGCGCACAAATATTTGTTCGTCCTTCCCGCGCACGTGTCAACGGATCACCGGGAAGCGAGCTCCGGCGGCGGGCACATCCTCCTTTCCTCCTCCGTTCATTGTCGGTATACCGCCGCCGCTCATCAGATCTCCTCATCAAAGCGAGTGCTTTTGGAGCTCGTACAGGACACGAGATGTGGAACTCTGAGAACAAGCTGAAGGTCGCCCTCGACTGTGCGTGGCTAGTACTGTTTACGGGCGCGTATGCTCAAGTTCCCCGCAGTTGGCTTGTTTCTTGCGTCTTCGGTGCGCTTTTCAGGCGAGAACTCATAGGAATGGCAGGCTGATAATCGAGCATAGGCAGCGCTTTACTTTGCTGTTTCTGTGCGTCCTCACATCCTACTTCCCCCGCGCTAGACTCATGATCGGCACAGCTTCTGACGGATACCGCGCTCCCCAAGCGGCAAGCCGTCAAAGGGAAGAAGATAGAAGCGCTCAAACGCCTCGGACACCACAACATAGAGCTTGACGAGTACGAATGTGCGTCCCCATCTCTCGCAACCTCAATACCCCGCTCACACTCCCCACCCACCAGCAACCATCGCGAACGAGATCATCCACCCCGACGACATCGACGTGCGCTTCAGCGACATCGGCGGGCTCGATCCCATTGTCTCTACCCTCCGCGAGAGCGTCATATACCCCCTCCTCTACCCCGAGCTCTTCCGCTCCTCGAACGCGCTCCTCTCCGCCCCCAAGGGCGTCCTCCTCTTCGGCCCGCCCGGGTGCGGGAAGACGATGCTAGCGAAGGCGCTGGCGAAGGAGAGCCGGGCGACGTTCATCAACATCGCGGCGAGCGCGCTGGCGAGCAAGTGGTACGGGGAGAGCAACAAGCTCGTGGCGGGCCTGTTCTCGCTGGCGCGCAAGGTGCAGCCGAGTATCATATTCATTGATGAGATCGACTCGTTCTTGAGGGAGAGGAGCAAGAATGATCATGAGGCGACGGGGATGCTGAAGGCGGAGTTTATGACGTGCGTGGCCGACTCGATTGATTCGCTGTTAACTTCTTGCTGACTCTCGCTCGCAGATTGTGGGACGGTCTCATGTCCGGCTCCGACCGAATAATGGTCCTGGGTGCCACGAACCGCCCAAATGATATCGACTCTGCCATCCTCCGCCGCATGCCCAAGCGCTTCTCGGTCGGCTTGCCCAACTTTGAGCAGCGGTTGAGGATATTGAATCTGGTGAGCGCCTTATTCCCAAGTCTCACTTCTTACATCCTTCGTCCTCTGTTGTGCACGCCCTATATTTGGCCATCTCTTCCTACTCATACCCATTTGGCCCTCACAATGCCTCATACTCACCCGCCCTCATTCCAGATGCTCAACGGCACCTCCCTCGCGCCCGAGTTCAACATGGACGCGCTCGCGCAGCTCACCGACGGCTTCTCGGGCTCGGATCTGAAGGAGCTCTGTCGGAACGCGGCGATGGTGCCCGTGCGGGAGTTCGTGCGGAGCACGGCGGATAACCAGGAGAAATTGGAAAGAGGGGAGTTGGAGGTGAGCGTTCATTTCACTCATCAATTGGGAAATTTCATCCATCATCTGGATCGTTCGTCCGTGCGGGCTTTTGTGCCGCTGAAAATGGATAGGCACGCAAAGTTCGGTGGCTCACGATGCTTTGTAGGGCTTCCACCTTCGGCCACTCGTGTTGGACGACTTCTTTGCGTCGGACGGGTCGAGCGCGCTGCCGTCTGCTGATGGGAGCCCGGCACTGGATTAGTGGCACTGGCCCAGGGATGCCTGTTGCAGCGACAGTTAGATGCCCACGCACCGGAGGACGGCCCCACGCATCGGGGAACGGCCCACGCACACGAGGTGTCGTTCTTTCTATACGTACCATACACTTTGTTATCTTATTGTGCACTTCGCAGAGGTGCGGTGCGGTGTATTCATAATCCCATTTCATGAAATGTGCTGTGCGGAGACGCAATAGTTCAGGAAGATCGGCTTGCGGAAAGACGAGGAAGTGCACTCTTCGTCAAGTTGAAGGAGGGCGGAAGCTCGTGAATGATACCTCCTCGTGTGGGAAGCCTCAGGCGCCTGTGGAGAAGAGGCTCAATTCTCCCAAGAAGACTGGGAGAAGACCATGAACCAGACTTCGCTGCGCTTCCATGTTGTAGGCGCTCACAATCCCATGGAGGCAGCAATTCAGTGCAGAGTCGAGAACAATGGGAGCGCCATCTCGAAGATGCGGTGAAGCCCTTCCGCTCTCAATCGCAACAATGGAAGCCCGGTGAGTCTAATGAAGGCAGTGCCTTCATTAAGGTTGTGTGCCCACATCGAGGACGGTCAGCCTCGCTACCAAAGCTCGTGTTCTGTGCCACAATTGATCGGGATCGTATATAAGGGCCGAGGCGAGCCGTCTCCTCCATCGCCAAACAACCTACCTTCCCAGCCTTAAGCTCAGTACTCGAGCGACAACCCCTCACCACGTTAGCTTCACCACCCTACACGAATTCTCAAGAGACCCACCTTACGATGCTCTTGAGGTGCCACTGTTCGGTGGCGCTTGGTCGCCAACGCCCTTTTATAGTCTACAATTCTGAGGTGAGTGGTTCGTTCGCCGTCGATTCGATGAAGCGAGGCTAACCGGTTACTGTACAGTCATGGGCCTTTGCTACAGATCCAATGTCCTTCCAACAGGTTATGAGCCCCAAAAGCACACCTGTGTGCCTTGACGTACAGCATATGGATATCAGTTGCCTCCCCGAAGGAGGTCTTTTCAGCTGCGGAGCGCGCTATCAATTCAAGGATACGCTCACGCTGCCGACGAGCGACAACTACGCCGCTGAGGCAGCCTGCTACGCCCCGACGACGTATTCTGCCACTCTTCCGCTCGTGCATTGTCACTCCTCGACGCGACCTTCAGATCACACCTCTGATTCTGGCGAATCAGTGTGATCATGCCAGTGTATCTGCCATTCGACAAGGGGTCGACCCTTCGAGGAGTGTGATGACAACGGCTGGACTTCCCTGCACTACATCTCGTTATCGTCACCCTGGTGCTCGAGCGACGTGCCGTCATCTTTGCGCAAACCGGTCAGCAAGACCGTGCCACGCCGTTGATGAAAGCAGTCAGCCACGGTCGAGAGGATGTTGTTTTTCTCCCTTGACAAGTGGGGAGTAACGCGGAGTTCGACTGCAATGGAGAGAGGTTTCTGCACACCGCAGCTCGAACTGGACATCTTAGTATCGCCAGCAGGCGCCTTGAGCGTGGTGCCTCTTGCGCCGCGCACAGCAAGAGAACATACCCCTTACACTAGCGACCAGTCACGGTCGACTGTACGTCGTTCGCCTGATCACGAGCGCACATCGATGATTGTCATGATAGGGCTGGACTTCTCTACTGCACAATTACCATCTAGACTCCTACTGCTCTCCTTTTACATCTCCCGGTAGGTACTCAACCTAGATAAATGGTATACTCGAGGCTTTATTCACTAAGCCAATCACGAGATACTATATCTTACTTTACTATCTTAGAAAGTACTTCAGCTACTCTGTCATCAGTACTATATTGGCCAGAACAATATGAATGTGCGGGCTACGCCGAAAGTTGAACAATGGGCACATGACGTCACGTGGTTGTGCCCATATTTTGGGGAACAATATCTTGAGTACCATTATACTCCTTCGCTCCCTCCACCACGCTGCTTTATGTCGTGAAGTCCCCGCGTCTCGGGCGCAATCAATGCACAACGTCGTCGGGTTCCCAACGCATGTCGCTGTGCTCTTCAAGCAGGTCTTTCGCGTGGTTTCGGGGCTCGCGATCTCGAATCAGTATATCCTCCATCGGCAGGCGGCGCTAGACGACGGACTTGCGCTGGCGACGGCGGACCCCAATGATTTTGACTATGGGTGCAATCCCCCGAGGCAGGCAGCAGAGCGGGAGCGAAGATCGTACGTATTTCGCGCGCGTTGGGGGAGGATGTTCTCATTCAGGCGGGCGGAAAGTCGCAGAGGTGTGTGGCCCAGTTCTATGGAATGGAGAGCGTAGACTGACCCCCAACGCGTAGATCAACACCGCAAGTCGAGCCATGAGACACCGGACGAAGACGAGGGGAAGGACGAGCTACCCCACGGGTCTTCCCCTTCCGACCCTCCCCGCCCCCCACACCGTCACATACGGCGCCGGAGAAGCGATACAATACACAAGCTAATGGAGAACCCTGTACTATATGACCCCCTTCGCCGACCGAGATACCCCCTTGTACTTTGCCATGGTGCGTATCCCACCCTGCCGTGAAGTATCCGTCTGACGCGCTGTAGGGCTCTACGGCTTCGACACACGCGGACCCGACTCCTTCCCCAGCATGCGGATGCACTACTGGGCGAATGTGCTCCGGATCCTGCGCGAGAGGCTAGGCGCCGAAGTGATCGTTACGGCGGTTCCCCCGTATGTGCATCCAGTTCCCCATACGTCATCGTCTCACTTTTGTACAGAACAGGATCCATATCCTCGCGCGCAGAAGCACTTCATTCGCAGCTGAGGGAGAAGGTGAAAGGACGGGGGCTTAACCTTCTCGCTCATTCGATGGGTGGCTTGGACTGTCGACATTTGATTTCGCACATCAAACCTCAAGAGTACGCCCCACTGTCCCTCATGAGCGTGAGCACGCCACATCGCGGGAGCCCGTTCATGGATTGGTGCGCGGTAAGGTTTTGACATTCCGCACCCAGAACCTAGCTGAACCTTCGCAGGAACACATCGGACTAGGGAAGCTACGGTACAAGGAAGAACAACTCGCGCGCGCCCTGCGAGAAGCCGGCCTCACCGAGGAGGAAGCCATCCGCAAGGCCGAGGAATCACGCAAAGCCGAAGAGTCCAAGGAAGCTGCCGAGCAGAAGGACGGCGGCCTCTCCCTCAGCGCCCTCAGCGCCCTTCCCTCCTCCTTCACCACCGCCGTCATGTCCATGCTCGACTCGCCCGCGTACGCCAACCTCACCACCACCTACCTGAACAAGGTATTCAACCCGGGCACGCCGGACGACCCGAACATCAAGTACTATTCGGTGTCGGGGAGGATATCGAGCGTGAACGTGCTGCACCCGTTTTGGCTCCCGAAGATGGTCGTGGACGAGGCGGAGCAAAAGTTCAGGCAGCAGTTGCGGGAGGAGTGGGAGGAGAGGCACGGGAAGGACGCAAGGTGGCCGGCGCACGAGGTTCCGCTGTGGGCAAACGAGGACGAGTGGGGGAACGACGGCTTGGTGTCGATACAGAGCGCCAAGTGGGGCGAGTACCTCGGCGTGCTCGAGGAGTCAGACCGTGAGTTGATTGCCTGAATATCCATGTAAGCAGCTCTGATGGTTTGGCAGACTGGGAAATGCGAGGCGCGCGGGGGATCGAGTTCGGCGTCGACCTGCCCGCGATCCCCGCGTTTGGGCTCGGCGCGCTGAGGTCGAGCTTATCGGAGGCCGACTGGAGCATCAAGGACTGGAAGCGGCTCATCGGCACAGCGACACGAGAGGAGCGCGAGCAGCGCGCTGCCGCAGCTGCCGCCGAGGCCGAGGGCGACCACAATCAGCCTCGTGAGCGCACCAGCGAAGGCGAGGCGCAGGGCAGCGAGCGCGCACGAGAAGCCCGCGAGCAGCAACTAGCGCGCGACGACGCCTTCCTCAAGTCGTACACGGAGAAGCTGTCGAAGGTGGTCGACTGGCTCGCAGAACAGGTGCCGACGCCGCCCATCATGGCGATGAAGGAGAAACTTGTTGATGAGGCAAGGGAGAAGGGCGCGGCGCTGGTGGGCGGTAGCGACGACAAGGCGGATAAGCAGAAGGCCGCGAAGGAAGAGAAGAAGCGGCCGAGGAGTGACCTGGAGACCAAGGAGGACATGGAGCGCTTCTACATCGCGCTGACGAGGAAGTTGTACGACGATGGGCTCTGAGGCGTTTGGACGCCTGACCGTTTTCAACGGTTTGACCCGGCATTGTCCTGCTCTGCGTCGGACACGCCTCAATATCATGCACCGCCTCCGCGCGCTCATAACCTCACGGAAGCGCATACACGAGCCATTGCCAGGCGGCGGGCCGGGAGGGGCAGAGCACTGTGGCTTGAGGTGTGCAAACGCATTTCCTCTCAGATGGAGCTGTGAAGTGTCGTGGGAGGTGCAGACTCTGCAGAGGCGGAGAGATGCGGGGGAAGGGCAGGGGATGAAGGAATTGAAGAGCAGTAAGCACTGAAATACTAATTCAATTGTTGTTCCTATGCTCCGCGATCATCTGCTCGTGCTCTCATTGGTCTTTCGTGGGAGAAACGCGCTGTCAAAAATGACACGCACGTAAACGCCGCAGCCTAATTGTGCAGCAACATAGGAGGGCGGGAAAGCGCGATGCGTGTGGGTTCGACTATGGTGCCAACGACAGGGTCTATAATTCGCACATCCGAGCAGGAGGCGCTGCGGTGAAGATCGAGTGCGCTCTGGAACTGAAGGAAGAAAACTCGGGGACTCGCATTTACAAACATGCCGACATAGTACGTTCTCCCTGCTATTCGTGCCTTCACCACTCCCAGTTGCCTACGCCTCTATAGTCCACGAACTTCCCGCCATGTGTCTCCCGCGTCGCCTGGTCGATCTGCGCCAGCATGCCCTTCGCGTTCTCCTCAGCGTCGACCATCGGAACGGTGCGCAAGTACGGCTCCTGCTCGATGTGCGCCAACGCCATGTCCGTGCCGACCATGCCCGGGCTGAGGGGGAAGACGACTGGAAGGGGCGTTCGTCAGTATCGGATAGGCATCTGATACCCAGTGGGCAAAAGAGGAGAAGTACTAACCAAGATCCTCAAAGTCCCTATGCAATTTGCGCATGACCCAGTTGAGGGCAGCCTTGGTAGAGCTGTAGGCGTACGTGCCGCCTGGCCATTGCGAACCAGTGTGGATGCTGGCCGCAGGCGTCGAGACGGCGACGAACTTGCGGATCTTGCTCTCCTTCAGCAAAGGGTACGTCGCTTGGAATAAGACGAGTGGGCCATTGACGTTGACCTACGGAGCAGCGTCAGCCCTCCTAGGTCAGTCCGGACATCAAATCGACCCGACGAGCAACGTTGCAAGGGGGCCGTCGGTTGATACGCACATCGAAATGCCTCAGCATCGTCTCCGGCGCCACCTCGAGCGCGAACTCCAGCGGCGTGCCCACACCAGCGTTCGCGATGACCACGTCCAGCTTGCCCGCTGTTTCACGGATCGTCTTCACGGCAGCGAAACTGTTCTCCTTGTCCGCGGAGACGAGCGGGATGATGTGCACCTTGCCTGGGTTGGCAGTGGCGAGCTTGTTGAGCTCGGTCGCGGAGGCGGGCTGGCGCGCGCCGGCGAAGACGACGGTGTTGGGCCGTTTGGCGAGTTCGGTGACGAGGGTGAGGCCTGAAAGTAGGTGAGTGAATAACGGACCACCTTTTAAAAAAGCACAGGAATGTGGCTCGCACCTATGCCTCGATTCGCTCCAGAGATGAGGTAGACAACGGGCTCAGACATCGCTCAGACTGATGGATAAAGATGTAGAAGACCCTGAAGTGAGGCTGCTGGGAGTAATCCTCACAGGCAAGCCCTTTTATACTGCAGACCTACGCCTCTCAACCGCTATTGTTTGGATATGTTTGTTCGCCAGTTCATTCAAACGGATACCATCCGTTTGCCCCTTCCCCGGAAAGCAAGCGCTTGCTGGCCAATCGGAAGATTGCCTGGCCGGTTCGGACGTGAATATCCTTTTTGATGGCTGTGGTTGCAATTTCTTGAGAGCATTCGCATGTAGGTCAGTATGCTGCATTTCACCGGGAAATAGCGGACTCACAAGCAGCGACGCAAGTACGCAACCCAGGTAGCAGTCGTTCGAGTCACCGTACTGACTCAACCATTGTGGCCATCGCTGGTTTGGATGAGATGTGCCAGTTGCGTATATCGTGTGTAGATGGTCGAGTATGATACAAGAAGATATTGTAGAGTACGATGACGTCTATGCAATGCGAACCACTCGTGAAGCACATCAATCAAGCCAACAGCTGGGTCAACGCCTCCTGCATGCTGCCCGCCATCACAGCGCGCACATACTCCCGCCTTTCGCTCCTCACATCCTCAGACATAGTAACCTCTGCCCCCTCTAACGGTGGCGTCCAGGAAGCGCCAACCTCCGGCCGCACATACAGAACCACATCACGCAACACCTCCTTGCTAGCCTGCGCCGCCATCGATTGCAGCAGCTTGTTCACCCGCTCATCCGATCCTGTCTCGCCGCGTAGGTCCGACCAGATATTACACGCGACATGGTGCACTGCGATCCACCGCACGAAGCCCCGCGGCGCACTCTTGATGAGGCACTTGAGATAGGCGCCAAGCATGACCGCTGAGCTCTCGATGGGCTCGAGGTACTCCTCCGCACTGCCCGCGACGACGTCCGCCGCTTCGCACCGTATGCCGCGCAGGAGGTGGCCGTAGTCATCCCAGAGGAGCTTGCGGTAGTCCTCGACATAGCGCAGGGACGTCGGTACGAGCAGGAGGCGCGCGAACGTCTGATGGGCAAAGGACACCGCATCGTAGAGCCCGACGAAGTCCTGGTAGAACTGGAAGAAGGGCGTCCCGGCGCCGAGGAAGCGAACTGCGACACGCTCGATGTCGTCCTGCTCTTTCCAGCCTGCTTGTATTGTGTAGGGTTCGAGGAGCGAGTCCATGAGCCGGCCGACGACGGCGTCGCGGAAGACCTCTGCGTTATCTTGGGCCTGTGGCTGGTCGTGCTCGAGCATGAAGACTTGCATGCAGCCAAACGCAGCTTCCTCTCGCGACAGCGCAGACCGAGCGGGAAGGAAGCGACCCAAGACATCGCGAGCGATACTTGTGAGTGCAAGCGTCGCGCGTACGATCTCGGTCTCGGTAGCGTCCCAGTCTGATGGCAGTGATTTGAACACGGGTGCTGTGCCCGAACGCAAAAGCTGGCCTAGCGGGGAGAGCATCCAATTCCGAGACGCTGGTAGACCGTGTTGGCGGTAGCCTGATGCTTTCGGCAGACGTAGGGTCGTCGATTGCTGGATAGAACTCGGCGTTGGGTTCAGCGGAGCAATGCATACATCGGTTAAGGGCTTGAGGGCCGAGCGGAGGAAAGGCTGGATGACTGTCAAGCCGCCTCGCTCCCAGACTGCCGATGGTACACTACAGCCGCGAGCCTGGTCCCAGTTGGGTGTGATGAGGTCGACGATATCGTTGACGATTCCCAGCGCCGCCAACTCGTCACCGGGCAGGAATCTCGTTACCATCGTGAATGCCTGCGCGAGCCAGAGGTCCGACGGTACGCCAGGCAGTCGCCGCGACAATTGCAGATAAACGGCAAGGTACTGCGAGAGTAGTCGATGGAGTGAGTAGTTTCGAGGGGAGTTGACATCCAGGCGATCCCACAACACATGCCCAACCAGCCTGGCACTCGCCTCGGACAGGAAGGAGAACGGTAGAGGGAACGGCGGCCCGTCCGCAATCTCCTCCGGCGCAGAAGGCAAACACGACAACAAAAGCCTGACAGCAGCCGTCAGTACCCTCAAGTTCTCCCCCAGTTGTCGAATATCGGGCGCATCTGTCGACAGCTGAACGCGTACTATTTCCACCGCAGCGGAAACGACCGCATGCGCTTGCCCGCCCTCCTCGAAATCTGGCCGCAAGCGTACGGCAGCTTCGTTGCGCTCTTCCGAGCCGCCGCGCACGCCATTGACCCGCGCGCCCTCCAGCCAGGCTGCCTGCGCCATCCACAGCGCGACCCATGCTGGACGGTCTGCGGGTACCGCGGTGAGCTTCTCCGTCGCTTCCGCAAGATCGTCCATCCAGCCCCAGCCTAGGACCTGACTCCAGAGTATCTCGTGAGGAGGCGAGGTCCGATGCGGGTCGACGGCGCAGGTAATCCAAGCCTCGTACAGGCGCGCCCAAGCACACAAAGTCGCTCGCGGTGTGTCCGACGAGAGCACATAGCGCGTTATTCGTGTGAGGGGTTCGGCGGCTGTCGTCGCGAGATGTGCGTGCAGCCCGTAGGCAGCGAGACCTGCGTACACCCGCAACGTCGCGCGCAGGAGCTCGTCCACTAAGGGACGCTCGTACACGGAGTCATCGGGCGTGCTCGTGAGGAAGCGTAGTAGCGCATCTGCAGGCCCAACAATCGCCTGCGCAGCCGTCCTAGATGCAGAAGCAAGCGCATACAGGAGATCCAAAGCCAGCGGTTGAGGCAGCGACACGCCATCTCTCGGCGGATAAGGCGTCAGCACAAACAGCGACATCACGTTCGACAACAAGCCTGCATCCCCCGCAATCGCCTCCGCCCACTTGTCGTTGTGCTTGGCTAAGCGCACCAGCACCGCGAGCAGCTGCGCAAGCGGCGCCGGTCCCAAATCGCGCTGCTTGAAGAGCGCCGCGATGCGTTCAAGGAAGGGCTCGATGGGCAGCGAGGCGATCGAGGAGTCGCCCGGAGCCTCGAGTTCGACGCCGTCGACTTGCGTGGCGGACACGTCCCAGCCAACGATGGTGGCCCAAACGAGCTCAACGGCGCGCGCGCCGACGCTGCCGCGCTCGCTCATGGCCTCGGCGCCAGCAGCGAGCGCTCGTGCGCGGATCTCCTCCTCGCGGCCTCTGAGCTCCTCCATGCCGTCCACCAGCCCACGCTGGGCCTCCGCGAGGCGCATGATGATTCCCGCGAGGACGCCGAGCATCGTCGCGCGCTGCGCGGGGACGGTCGAGCGGCAGAGGAGGAAGACGTCGTCGATTGTGTACCCGGCATGTTCTCCTTCCGCGTGGTGGTGCAAGCCGAGGTGAGTAGGCAGCTGGGAGGAAACGTTGGGCGGGATCGGGGCGCCGTGGAGGTCGAAGCGGAGCTTGGGGGCGGAGGGGTCGACGGCGGGCTGCGACTCCATCCAGGCAAGGTTGGGGTCGTCCGCGGCGACGTTGGGAAAGAAGCGGCGGCGGATGTACTCGGGCGTGCCCTCTTCCAGGTCAGCGGTGGATTGAGCTTGCGATGAGCTGGCCGCTGGTGTGGCGTTGCCTGAACTTTCCGGTGCATGCGATGACGAAGATGGCAAGGGCGAGTGCACCAGTGTCGGTGACGAGGGTAGACTCTTCGAGGTGACTTTGAACTGCCCTAGCGAGACCGCATCGTCGTCACCAGCTTCTGGCGGAGGGAGTGCGAGAAGTCGCCTTTTTGGGGACGGTGGCGCAGACTCGTAGACATGGACGTCCTTGGGCTGCACTGCAGCGAATCTCAACCGGCGATCAGCACGGCTGGACGGACGAGTGTTCGAGCGCGACAGAGCGGGTGAGGGTAGCGCTGCAACCTGAGGTCAGAAAAGCGCATATACGCTGATCGTAGGCCGTACCTGTGGGCGACGACGGGCGCGTGACGACAGCTTCTTCACTAGTGAGGGGTACTGAAGGCTGGGGCTCTGCATCATGCACGTCTCTGCAGTCGAGTGAAGGGTACCTTCTTCTAGTCGAGAACGCAAATCATCCGGGGTTGCGTGCTTGCGGCCTGCGACCGCGGTATCCACCGACATCGCTGACTTGTGTGGTAGCACTTCGACAGCATCGTCGACCTTCTCGGTAGACGTTGAGGCTGCAGCTCCGGATCCGCTTTGCCTGCGCTCGCGGTTCTCGCGTATGGTGCGCATGAGGTCTTGGATGTCTGGCCCGAACGTGCTGACGACCTCCTGGATGCCCTCCATACGCTCCTCTTCGGTCATGCCTGCGATCCTCTCGTCGTTCTCGCGGCGCATTTGTTCCTCCCATGAGCTTGAGGTACTGGGTGCCGATCGCGAGGGAAGGAGGCCATTAGTGGTAGGCGCTGGCTTCAAGGGGGCGCTTGTTTCGTTCGCCAACGAGGTCGACATCATGCGCAAAGGGGAGGATGGCTTAGACGTCCCCGAAGCCGAATGAACGGAGGGAGGCGCAGAAGATCCGTTGAGGGTTGTGGATCCATTGTTCTTGCGAAGTCGGGATCGTGCAAATGCGCTTTGAGAGCGATGTATGGCCGCAGGAAAGCCTCCTCGCGCGCTAGTTGAGACCTGTGGCGCACTTGCGGGCTGGCTGCTCGGTTTGCGTTCCAGGATGTTTCCGACGAGATGGCTCATGATTTGACCTTCGTGGATGGGAAGTATCGTCGAGTGAGAGGGAGAGGGTGTTATGCACTGGTGCTAAGCGCCGGTCAGACCGAGGACGATGGCTATGATCAGTATCACGCACCTCTGAGTAAGGCCCTTTTTCCCCTATGACTTTCTATCTCTCTATGTGCCTCGTGTCAGCTCGACGTTGAGACCGCCGATGTGGTCAAGGACAAGAAAAGAACAATGGGCAGGAACCCCGAACAAGGGGATTTGCGTTTTACCGAAATCGGTCTGATCCGATCAATCTTGCGCCTACAACGTTCGCTCCGAAGTTTGTCTCGCCAATACATTTTGATTGACGAAGTAACTGGTATACTACCTAAGTAATTAGGGTAGCAGTATGATAGGATAGGAGATCTAGTGACTGGCTTAGTATATAAAGCCTGTACACTGTGTAAACGCTTGATCTAGGTTAACTATAAACCTATCGAATGAAGATAACTGGTTCTGGTAGGACTAACTACGAGTGAGTTAGCTCTAGCACATCTATGTTTTTGATAGTCTACTTTGCCGCTCTTCATGGCGCTCGAGGTCGGTGCCCGATTTTCGCAACAATGTGCAGACTGTGCCGCCGCTGCAGCGTGTGGTGATCGGGCACAGCAAGGAACTGCAACGACGAGACGGAGTCCGGCTGCGAGTACGGGCCGGGCCTGCGCGAGGAGGACGCGGAGGACGAGGTGCGCGAGTGCGAGCGGCCGCGATTCGCCGCCGCCAAGGCCGTTGTGCGACTCTGAATAGTTCGATCTCCGACTTAATAGGGCTGCGCCCAGGTGCTACCGAAGGTTCACCTGGAGAACGCATGCGTCAAATAGCGTTACACTGTCCGTCTTCGGCCTCCCGTGAGGCTGAAAAATCGTCGTGCGCCCTTGTAAGTGCTTGCGCAAAGTAATAGTACGGAGAACATGTTGGGAAGCCATGTTCATGTGCCTCGTTGTGCGGTGGAGCTATCACGGTCTGACAGAGCAGTGTCGAGAGGAAGGAATGCATATCTCCCGCGTGAGAGCCGTCGCCGGTAGCGTCGGAGGGCGATGAGCCGCGTAGCTGCCTCGCCTGCTGATCTCGGGTAGACGACGTGCTTGTCAGATGTACTGCTCGTCGTCGTTAGAGAAGCGATGACATTGGAAATCCTTGATAGCTCCCATGAGCTCCGTGATCTTCTGAAGCGTGGCCTGGCGAGCCGTTGAGCTTGCCTGCCTTGACAGTAGCCATCGCCATCCTTGTCGAAGACGGAGACATGCGTGCCCATTCGCGTTCGTGGCAGCCGCCACCCCGGAAGCAGACTCCGTGGTAGGACTGAGGCGCTGTCGCACTCCGTGAACATTCCCTCATATCGTCCGGATACGGAGGTCCGCCAAAATACAGCGCCCTGCTGTGCCAGTGAGGGCCTCCGAGGTTGCGCTGAGTAGCAAACTCCCTCCCCCGTCTATGGGCCGACCTCCGACTCGTGTTCCCTCATGGAAGATTCCCTGATTAGAACCAGCTTGCGATACAGGGCCTCCGAGGGGTGCGCTGAGCTGATGATGCATCACGAGTAGCCGCTGCGAAAAGGCTCCGACCGCGCACCACTTCCTTGAGCATCGGCGGCGACGGTCGAGGGCGGCCCACGCCGCACTGATAGCTCGACAACCTGTAGCACAGACGTGAGTACCCTATATCATTGTGTCAGCTATCTATCTGGACGAGAGGTATCGAGTACGCACGGTCGTAGCAGCGCGGGTATTTTGGGTTTTCCATTCGCGCAGGAGAGAGGCAATACAGACGCCCAAGAGTCTCGAAGACGTTCCATGGTCTCGTCTTGGTTGACCGTGCGGACCCGTATAGCGGCGCCTACGCCCGGCCCACCAGCCGGTCAACAACCCGCCGATGGGATCATCGGGGTTGGTGACCAGTGTTTGCGATTCAGGTTCGGGATCGAAGGAACTACCATCGTTCCTGCTGATCCATCCGCGATACGACTCAGGCCTGGGGCTGGGGCTCATGACTTGTTGGACTATAGATCTCGCGTGCGCATGCGCCTGGGGACATCGGTCAGCCCGATTCTGAGGCCCATAATACGGTGAGCCACTCACAGGAATAATGATGTTTTCATCATGGATGAAATTCGATGGATTGAGACGACTGAACGCCGTCGTGAAGTGGCCCCTCGAGAGCATCGTGCGACTGATAATCAGAATGCTAAAAATTTGCAGCTTTGGTGAGAGGAAGAGCGTGTTCAGAGAATATTCGCTTGAGCGATAAGTGCACTCCTGTGGGGAGGAGAGTAGGTTCTGAGGTGATGAAGCGGACGGCTCACCTCGACCCTTATAAACCCCTCGGGAGAATTGTGGCACCGAACGAAAGAACTTCGCGGCACGGCTGACGTGTCGACCTGTGGGATCGTGGCTGAAAGCGAAGCTGTTCTTACAAACGGACGCGCACATGCTTCTCGATAGAGATGCAATTCTCCATGATAAAAGAAGACTACCGAGGTAGTGGGCTCACCTTCGCGAGCCGTGAAAGGGCAGCGCCTATTGTCCCGAAAGCTAGACTCTATGGCGGTGTTGGAAATGCAGTGGGCGTCTGAAGAATGGAAGCGTGACGAAGGTCTTCTTGGTCTGCCTTGCATAGAGATTTGTCTTCTCGCGATAGCTGCGTTACCGGAAAGGCGTTTTCGGCGTGTTTAAATCGTGTACTCGAGGTCTCTTGAGTCACGAAGCCCTTAAAAGATTTTCTTCCATTTTGAAGTCGTCTACACCACTTCTCGTGAGCGACCGGTGAGCGCGAAGGGAATTAGGCTCGAGGTGCCGCCTTCGGGGCATCTCACGGAGGTTCAGTGTCGTCATAATCTCGTTGAAGGTTACCACAAGGACGAGCCAGAGACCGTGGAGTTGTGTCTCTGTGCTGAATCGTATCCGCGTGATTGAACGCGGTGGGGTCGGGGTTGGGAATCGAACGTCCTGCACCGGCTTGTCGACTTCGCCGCCGGTGGCTTCAATCCGTGACTCGCAGTCATCTGCGTCGAAGCTGTTCTTCAGACGACGTGCAGTCTCATTCAATCAGAGTTGTAGCAGTCTTGACCCTGAGATCACCGATATGGTCGGTCCAGGACAAGAAAGGAACAATGGGCAGGGACCCCATTTGGGATTTACCAAACTTAATTTGATGCGATCAAACTGACGCCCACAACGTTAGGTTTCGGGGTTTAAGTTTGCCAATATAATTATATTGACGGGCCAATTGCCATGCTACCCAAGGTAAGTAGTGGTAGTATGGTATTGTATAGTATATAGTGATTAGCTTAGTAGATAAAGCCTAGTATGCACTATATACCGGCACTCTAGGTTGACTACTAGGTAGCGAAATTAGTGAGTATCTAGTAGTGAGCCAAAAGATGAAGCGAATCGATGGGCTCTAATGCTACAGTAGATAGTGCTTTGACACTGATTCGGGTGATTATTCATTTCCAGTGACCGAGCTGGCCCTCAGCAACGGCTGAGAGCGTACAATAGAAGCCGCCTCAGGGCTTCAGTCCAGCGAGGATCGGGGGCGAGCCCCGGTGCTATAGCCTGCCATGGGCTTCGCATGCCGATAAGGACGAAAACTGGATGCACTTGTTAGCAGCGCAAAGCCAATGCCAATCAACGAGGACGTACCATCGCCGCTCAATGCGCCTCCCGAAACCACGCCCTGTCCTCCCTGGTCTTGATTCCCTCGCTCCTCGGAAAGGATCGAGTTTGGTGAACCGATCTCTTGAGCCTCGTCTCTACCGGGCGGGTGAACTTGCTTTGTATCGTGCTCCGGATGAGGTTGGCCGGAGGGGGCGGGGCGAGGGACAAAGGTGCACACCCAGCGATGTACCCGGATGGCACGTACCATGCCTGTTCCGCGCTATATCCAAATCCGCGTCATCTCCTCCCCGGTTTTGACCTCCCTCCACGCTCGGCATCAAACACGGAGAGGCAATCGCCGCTTGCGCTGCAAAGCGCAAGCCATTGCCCGTAGATGGGGTATCAGAGGGGCGATGAGACGGCATTATATGAACAGTCCATAATTGCCTGATTCGGGACTTCAGTGTCAAGGTGTGGAGGATGTACGCATGACACTCACGATGAACTTGCATCGCGCAGGCATGGCGTCGGGAATGAGACGATAGAGGACCTATGCGGAGAGGAAGATGCCATTAGTCGATGAGAAACTTGAGTGGTAGAGAGTAGGATCTCGCACATCGTCTCTAATGAGTTTGTCCTTGTCTTCGCGACTGCGAACCTCGCAGGTCACTGATGAGCCGGACGTAGATGCTGCTACACGACGGTTGGGGTTCATAACCTGTTTGATTATAATTCTCGCGTGCGCATGCGCATGTGGCCACCAATTAGTCCGGTTCAGAGGACGATGATACGGCTCGCCACTCACAGGGATAATAATCTCGATATGGATGCGGTTCAACGACCATTGGCGACTAGGCGCCAGTGAGAAGTGGCACCTCAGCAGCATGATGAGGTATGGAAGGGAAGCGGAGTGGTGCAGATGCAAGGCTTCAGTGGTGAGAGGATTGATTCCTAGTGGTAGGGGCGTTGAGTGCTTGGAGGTGTAGGTTGTGAGATGATGCAGCAGACGGCGCACCTCGAGCCTTATAAACCCCTCGAGAATATTGTGGCGCCGAACGAGAGGGATTCGTGGCATCTCTGACGCGTCGACCTGTGTGATTGTGGCTGAGATGAAAGTCGGCGTTTTCAATAGCACCGATAGAGCCATCAGACGCTCGACGCTTCCACTATGGAGAAGGCCGCTGGGGTGGTTAGCATCGCCCCCACGAACCTCGGAAAAGCAGCGCCTATTGTTCCTTATGTGCTGCACTCAATTGGCGCGGTGAAGGAGCTGTGGGCGTCTGAGCAATGGAAGCGCACTGAAGTGGCGCCCTTGGTCTTCTCGAGTCGAGCCTGGATCTTGCTCGCATGGAATCCCGGTCTTCCCTGGACCGCACAGATTCGCAAATGACCATTTGGCAGCGCGTTCAGCGTGTTCAGAACGTGTACTCGAAGTCTATCCAATCAGGAACCCCGCCGAAGACGCCTTCGATCGTAAAGTCCATCTCCGCCACGTCTTCCGCGTCGAGGACATGCGCGGCGGCGACCCGGTTCGACGTGTCGCCTCCGGGACCTTGAACAGGTCAGCATCACCAGTCGTCATTTGCAAAGCGGGGCAGGGCGCCATAGAATTGTCACGTACCCGTTGAGTTATACTCCGCATAATACGTCGTGTTCGCGATGGTCGGTCTGCGCAGCATGAGGATCATGTGTTAGCGACCAAAGCAGTGTCTTACCTATCGCCACCGAAGGGCTTCCAACCTTCGGGATTGATACTCTCGTCCATGTAGGTGTTGAGGAAGACCGTGGTAGCGAGATCGTTCCACGGTCGGCCTGAAATTCAATATTCCAGTAAAGTGTAACAGCGAAAGGATTGACGCCGATACGTACCTAAGTAGCACAAGCTATCTGTATCCGTGGTGTCGTTTGCGTCCGGGGACTGCATATCCGTCAGCGAAAGACTTTCAGTACTGAGCAGAGATCCTTACCCGAAAGATACTCGAGTTTGCCACATAGGCGCCATAGCGATTGTTCGGCGCGTCCGTTTGATTCGTCCCCTTCCACGCGACGATGCCACCACCGCACCCTCGGTTGGCCAGTATGACATTTTGGAACCACCTATGAAGTGTAAGTATTCTCCGTCTACCTCTCCTGATTGAAGTACCTACGCCGTGCCGAAACCGAAGAGATCTGGGGTTGGGAGGTCAGTGTGTCCGGTATCGTCAATAAGTTAAGGAAACATGCACAATCCGTCTGTCCGTAAATCACACTATCCACCACATATGTGCTCGCATTGCGCCCCGTATACCACGTATCCTGATAGCTCCTGAAGCTGCACCCATAGAATGACGCGTTCGCATACGAGATATCCGTCACCAGAGCTTGCGAGATCGCATAGTCCGCCGCCCGGTTCTCCCAATCGATGTTGTATGCCCGAAAGTCGGCGCTCCCCGATTGAGGCTGCAGAGGTGCGCCGGTAGGACCCGACCCGATGAGCGCGCCGGCGCGGGAAGGCGCGACGGTGAGGACGGCGGTGTCGGCGTCGTCCATGGAGGTATTGGAGACGTAGGCAGAGCTCCAGATGCGGACGAGGTTGAGAGGCGAAGCGGATGCGTTGGCGAAGGGACCTGAGGCGAAAGTGACGGAGGAGGGAAGTTGGCCCTAGGAGAGACGCTAAGAAGAGTAGCGCAAGGACAAGGGAGCGCTTACGAGCATGGTCAGGGGCGCGGTACCAGTATAATTTACGACCTCGTTATATTCGCCCTCTGCGATTAGGATGATGCCGGAGCCGCCGTTGTTCGTGCTATAAGTGAGTGACTTGGTAAGCGTCCACCTATCATTGAAGGAATTTGGTCAGAAGACGCATAGCACCTACAAATATAACACTGCGTCCTGAACGCTCGTAAACGATGCATCCTCGTCAGACGTGTTCTGCGACACGAAGACCGTGCCGGGAGGGCAACCCGTGAGCTGCGACGTTCCCGCTGGCTTCTGCTTCTGACAGTCGAGATACGTTGGAGAAAGAGAGGAGACGAAACGGAAGTACAGAAACAGCACTACGACAGCCTTCGACCGAGAAAACATCGGATAGTGGCAGCAGACACGAAGCGGATTGAACAGTGCGATGAGACGCCGGTTGTCAGCCAATATATATGTAGCGAAGCCTTACTACCTCAGCCGGGCCGCTAGTGATCACGAGAAGGGAAGTGCACATCCAATGTCGTTGCACCGCGGGCCTGCGGCTTCGTTGTGGTCATGAGGCTCAAGAGCAAAATGCCTCCGGCGAATGCCGAAAATTGACGTACGGAAGTAAACCAAAGGCTCTAAATATGGCAAAATCAAAAGTGATGTGAAATTCACTTTGAGCGCTTTCAAGGGCCAAAAACTACAGTATGTACAGTATCGTTAGTTCTGAGCTCAACCAGGCAAAATGGAAGGCCTCCACTGGGGTTCGAACCCAGGATCACCTGCAGATGCGCGCCCAAAGCAGGTATCTTACCACTAGACCATAGAGGCTTTCAAGCTGGAATTTCTCAAAATCTTCCAAATCGCCGCATGCATGTTTGCTTGCTCTCAGCTCGCAAACGCCCGTCCAGGGTTCATTGAAAGGTCTTCTTCCATTCATTTCGTTCGTTTCATTCGTTCGCATGTACTGTGCATAACCCAGCCACCGTCCTCACCGCCTAGGAAGTGGCCAACCACCCTGCCCGTCGTCCGCATCATATAGGATTCGTCTGCATTACCTCAATCAACTTGTCCATCGCCTCTGCTCTGTAGGTATCCTGCGTTAAACTCAGTGGCTTGATGAGTCCATCATTGAAGGAGAGCATCTGAGGCGACGAGGATGTGTACTTCGGCCAGTTGGTCGCGTTCTTGCCGTTGGGGTCGAGGTTGGCGGTGAAGCGGATGGTGTAGCTGGTGGGAAGGAGGCGTAAGTTGATGACCCTATGCCGCAACAGAAGCCGGCTCACTCGCTCATTTCTCCAAGTCCAAAGGCAGCGTTGAGCAGATCGGATCCGTGGAACTGCGAAGAGAATTAGTCCTGGTCCTCAAATAATCGAGAGCAAGATACTTACGCTCCCCAACGCCGGCAAGCCCTTCAACCGCTTATTGATAAACGCCCACATATCCTGCTTCCCCAACCGCTCCCTCATAAAATACCGCCTCGGCCCCTGGAACACCGTATCCCCCTGAAACGACGCAATGCGCTTGAACTGCGGCGTCAGCGCGTTCAGGCTGCCCGTATCATACGGTGACCCCTGCTTCGGATCCGACGGATAGAGCTTGAACAGCGCGTCGATGTCGGCAGAGGAGGCGCGCGGGAGCCAGTACTGCGAGACGTAATCGCGCGCTTGCGCGTCCGTGGTGATGTTGAGGGTGGAGAAGGAGAAGAGGGTGCCCTCGTCGTCGCAGTCGCCGCTGATGAAGGGGACGTTGGCGACGGAGCCGTGCTTGACGAGCGCTTGGGGGTTGTCCTTGAGGAAGACGCCGTCCGCGCGGGGGAGCCACGTGAGGATGAGGGACTGTCAAAGATAGTCAACAAGGTATTCACGTGCAGGTGGAAGAAGACGAAGTAGAGGCAACGCACCTGGTACGAGAAGACGAACGGCGTATCATCCTGCGCCGCCTTCAGGTCTTCGTAGGGTACCTCGCGCAAGCATTGCAGGGTGTCCTTGCTGTTCGTGCACCCGGTCGCGGCGACGAGTTGGTCGTACCAGATCTGTGGGGTGCGATGTCAGCTTGTTGTCTACGCTCTTTATTACTATGTGCATATGATGCGCTTCATTGTCCATGCGCCAGAAGACCAGCAAGGCGTGTTTAAAGCCCCGCGACTCACCTGTCCATTCGTAATATCACCCACAGGAATCGGCGATCCCGAGTTCATGACCGCGCCTCGGAAGAGGCCCTCGGTGTTGCCGTCGTTGGTGACCATATGGAGCGCGACGCTGATTGCTCCCGCAGATTCGCCCCATCTGTAGGAAGGACGGGTTAGCTCTCGGAAGACAACACAGCTATGGAGCGAGCCTCGGAAGGCAGCGTGCAGAGGGGAGTTCAGCTTCGAGCACAAGACTTACATGGTAACCTTGTCCGGGTCGCCACCGAAGGCGCCGATGTACTGTTGCACCCAGCTACGGAAGTGTTAGTCTGTGAGCTCACCCATGTATAGGATCGACGTACCGCAAGGCCGCGCGTTCTGAGAAGTGGGCAAGAAGTATGGGTGGAGTAGGCAGAGGTATGAGCGAAGTAGGCAGAAGAAGTATCAGCGAAGTAGGCAGAGAAGCATGAGCGAAGTGGCAGAGAATTATCAGCGAAGTGGATGAGAAGCGTGAGTCACGTGTGCGTGGTCAGAAAGGTAGGCCTTCTACTCACGGTCCTGCAGTCCGAGGTTGCCTACTCCCGCGTCCTTGACTTCTTGACTGGCAAGGAAACCGAAAGCTATGGCCGGCGATGAGTTAGATGAAAAGCCCATACGCTTGTGAGTTGTGAGTGCGCACCTGCGACCCGATAGTTCATGGATACATAGACTGCGCAAGATGGTGAGTAACGAACGGTCATAAGAAGATGTCGGGCATGACGACTCACTGACGGGCTCGTCAATGGCGAGCGAGCGCTCGACAATGATCCCCCCATCGTACATGGAAGTGCTTCCAATCTCGAAGCCACCTGGTATAGCAATGAGTTCCCCTTGTTGCGTCCCACGCTGTTCCCTTCGTCGCGTCCTACGCTCCCGGGTCCGAGAGATCACACGCACCGCCAAAGATCCACTACGGGAGGACCGGCGTCAGTCGCCATCGATGCCATGCAGATGGGTGAGCGGTTCAGCAGACGCACCACGAGCACGGGGAGCTTGGAGTCCGGGGTCGCGGTCGCGGGCTTGACGACGTTGATGGTGAGGCCTGCGGAGGGTGAGTTAGGCGCGGAAGCATGCCTCGCGGCGAGCTGCTACTCACAGTCCTCGTCATCCGGGAAGACAGCGGGGTAGAGCGTATTGACGATCGCGTCGATGGTGTCCTTGACCAACCCGTCCGGGAGGGGCAGCTGGATGGCCTGTTGCGGGCACGACGCGCCGAACTGCTTCGCGTCGATGTCATCGGTGTACTTCGTGATGAGCTGGGGTAGACGGAAGCGGAGGTCGCCGACACTGTTCGTGTGGTGAGCTTCTGCCTGACTTGCACGAAGTGAGGTGTACTGACGGAGGCTCCGCGAAGGGGATCCCGAGGAACTTGTCGACCTTTCCTGAGGCAGCACCTGTGACGGTGGCACCATCCAGAGTCACTGTCGGTGGCGCGCGCTCAGCGAGGGGGCTGGCAGACGCGCCGAGGGCCGCGAGCAGGGTGAGGAGAGCTCCAAAGGACGGTGCCATCCCGACTGAGTACCCGTGGACGGTGGGCTAGGGAGACTCGGTAGTTACCCCCACCCTGTTCAGCGTTTTATACGCCCGCGACGCGCCTGAATCTGATCTCCGGCAGCGCGCGAGGCGCTACATGCTTACATAACAGAATACCGAGGTAGCGATGCCGGCCCGCGAGCTTCTGCCATAGCCAGGTTCCTTGTCCTTGGGCGTGATGAACAGAGGGGCGGGCGAGGTGACTGCCAAAGGCGGGTCAGAAGTTGACTTTCCTGGAAGAGGCACGGAGGTCAGATGCGACGGCCGTCGCCCCATGGGGCCCCGGACGCGCATTCAGCAGATCACGCGGGGGCAAAGTGGCAGTCACCGCACGTTCTGCCCATGTGCGGGCGATGGGTCAACTGCAGTCGGGGGGATGGGTTGTGCACGGTGGTCGGGTACCGACGTCCCCGGTGTGCAGTGGCGGGGATAAAACACTGGAAAGGCGGGGACAGGTGACAGGGTTAGGACAGGTACTGCACATGGGGGGGCCTTCGCAGCGACCTATCAGCTTGCTGGAGGAGCGGAAGCGCCGCTTCTTGGCCAGCTGCAGCCTTCGTGCTGAGTGTTTCGCAGGTCAACTGGTACGGCTGGCACGGTTGGCAGGGGCAACAAGAGCGATCCTCCACACGGATAGGCAAGTACCGCGCATATACTCGTCGATATCAAGTGTCAAAGCAGGTCATGTACATTGCAGTAATTCACTTCTCGTACCTAGAAGGACAGCGTCATCGCCAGAACCGCCATCCCAACTGCCAGCCAACCAGCGCGCAGCGAAGCCGCAGAGTTGTTGTCCGAGCCTTCGCCGCCTTGCGAAGTGTCAGACGAGTTGCCGCCGTCTGTATCGCCCGGACCTGACCCGCCTCCCGTCGAGGCAGCCGCGGACTCAGTAACGTTCGGGCATTGCGGCGCCGCAAGCACGTCGCCGTAACGGCTGGCTGTCCACAGAACGACACCATTCGTCCATCCGAAGCCGGCCTTCATACGCAGATCAGCTGACAAGCACGGTGACAAGCGACACGGCGATCTCACCTGCACGGTATACTCGCCACCGCTGCCAGCTGAGTCGATGTCGAGGTTCGAGAACTTCTCGAACATCTGTATGAAGGACGGGATGAGCATACTGCGGTCGGGAGTACACTTTGAGCGAGACTACTTACATTCCCGGTGTTGTTGATACTGTTCGTAATATTGAGTTCCTGCGGGCTTCGTGAGCACCCCATCCTTTCCTACCGCTCATTTACTCACCTCATCCGAGAGCCTCGCCAGCAGGCCACCGAGAGAGCCGCCAGTCGCATGCCTGGATACCGTCAGCCTTCGCCCGTGAACCCCATATCCAGACGTACCAGCTACACAACGCCGCCGCTATATACCGATTCGCCATCTCGCGCTGCAACGCCTTCCCCCAGCCCTCGCCGTCCGTCGCATTCCCACCATTCACCACCGTCCCGTCCCGCACGTTCACATCCGCCTCCGCGCCCGTCGAGCTCGCGTTCACGCCCTTGTACAGCGGTTGCCCCGGCAGCGCGTTCTCCTCCAGGCCCAGCTGGCCCTCAGGGATCAGCGCGTACGTCGACTGGTTGGTCTGTGGCGTAGGCAGCGCGGAGCCCGTGACATTATCCGGCAGCGCGCGCAGCGCCTGCATGGCGATGTAGACGTGCGGCGGCCACGCGTTGGGCGCGTCCCACTGGAGGCCGGTGTTGAGGAAGGTGGTCGGGTAGGTGCCGTTGTAGCGGGACATGACGAGGTTGATGGAGGAGAAGTAGCCGAAGGCGGCGTCGGGGGAGCTCAAGAGTTCGTCGGGTATGATGCCGGACCAGAGGGGGTAGAAGGTGGCGATGGTGAAGATTTCCGATTGTTGGTTCGTCTTGAGGTTGAAGTCGTAGAAGGCGAGCTGGAGATGGAAGGTGAGTGACTGGAGTTTGGATGCAGCGCGTGCAAAAATGCATACCTTGGTCGAGTTCCAGAATAGGTCGAGGACACCTTCGCGGATCGTCGCGGCTTGCTGGCGATGCGAGTCGGCAGCCGTGTCATTCGATACCTGGTTGCACAGGCGTGCGAGGAGAACATGGTTGTGGTCTGACGACACGTCAGTGACCACCCAAATTCATCAGTCAGTCGGTCAACTCACACAGAATGCTATTCAGGTCGACCGGAAGCGTATTCCTGACGTTCAGCTTCTTCAAGTCGTTAGAACCACCAATCCATCGCGTCGTATAGTCCCAGCCTTTCAAAGCCTCGATGTCAGCTCTCGACCCAACCCTAACAGTCTTCGCACGAACCTGACTCAGCCCCAGACGCCAGCTCCGCATACAGATCGCCGCGCTCTTCCTCGGTCAGCGCCGTCGAGTTGTCGTCCGGATTCGCCGTGCGGTAGTCCGTCAAGTACGACTCGGGGCGCGGCGCGGTGTTGTTGACGGCGTAGCGTGCCATGGAGTAGGTCTTGTTGGTCGTCGGGCTCGTCACGTCGATTGTTCGGTTCGTCGCGAACCAGGCGAGCTCTTTCTGCAATGCGGCTTGGTACAAAGCTCAGAGAGACAGAAAATGCTTGAGACGCACCTCTGCCAGCGGCAGCGCCCGGTCGAGGATCGAGGTCTCGTTGGTCGCCTCCACGTACCGCGCGAGCATCTAAAGTACGAATCAGCAGTGCGTAGGACGAGCGGTGGGGACTACTCACCTGCACGAACAGCGGTGGCTGCGACCGGTTTAGGTAGTAGATGCGCCCGCCGTTCGGGATGAACCCGATGTGCTCAAGCTCGTCCATGAAGTTGTGCAGTGTGGCGTTGACGATGTCGTATAGTTCAGACTCGAGCAAGCCCTCCACGATCCAGAAGCTGTCCCAGTAGTATTGCTCCCGGAACCGGCCACCTAGACAGTGTGTTAGCCGACAATTTGAGCAAAGGATGAGCGCGAGACGCACCAGGTACCACAAAGGTATGGTTTAGCGGGATCAGACTGCTCTCGCACTCGACCCCATCGCATAGCGTCGACGAGTTTGTGCCCCTAATGAGCTGCGTCCAGTACCCATGCACCGTCTTCGCAAACGCCTGCACCACAGGATCCTTCACCCCACCCAGAAAAGCAGGCTCGGGGTTAAAATCGTCCAGCGCAAGCGCCTGAAGCTCCAGACCCTCCCCACCAAAGTCCTCTTCCACGAAATCAAGTATGCTGCCCACTGTCACGTCATCAAGGTCGTCGCTCGTGGCGTTGTTCGTTACGTTGCGGAAGTCGCTGAGCACCTCTTGCGAGGGTTTGCGCGTGGGCTTGTCCACGAATGTCTTCGGGTCGGTGTACAGGTTGCCGAGGTTCACAGCTTGCAGTAGCTTTGTGCACCGGAGGTGTCAGTAAATGTGCGCCAATTCCAGCAGACACATCCACTCACCTCCCCGGCGCAGAATATCTCGGACGGGCACCAAGCCTGCGGGACAGGCGGCGCCACCGACTGCGACGCGATCGGCGCACTCGTCGCTGCGCTCGGACTCGCAACCACCGTCGAGACCGTCAGTGTCGGCGCCTCCGTACTCTGCGCGCGCACCGACGCGCCGAGAGCTGCAAGCGTGAGAGCGACACGCATCATTGCCTGTGAGCGAGGACAGCGGGGCAGTCGCGCACCCCGCGATCCCGGACACCCACCTTATATACTCCCCCGGCGCCTAGTGCGGGCCAGGTGACCGCGATGATCACTGTTTCACTCCCCGCGAGCGGGGGATGACGCGAAGGCGGGCGAGAGGGTCAGATGATGGGCTCGTACCTTAACGCCGTACACTCAATCTTCGCCTCGAAGAATCGACGCTGATCCATGGAACGTGGCGAGCAAGACATGGTTGCGGAGGCTCGGAGTGCAACAGATTTGGAAGAATGAAGTTGGAAAAAGTGCTTGGATTACGCAGGGTGAGGCGATGGTACTTACATACAGCAGCAATGGAAGTTCGAGAGCCAAGATCCAGCAGAATACCAACAGGCACATACCGGTGACATCGTCCGGATGGACGCACCTGCTAGCGGCGGGAGTGAGGCCCTCTTGCTCCGGTACCATCGGCCTTCAGACGAGCATCGCTGTCTTGCGTCAAAGCGAGGATGAGAGTCAAGGAGGCACTGATATTGAGTACAGAATGAAGATGATAGGCAACTCACGACAGACGGTGCAAACAATCCCCAACAGAGCAGGCAACAACAGAGAGAACTAGTAGGTAGGCAATTACGCTCCGCTGGCGACGACTCTACTACACCACGCACCTGCGCCCGAAAGCGACGCAAACCGTAACGTCCGGCGCTGGGACTTCTCCGCTGTCGAACTGGAGGTGTCGCAGGCGGGGATGGTGAGGCGATCAGGGATCGGGATCGACGTACATCTCGCTGGTCAATAGACCATCGCTGTACGCCATGCTCTCAAAGATGAGTTGCCTCCAGACGCTGACTGTTAACTCGACAGCTTCTTCTTCGAGAACCTGGGAGCGTACGTTAGCTCGTTGGGGAGATGGTAATCGGCAGAAACGACTCACCGGCTCCAAACCCTCTATTAATTGCTTTGGCGCTTTGTGGTCCTTCAAGTGCTCCAGAACAAACATGATCAAATCCTCTTCCTCCATCTCACCGAGATATTTGACCATGAGCCTCTTGATCAACGGCTCCATCTTCCTGTCAATCATTTGCTGCAGAATAGTCATCAGCACCCCTCCAGATCCACAGCATTCGCCCACAGCAACAACAGCAAACACATCTGAGATGAGCACACACCTCCGTCACCCCATCCCATCGCACTTTGCGCTTGAACAGCGTTTCCTTATCCTTTGGCACCTCCGTCCTAATCTTCTCCAACCGCTCCTGCGCCTTCTCCGTCGTCTCCGTCACGCTGAAGTCGAGCTTCACCAGCGGCACCTTCCGACGCTTCGCCGCCTCCTCCTCTTCCTCCTCCTGCCCGAACACCGCCGCCTTCGCCTGCGCTCCCTCCTTGTCCTTGTGCTGATGTCCGCCGGCGGGAAGGGCGACGTTGAGCCGCACGGGCGCGCCGTCGTCGAGGAGCAGGCCTGCCTTGCGCTGCTCCTCGGCGAGCGCCTGCATCTCGTCCATTTGGCGGGCGAGGAAGTCCTCGGATTCGCGCCGGAGGTTCTCGGCTTCCTCTTCCTCGTATTGCCGGGATTTGAGATCGGCTGCTTCCTCTTGCTCCAGGCGACGAGCACGGGCGTGTCGCCAGCGAGCCCTGCGCGTGTCAGCTCGGGAGGGAGAGTACACAAGGGGGGAGCGCACCTGTCCACGTAGAAGAGCTCGTCGCTCTCGTCATCGTCCCAGATATCGAGGCGCACGCGCATCTCTTTCTTGTCCCGCTCCTCGGCGTCACGAGTGGCACGTTCCCTTGCTATTGAGCGTTCAAGGGCCGTGAGCTTATTCCGTTCTCTCGGCTCGTACCGCCGTTCACGCTGCAGATATGTTCAGTCGAGACCTCGAATAACGATTGCTTGCAGACTCACATCACGAAAGGACGCCTCCTCGTCCCTTCTCCTCGCCTCTTGCCTCTCCTCCTCCAGCTCCAAATCCGTCTTGTTGTTCTTCCCCGCCAGCGCCCGATCATCCTTCGCCTCGCTCCCCGCCTTCACAAACGGCACTGGCTTCTGATACCCCTGCGCCCCGGTTCCAAATCCCCTCGGCGCCCCCGCCGCGGGAGGCGAGCCCTGCGTGCCCTGCGGCTTCCCCCACTCGCGCACCTTCGGGCCACTGGGCGCGGGCGTGATGGAGGCGGGCTTGATGTCGCGCATCTTCTCCCGTTCGCGCTTCGCCGCGCGCTCCCGGAACTGCGCGATCTCGGAGATGACAAGCCCGCGCTGCGTCTCAGGCAGGTCCGCCTCGTGCAGGTCGTGGAGGTGCGGGGGGATCACGATCTTCTCCTTCTCGAGGCGGCCTTCGTCGATCGCTTTCTGGGAGACGTTGTTGATTTCGGTGACGAGCTCTTCGATCTTGGCCTTGGCTTCCTTGAGGCGCTCGTCTTCTTGCTGTGATATGAGGTAAAGAATTAGTGAAGGGGAAGTAGCGCAAAGTAACGCACGTCTGTCTGTATCCGCTGCGATTTGTGCGCGTCGAGGAGGGTTTTGGTCTTCTCGTCTGCTTTCACCTGCAGGGATCCGACGTAGGCTTGCAATGCGTGAGGGAGCCCAAAAGGTGACGCACCAGCAGCTTCTTGTTCGCGCACATATCCTCCAACGCAGGCAGCTCGATCCCGGTGAGCAGGTCGATGGCGCGTATCGCACTGTCCATATCTTCGTACTCGGCGAACCCGAACCCTTGCGGCTTATTCGCTGGCGTAATCAAGCGCTTGAACGACCGGACGGGACCGCAGGCCTGCACAAATAGGATGAGCATATGTACTTTCTGCTTTGATGAGCACGCACGCTAAGCAACCTGTTCAGAAAGTCATCGTCTATCCCCCCGGATATTGAGCCGACGAAGAGGGACACGCTGCGGTTCGGAGGCGGCATGAACCCCATTTGTTGCTGCTGTGCGAGAGCCGACATTGAGGGACCCTGGCCAAAGGAAGGCATAGGTGGACGCAGACCAAGTCCCATCCGATTCGGCATTGGCTGCATTTTGGTAGGTAGATGTTGCGTGGGTGGCTTGGGGAAAGCGCGGTGTGTGCGGCCGAGGACGCGTCGCCTGGGATCGTGTAAGATAGGGATATTTGGGTGCGAAGTTTGACTTGCAAGGGGGACTCTGAGCTGGTTGACGAGGATATGGAGAATACGTGGGAGCCAAGTAGTTCACAACCGCCGACGCGACAATGAACGTCGAGAACAAGCCGCGAAAATGGGACTTAGCCTGAAAGAGCAGGTCCTTCTCACGATCGTATGGCCACTCTCACTCCTGGAACCTCGTAATAATCGCCACACTCAGACCTGCATAGCATAGAAGTCCCCTTATCCACATTCTACTCAAGAGCAACGCAGACAGACCAAAAGGAGGGAATAAATAAGCGAGCGACATATCCACGATAACATATGGGTACCCGGCACAGGCAACGTCCACCATGTACCAAGCAATGGGTCAACCGAACCACACAGTCTACCGCTCCGACATCTGCGCGAGGTAGTCTGAGAGCTTGAGCGCACCCGTCCTGATGTTTTCGCCCAGGTTTTGTACGTCCGGGTTCGCCATCAACCTCGTCATCGCCTCTCTCGCCGCTGCCTCCAGTCCTGCCAGGCTGCCGTCGCCCTCGACGACGCCCCGGGAGCCCATGCCGAGCTCCTCCTCTTCCTCCCGGCCATAGTATTGGCTCGATGAGATGCTCGTCGCGCCCTTGAACTGCTGCAACCGCGTCTGCGCCTCGTTGACTGCAGTCGGATCGTAGTCCCCGCGGCCGAAGTACATGTCGGACGAGATTGCCTTCTGTGTGCCGAACTTTTCGCGAGCTGTCGTCGGTGCATCGTCTGCGACAGGCGAGGCCCGTGCGGCGGGGACAGCAGCGACCGCGGCGGCAGCACCCGCTCCAGGGATCGCTCCAAAGCCTAGTCGTGGGAAGGCCGGGGACGCTTTGGCGGCGGCGGGTGCAGAGGCAGCGGCGGGCGTGTAGGCGGCCTTGTTCGCAGTTATGTCGGCAGCGGCCTTCTTCGCAGCCGCCTCCTTGCGCGCCTTCTCTTCCTCCTCCTCGCGCTGGCGGTCGTATCCCAGCTGCTTGATGCGCTCCGCCTCCTCGAGGGCTTTACGCTCCGCGGCCTCAAAGTCGACGGGCTTCGCCTTCGCTGCACCGAGCCCGAGCTTGGACTTCTTCGGACCCGCAGACGAGGTGGAGGAGGCAGAGTTGAGGCGAGAGGCACCGAGCTTGGACGGGCGGGCGGCGGAGGACGCGACGGGGCGGGCAGCAGCCGGCTGGCTAGCGACGGCAGGCGAGGCTGCGCGGCCGATGACGGGTGGAGTGGACACGCGTGGGGTAGAGGGGGCGGAGGACTTGGGTGTGGCGGGCTTTGACCAAGACTCAAAGAAATCGTCCTCATCGGCCTTCGCTGCAGGAGTTGCAGCCGTCGCGCCCGCAGTCTCCATGCCCTCAATGTGAATGCCGTCGGGAAACCTGCAGGGTGCTATTAGCGCGGTGCTTATCGGTGAAAACCAGACCTGGTATTCAATATACCCCGGAAATCACTGCACGCATAATAGTAGCAGGTTTGCATGTGCTCACGTTAAGCGTACAGGATACGCGGGGATATATGGAGTCGTGGTCATGATGGGGGAGACTCTCCACGCACTTGGCTGCATCCTCGCGCACACGCCGCGCAAGCTCCTCCTTGTAGCGCTCCGCAATCGGCGAGCTGTACTTCTTGCGCGTGTCCGAGTCGCTGAGGAGGGACGCGCCGCCGTTCTTGGTGAAGAACTCTGTTGCAGAGGCATTCCCGCCGACCTTCATGTTGCGCAGCTGGGCGAGTTGCCAGCTGTCGAGGTTCGTGGACCTGTGGGGTGGATGTCAGATCGCACTCGAAGCCGGTGGATATCGCAGCTCAGGCATCGTAAATATCGCGCACCTGACGAAGGAGATGTGTACGCCCATGTTGCGATGGTTGCTCGAGCAGTCGAGGCATATGTAGACGCCGAAAGTGACGCTGGACCACGTCGGATTGCGCGCATTGCAGTCGAAGCAAACCTGCGCGGGTGGTTAGGTCCTCCGAATTTCCCCTGCTGACAGCAGCGTACCTTGTTCGCCTTTTGTGAGCGGAGGATCTTGAAGACCTGCTCAGTCTGCTGTTTGGTAGGCTCCGCCATGATAGTCAAGAGACAGAGAGGCTAACTAGCCTCGTCGCCGGACGCGGCGATGATCTCCCCAGTAAATCACGTGGCGACACGTGTATATGGCTGCGCGGCGCGCCAATGCGCGTCGCGTTGTCCGCGAACTTCATCGAACACCACAACTGCAGGTGATACCGAGGCCTGCACTGCACTACAATGACACGAGCACAACGGGCTGGCTTCATTTTTGCGCTTGGCGCTACGGGCTACCTTCTTGCCGTTGCTCAGATCCTTCCCGTTCCCCTCGTGCCAACAGACATTGCCGAACAGATTCTCCCCTTGGTGCGTTTCCAGGAAACATTATACACGCACTGGCGCTAACTATTCCCTCCTCTATATAACACATGTATGCTCTGCTTTCCCCGCCCTTCATATCCCATCCCTCTCCTCGATCGCTCATGACCTCAGATACCATGGTGGCTGCTCGTCACCTTCGGTTCATACTCTCTATGGTCTCTCGGATGGGGCTTATGGACATTCCGAGACTGTCCAGAAGCACATGAAGAACTTATGCTTGTGCGTTCTCCGTTCCCCCTCGTACTTTCGACACTGACGTCCTGGGCAGGAGATTGCACAAGCAAAGACAGAATTACGCGCCAAAGGTGTTTCAGTGGATTGATTTCCCCAGCCCCAAGGTGCTCTCGATGCAGAAGTACTCGCACCGCTGGAAACTTCGCCTGCACCTTCACCGCGCGCCTTTGGGAGTCGCACAGTCGTACTTTCCCGCCAGCTTTTGCTGTTGCTGACCGGTGTATCTATACCTGTACCAAATGCCATGATGCATCTGGAAGCATGCTTATACCCGAAAAGCGTGAGATGAGGGTGTGCATGCAGCTTGCTCGTCTTGACGTTGGAGCCATCTTCGGGCGTTGGCTCTAGGCAAATCGCTCTGGCTCTTCGAGAGTCCCGTGGCGATCTTGGATATCAAACCTGCATCTAACTTAGATGATTGTCGTGCAGTGTTGCGTGCCAAGCAGTATAATGATCTCCACTCACCCGCTAAGTTTCTGCAGACGAGCAAATACCACCAAATAAGCGCACCCAACAGCGTGACTCACCTAGCGTCACACCAAAATTCCCAACACGCTTGTCATCACCGCGGGTCAGCACCGCTCAGGTCTTCCAATTGGTCATTTTTCGAAGTCCGGACGCCTGGAATAGGTCTTTCCTTGCCCGACGGCCTATGGCATTGGGTGGGTGCGACGGCGATTTTACTCGGGGTATATATAAGCGTTCTTCGACGACGAGGACGTTCCGCCTCTCATCTTCAACCCGGCCACTGCTCTGTTTCACGCTCATTTAGAACGCCTCCGATGGCGACGAACGGCGCGGCTGCCACCATGCCAGCTCCAAAGGACATGGGAGCTGGGCTACGACCAGAATCGCCTCCAAGCACCCCTGGGAAAGAACTCGTTGAAGAGCCTCATCCGACGTACAAAACGGACTTTGGCTTTCTGCTCATCCCTCGGCGACTTCGACACGATCCTGCGCGACCATTTGAGTGGACGTTGCTGCTCAATATCTCCTTTGGGTTTGCTAGCACGTTCAGTGAGTCACAACATTCCTGTCCGTTCTTGGCAATGGTGCTGACCTCGTTCCATCAGCGGTGGCGAATCTTTACTACTGCCAACCTCTTCTGAGTGAGCCCCATTGCGACCGTGTCTTATGTGCTGCACTGATAACTGTCAACACTCAAGTCGAGCTCGCTGCGGCCTTTGACGTGTCGTATGGCGAGGTTTCCATGTACGTGCACTTATTGGCCGAGTCGGGAATTTTGCTAACTTCGACGGGTTCGATTACTAGCATACCGACCCTGGTGCAAGCAGGGTATTCGTGCCCTGGATTTCACTTCGTGTTGGCTTTATCTTACAACCTACTAGATACGCCGTCGGACTTCTCCTCATCTCACCTCTGGGAGACCTGGTTCGCCGCCGCCAGCTCATCATCGGCCTCGTTCTCATCTCGACCTGCCTGACCATCGGTCTCGCTGTAACTTCCTCCCTCCGCGTCTTCTCCGCCCTCACTTTCCTCGTCGGCTTCGTCACCGTCACGCCTCAAATCCTAATGCCCCTCGCCGCCGACCTCGCCCCGCCAGCTCGCCGCGCCTCCGCGCTCGCCCTCGTCCTCGCTGGGCTTCTCCTCGGCGTTCTCGTCGCACGAGTGCTAGCAGGCATCGTCGCCCAGTTCTCAGGCTGGCGGGTTGTGTACTACGTCGCCATTGGCGTGCAGGCGCTCATCCTCGTGTGGTGCTGGGCTATCATTCCCGACGTACCCAGGAAGAATCGGGGGCTGACTTACTGGCATATTTTGGTGTCGATGGGGCGGTTTGCGGTGACAGAGCCGACGCTAATACAGGCGTGTCTGATCAATATGGCGTCGAGCGCGGTGTTTGCGAGCTTTTGGGTGACGTTGACGTTCTTGCTGGGTGGGCCGCCGTATTATTATAATACGTGAGTGCGATTTCAATGTCTGACTTCGTGTTCACTTATGAAAGTTTAGGTTGGTCATCGGCCTCTTCGGGCTTGTCGGAATGCTGGGTATCGCTGCATCGCCGCTTGTGGGTATTTCTGCTTGGAAGGTATCCAATACTTATATTTACCAGGTCGGCCGCGCCGTCGATGGTCTTGTGCCCTGGAATGCGTCCCTCATCTCTATCGTCGCTCTCATTGTCTTTCAGGTGCGTATCCATTCCGAAAGAAACGGTGCCATCGCAGTCAACAAGCATTCTACAGGCGATACAAGTCGGCGCGAATGGCATTAACGTCGCCGCCGTGATCATAGGGGCATTCGGGCTCGACGTCTTCCGTCAAATGCTGCAGGTTTCCCTGACCACGGCGATCTTCAAGTGCGTAGAGGGCGCACCCTTCACGTTCAGTCAACGTCTGCTCAATATACTCCACAGGATTGACGGCAATGCTCGTGCGCGCCTGAATGCCGTTCTCATTCTCTCGGTACGCGCAACCATCTACTCGTCTCTCGCCTCCCGTACTCCGATCGCCTGCTGACAACAGCCCTCGTCAGCTCTTCCTTGGCCAAGTCATGGGCACGGCCGCTGGCACGCACGTCTTCACCGAGTACGGCTGGCGCGCTTGCGCCGGGCTCAGCATGGGGTGGTGTGGGTGGCAGCTGTTGATCCTCCTCGCACGCGGGCCGCGATGTGCGAGGAAGACGTGGGTGGGATGGGAGGGCGGGTGGGGGTCGTGGAAGGAGGTGAAAGAGAAGAAGGAGGTGAGGTCCGAGGGCAAACAGGCCAAGTCCGAGGGAAAGCAGGCAGTGTCCGAAGCGATGGAGCCTTCGTACGAGGCCAAGGGTGCTGGAGCGAAGGGCAGTGCGCCGTCGACCGAGGCCGGCGCGGTCCCTGATCACAAGGAGGAGCCGCAATAGAGACAGATGCGGCTTAGGTGCATTGACAGGCACGGGTTCCCTGGAGGGCCTTCATAGAGATCGGGCCTATTCCGAGCTGATGAAGATTGTGGCGCGGTCATCGCCATCTACTGGAGCTCTGCAAGCCCCCTCCTTGCAGCTGGGACGCACAGCTGGTGTCAGGCTGTCGAGTTGTAGAAGGAGTACCTCGACTATCAACCTCTCGTTGCTCAACGTGCTCATCAGGATCATTGGGTGACTTCCGCACACGTCAGTAAGCCCATGAGAGAGGGGGCCCGCATGGTTCAGAAGGAAGACGTACGTTATTTCCATCGACCATCGACAAGTGCACTGGAGGGGTCGCCTCATGTTGGGTCAGCTGAAGTTACAGCGTGTGGGTGTATTGCGGCGCCGGAAAAGACAGCTGTGGTCCACGATTGCGGGAATGAAAAGACCTGGGCTTCGCCTTATACTCGGAGTGCGATGGTGAGGGCTGTCAGTTCTGGCCGTACAAGGTCCAGAGCAATACCAGACCAGTATGCCCGCAGATGATTTCTGGCAATTATCACGTACTCGATGCCTCAATCATGGCGGTTCGAACTTGAACTCGACTTGGCCTTATTCGAACCGGCACCGAGTCACGTTCCAATCAATCAGACGGCCCGAGCCACGTTTGTTCGTTTTGCACATCAACCATCACCAACTACCAGGCTCAACGACTTTCGTCCCTCTCTGGTAGCTGTATGTACCCGAATCATGGAGTCGCACATAACTCGGAGTTGACCTTCCTATTGAAGAGCTATCAAATTTAGAAGCTCGGCGCCCAGGTCTTTCGATGGTTGGAACAGTCGCAAGGCCTTCAGATTCGTTCAAGGAATTTCATGGGCATCTCGTGAAACCACTGCGCTCTTAGCGCCCTCTCATACTTGACATGACCATGCGCTGGCCGCTTTACGGTGCTCTTGCCATGCATCGTCCATGGTTTGATTCAGGTAACCGAAGCTCGTGAAGCCGTCTCTTCCTTGCTGACCTAATTTACTCCCCTCGCAAAGACATGCCGCACCCCTTCTATCTTCGTCGGCTTCCGCCCACTTTGAGAGCTATCTACAGCACCGCATCTGTAGGGAGCGACCGCCGAGTATACAAGTTCGAGTCACAACCCGGCGCAGCTTTCTGGAAGCCACTGGATCTTTCCGACTGCTCCCCATCCATCTTCGTACGCCGCCTCGCTGTACACTAGTCCGCCGCATCTGCGCTCTGACCGGTCGCCTCTGCCCCCTCGTGCTTGCGCAGTGGCGCGAACCAGCGCGGCATCTACAGATTCCGCTGCTGTTTCTTGCTCCGAACGTACGTGGTCCTCATCTACCCCGCATTCTCCATTGACTCCTCGGCATAGCGCGACTGCTATTTCGGCTTCTAGATGACGGTTCACGACAGGATTCGCCGGCCGACTCCTACGCCTTGGGCAGATGGGACGGATAGGGTTTGCAGTACGTATAGCTCTCTGATTTTACGCACGCCGTACCCCATTCGAATGAGAAGATATCTTCATCTTGCTTTGCTTTCGTTTGCTACAGCCTTCCCAAGCTGTTGAAAGGGTTAAATATGAGTATATGAGGCTCCCTGACTCTCCCTCCCCTTCGCTTCCCATGTACACACCATGAATCCTTATCTTCCCTTTCTTCTACATTTTCTCGGCAGCGTCGCACAGGCGCTGGTCTTAGAGCGCTTGAGCGCCACCGCGAAACGCGTTGTGCTCGCGCTTTCTCTATCACTGCTCGGCGCTCTCGTCGTCTGGCATGTTCCGCGATTCGAGGACATGCTCGAGCGCTGTGATTCTGCGCACGCAGATATTGCCCCCGCCATCGACTCTGATGCGCTAAAGGGCAGCGACATCGAGGCGAGGTAAGCTCATTCCTACAGAACTTGCGTACACATCGTCCGACTCACCCTTGGATAGGTTCGCCAAGCTCGAGGACAAGACGATGGAAATGCACGCCATTTCTTCCTCGTCCGAGGGTCGTATCCATAGGCTTCTTCGTGATCCCCAGAGGCGCTGCGTAGCCTTTCGGCTCCTCATAGAATATTTGGCGCTGTCTTGCGAGGTCAAGGTAGATCTCAGATCAAATAGTCAGACCTACACATACTGACCATCCGTACTCAGAGGGCTCTCCGAAGGGCAGAGTCCATGACTTCGTACAAGCGAACTGCGGATCGACAGGAACTTATCATTCCTCCCATTGCCGTGCCCGCTCCTGTGGTTGTCAGCAACAGGTAGGCCTATCCATGCCATTTGTTCTACTCTGCAGCTGACTGACGTAGACCCTTCTTCTTCTCTTCATGTCTTTACATCCTTTTCTCTTTCCACATCAGGTGCCGCGATACGCAAACTTCCGCATCGGCACGAATTGTGTGCTAAATGTAACATTCCCCCAAAGGCTTTTCACCTGCATAGGTGAAAAGCATGACCTGATGTGGTACATATACACGCTTTGTACCTATCTCCCTTCCTCCCTTCTCTATTCTCGCATTCCAAATGCTTCCGTAGTATCAATTAAATAGGGATCATGTCGGCCCCAACCTACTGACTGCTCTCCCTAACAAAATACCTACACAACAATATAAAACCCCATTAAATGCATGACTGTGTGACCATTAATTCATGGGCTTGATATATGTCAGCCAAATAGTGGTGAGTCTGTCTTTGGATACAAAAACTCCTTCTCGCTTCGAATCGTCACTCAAGTTGAACTTTTGTCACGTGGCTTATGGCACTTGCCAATATTGCTCGTAGCGTGCGCTGTCAGAGCTAAAGCTGAACAAAAGCTGAATGGCAATGAACCTGTAATTGGGGACGCAGACGGAAGGGATGCGGACCGCAGAGATGGTCGCGAGGAGGGAATGAGGGTTGATATGACGCAGGTAGAAAACTAAGCAACTTTAGTGCACAGACGGTAGCTGACTGGTCCTTAGCTTGTTGATGCGATCGTCGAGCTCTTGCGGAACTTCCATTCATACCTTCCTCGTAAACAAAGCACTGCGATCATATGGTGGTAATACAATCTGGTATGCAAGCACTACGTCCAATCATCGCGACGACCGTGCGTCAGACGCGACCCAAGACACTCGAGGAAAGATGCTAGTCGTAAAGCCCGTGACAATCACAAGGTATAAGGTCGAGTAACTATACAATGGTGGAAGCGTGCGTGTCAACATAATTTACGATGCGGAGCGGGAGGAGAGGGGAGGAGAGGCGAAGAGAGGAAGAGAGGGAAAAGGTACAACAGGGAAGAGCGAGGAGAGGGGGGTGACAGGATTATGAGAGTGAGTAATGAGAGATACGTAGGAACAACGAAAGATGAAGAGGGAGGAACATGAGTTAGGGAACTGGTTATGAAGACAATGGACGGCCCACTATGAAAATGTGAACCATAAAAACCAAACCAAATATGGCACAAAGAAAAGGCATGGGACGAACAGAGATAGGCGCCAACAGACACTTTTGGACAGTAGCACTGCGCACAACCGCGCAGAAGAGGTGCGCGTTGCTTGACGATTTCAACGCGCCGCCCCAGCACCCTGCTTCTCCGCGCACAGGCTCCTGCTCCGCGAGCCCGGCGTCGCAAGCGCGCAAACGTCCTTCACCGTACTTCCAATCGCACGCGCCCAGGCCTCCGCCGCCGGGACGCTCTCCGCACGACGCAACGGTTCTTGCTTGACCTCCACCTCATGCTTTGAAGCATTACTAGCATCCCGCCTAGAGGCGCTGCTGGTGTCCCGCCCCGACACGCTGACATCTCGCCTCGACAGGCTCCTCCCGTTCCGCCTAGACGACGCGCTACTACCCCTCCTCCCCTCGCCATCGATGCTGTCCACTGACGGGCGCCGGTAGGGCGCAAAGGGCGACATCTTCCTCCGCCCCCGCTTCGGGAACTCCGCCTCCGCGTCCTCCTCCACGCTCAGCAGGCGGTCCGTCAAGCTCATAGACTCCGACCCCACGTACACTTCGCCCGTAGCCTGCTCAAAGACCTGCTCGGGCGACGCACCAGACAAGACCTGCTCGCGTCCGCCCCAGCGGCCCCGAGAGTGCGAGCGAGGAAGACTCCCGGAGGAGATGGACGAGGAGCGAGTAAGACCTGACAGGGCGCTGCAGAAAGAGCTCGAGAGGCCCATTGGTGGCGGTGGCGAGCGCGAAGAGCTGATGTCGCGTGTGATGAAGGGATGCCCGATATCGCGCGTACGGCTTGACCCACGGGCACGGCTAACGCTGCGCCGCCGGCTGCTATCCCGTGGACTTTGGTCTACATCGGTGCCGATATCAGGAGTCGAGGGTGGGTTGTCCACATCCAGGTCTCGCGGCCGGCTTCTACTCAACTCGCTCACGCGCGTTGCGCCGACCTCGCCCCGCCGACCACGCTCTCGGATTGGCGTCGGGGATAAAGACCTCTCGCGCTGCATCTGCCGCAAATCACTGTCCCGCAACTGCCGACTGAAGGTCGACGATGTCGGAGAGTCCAGGAATGTCGGCGCGTAGTACACCTCCTGCTCCTCGGGAATCGTCGTCGCTCGCGCAGGACGAGGCGACGGCGTGCGGTGACGCGCGCGCGAGGATCGGCCGGAGCGATCTAGAGAGGGCGTCCGGCGACGAATATGCTCAGCTTCGTAGCCGCGTTCGCGCTCATCGATGTCGGTGCCGACTCGGCCGTCGTCTCCCTCCTCTTCGCCCCAGCCTACGCCCCATGCGTCTTCGTCGAGCGTAGCAACCGTCCAACGGGCGTCAATAGATCGCTCCAAACACCCTTGGATCACGCGTTCTGCGCGCGACCCAATCCCCGAGGGCATAGTGTAGGTGCCTGTCGAACGTGTTAGTAGATAGTCATGATAGAGTGTATAGGCTACATGACCGATTGACGCATGCACGCAGCAGGTGCCGCAAGCTATGTGTAAACGATGAGAATACGGAGAAAGAGAGACGCACCGTGGATAATCTTCATCTGCAGCCGTGGCTCAAATTGGTCCGTGAACGGCAGACGCCCGGCTAGCATGGCGTAGAGCATGACGCCGACGGCCCATATGTCTTGAGCAGGATCGGCTACGGGAGGTACGCCTGAGGGAGGAGGGAGTAGGAGCTCAGGCGCTGCGTAGGGGAGGGAGCCGTCTGCGAAGACAGCAGCCATGCCGCGGCCACCTGAAGCGGTAGAGTTGCGGTGCGAACGAGGCCCTTGGTGGCGCTTGAGTGACAGGTGAAGCGGTGTCTGCTTGGCGGTGGGGTAGGCAAGCGAGGACGTGCGGTGGACCAGTCCCGGCTTCGCCGTGCTGGGTATGTTCGGACGAGTGTTTTCGTCCTCGTCCTCTTCGGAGCGGAGGGGTTCACTTATGTGGCGCGCAGACCCAAAGTCGGTGATGCGGCACACCCCCATCTCATCCACAAGCACGTTCTCGAGCTTCATGTCTCGGTGGACAAGCCGCGCCGTCTCGTGCAAATAGCGGAGACCGCGCACGACCTGCCTGAACATGACGCCCGCGTCGTCCTGGGGGAGCGCCGGATGCCCGTCGCGCTTGAGGATGTCAAAGAGCGAGCCTGCGGGGCAGAAGGCTGTGATGAAGAAATCTGCTGACGCGGTGCGCTCAACGGAGAACAGAGGGAGCACGTGTTCATGCGACAGCGAGGCCCACGTCTCCGCCTCCCTGCTGAGCAGCCGCCGCGCCTGCTCCGGGTTCTGCTGGCGCTGGATGTCGTCCCGGCGCACGATCTTGATCGCGACGAGGGAGCCCGAGCGCGAGAAGGCCTTGCGGATGGTGGAGAAGCCGCCGTAACCGATGACGCCGCCGAGGGTGTAGCCGCCGACAGTGGCGCCCTCCGCGTCTGGCGCGAGGTGGGTGGTGGTGTTTGCCATGGGACTAAAGGAGGAGAGAAACATGGCGGCGGGGGAGTGGGTGAGGTCCTCGCCTTCGGTGAAGGATGCGGACTGGACATCGCTGCTCGTGCGACAGGGATCAGCCGTGTTCGCCGAGGGGAAGAGAGATGCGCCTTGTGGTTCAGAGGCTGGGAGTCCATCGATCTCCTTCGCGCGCTGTCCAGTTTCGATGGGGGCTGGGAGGGGGCGTCCGCGCGATGGATCGTCCGCCTGACCGGAAGAAAGAACGTCGAAGAAAGAGAAAGCTGAGGTGCTGGAGTTGACGAAGTCTCTGCTTTGCATTAAAGCGTTGTCTGCTGGCTTGGGAGAGTGATATGTTGGCGTGGTTGTCTTCCCAAGCGAAAGAAAGGAGGAGGGCGGGGTGGGAGTTCGGGACAAGACTAAAATATGTCCGTCCCCTGAGGCCAGGCCCGGAAGCGCCGTTACGTAATTTCATTGGTGCTCAACTGATCGGATCTCCCATCCTCAACGCACGTGTATAGCTCGTGCGGGGATGGACAATAAATTCCCTTTCGAGGGATTTTCTCCGAAACCCTACAAGGCGACTGTTTCTCGATACTGGGCGTGGTACAAAGCATTATCTATCCAGAGGGGAGATGCGCGACTGTCCTGAGACTTCGCTTGTAGCTATCGTAAGCAGACGCCGGGGCCAGCCTAAGAGGTCATCAGGCTCTCGCTTGAGAACATCGCTAATACCGGAAGGAGCGGAATGAATGTGTACAGGTTCGCCAGAGGCCTATCAGTCTGCTGACCGTGCCTATTACCACTACTAGTATCAAGCGACTGAAATGTAAGGTTGTACCCAGCCAATGAAGAGGCGGGGAAGGCATCTGCAACTGACCTTGTGGCAGCGGCTAACATTCATATCCACGACGGGCTCCATAATATCAAGGTGACCACGCATTACCAACAATGACTGACTCCAGATCGTCGACCGTGTGCTGGATTGAGTCAAGGGGGGATAGGATCTTGGTTTGTGCAATCGACTTCTCCGTCATTCGATCCTTGCAACCAAGGTCAAAAGCAATATGGTATTGATCATGAGAAAGCCTCGAACTTCCAGCGGCAAAATTCCAGCTACGCAGGGGCCTGAACTCTAGGAAAACCGGAGAGAAATAGTGGCAAGGATCGAACGGATTGCTACGGAACTCAGCGGATTAGAAAGCTAGAATTTGACGGGACACTGTCTTTATTCGCTGGTAATCCGCTGTAATCCAGAGCGGGTAGTTCTAACTCCTCGGTGACCGCGGAAAGTATATCGGGATAGGGGCAACCTCGTAGTGGCGCGCAAAGTCGCTCGCAGAGTCTAGCGTTTCTGGGGCTCGACAATGTCTCCCTCTCACCTTCCTTCGATGAATGATTGTGACATTGTCTCGCCAGATGTGAGGGAATACCACTGGTCTTCCAGGCTGTCATGAACATGCCAGTACTATGTGAAGCAAGACGGGGCGGTGAGCACTAATGGCGGCCAGCGCTAGCCCCAGCATACAAACGAGCAAAGTCCCCACTGGGCCACATACATATTAAGCGCCTTGTCTGAATATCTACGTTGCTCTACCTGCGCGAACAGCGGGAAGCAGTCAAGACGGAAATACGAACTCTTGTGGGCGCCTGTTTACCGGCGAACTTCCCGAAACGCAAACACAGCCAACTCGTCCCGAGCCGCCACGCCTCCGGGCGCGTTTCCTTCTCAATTCTTCCTTCAGCTGCGTCCTTGCGACCAGCGGACACCAGAAATCGCCATCTCTGACCTGCGCGAAAGCGAGAAACAGCCGAGATGGACAAGCTTGAATCCCTCTCGAACCAGCTCTCCCAAATCACGATGTACGACATCAAGTCGATGTACAACCAGGTGCGTGGCGCGACCTTCCTTTCAAATGCTCTGCTTACACATATGCAGGCTAAGAACATCGTCTTGAATGTCTCTGAGGTTGAAGCGCTAGTCGCCGAGGCCACGAACGACGAGCCATGGTGCGTGACGCGCCTTTTCGCGCAAACAACGCGCTCACCCCGCGTAGGGGAGCCTCATCGACCCTCATGCAGAACATCGCCAATAAGTGCGTATCACACGCTCTCCTCTGCAAATCGTCAGAAGCTGATATCAACCTTCACCACTGCGCAGGACATTCAACTAGTACGACCATAGTTACCCTCGCGCGGCCATCGCGCTGACCCCTCCCCCAGCCCGGAATTCAACGAGATCATGCCCGCTATATACTCGCGATTCATGGAGAAGGAGGCGCGGCAGTGGCGGCAGATCTACAAGGTGCGGGGATGTCCGATTGTCGGGGAGGTTCACCGCTGACACGTACATCCGCACATCAGGCTCTGCAGTTGCTGGAATACCTCGTGAAGAACGGCTCGGAGCGCGTCGTGGACGACGCGCGGTCGCATCTGTCCACTATCAAGATGCTCCGCAGCTTCCACTACATAGATGACAAGGGGAAGGACCAGGGCCTGAACGGTGTGTGGTAACGCGAGCACGATATACAGTAGGCTGACGTTGGGTAACAGTCCGAAACCGCTCCCGCGAACTCGCCGAGCTGCTCTCCGATGTGGAGAAGATCCGCTCGGAACGCCGCAAAGCCAAGGCGAACAAGAACAAGTACATTGGTACAGGGAATGACGGCTTGTCCTTCTCCAGCGGCGGTAGCCGATATGGCGGCTTTGGCAGTGATAGCCTTGGCGGCGGAGGGTACTCGGGCTCATCTTTCAGCGGCGGATATTCCGGCTCAGCGGGATACAGTGGCAGCGGAGGTATGCCCCCCATTGCATTATCCCCCTGCTAGATGCTGACTCGCATCAGGCTTCGCGTCAAGTTCGTCTGGCTTCCGCGACGACACGTCAAGGCGTGGGTTCGAGGAGTACGACGCCGGTGCCGATGAGGAGTCTTCCCGGCCCGCACGGTCCAGCTCTGTCCGGTCTGCAGCTACGAGCTCGCGCAGTGCCGCCCAGGAGCGCAGGCAAACGGCACCTCCAGCTCCAAAGCAGCCAGAGCCGGTCGTCGACCTCCTTGGGGGCTTCGACGACGAGCCGACGCCCGCCCCGGCGCCTGCTAACAATCAAAACAAGGCCCTGCCCGCGCTGGGTGGTGGTGATGGTGAACGAACTCAGAACCGATCCATGAGCATTTGCTGACCCTCGCCCAGACGATGATTTCGCTGACTTCCAGGCCGCGCCAACAACGCCTGCGCCGGCTCCGGCAGCAGCGGCAGCAAAGCCCAACCTGATGGACTTGCTCAACTCGACACCGTCTACCGCGTCCGCCCCAGTGTCCGCGGCGCCGATGGCGTCTCCGCCCGCGTACGGGCAGCAAACCTTCGGTGCCTACGGCATGGGTATGGGCCAGCCCGGGATGGGCATGGGCTACGGCCAGCCTCAGCAAGCTGCCATGGGGATGGGGATGGGGATGCAGCCGCAAGCTATGGGCCACCAGCCGATGGGCAGCATGAGCGGCGGCATGGGCATGGGCATGGGCGGCCGCCCCGCGTCCATCGCCACCTCGCCCATGCAACCCGCCATGGCCGCCTCTCCGCCGCCAATGCGCCCCGTGTCGACGTCGACCTCCTCTTCGTCCGCCGCGACGCCGAAGAGCGCGAGCGCGTTCGACGATCTGTGGAGCATGTCGCTGGGTGGCAGTGGGTCGAAGCCGAGCACGCCGGTCGCGGGTGCGGGAAAGAGCATTAAGGACTTGCAGAAGGATAAGGTGAACCAGAGCTTGTGGGGTGCGGGTGGTGGCACGGGCATGGGAGGAGCAATGGGCGCGCCGAAGCCGGCGGCGTCGAACAGCGGGAGCTTCGGGGGAGGGAATGATGACCTTCTGCTGTAAGTGGGACTTCAGGTCCGTCCATCAGCCTGAGGCTGGTACTATCATTTGTCTACAATGCATGCTACTTTTATGTGGCTGGGTACCTTTGAATATGTAGTCATGCGGAGGGATTCATCTGGGAGAAGGAAACACGTGTGACGGGGTGTGACAACCCGGAAAGGAAGTTCAACCGTGGGAAGAAGATCGAAAAGCCCCTTGCCTTGCGCCACAAAAGATGGAGGTTCGTTCTCCTCGTCATGTACGAAGCGCTGGGCTCAACTTCGTCATTGTCATAGGTCGTGAAGGCTCGCTCGGCTCTTCTGTCTAACTATGAGGTTCTCTCGCTCTTGCAAGAACTTGAGAGCGATTTCATCGCAAGGAGTAAGACGGCCGTGCGGATAAAGAAGGAAGAGGAAGCGGCAGGCGGGTTAGGTTCAACACGACCTAAAGTCGCCGGCGGAAAGGACCCAACAGTTGTAGAAATCAGCGAAAACCTGCGAACCATTGAGGTCGAAGTTAGTCGCAGCGCTACTCGATGCAATAGCTTCCTCGCTGACCTATTCACTGTATCCAGACAATACAGTACCTCTCAGCAGACTACCAACCGACGAGCGCGCAGACACCTGAGGGCATCAGCAAACTGATCAAGTCTCTTGAGCCGTACGGTTTGACGAAGGCAGAGAAACTACAGATCGTCAACCTTGCGCCGACCAACATCATCGAGCTGTATGTGGTGAGTACGCCCGCATGCCATGGACCGCACGCGTGCTAAATCCGCACACGCAGATCGTGGAAGAGCTGGAGGATAGGCTGGGAGACCATACGGAGGAGGTCCTCGCGCGCGTGCGGGAGTCACTTAACGCAGCGGCGACGGGTAGGTCGGTCGGTGGCGTGCAGGCTGCGGGGACTGCTGGCGCGGGAACGCAAAATAATTCGTCCGCGGGCTGGGATGATCCTTTCGCAGAAGGAGGGGACGCGAACGACCTCGTATTCGACGACACGGGCGAAGGCGCGGGTGTCGAAGGCGACCTGGACATGGAGGAGGACTGAGCACGTGCGGTGGCCCTCGACATTTCAAACTTCCCATTCTGTATCTTCCCTCTGTACCTCTTCAGACTCAATGCACTGCCCATCCTCGCGGGTAACCATGCGGAGGATTAAATCCCGGAAGACAACCACGAGCCTGCGTCGGGCAAATCAGCTGATAGGCGGCTGGGGACGGATGCCGGGGATGGGTGCGGGTGGGTCGGCGACGTGAACCCGTTATACGACGGCGTGCAGCGATGCGTCGATAAAATCTCCTCCTTCCTTTCCACCCCCACGACGCTCCTGCCGGTAGATGCGATGTCGGACGAGGGCAATGCCCCGTCGCCGGACGCGACCCTCGGCGTGTTCCTCATCGGCATAGCGCTAGCTTCCGTGTACGGGCCCTTCCCATACTCCCCCGGGTCCCTTAAAGTCCTGATGCAGCCACAGCTACTATGGGATCACGTTCCTGCAAGCCTGCTTCTACTTCCGCAGCTTCCCGGAGGATCGGCGTCGTATGAAGGCACTAGTACGTCGAAGTAGGGCTTTCATTGAGCTGAGTTACTGATTGGGATCGCCCACCGGTAGGTCGCGATGGTCTGGTAAGTCCGTATACCCTGGTCAGGCGAAACCCTCCTGAGAGGTGCCCTTCCATGACATGAAGGTTTACCGTGACCTTGAGCCACGTCTTCATCTGTCATGCCGCCTATTATTACTTGGTTAAGCACCAGGGGAATACCTATGCGTTAATGCATACTACATGGTAAGTTTCAGGATTTGCAATCTCGCTACGTGCTAACATATTGCAGGAGTCTTGCGGTCAGTTGTCCCTATAGGAAACCACCGTCTATATGGCTCTGACCTCAACGTAGCTACCAGCAGGTGTAAACGTCAGTCGTCCCATTGAACCCGTTGAAGGATGAACTCACAACCTTCTAGTCTATGACAGGTATGATGGTTCAGTTCTTCCTTGCGCGACGCGTGTTCATTCGTGGGTGCTGAAGCTTATGAGGGGAAGCCGTGATTGACGCACTCTTCTAGTCAGCGGACGCAATTGGGTGCTCACCGTACTGATAGTACGTCGTACTTTACCACTCAATCATGCTGTACTGACGGTTTGAAGTGGGCTCTGGCTCTTGCTCAAGGGTGTATGGGATGGTGTACGTCTACCGCTTATCAGGAACGATACCTAAACTAATCTATACACAAAGCGATTGCTATATCTTCGTATGTTGATCCCTTCAGGCTACGCCATACGCTCACACCCTCCCAGACTGCTCCACCCAGACGGGACCGAGATCAAGAAATACGCAGTGAGCGATGGGTAACCACGGAGGGATAGCGGCCTAATCCTCCTCAAGGAACTCGTCCCTCCGACGTTCGCTATAACGGCGGCGACCGACGTTGTCGTCACCGCGTCGCTCGTTTATTATCTGCAAATAAGGAAGACCGGCGTTCAAGGGTACGCCTCTTCGTCTAAAACCACGCATACTGGGCCTTGTCCTATCCTGGTGCTGATGTGTGCTTTACAGCACGAATGGGCTCGTCAACCGACTCATCTGTATGACCATTAAGAGCGGTCTCATTAGCAGGTGCGCGTAGTCGCTGTATGGCGGGTTGTGGGTGTCTGACGTTTTTCTTCGGTAGCTCGTTGGCGCTGTCGGCCTGCATAATACAGCTGCGATGTCCGGAGAGCTTCGTGCCCATCGCCTTGTGCTTCATACTGGGCAAAGGTGTGTGGTACTCTCCCCTCGACTGCGGGCACTCTCGATGTTGATTTTGTTTTGCAAGCGTATGCCAACACGTTCTTGACCAGGTGGGCCACCTTCACTCGAGCGCAAAAACATGATCCTGACCCGCACAAAGTCTGAATAACCGGGATACCATCCGCTCAGAATCTATGGCATCCACTGATGAAGACGCTACGGGCATCTACTTCGCGAAGGTGGGAACCGCCAGTTTTTTTCATGTACAGCTCTCGCTGATTTCCAGCCCTCGCAGTCCGTGTTCAGTACCGCGGCGAATCCCCTAGACGGGCTCGAGGCAACGGACAAGGGGGTAGATGGCTGGGATGACAGAAGAATAACGTTCGCTGCTCCCTAGACGGGACCATACGAGATGGAGATTGTATCATGGGCTGTACTTTGTCTGTACCGGGTCAAAGGGCTTGCTTGCATCCTTTATATACCATTGTTGAGGGCGGAGCATTGAGGGCGAGGTTGACGGCAAACGGGGCAACCAAGAAGAAAACCCCAATGAATTGCAGATGCAGGAAGAAAATCTATGTACGCGAGAACTATGCAGGAATAAGGAAAAAGACATTGCGGGTGATATGGTACATGTATCGTGAAGAGATGCGTAATAATCCGTGAGATCCTTGATGGACAATGAGTAGTTGCTTTTTGTCGTTCGTGTGGCCATCTGGTGGGTGATCATCTAACGTGCAGTGGGGACGATGGAAGGATGGGTGACTGCGGTCCGTGCAACGATGCACCTGGCCCGCAATATGGTGATGACTGAGCGGGAGAGGTTCGAGATGCAGCTCGTGGCGAAACAGGTGCCGGCGCCGGCGGTGAAGTACTCCGCGGAGTCCGCGGCCGACGCTCTGGGCTACCAATGGCGGCGGCGGCAGAGGCAGTAGACAGAGCGTCCGGCGCAGAGGCATGCGAGACATGGGTAGAAGGTCCCGGAGCAAGCGATAGGCCAGAGCGACTACTCTGGCTCTCGGACGGTGTGCTATTCCGTCTGCGAGGGCGCGCCCGACGCCCGTGTGAGGGTGAATCTCCAGTTTCGCCCTCACCCTCGCTTTCCGACGTGTCCACCCAATCGTCGCCGTCTTCACCGCCACCAGAGGCCCGCCCTTTTCCTTTCCTGTCGCCACCATCTTTGCCACCCTCCGTACTCTCCTCCCCATCCCTCGACCGCGAGTACGACGCATGCACCTCATGCAAATGTGCCGCCCTCGCCGACCGCTGCGGCTTCCTCTGCGGTCCATGCCACGACCCGCTGGGGGGCAGCACCGTGCCTCCCGAGTTCGACCGCAGAAGTAGAGCAGGCCGCTCGGGCTTCCCGAACGCGAAAGAGCTCCGCTGCACGGTCGCCGGACGCTGGGCCCGAATCGTCTCTGCCTCTGATCGCGACGGCGTCCCCGTGCCCCGATCCAGCGCGATGCCCACGGCGCGCGTTACGGTGGCCGGCCACTGCAGATGTGCCGCACGCGTTGGGGTCGCGAGGCCGCCGTTCATATGCCGTCGCGTCGGCGTGCGCAGTGAAGGCGCCCGGGGACGCGTAGAGATGACTAGGCGTGCAGGTCGACGCTTCGGGGTGGGCACATTCTCCTTGTTGACGTCCGAGTCCACGTTCTTCCCAGTGGGGTCGCTCAGGTCTACCGAGCGGGAGTTGATGTCCCTCATGCGGTTGTTGTGGATTTCCTCCTCTGAGAGGATTTCGTTGTGTTCGCGCGAGCGTTGCACGGGACGTTCGCGAGATATAGAGGCGTCACTGTCTTCCCGACCCCGACCGTTGCGAAGTCGGTCCATGACCCAGTGGCCGCTCATGCTGAGCTTGCGGCGGCCCCAGGCGCGCATGGCGGGCGAAGGATGTACGACGTCGACGTTGCTGCCGCGCGTCATGGCAAGGAAGACTAGGACGGCCAGAAGCAGGCAAAGTTGGGCAATGCTGAGGCGTTTCTCCAGGATGACCTAGACGAGGTCAATATCGATGGAGACTTCATCGAAATAGACACTGCATACCTCGTCAGACAAATAGTTCACCTTGCTGATCAGCTCGTCGTAGTCAGCCTGCAGACGGAGACGTTGGCGGTCCCATTCCGCCGCTGTCCGATGATAGTTCTGGCTTTGCGTCTTGCCCTGCACACCCTTCAATATCGCGGCTCGTGACTTGGATGGAAGCCCACTCACCAGTGCCTGCAGCCGTCCCACGTCCTCCGTCAGCCTGCGAAGGACCTCCCTCACCCCCGTCGCCTGGTCCTCGAAGTACCGTACATACAACGTCTGATTCGCCTCCAGCGCAGTGAGGCGGTTCATGATAGTCCGATAGATAGACTCCCCCGTGGCCGCCGCGAGGGGCGGTGCAAGCGACACGCTGTTCACGCCCGTCTGGACATTTTGCGAAGCGGTAATTGTCGTGGTAATGGAAGTGGTGGTGGTCGAGTCATCGGCCTGCTCTCCAGGCGGCTTGCTGATTGAGGAACCCTCGGAGGTAAGAGTGACAGACGTGGTGGGTTGCGAGCCATCCGTCGGCTGAGCGTTGGAGTCATTCCCGACAGTCGCGGTAGGGACGCTTTGGCTCGTCGGGCTGCCACTCGAACCGCTCGGCGACGTGCTTGACGTTGTGGCCGAGGAAGTCGCAGAGACACTGACGTCTGTCGTCGATGGCAGAGCAGTGGTCTGAGGTGTTCTCGGTCCGCGCCCCGACCGGTCTGTCGTGACGCTAGAGGGGACCTGCTCGTTGGCGGTGGCAGCTGCCTGTGGCTCCTCGGCGACCTTCGTCGGGTCCGCACTAGAGCTGGCTGGAAGAGCGGATGACCCTGCGATGCGCGCGCGGCTCTCTTCTTCCCAGGCCTCCCATTTCCATTGCTCGAGATGTGTGAGGCCGTACACGCGAAGGAGAGAAACGGGACAATAATATTCGTTGCCATAGTGGGAGTGGAAGTCGATGCGGATATAACGGTAGAAGTCGCGTAGGGACGTTGGGGGATGGAAGGACTGACGCGAAATGTCAGGGGGATGCGAATCATGAGCGTATGCCACTCACCTGCACTCCGCGCACGTTCTTCGCCTGGTATGTGCCCGCGACCGTCCATTCCGACTCGTCAGTGGTGTACCGCTTAGCGACGCTGACAGTAAAGTCCTTGAACACCCCGCTGAAGAACTCGAAGTTGGCAAGCTGGACGGTGTCGATCCGAATATCCTCGCACAGCTCGACCACAACGAACTGTGGAGTCTTTGTATCGCAGGGACTAAGCATATAGCGATCGCGCTTTGAGGAGAGGATGGATTGCGCTGACTTGGCGCCTTTGTGGAAGGCGTGGACGCGCGCGGAGCAGTCCGAGCTCGCGTAGTTGAAGCGGTCCGTCAACGGCACCTTAAAGTGAAGGGACATAGGCTCTTCAGTCCCAGCCTCGTTCGCCGCGGCGCCTGCGCCGTCCGTCCCGCCAGGTGAGTCCATTGCCGCGGGGGGCTGCGTCTCTCCGCCATCTGAGTTGGTCTCTCCTGCGTTAACCGGCGCTGAGCTCCCTGTCGTACTTTCTGACCGGTTTGCGTCCCCTTGCGCGCGAGTCTGCGTCTGCTGCTGCATCGCGAACTGCTTCGCTTTCCAATCTTCAAAGGACAGCAAGACATCCTCCTCCGTAGCTTCCTGGTCCGTAGGCTGCACTAAACAGCATATCGGAGCCTCTGGGGGTGGCGGCGCTGCAATGGCGATCGCGCGGAGGGGATCATTCGGGGAAGTCTGCGCGATTGCTGGGGTCGTCAAGAGCAGAAATGCGCTCAGGGAGGTGAGGGCGACCATCTAAAGAGCTCGCGCTCTCAGAATAAAGAAAAATAACGAAAACAAGAACGTGAACGTCGAAGACAAGTTGCGGACAACTGGACAAGGGTCGACGGCCATTCAATGAACTCGGCGCGGCCTTCCGGTGCCACGTGTGACGACGTGAGCGCAACGTCAGCTGTCACGGTTGGACTTTGCTGGCAAAGTTGCATGAATTACAAGCGCTGGACAGGGCTGTGACTGGCACTTTCGGTAGAGTTCCCACAGACTTGTCTGGTACTGACACGCTTTCCCAGGCCAAGGCACTTTCCTACGGGGCGAGATGGCTAGGAGCCTGCAAGAAATATTGGACCTTGCTATTTGGTCGTAAGCGTTGAGCGTGTATGCTTCGTAAGAGTGATTAGTTTATATTAGACGAATTGGGGCAGCAGCCTAAAGTCAGATAATCGGTCCGTATCTCTTCGAATACACTACTACTAATAAAGGGGAACACGGGGGGAGGGGGGGTATGGGAGGGTGAGCTTGGGTCATAACTGTCCGCTCGTTTAAGCCGTTAGGGCTGAGGTTGCGATGGATGCGACAGTCTCTGCCACAGTCAACGATGCATGAGTCACAGTGCTAGCCACCGGCATGTCGGCAGTGCGCAGGCGATACCAGAAGAATACTATCTGGGGACGTGGTCAGCAGGAGTGGCAGACGGGTTTTGACAGACAATGGATGCTACCTTCAGTTCCTGCAGCATCGCACGATACTTGAAGAACAGGCGCAGAGCTGCGCCTGTCCAGGTCATGGAGAGGATGATGCGTGGAATGGTGTATGTATGCAAGCGCCGGATAGCGACCCGCATGTGTAGGAAATCCGCGTCGAGTTTTGTAAGCCTGAGCAGGGTCGGTTGAGAATGCAAATGCGATGCAGTGCAGAGGGTCACACTCGCATAGTCCGCATCTCACTGATGCTAGGCACAGTTCCGGTATTCGGAGACTCGCCTGCCCAGCCCTCCTCATGAGCCTCGGAGAGCGATAGGTGGATTTTCATCTGCACCTTGTCGCAGTGTTGCAATACAATCTGGGGCGACAGAAGGATTATCATGGTCACAGCCATCGCGACTATGGCAACGCCAGCTAAGACGTTGCGACGCTCGGCGGTAGGCAAGTCCCTCAGGACGCTGGTCTCCAGTAGTCCAAGGGTGAGATGGACGACGTAGCAGATCAGCTTGAGAGTCCTATACATAGCGGCGGGTGAGAACTTGCGTGAGATTGAGCTGCACGTCGAAAGCTATGAATGCTCTCTTATAAGGAGCTGCGATATGGTTGTCGGCGCATGTTGTCTGTGTACTTGCATTACCGACAAGAATTGAACCTAAATGACCTCGATTAAGAAGGACTGCGAACGACGCGCCACGTCCGAAGGGCATCCGGTATTGGAAGCGGTGCAAGAATAGCCATACACAGTATTCGCCACAGAGGTCTGGAGTGTCTGTCCTCAGGATGTATGAGCAGCCTAGAAGCCGAGTTGGAGGAAACGTTGAGTGAACTCTGTCGACATTGTCGGGTGCAGATAGTTGTCGGCCTTACGTGCATTGTACATATCAACAGCGTACACCACCGGTGAGAGTGCAGGATCGACTGCCAAGATCAGCGCGGTACATTGACCTGGTCCCTTAAGCATGTTGAGAGCCTGTGGGCCTGTGGTACGAGTAAAGAGGGTGCACATTGCTGCGTGGGAACCACGTGATGTGACTGTTGTAGCTAAGTCATATGACAAGCTAAGCATGGACCCACAAGATGCAGTCTGCAGGCACAATTTATGCTGGTATCTTCTCCTCAAGCATGCACGTGAAGATACAATAGTCTTGTTCACATATGGTATAATATACAAAATCAATACATGTCCCGAACCCAAGCGGAACGTTTCTTCTACTTATTCATGCCCTCACTGCCCGAAGGTCGCCTTGAACGCACCCTCAAAATCGGCGATGATGTCGTTGATCGACTCAATACCGGTGGAAATCTGCAATTTCTATCAGAGAAGCACCTTACCCCCAATCGCGGTCTACACTCACCCGAATGAGGTCTGGCCGCACGCCCGACGCCAACTGCTCCTCCTCCGTGAGCTGCGAATGCGTCGTGCTGGCGGGGTGGATGACGAGCGTCTTCGCGTCGCCGACGTTTGCCAGATTGCTAGCGAGCTTCAGGCTGTCGACGAGCTTTGAGCCCGTCGCGGCGTCGCCCTTGACGCCGAAACTGAGCATACCGCCGTACTCGCCCGGCACACGGAGGAGCTTCTTCGCGAGCTCGTGCGAGGAGTGCGACTCGAGTCCGAGGTAAGAGACCCAGGCGACGTGTGGGTGCTGCTCGAGCCAGCGGGCGAGGGCGAGGGCATTCTTGCTGTGGCGTTCGCCACGGAGGGAGAGGGTCTCAAGGCCCTGGAGGAGGAGGAAAGCGGCGAAGGGGCTCAGGCAAGGGCCGACGTCACGGAGAAGCTGTAGCAAGGTCAGTGGCGTATACAAGGGTAATGAACGACAATGCTTACCTCTGTTCGGACCTTGACGGCGAACGCAGCGGCGCCGAAGGTGTCGCTAAAGATGAGGCCGTGGTAGCCCTCCGATGGCTCAGTGAAGCCCGGGAACTTGCCCGACTTGCGCCAGTCAAACTTGCCGCTGTCGACAATCACACCACCGATGGTGGTTCCGTGCCCGCCGATCCACTTCGTCGCGCTGTGGACGACGATATCCGCGCCGTGCTCGATAGGGCGGATGAGGTAACCGCCGATACCGAAGGTGTTGTCGATGATGAGCGGGATGCCGTGGTCGTGGGCGACCTTGGCAATGGCGGGGATATCAAAGATGTTGAACTTCGGGTTGGCGATACTCTCAATGTAGATCGCCTTAGTCTTCTCGTTGATCGCGGGGATGAAGTCCTCCGGGTTCGTGCCCGTCACGAACCGCGTCTCGATCCCGTACTTCTTGAAGGTGACCTTGAACTGGTTGTAGCTCTGAGGAGGGCCAAGGTCAGTTCAATGGGTGCTCATCCTTGTCACGACTGATGAAACTCACGCCTCCATAGAGATAAGATCTGCGGTATGGTGTGCGATGAGCAAAGGGAAGTCCACTTTGGGATGTGGGTAACTCACGTTGACACAATGTTATCGCCGGCAGATGCGATCGCAGTGATCGCGAGGAACTGGGCAGCTTGGCCGGAAGCGACGGCCACTGCGGCGACACCCCCCTCAAGCTGCGCTATCCGCTGCTCGAATACGTCCTAGACCGAAATTAGATCTCGCGCTCGCACTGACGGCGCAGGGCGTACTCACCACCGTGGGGTTGCCTATGCGCGAGTAGATGAAACCCCCCGTCCTGCGATCGGTCGGTTATACGAAGGGGGACAGCTGGCAGTCTTTCTCACCTGAGGTTGAAGAGATCGGAGCCGTGCTACAGGGATGTCAGGATCGAGGTGTAGGGTAGGGAGGGGGAGGGGTGCACGCACAGCAGAGTCATTGAAGGTGAAGCTCGTCGTCGCGTAGATCGGCACCGCGCGCGCGTTCGTCGCAGGATCCGGACGCTGCCCACCATGCAGCTGGATCGTCTCGAACTCGGGCTCCCTATCGTACGCATGAGCGACTCCTTTACAACCCTTTATGCACCACTCACTTATAGAACGCTGCAGATGCCTCAGACATGATGGTGGAGGGGGATGGAGGAGGTGGAGGATGGTATGAGGAAGGAGTAAAGAAAGATGAGTGGAGATACGGCGTGGGGGAGTATATTATGGCTAGCGCTTCAGTATGGCGTGCTAACGACGCGTGAGCACGCGCGCAGCCCACGGGGGGCAATCATGGCGCCTTGAGTGCTGCTGGTTCGGGACGCCTGTCGGCCGTGGCCAGGTGCCCCTTTTCCGGTATCAGGCATTATTGTGGTGCCCAGGCCGGTGGATAGGGCTTGTGTAGGCATCGCGGGAGGAGATTGTAGCCGGGGAGGACAAAGGAAAATCCAGGCGGGATTTCCGCCACCTAGCCTGCTCATGACGCCAACATACGCGACGTGCGCGCGATTTGATCGACGGATACCGTGACCTCTTGCCGGAACGACGTCCCGATAACGTTGAGCTCAAACTCGGGCACCCAAGAGCTCTACACGTACTACGACATGTGTAGACCAGAGTGACAACGGCGGTAGGCGCGTAGAACAGACTGCTAGGATTGCGAGCTATGGACCCATTACCCAGGGTGGGGTATGGGTCCATTTCCACAGTCTTGATCAATAGGAAAAACAAAACATTGCGTAGCCAGCAGATACAGAGTGACTGGACGCAAGAAAACGGTCCCGTAGAGTTGAACACTTGACATGAAGGAAGAGTTAAGGCTTCCTCATCGCGAGCGACGATGCAGTCAGCGCGCACCGGCTCTCCGGGAAATGCCGCACTTCTGTTCCCACGCCACTCAATTGCATGGTTTGCGGTGGCGTCCGGAATGCCTGCTTGACCTCTACTTGCAACCATGCATTGCTTGTCTAACGCATTTCCCCTGATGCCTTCATCCAGAGCATCATGACATTACGCACAGCTCCCACAGCAAATCTTGTGGCCTTCCATGAATATCTTATCGTGACCGCCGACACCACTGCACTTCTTACCGGCATTGACTGCACTGCCAGAAAATGCTTGATGCGCCGCACGTTGTCTGCTTGCCTGCTCTACTACCATGTCTTGTGTTTTTTGCGTCGATCTACGATTTGGTCCCACCCAGCTCTTCGCTGCACCACGACATTCTACGCCTTCGCCTCAGGCTCCATCGAGGTATCATGATTGATGCTCTGGCTTTCGCACTCGCTCTACATCTCCAATACTCTCTATCCTGCGCTCTATCTCTGCTTGTGAAACTTGCCTTGGTCTATAATGAACGGCACCGACTGCCTTCGCTTGTCCTCCTCTTCGTCTCTACCCTCGACATTCCCAACTCACCCTCGCACCGCCTTCGTTCTGCAGTCTGATCCCCCAAGTTCTCGTCTCGTCCTCTGCAGATGTGTCAGCAAGCGCGAGGTCATGCGCGGCGCTCCTGATCTGTCGTTGCTCAGGGTATCTGACACGCAGACATGCTGTGCTGTTCATCGCACAGAGGAAGCTGCACTGGCTGTGGGAGGAGATCTCTAGATCTATACACTCCTACAGACGACTCGATCCTGGGACCTCTTATAAGCTGGCTTGTGACGGTCGAATAGTGTAATACGCGCTGAGACTTTGCAATCCTCGAAAATGAAGGTAATTGCACAGCCTATGTACGTGCTTGACTCCGTTCGCAGGGCGGAACTTGCTTGCTGATCCTTTAGAACAGCTATACCGTGGCTTCATGCTGCACAATGAACGGCACGTGCAGGCCATCGATAATCTTGCGCACCGACTTGCGCGCACCTTCACGTCCTAGGCTGCCCCGTCTAGGCCAGCAGCGACTCCATGCCGAGGAGCCCTTGTCGGACAACTTTGATTCCATCGCCTGGCCACGTAACGGAGGCCCATTGCCTGGAGCGCGCGGTGCCTATGGCAGCCAACTCGGCGGATATGTTCTGGACGGGGAGTGGGCCGGCGCAGGACGTAAACGAAGCAATATCACGAATGCAAGGCTGGAAATGTAGGCTATTCAGGAGCCGGATAGGTAAAGTACTGAGGCATGGGTGGAAAGGCGGCGGAAAGGGACAAGAGGTCCTTCCGAGCTCAAGCATCAGACCTTGCTCGACGCCCACGCAATTGACTGTGACACTCCATAGGTGCGTGACGTCACAGTTCGGATTATGCACCACTCATTTATTCCGCGCCTTATATCCGCCCTGCATTGCGCGGTGGTGGGCTCAGTCTACCTCATATCTGACTTCATCCCCCAGGTTGGGTCTATGGGGAATACCAAGGATTCCCAGGGAACTTCGCGGATCCTAAATCGCTGCAGTTCCGTGGTAATCCTGGGCAATCCAACTTTCGATCACTTTTGAGTTTGCCTCCGTGCTTGAGGTTAGCGGAACCAAAATTCGTGAGTCCACGGGCGACCTAGATGGGCACGCCTGTGCACCGTACATATGCCTTCACTGTGTGCCACGGAGAAACTTGGAGGTCCCGAGAAGTTTGTCTCATGCAGAACTTCTGTGACTCGCTGAATACAATGCATACTTTTCTTTTTACTACTACTATTGGAGGACATCGCTGTTCGTATTCTTCCACTGTGCGGTACCCTCCATTTTGGGGACTCGCTGTGGCTGAAAGTTGTTATGTCATATTCTAGAGTTGCATTCACCAGCGGGCGTCGCCAGGGCGGCGAGGGCAGCCATGCGTTTCCATGGGCTCCTCAATTCAGCCGACCTACATTGCATTCTCCGTGTCTATCTTCTTCACGGCTTTCGATTCAAACTTACACTTCACCCTGGAAAGGCGCTGGAAAGGTACTCGCAAGTCGAAGTCCAGTAGCCGGCACGGGGGCGCACGTGGTTTGATTAGGCCTGATGGGCGACTTCTGCAAAGCTTTGTTCCTGCAGTCAGCGCCGGACGCGACAGCGAGCTCAATTAGCGCGTCTCGGGCCCTGCTCTTTCCCTCTGCAAGCACAATCACCCCACGAAAGGCGCCTTCACTCCTTTCCACGATCACGAACGCGAACAACGAGTTCATTAGACGACGACATAATTCGGAGGCTCCACTACTTCCTCTTGCGCATTCTTCCTTCCACAACATCAACACCATGGCCACGCCTTCGAGCTCGCGGCCGGCGAGCATGTCTTCCCGGCAGGGCGGCTCGCGAACGCTGAACGACTACGTGCGTGTGCGCGCACGCGCGAGGTGGCGAAAGGCTGAAGTGCTTGCAGCAACTCGGCGACTCGCTGGGGAAGGGCGCCTTTGGGCAGGTCTATCGTGCGTGATACATTACTGTTGAAGTACCTTCGCTGATGTCTCGTACGCAGGCGCCCTCAACTGGGCCACTGGCGAGACCGTCGCCATCAAGGAGATCACACTCAGCAATATCCCCAAAGCGGAGTTGGGCGAGATCATGGTGTGTCGTACGCGTCCTGACACAAGAAGTATGTTACTGACCCATGTGTAGTCTGAAATCGACCTGCTCAAGAACTTGAATGTTGGTCAACGCTGCACACGCACACGCGTCACGCTTACCTCTTTTGCAGCATCCCAACATCGTGAAGTACAAGGGCTTCGTGAAGGAACGCGAGTATCTGTATATCATTCTTGAGTGCGTACCGATTCCCATCGTACACGCCCTTGCAACCGAGACGTGGTCGTCTTGTCTCCGGATTAGGCGCCCATGGCCCTCGTGACACCGGATCATACTCCACATATCCACTCCTGAGCATGAACAGGCCAACGATGCTGATCTGCACCCAGATTCTGCGAGAATGGCTCGCTGCATAACATCATCAAGCGGTTCGGGAAGTTCCCAGAGAACCTTGTCGCCGTATATATCGCGCAGGTCCTCGAAGGACTCGTATACCTGCACGAGCAAGGTGTCATTCATCGCGACATCAAAGGCGCAAACCTCCTCACCAATAAGGATGGCACTGTCAAGCTTGCTGACTTCGGTGTTGCAAGCACGGCAACATCGACCGCTAATAACGATGCGGTCGTAGGCAGTCCATACTGGAGTACGTATGTCGTACCTCTCCACGAACATCACTAACATCCTTTAGTGGCTCCTGAGGTCATCGAACAGTCGGGCGCGACGACAGCGTCCGACATCTGGTCCGTCGGTTGCGTCGTCATTGAGCTACTGGAAGGCCATCCGCCATATCACACTCTCGATCCTATGCCTGCACTTTTCCGCATCGTACAAGACGACTGCCCGCCCATACCCGAGGGCGCCTCCCCGATCGTCAAGGATTTCCTCTATCACTGCTTCCAGAAGGACTGCAACCTGCGCGTCTCCGCCAAGAAGCTGCTTCGCCATCCATGGATGGTGTCAACGCGGAGACAGATGGAGGATGCGCCGCGAGAGTCTCAGGGCCCTGGTGGGCGACCGCTAAGCAACTACAACTACGACGAGGCGGTCTTGAAGGTGCAGGAATGGAATGAGGCGCTGAAGTGTACGTCCAGCAGCGCACCATGATTGCAGGCTCATGCTAACACCGCTGAATAGCACCTTCACGCCCCTCGAAGCATCCGAGCAAGTCTAAGCCATCTGCATCTCCCGCTATGGATATACAGCCCTTGCGCTTGCCTGTATCAACATCAGCGGGGTCAGCGGGCTCCGGCTGGAAGGTCGGCTCAGATCCACGCTCTAAGGCGGCCGGTCGTATCAATCTTGCGGAGAAGATCCAGCCCGTCTTCGTCCCGCCGCCGGAGGAACAGACTGACAATTGGGACGACGACTTCGAGGAGGGCATCTCCTTGACGAAGCTGCAGGCGCCTGTGCGCGTACCTTCGAAGGACTCAGCATCTATCCGTGCTTCGCTCGACAAGAGCACGGCGTCAGAGGAGGAGCGCACAGATGGTGACGATAATGCCCGCACGATCCGTCCCAATTTCAGTCCAAACTCTGGGCCTGTGCCGCTGGCGAAGGCGCCTGCCAACGAGATCAACCCTATCATTGAGGATTACTCGGATCTGGCTGAGGATGATGAGTTGGAGGGTAAGGTTGCGGACTTCAAGGTTCGTGCGATGCAGATCGCTACTTTGGTCGTGCTCACAGACTGATGCTCGTGCAGATGAAGAACTCCTTCCGGCGTGGCCTTTTCCACCCGGATGACATCAAGGTCCTTGGACTAAACAGCGCTGGACCCTCCGCACCTCTCTCCGCCCCCTTACTATCCGACTCTTCCCCTCGTCGTTCACCCCGACCAAGCCCTATTATGCTCCCCACAGGCAAGATCGCGCCCAGTCCAGCTACGGCCCAGCCCCGACACGCGCGGTCGAGCTCTTTCGCGGGCAATCTCGGCGAGATGCGCACGAGCAGCATGGGGCAGGCGGAGGCGCGGAAGCTGCTGAACCAGCAGGAGTTTGGCAAGTACGCGGAGGATGACGATGAGGACTATGATGATGTGTTCGGGAAGCCCAATGGGACAATGGCGGGGTCGGGGCAGACGCTGCAGCTGAATACGCGGTTGTCGAACAAGTCATGGGTATGTGGTTTCGATGCGGAGAAGTGCAGGGTAGCTGATGCTCTTCTTAGCTTGGCGACGAAGCCTCGGACGAGGAAGATCCATTCGCGGAGGTATGGTCCTACATCATGCACTGAAGACCGCTCACTGACATGGCTCTTCTAGATCGACGAGGGCTTCGCCGAGGACGATTTGGAGACGAACTTGCAGCGTGACAAGTACGCGCGGTTGACGAACCAGGTCAACCAGCTTATCGACGAGCTGACTCCGTCTGCACCCGACTTCCAGCTACGAGAAGCCTGCGATCAGTTGGTACGCTGCATTTACAACCCCGAGTCTTCCTACGGGTACTGATCTGTTGCTGCTACAGTTGGCGATCATGTCGGACGCGCCGGAGATGCAAGTGCAACTTGTGTCTTCGCACGGGATGCTAGCCATACTGGAGGTGCTGGAGGGACGATGCTCAAGAGATGTCATCATGCGGCTGCTGCAGATCATCAACAACGTAAGGTTGCAACTCTGAACCAGTCAGGCATGACTAACCCTACGCTAGCTTGTGCAATCCGACATCGGTTTCCTCGAGAGTTTCTGCCTGATTGGGTGCGTGATCTCCTGAGAATCATCTAATCCTCTTATCACTGACTGGCCCTCTAGCGGAATCCCCGTCATGATGGGCTTCACATCCAAGAAGTACTCGTCGGATTGTCGATTGCAAGCGTCGAACTTCGTACGGCTGCTGTGCCACACCTCCGTCTTGACACTGCAGATGTTCATCTCGTGCGTGTAGTTCTTGTTTGCAATTTAACCTCTACTAACGAGAATGCAGATGTCGTGGCTTGAAAGTTCTCGTCGACCTGCTGGACGAAGACTACACCGAGCAGGCGGACCTTGTCGTACATGCCTTGAACGGCATCTGTAGCGTATTCGAGCTGCAAAGCCCGACGACGAAGAACGACTTCTGCCGGATGTTCATTCGCGAGGGCCTCCTTGATCCTCTGTCCGCAGCACTGTTGAACGTGATGGCGTCGCAGGGCGAGTCGTCGATGGAGATCAAGATGAAGATCATCCAGATTCTTCAGGTCTTCGCTCAGGTGTCGCAGTCGGATATACATGTGAGGAATGCGCTGGGGACGCGGAAGGTCATCAGGAGTGAGTCTCCCGCATGTGTCTTTCGGGGGGTGTACTGACCGGATGATAGGACTGCTGCGCGCATGCGAACTTCTGGAGCCGGAATGCCTTGCGCAGATGCTGAAGGCTATCAAGCATCTGTCAATGAACCCGACGCTTCTTGAGGTCTTGCAGAACGCGAATGCGATCGAGATTCTCGTCCGCATCCTCGATGAACAATCGACAGGGCCTCACGGCACGGTATGCGATTTTGCGGCACCCAACAAGTTTGTGCTGACACATCATCTCGCAGGAAATCTCCAATCACATCTTCCAGACCTGCTACAACCTCTGCCGCCTCAACAAGTCGCGCCAGGAGGAAGCTGCACAGGCTGGCATAATTCCTTGCCTCAAGCGTGTCATTGAGACGCGGTCGCCGCTGAAGCAGTTCGCGCTTCCTATTCTGTGCGACCTCGCGAGCGCAGGGAAGAGTTGCCGCTCGCTCCTGTGGCAGCACGACGGCATGTCGATGTACCTTCGCCTCCTGGACGATCCGTACTTCCAAGTTAGCGCCCTCGAGTCAATCCTGTCGTGGTTGCAGGACGAGACGGCACGCTTAGAAGACAAGCTGCTGGAGCCGACATCTGTCGAGCTCCTCGTCAAGTGCTTCGTCTCCGCCAAGGCGAACTCCTTCGAGAACTTGTTAGACCCGTTCCTCAAGCTCATTCGCACCAGCACGCCTTTGACGCTGTCCATTGCCAAGGTGCCCGTGTTTCACACCAACATTCGCGAGCGCCTCATGGGCCGCCGCGCGAAGGCCGTGGTGCGCGTCAACCTGCTGCGTGTCCTTCGCACGGTCGTCGAGGTGCACCCGAACCGTGTCATGCTTGTCGAGAAGTACGGTCTCGGCGAGATCGTGGGCCGGTTGGCGAAGGAAGACCCCGCTGTGCTTGTGCGCAAGCTCGCGAAGGAGATCGCGCCGACGCTGCAGCCTGGCCTCGCGCGGAGGTCGATGAGCGGTGGAAGTGGTGGACGTGCCAGTGCCGCGGGCATGGACAACGGTGCCAGCGGCAGTGGAAACGGCGGTAGCGGCGGGCGGAAGGCGAGTCGATTGAAGGCGAAGCCCAAGGTCAAGGGCCCGACCGACACGCCACAGACGCCCAAGTCTGTCATCGCACCGAAGCGCATGCGGCGGTCTGCTAGCGAGGCAAACGCGTCGCCCTACGGCTCCATTGCCCCCAACCGACATCCAGCATCGCCTACCGTCACCATGGGTCGCAGCGGCAGCAGTCCCCTGATGACGGGGCTTCTGCACGGCAGCCCACAGGGCACACTGGGGTCTTATGCTGGCAGCATCAGCGGCAGCTACACGAACGGAAGTTACTTGATGAACGGCGCCTTCAATGGCAACCTCACGAATGGCAACGGCAATGGCGGGACCAATTCTGGCACCGCGCGGCATGGTACCGCAGGCAGGCGTCCGCGAAACAAGCTGGGCGATATCGCATGGGAGTCGCCCCGACAATAGTCTAGTCTACCTCTCCCCTTCTATGGTCTATTTCGGCAGGAGGATCTAGGATTATGAACTCGTTTCTCGCTATTCGTTCGTATCGTATTTGTATATTATACTCCTCTCCTTAGGCTCGTGGATTTTATGTGTCGCTCAGTTACAGTCGCGCTGTCTGCTGATTTTGTTGTCGGTAATTCTCTCTCCTTTTCTCATCGTATGCACATATCTATTAGACACAACTAGCATAGGTACCTCCTCGCCATCTCATGCAATCCAATCTCAAGTCTGCAAGATGAACTGGGGGAGCTTGTGGGTCTGCCGGATAGCATTCACGTGCGTGTCGCGCTATCCCCGGCTGTCATTGTTGCGCCACGGCTCGTGTATGCCTTGTTCTCCCCCACCATGAGTTTCGCAGATATCGAGGCGACCGCTGGAAGCGCCCCCGTACGACGTGGATCCTCCTCCTCTGCTGCATCTCTCCCAAAGTCTAAGGAGGATGCATTATTCCTCGACCTCCAGTCCTCGCTCTCCCTGCAGGTGTTCAAGATGAACGCGAATGTGCAGGGTATCCTGAAGCTCGTGGACCAGCTGGGGACGCCGAAGGACTCGGCGGCGCTGCGAAAGAGTCTGTGCGTATGTCGTTTGGTAGGGGGATAGGGCGCTGACCGACGAAGCGTAGACATGACCTGACGGATTCGACGCGGGCGATGGTGAAGCGCGCCTCGGATGATCTGAAGAAGTTGACGACGCTGCAAACGACTCTGGTGCGTCTCCTGCATACTGTGCTGCATTGAGGGGAACTTACGCGAGGACGTAGCCGCACCATAAGACCACATTGCAAAAGACCTCGCACGATATGCAGATGTCCATGCTCGCATTCCAGCGCGCACAGCAGGTTAGCGCGGAGCGGCAGCGCACCGTCGTTGAGGGTGTCCGGATAGCCGCGGAAGAGGGGGCAAGGTACGCTTCTCGCCCCTTCGTCGTAAGCACGCCTACTGACGTCTTTCCTACCCCTTCTAGTCCTGGGCCTGCCGCCGAGCCGTCTACCTCCCCTGAACAACGACAAGCGCAATTGCTGCAGAACCAACTGTCACCGCAAGAGCTCGAGTACCAAGAGTCCCTCATCCAGGAGCGCGAGCGCGAGATACGCGAAATCGAGGGCGGTATACAAGAGCTTTCGGAGATTTTCAACGACCTGGGGCACCTCGTACAAGATCAGGGGCAGATGCTAGGTACGTGGCGTGAGGTGGTCTGTCGTGGTTATGACCTGACCTTCCGCTCAACAGACAACGTCGAGAACAATATAGAATCTGTGGCTACGACGACAGGGGACGCTGCCACCGAACTCTCCTCTGCGGCGGAGTACCAGCGCAAAGCGGGTCGGCGCGCGGCGTGCCTGATGCTGATCCTCGTCTTCGTCGTCGCTATAGTTCTGGTTGCGGTACGTCCGTTTGATCCCTTTTCCTTGCCTTGGGCTCATCGTCGTGGTAGGTTTTGACGTGATGGACTCCCTTGTGCGCGCGCTCCTGCTTTTGGCATGTGTATCTTTATGGAATCAACAGTATAGGATATCTCACCTCTATAATCGCATGCTTACTACTGTACATTTTTGCGTCGCATCCCTGGACAATATACCTTACGTACACGAGAACCCAGCGCACCGACGACATGCGCCTCGATTGCAGGACACAATGATGTTATAGACGGTCGGGAATTTATTATGGGCGATGATATCGTAGGCGAATTCCCTAGAATGAGGGGTATATGAAGTGGTCGGAGATATAAGTACAATGGGGGTAGTTTGGATGGGGCGGGACTGGAGACCCATGCTATGTAAAGGTCCATGTTCTAAGGCCGCTGAACAGGCGCGTCCGACGAGCTCTCAGGAGCCGGCGTAACGATGATTTTGGGGGAAGGTGGCGTCGGAGCCCTCGGGGGAAAGGCTGGCACACGAGGTCAGTGGCGAGCTTCAGAGCACTGAGATGAATCACTGACTAGGGCTTCTGCAGGACGAGCGAGGGGTCGACTGGCCGGAAGAGTTGATGGAGTGGTAGGCTTGGATCAAGTCGGCTGAGGTGTCGAGATAAGAAAAGATTCAGTGGACGACATGGATAGGGACCAACCTTTTGAGTAAAGACGGTTGCTCTCCTTCGTCTTCAGCTTGAGGTAACGATCCCAGAGCGCGAGCGCGTAGAAGATCAGCATGAAGAGGATCAACATCATGGCGCCTGAATATAGCAGCGTACGTGAGCCACCGCGAGGCCTGCATACAAGTGGCAGACAACGTACAACCATAGGGAGCACCCCTGCCGCAGTGCAGGTCCTCGTTCGTGATCTCGTCTACGGAGAGCTGGGCATCGGGCTGGGGATAGGGAGCCATCTAGGATGTCGTAGAGGGGCCGGAGCTCAGAAGTGTAGATAGTCTGTGCGGGAGGAGACAAGAAGGGAAGGGTGGCGCTTGATCAAGGGCCGACAATCCTTAAGTACGAGTGCAATGCTGTTGCGGACCCGAAGCGCTTGGCACTAGGCAAAGAGCTGTGGAGGGCAAAGACAACGCGGTCAAGCGCCAGAGCCCATGACGGCCGTCTCATAGCCTGTTTGAATGCTTGGCTGTCCTTTGTCGGAGCGGGGGCGGTGCAAAGGTGTTAATGAGCTCGGGCCTTGGCATAAGGCGAGTACAGGTCTGAGATCTTCCTATAATTGGTTGGCTTGCTAATGGTCACTGGCTTACTAGGATCGCTAGAGGCCGAGCTTCCGAGAAACCTGAGTGCAGGTCGAGAGAACGGTTGAGATGATTTCGTGCACAGCCATCGCCTTTGTTGTTGGCGGCAGTTTCCGCAGAAAAGGTCCTGTGGACATACCGATTTGGAACAATGAACGCTGATGCCTCACAGCAAAGGATTTTTGGTGTGTACAGAGCAGGTGTGGTGGACGTTATAGGGGTAATTCAATTGATACATAGCAGCAATGAAGCGAAGGCTGATCTCAGGATCTTTCCACCCCACCCCATTCAACCGCTCCAGACAGCAGGACCAGCTGTAGACGCAGATTAGCATCGTCCGACATCTGCTGAGATGGCATCTGGAAGTACTTACGAGCTTCATAGCCGCTGTACCCATCAGGGAGGGCGTAGATGTCTACAGCAGAAGCCCGTCAGCATCACTGAACTCCTGTACCATCAGGAGCGCTTACTGATGAGGATCCCCGGATCCGTAGGGCTGTAGGCGCCTAAAGATGAATGTTGTCGAGATACGGATGACGCGGTAAGCGTAGCGGACTCACCCGGGAAAGATACGGTGGGCGATGGCGTGCCGTTCCCGCCATTCTCGATGTTCAACTGGGCGCAGGCGATGTAGAACTATGAGACGTGGATGAGCAGTGTTAGTGCTGTATGAAACGATGACTCGCCTGAGCTCCGCCCTCGGTCCCAGCGGCGTGCAGGGCAATCTGCTCTCCCCTATATAGGACTTCAATGAGCTTGAAGTTGAGCCGTCGCATACTTCACGGTCGCTTGCCTCAGAAGGTATTGTCTTGACAAAAAAAGGAGTGTCAGTATAAGTTCCAGGTTCACAGATCGAGACAGCAACTAACCCGCTAGGAACCGACTTCGGAATGGTGAAGTTGAAGTCCACGATATCTGGCAAGGCATCTCAATGACTGCGAAAGGACCAATTTATATGGCTCACTCTCAGAGTCGAAGACAAGGCCAGTGTCGGGAGAAAAGGACGGCGACCATTCCCAGATCTTGAACCAGGTCTCACCAAGCCCGGCTTCGTTGGAGTCGGCCTACGACCACACGATAAGCACGTGAGTCACGCCCTCGACGAGAACATACGCTGGGGTCAGCAGGCGTCAAGTACGCCGAGAAGTACTGGAGAAATTCGTCAAATGGGCGTGCATACGCGACTTTGATGTCTTACGCCACTGGAGTCGATAGCCGGTGGATCTCAGCAAAGGGACAGAACAGAAGTTGAAGCGACGTACGGATGGCCCATGGTGTTGTCTGCGTGAAAGCCGACGCTGAAGAGCGCTCGAACATAAGCAAAGACGTGTCAAAGGAGAGACAGAGACGCACATCGATCCCGCGGATACCGTCGCGATCCCTGTCTGACCAGCGATCGTGTCGTCCAGCTCGTAGCAGCGGATCGCATCGGCCGTCACGTCTGTGGCCTTTCAAGGATGCAGGTGAGGTCGTATACTTATCAATAGAAAGCTCATAGATACTGACCGGCTCACTAGTGTAGTGATTCCAGGTGAGGCGGACGTACTCCCAATCGGCGCTCTGCACGCCATCGACGATCAGGTCAGGGAATTTGTCTAGTAACATGCATGTTAGCGCGCCGTGTACATGAAGGTCGCGCACGTACAGTGGGCAGCAACGAGGGGGATGAAGAGCGCGGCGAGAATGGAATGAAGTAGGACCATAGTGGACGGGGGACTTATCGTAGAGCACCGTCGAGGGCAGGTTTTTATGTACCTTCCTCATATCCGACGAATCTCCTCCTCCATTCAAAGGCTAGGGGCGGCCCGCCTGGAAAGTAGCTTGACCAGGGTTCGGCGCATGGCTGTCATGGCCAGACGCTCAGCGAGTAGAGACGACCGCATGACGGAGAGTGCAGAGGCCGCAACGAGCCAGGACTTCAGCCGAACCTCACCCGCAGTTCCCACTCACGTCAATCAGGCGCAGGACCGTAAGAACGGCGTAATCAGCCTGGTCCCGCTGAGCGGTCGAAGCAGAGGCCATGGTCATGAGAACCTGCCCATAGCCTGCAAGAGTGGGCACTAGAGCGCGCAGCATGCGCCGAACTTGTTCCCGTATATTCAGTAGCTTGATGAAGGCACAAGGCGCGTTTACTGGGGCGGAGATGTGCTTGAGAAGACCCTATATGAAGACAAAACAGCGAGAAATGGGACGTCCATGATGTTGATGCAACTCGAGCCCTTGATGATGGGAGAAAACAAGCAGCGGAAGGACGGATACTCATTGGACATCTCCGACCGGCATTTTCCGAGGGATATTACTGACCTTCGTCGAACTTCGGTCGCCTTGCACCTTCATGTCCCCCTTTCGTGATGTACATACACACGCTGAAGGAGAACTACTACCTGAATTCTATGGCGAATACCCCTGGACGAACTATAGTACATTGGTATGAACGTGGCGGCGAGGCGACGAGAGGGTGAGAAAAAGGGACTTCTAGGCACTAGACGAAGGACAAGAACCCTTGCCTTACAGCAATGATATACACGAGAAGGGGAAGACTGTAGATGAGGAAGCAGTGAAGCACGTCTCTAGGCTTCAATGTGAGAGTGAATTGATGGGTCTGCGCCATCGCTGCCTTCGAATCCTCAGACGACGGTGCAGCGGGCGCTTGCTCATCAAGCAGCCAGCACACGCCCTTCGTGAACATCTCCCTCGATGGGAAGACCTCGAGGATTTCGCACGCAAGCTCGTCGACATGCAGCAGATACTTCCGCCACAGGTTCTGCGTGCCGTCCTTGCTGGTGTCGAAGCCGACCTCGAGCAGCTCGGCGTCCGCCGGCTTCCCGAGCTTGCTGAACATCTGCCCAACCGCGAACTTGTCCTCGAGGAACAGGCGCGCGGCCTTCGGCGAGCGGAGGATGATGGTCGAGGTCGCGGTGCAGACGACCTTGTCGGAGCAGCGCAGCTCGACTTGGCGCGCTTGGTATATCGGGGTCGAGGCAGACGTCGAGGCGATGCGCTCGTCGGCGGGAAGCGATAAGGAGCGCTTGCCTTCAGCCTCCTCGGTGTATGTGTGCGAATAGACAGTCGCAATGTTGATGGGTCGCGCGAAGAAGGCGCTGAAGGAGGGTCTGAGCACTCAGGAAAACAACTGACAGAATCGGGCATACCTCAGAATGCGCTGCAAGTCGCCATGGGCGGACAAGGCGATCCGCTCGAGGCCCGAAACCTCCGGAGGCCAGGCGAACTGTGATCGACGCGTTAGTACGCGCCTTGCGCGCCACCCGGAGTAGAACAGGACGCACATTCACGCTCGTCTGGTTGGGGGTGAAAGTGAAGAAGGGAGCCATTCGGAGTCCTGCCGTATTGGCCGCAGACGCGCGACTCTTATGGACTATCGAAATTACAAATTTGATGCCCACAGCAGAAGGGATGCTATAGCCGTCGAACTCTACATTCACGTAAGATGGACATGAAAAGGACACGCCCCTGGGAACAGCGCAGCGCGAGGTGCGCTACTCACCTCGACGGTTATGTTATCCACGCCCGCAGCGTTATCGGGGAGCAGATACGCAGGGTTCAGGACAAGCCCAGAAAGAGGTTTTTGATAGATCGAACGGCGGGGTGGGCGAGCTCGAGCTTGCGCAGCTTCTGGCCTCCAGCGTGCTTTTATGTCTGCAGCTTCCATTGTGATGCTAAGCGAGAGTGAATGAACTTGTATGGGATAGGCTTTAACAAGACTTGAACTTAGACATGTGACGCGCGACGCCACACGAAGAATACAATAAAAACACAATACCGAGTCTCATGTCGGTCGCATATCTGGTCGCCATAACAGAGTCGAAGGGAGGATTGGAGCAGGCTTGGTGCATATGGTTTTCTCCTCAGAAGCCGCATCGAGCGCTGCTTCAAGCGTACCATTCAGACGTGGGACTTGGTGCCGAGCAGGATTGAACGGGGGCGCGTAGCCTCATCATAGAAGGTAGCAATCGCATCCGCAACGATTAGTCTCGTCTCGACTTCTTGTATGCAAGGGAATCTGCCTATCGGTCGTTGGAGAGGGGGAACAACCGGCGGTGGACCCCGGGACGGGGTGGCGTGGGCGCCTGTCTGAAGCGCTCGGAGTCTCTGCTTGTATGTCCGCAGATGAAGACGTGCTATCCGCAGCCTTTTGCAAGCTCTATCTCACAAGGTGGGGGGAGGGGTATCTGCAAACTTACCTTGGGCTGGTCGCGCAAGTCTACACGGCCGTCAACGTTCTCAGCGCATTGACAGCGGCAATACTCTCAGCAATTCATGGACAGACAACCATCACAGCACCTGCCATGGTGTAGCGAGAGGTAGAAAGAAGTCAAGCGGAACACAGCGCAGGCGGTCGAAAATAGACGGTCAGTGGCGAAGGTGAACTTGATCTGGTGCGGCCGTGACAGAGAATCCTGTATATCACGTGCTCTGTGACTGAGTTGAGCACGCACGTGACAAGATAATTGTTTACCCTCGACCATTCGCGTTCAACTTCACCCCTTTATTGCAGAATTCTAATATAGCGATAGCAATGCATGCAATCTCATGCAGACCATATACTCTAGATCTACATATCTATGCGGATATATGTTTATGGGTTAACCAATGTCAAAAACGCAGGGACGGAGATACCAGCGCACGCGTACGATTGATGCCACAAAGTACGATAGAGGTATTAAAGATCAATCGAGGGCATAAAAGCGAGCATAGGTCATCTAAGTAGCATGTGTTCTATATTCTCACCGATCCATAGCGATAGGAAGAGCAACAGAAGGAGCCGGTACCACCACCTGAGCAGGATGAAGGAACGTCGTGCCAGTGAAGGACGAGTGAGCAACGAGAGCTCCATCACAGCTCCCCAGCGTCGTGACGCTATAAGCCGTGTGATCAACGTCAATAGGCTTCGCAGGAAGGTCTTCGCCTGCAGAGCCTCTGACGCAGCAAAGGTGATGGCGAAAGGAAGAAGATCCTATGAGGCAGAGAGCGGTGATAGACGCCACCAATAGGACTGTCGATCGCGTGAGTGATGACAAGGCTTTCAGGAACGGCAGTAACTCACGTATGCCGAGGACGATGGCGGCGACGACGTTCTGGCTGATAGGGTGCGTGTCCTGTTCTTCAGCGAGGGCCTCGCGGGCTTCGAGGATGGCCGCGTAGCAGATGGCCGAGGAGGAAGAAAGAGGGATGGCGGCGGCACGGACAGGGCTCAAGATAGTGAGAAAGAATAGAAGCGCTGCCAGGACACGGTGCATCGACGGCATTAGAGGCATGCCGGAGGGATCAACGTGTTTACGAGATTTGTACTAGTGTCAGAGTGGCAGGAAAGAGAGACGAGAGGCTGCGATTCCCCTTCAGAGGGCTGCTATATGCCGCCTGTAGGGACGGCGGAAGGGGCGTCCGGCAGCAACGTAGGGCAATCGGTGGTAGCCCTTTTATAACTGGTTGACTAAGCCGATGGAGACCTCCCCGTGCGTAGGGAAAATTGCGGACCTGTGCTGCACAGATCAATAGCAAGGTGCCAGATCGATCTACGAACAGCTTTCGAGCGAACTTTCGATCCGAAAGCTGTATATCTTAAGCCTGCGCTACGTAAAACTTGGCCAACGGTCCGAGCATCACCATAGCATCTATTCTTACCTTCCAAGGAGGGGGCGGTCATATGCCCCGCAGGCTACAGGTCGAGTAATATTTCGCGGGATTTTTGCACGTCGCATTCAGGCGTATGCAGAAAAATCCGAGAAAGGGGTCAAATAGAGCAAGGTATAACCTGTGAAACGGAGATCAGTGCCAGATTCCCATGCCGATACATAGTCGGAGTCTACTCACTTAAGGCTGTAAGTAGAAAAAGACCACAGAGACGTCACCATTATCTAGCCGCAGGAATATACTTCCTCGCCCACTTCGCGGTTTCCTCCCGCGCATTCAGCAGGCAATCGAAAGGCTCGAATGCCCAGGTCTCGTCGGTCGTTGATGTGGGGTACATCGACGCGGCCGCGAGCGAGAGGTAGGTGTGATATGGGTCTGCAGATACTTAGCGTCTCGAGTTATCAAGAACATGGCATGCTTACCTGGGTGTTCCCCAGGCGCCTTCGATATTCCACCATATCGGAATTGGCATCGGTTAAGGAAACTCGTGAGCGCGTCCTCGTCGACGAGATGACCTGCGCCCATGATCTACACATACTGTCAATCCCTCAGCAGCCCTTAAAAGCCGAAGTCGCCCTTACCTTCAGCGCCCCGCCGCACCAAAAGCAGTAGCACGCATCCGGGTCCTTGTTCAGACGTCCCGAAAAGCCGCCGCTTGATTTTTGGTTGTCGAGTAGCCATCGTATCGTTTGCGCGCGCTCACGCGCCGTCAGAGGTGCGCCATCCGGCAGCAAGTACAGCGCAGCGATTGCCGTGTAGGTTGTTCCACCCAGTGCCTCCCCATAGGGAGCTTGGCCATACCCACCTTCGAAAGACTAGAGAGGTCACGCGTCAGCATTGAGACGAGGCAGGAAAGCGGACAGGGAAATGAAGCGCTAGCTCACCCGGCAGCGCGCGATGTACGCTACGGCGGCGTCCACGTCAATTGCGGACCAGTCGCGGAGCATGCTGCAGATGGCGAAGGCGCAATACGTCGTGCGTAGGTCGGCGTCTGCGCGTGCTGGCGTCGTACCGAAGCTGTATGATATTCGTTTGTGTAAGTGTGAATTCGACGACGCAGAGCGTGTGAGCATGACATGGTGCGCACCTTCCGTCCGACAATTGGCAGGAGCCTACAAAGCGGCTGAGCCCTTTGCGGTCGAGGCGAGTAAAGTCGTCACGGAGGATAGCCAGGCTCAAGAGTGCGGTGTAGGTCATGATGATATGTGGCGCGCTCTCGTCTGTGTACTCTTCCTACTCAATGATGAGCAATGCATACTACATCCGCGAGATTAAAGCGCACCTCTAGCGACGTCCTCATAAAGTGGCTCGGAGTGAAGGCAGTCCCATGGGGTCCGCCTATCTCGCAACGTCAGTATCCTGTGATGTTCAGAATCAAGCTCATCACGCACGCGCCTGCTGTTCCCAGAACCATGCGCGCCACCCTTCCCTCTCGCGCTCATTCGTCTTGCTCTCCAGCAGCCCCAGCAGATCCAGCGTCCCCAGGCAATAGTACGCAAGCGCTACCCTTTCCGAACGGTTAGTTGCGTCCCCCACACTCCTCCGGCACTCACTTTGACGAGTCAAGCTCGATCTGAGACGCCGGGAGCGCCGTCAAGCAGCGGTTCGCGTGCGCAGCGTGCCCCGAGCGCGCTAGCGGGGCTACCGTGTCCATCGCCTGCGCCATCCGAGACGTTCCGAGCAAGAGGCGGGCAAGACGAACAGCGGAACGCAGCCCATGTCCCCGATACCAAGCCAAATGCCGTGATCCAGCGCGCGATCATTACACATTCCCGATTGACGCACGCTTCAGCCTTCCATATCCGGACCCCGAAAGAACAATGGCAATCGCGACCGCAAGAGCAAGGGAAAGGGCACGCGAAGGACAGCCGATTCACATACAATAAATCACACCGCGTGCACGACAAGAATGTGCAGCGAGGACGACAACGGTTAATTACAGCTACAATGTTCGATAGGAAGGCGCCGGCGCGGCGAGGACGGCGGCGTCGGCGCAGACTATGGCGAAAAACAATCCCCGCATTCCGCCTGCGGGAAGGAAGAAACACAGATAAAATATTCCAGGGCAGCACCGCTGATCGCGGGCGCCTATGCACACCAAGCAAGCTCACATGCCCATCTGGTACGACGCCCTCGTCGAGATCGGCTGCTGCACCGCGGGCTGCGCCTGCACCGCCGAGGTCGGCACCAGCGTCGTCGTCGGCGCGAACGCCGGGATCGCCTTTTCCTCGAGGTCCGCGTACATCACCGACAGCTCCTTGGCCTCCTTCGACCACGACTCGGGGTCCCAGATCGTGTACGTGCCCTGCTCGCCGTGCGCCGACTTCTGCACGATCGTCGTCGAGCTCTCCTTCGTGATCCACACCCGCAACTCCTTGTGGTATCTCCAGTTGCGGCTGTATCTGCTCATCTGGGGTCAGCCTGAAGACGGGAGGTGGGATTACGCGTTGACGAACAGCTCCTGAGCAGCGACTTCCTGCAATGCGTCTTTCGGGTGCGCGTAGAACATGTAGAAGAGCGTCTCCTCCGAGAACGCCTGCGCCTTCTGCGGCCCTGGCGGCGGTGCGTTGACAGCGTAGCATGAGGGTAGGTGGAACTCCGGCTCAACAGAGTGTGCCGCGCTCTGATCTGCCCAGGGTGTGATGAAGGTGGAATACAACGGCCTAAGTGGATGCGTCAGCGTTGACTCCAGAACAGAACGAGCACACGCACCCTGACGTGCCCATGTCCAACCCCATCGTGCCCAAGTCCGTGCCCATCCCGCTTAGCAAGCCCTCATCCGACGTTGCGTTTCGTATTAACGCTAACAATCCCAGCAACCCCCACCGATCTGCTGAGCTCAGCAATACTTGCTGCGCCGGCGTCTGTGGATGGTGCGCAGGATGTGTGCCGGTCGACCCCGGTAACGAGCTTGCTGCGTTGCCTCCTACTGCAGACGCGTCCAACCCGTTCGGTGTATACGGGGCCGGCGTCGTTGTTCTTTGTTGTAGATGGTTGCCCGCGAAGCCTTGTGGCGGTGGCACGCCTGGCGGGGCGCCTAGCTGTCCTGCCGAGCCTGATGTAGGTACTGTCGTGCCATTCTGTTGCGATCCTGGCGCAAACGATCCTGCACCAAGTCCCGTTTGTGATGGTGTCGATGACGGTTGGGAGCCCGGATTGAGATTGGGAGACGACGCCCATGCATGTGAGGGAGGATTCAACTTCATATTGAAGGTATTCTGCAGGGTATAGTCTGAGTCTCTGTAGGCGGAAAGAAAGGCTTATGTGGGCGATGTGGAGTGATGAGACAAAGACAGTCCGTTGCAGGAACTACTTGGGTGGAAACGTGCCGAACGCAAAGAGTCACGAGGATGCAAAAGGACACGAACGCGCGGGTAGCCAGCCGGGAAAGGACGACACGAAATAACGTACCCGTTGCTGCTGTTTCTCCGCTTCTGCAAAACCGGGATGTACGTTGCGTGCTTGTGCAGGTGTCAAGTTCAACATGCCCGGAGTACCTTGAGGTATCGATCCGCCTTGCTGTGCCGAGTTTCCGAGCGAGTTGAGCGACTGTCTTGGCCCTACGGGCTCTTGCTGGTAGCCATTCAAGCCTGGCGGGTGATCCTGGCCTTGCGACTGATTTTGCTGCTGCGACTCTTGCGGATTGTGCGTCGTCCCTCCGAGTGCGGGAAAGTCATCTGGGGTGAAATCGCGCGTCTGTGTTGTACCCGGGGTGCCCGCGGTCTGCCCGACGCCGCCTGCTTGCGTGGCATAGCTTGCAGTCGACGCCCCTCCCGCGCCCGATCCCGCGCCACCTCCGCCCCCTCCCGTTGTCGCGCCCAGTGCAGGGAAGTCGTTGAGGTCCAGCCCGTTATCGTTGCTTGCGCTGTTCCCTACGCGCGTGTCAGAGGAAGATAGCCTGGACGCGGGCGATGGGCGAATACCATTTGTTTGATGCGGTTGTGCACCGAGCGTCTGACCCTGTGGCGTGCCGACGCCAAAGGGGTAGCTCCCTTGTACGCGCGGTTGTTGTACGAATGGTGATGAGGGCATCAGGCTTTGCGCTTGCGAGGATGTGCGTTGTAATCCGGGTACGTAGGCGCTGGTGAGGTTGTTGACGCTCCGTTGCTGCAGGCCAAAGCCTCCGTAGGGCGCACGGTACTGTCCCGCCATTCCGGGGACCTGGCCGAGTGCTGGTGGTCGCTGTGGTGGTTGTCCTAGCGAACTTTTTAGGATGCAGGCGCGAGATCGGTATATGCAGCCACGCACCTGGGCGATTCATGGCCATCTTTCTCCTGGAATTCGGGGAAAAGGGGGTTTTCGGTATGTATCAAGTTCAGAGGTTCGCGCGCTCAAGCTGGAGAGCCTTTGAGGTCGATATGAGGCCGAAAAGCGATACTTTCGCGCGTGCTGGCACTAAGTCCGGTCCAAAATGGCGCCTGCCCCTCTGTTGATCCGTATTTGGCCTCGTCCGGATTAGGTAATAAAACGAAACTCAACATCACGGCTCCATTTCCTGCTTTTGTTCTTGACTTCGATGACGGAAATTGAAGCGCCTGGAAGAGCATATCATGCTCCATGGCTTACTACAGGCCGGAGTATGTGCTACTACTTATGGACTCCTGGGATGACCTCGCGATATACGTGAGGCCTGCGGCCAAGACCTGACGGTCAGATTATTCATGGATCCAAGGATCGCCAGGACGGCGAAACACTCCGTTTGGATGTCTTCCCAGGTGTATGCTCTTCTCCGTGCCCTTCCAGAGTCTATCAGTGAATAGCAACTGCGTCACTGACAGCCAGGCCAGATACGAAGTAGTTTAACCGTTCCAGTTCGTAGGACTTTCGTGCCACTGGCGATCGTTCCTTTCGACGACGTCCAGATGCAGGTTCATCTTGAGACGTCATGCCTCGCATCTTCGAAGTCTTCTGATAACCCAGTATTGACCAAGTAGGCCATGGCAGGGCCAGCGAATCGGGATCGTGCCTCGGATTTTTCCCATTCGTTTTAGACGGCTTGAGGAATGCCTGTTGATCTATCCCGTCGTTGAAGCTCTGCCCTGCTGTGTCTTGACCGACCAAGCAGCGCTCAGTGAACTCTTACTCATCGCGACGATCTGACATCGGCTGCACTAACAGGCGCCTTTGGCGGCTAATCTCCTCTATAACTAACCAAGCCGTTGTCTCCCAGGTGCGCTATTGACCGGGCAGCCGTTCAAGGCCGTGATCGATATGGCCCCCTCATGGGATTTTATGGTCACCAGATTGACGACCGGTCTGATCTATGTCTGTATGGTCGCACCCTGGCCCTTAGTAAGGCTGTAGGTTCTAGAGACGTCACTCATTCCTAGCTCCCTATAAAAGGTGGGTCGCGATCCTCGAGAATCCCATCCCACCATGGCACAGGAACTCGTGCTCTACGATATCCCTACCGATGGCATCGGCGCCTTATCCTCCAACACTTGGAAGACACGGTACGTCACCTTCTTCGTCCCACGATTTATTCGCCTTTTCCACTGACCCACATCGACCCCAGGTACGCGCTCAACTACAAGGGCATCCCTTTCCGTACCGAATGGATCGATATGCCCGACATCGCTTGCACTTGCAAGAAAATTGGCGCGGCGCCCACCGCCCCTCCTGGTGGACCTCTGCCTGAGTACACCGTCCCCGTCATCGTCGACCCCAGCACGGGCGCGGTCGTGTCCGACTCGATACTCATCGCGGCCTATCTCGACAAGACCTACCCCGACCGCCCGCGCATCCTGCCCGAGGGCACGACCGCCCTCCAGCGCATCTTCGCCGACGACTTCGGCACGAGGGTCACGCAGCCGCTGATCCAGTGGACGTCGCTGACCGCCATGCGCGTGTTCACCAAGCGGACGGTGGACTATATTCGCCGCACGCGCGAGCCGCTGCTGGGGATGTCCTTCGAGGCATTCTTCACGCCGGAGCGTGCGGAGCAGGGGCGGAAGGCCGCGATTGAGGGTTTGAATCATTTCGCGGAGGCGTTGGAGCAGCAGGAGAAGGCGACGAGGAAGACAAGCACGTTTGTTATGGGCGACACGCCGTCGCATGCGGATTTTGTGGTGGCGGGGCAGTTGATGTTCCTTCGGAAGGCGTTTAAGGACGGGTGGGAGGAGGTGCGGAAGCTCCATGGTGGGCGGTGGTCCAGGCTCGTTGCTGCCCTTGTGGCGTGGGAGGGCGAAGACACGAAGCTCGTCGCTGCGCCCCCGTAATCGCGATTAGTTGTACAAGACCTATCACCATACTTTGGCTTGATTCGGTGTAGAAAAGGGATTATAAGCGGTGCTTGCATTTGGTATAAATGAATGGGCTTTGAACTGGTATACGATCGACGGTTGCCACAAATGCACTACTCGGCCTCCAGCCACTTCTGCCACCCGCTCATGTCCCACCTCCGCACGAACTCGGCTTCTGAGAAGCGCGACAAGGCCGCCGTTCGTGCGCGCTCGCGCATCGCGAGGTCCTCGTCCGGCGGCAGCGTTAAGATGTGGTGCAACTTCTCCGCGTATTCCTGTGGTGTCGTCGCGTGGAAGCCTGAGCGGGCAGCGGTCAGAGCCCTTCGTATAAGTATTCATACGACACAAAAGCTTACCTGTCGGCTGCCCTTCCCATGGGGTGACGATGTCGAGGAGCGGCCCTGCAGACGCGTGCGCGAGCGGAATAACGCCAGCAGCCTGCACTCATTTGGTCAATGACGACGATGGAGGGGCATAAGGTACTTCGTACGCACCATATACTCTACGACGTTGATACCGAAGTGTTCATCGACCATCGTGCTCAGCCCTATGCTGCTTCGGCCGAGCATTTCGAGCATATCGGGATATGGCGCGTTGATCCTGAACTCGATGCTGTCCTGAAGGGAGGGTCAGTGTCACTGATTAGCCTTCAAGGAAATGTATTACCTGAATCCCGAGCTTCGCGGCCAGAGTTCGCAAGAGCTCTACTCGCGCCGCGTCCTCCGCGTTGCGACTGCCGCCTATCAGGATTAGGCGTACAGTCTCCCTGTATTCCGGATGCGCGTCGAACAGTTCGTACAGTGCACGCAGCTGTGCTGGATGATCCTTCTCAGGTCTGTAGACGAGGCGTCAGGCCCACCGACGGGACGAAGGGGCGATTGCACAGTATGACGCACCGAAACTGAGCGACGCTAATGATGATGGGTTCGCGGCCCTCCAGAGGGTATTTGGCCATCTCCGTCGTATCGCAGGGCGGGTAGACGCGGAGGGCGTAGTCGGCGGCAGTACTCTTCCGCGAGCCGGGGAGGAGGGCGAGGGTGAGGAAGAAGGGGAACAGAAGGATGCTCATGAAACGGTCGTTATGCTTGAGGATGGAGTCGACGTGGTTCTTCGTCCATGTGGAGTTGGCCATGACGAAGGATGCTTGGCGGAGGGACACGGCGTAGAAGTGCATGAAAATTCGGTAGTATCTGAAAAGTGACGAGTCAGCGTGCTATACTTGCAAGTGGGGCAGTGCTTTACAGTAGCTTTCCCTGCGTCAGAATAGGCGATGAGGAGATCCAGCTCGAGTTCGTGTGCCAATTTCGGCGTGATTCGACACGGGCGAGCATGTCGGTGCTGATTGTTGGGTAGTGCACGTATGCCCCGCAGGTCACCCCGCCAAAGATTTTAAAGATAGGATATGTGAAGGCGTAGCCCATTGTATCTGATGGGCATCATGAGCTGCGAACGCGCATGCTGGATACGAAAGTTACCGATGTAGAGGTCTGGCCTTAAGTACAGCATTGCCTCTAGCGCGAGCAGCATTGAGCCTACACTCTGCCCGAGCAATGTGAAGCGAGGCCAGGTGGTGTCTTCGACGAGGTACCTGGACTGCAGAAAGACAAAGCCGAGTGCTCTAGAGTCGAGAGTAATAGCGAAGCGAGACTAGAGCTCGGTCAGCATCGGGAAGCTAGGTCGTACACAAGCAATGCGCAAGGCTTACCTGGACTTTGGCGATGATATCGTCTTTGGTGGCGTCCGTGTCGCCGCTATATATTGCGCACACGAGGTTCGGATTGGAGCGCTGCATTGCAGCCACGGCCGTCCATAGGACGCGCTCGCCACCGCCGCCGGCATTGCTGAGTATATGAGGATTATGTGGCGCGAGCACAAGCAAGCCCTGCTCACCAGTAAGGATGGAAGAACCCGATTATCTTCGTGTGGCCATCCGTCGGATGGCGGTTGAAAGGCTCGAGGAATTTTGTGCGTCTGTACCGGTCCCAGAACTTGAAGGCCATGTTGTAATAGCTCCGAGACACATAGAATACTACGGGGATACCGAGAAAGGGAGCGTATTTGACGAGCAAATACAAGAGACAGATATAGTAGATGGTGCCCCTGATCATTAGTGACGGACGCCTGACGCTCAGCACCAGTGAACGAGGAAAGAAGCTGAGCAAGTGAAGCACCCAAGTCAAGTATCAGTGCGAGTATTGCCTGTCAGATATCCCTTTGGGCTTGAGTTAGCAGGACTTGGCGGAATGGTGAAGTTCGACTTCAAGTCTGGCGGCAACGTGGCATTGGAAGGTTCCGCGCCGCCGTCGGATTGATCCGCGTTTCCACGTGCATGGACAAGCATGGACACCGCTCACTTGGCACTTGCTCTCGACCATCACTAGTATCACTGATTCCGGCTCACAGCATCCTTCTCTACGGTCGCTGTGATTTGCTCTGGAAACTGAGCATGGCGTCCTGTTTCTATACGGCGTCGGACCTCGGTACTCGAGGCCTCTACACCATTTTCTATGTAGACGTAAAGCTACGCTGTATTCGAGCGCCTCATATACATGGGGACATTCAGTTGAGTACTACGAACAACAGCTTCTCTGTTCCTTGGCTATCTAACAGCTTTTACAAGATCCCAATGCTGTGAAGTCGGTGCACAATGTCCTATACTGGCTATATCTCCGAGCAGAAGGTTGGTAATGTTCCCATGAAAGATGTTATAAACCCAGCCCGTTTGTCGCTTGCTCCTTGCTCATCACCTTTGCTCCCCCCCTTCCTCTATACACCCGCGACAAAGTCACTCCGTGAGTTCTTGTCTATTCCCAATGACCGGCCCCCGCAACTTAGCGGTCATCAGAAGAAGAATGCTTCGCCAGTCGCTGCGCGTCTTCGTGCTACTCGTGCTCATCATCGTCGTCGTGGATATCAGCTATGCTGCTCCTATGTCTGCGGAAAGCAATGTCTGTGGAGACACGGAAGGGAACTACGTCGACAAGCGGGTACTGATAGGGCTCGTCATCGGTATACGTGAGTAGTCTTTTGACGCTGACCTGCAGTCTTCGCTGAAGAGATCGACAGTCTTTGTCGCCGCGTTCGTTACCGCCCTCTGCATCGCAGGATGTCCCTCCTTTTGCCGGCACCATAGCTGTGCCAGAGGATCTGCGCGGGGAGACGTCGAGGAGAATTGCTACGACGGTCAGGAGGTCAGCATGTTCACGAGCGTCTGCGGCGTACCCGACATCGCAGTTTCCTCCATCACTGGCAATCCGTGCCCGCCCTATGCTCAAGTCGCTGTGCCGGCTCCCTCAGTCGCCATCTCAAGCGTTGTGGAATGCCAGAGTGGAGGCGCATGACCATTGGAGGTGTGCAGCCTGCCCGTTGCATAGGGCTAGTGCTCCCAATAGGCATCGCGTTTTCTCCCGCCTTCCTACTTTAAATTGCGAATCTACCTCTGGTGCACATTTTCCCCTGTAGTATCATCGTAAATTTGTACACGAGTTTTCCGCAGGAATGAAATGGTCCACGCAAGGTCTTGTATTCTTGGGATGACGACTCGAGCCAAATAAAAACAGTGAAATAATAGACTGAGCCAAAAGATTCCAATGAGTCGGTGGTCCACCCGAGCAAATTCGGATGAAATGTTTGAAGGCAGCGATTGTGCCACGTGCTTGTCTGACTTGTCCTCGACCATCATGTCGGATCCGCACCTGGCCTGAAGACGCTTACGTCTGAAGCCCTTCCTACTGGAAACCTCGTGCACTCCTGCGGGACCGTCTACGACTTACTCACCGACTGCTTCGCCTGATAACCTCAAATTTCTTGCCCATCGCGCCATCCATAGTCCTGACATCCTTCCCCCGTCACCCCAAGCCCATCCTCGCTAAACATGTCGCAGCACGATGACTCGGTATCGCATGCGAGCCTTTCTGTAGACCCACCAACCTCTGACCCCACAATTGTCCCTCCAGCGAATGCAGGTGTTAGCGACCTGCCCGCGAGCGACACTGCAAGCACCCATGCAGAGGCTTCTACCGACACGTTGAAGGAGAAGATTGACTCCCTTCGCGAGAGCATCGTGTACCGCATGCCCATTGTCTGGGACACGCTCCCGGTCAAAGACAATGAGGTGAACAAGCTTTTCTACGGCAAGCCCGGCGACGCGCAGTGAGTCGGTTGCATGCGGCAGCGCCTTTGATCGCCGATGCTCATCCCATTCATCAGTTGCCTCGACCTAGCCCACCCTACCGAGGAGCAGCTTTGCCACCTCGAGGAAGCCTGCGATCACGCCACCTTTGGGCGCAACCAGGAAGACGTTTTGGACGAGACGTATCGCAAGGCCGGCAAGATGAACAAGGGCGACTTTTTGGTTGACTTTTCGCCTCCCGAGTCCTTTTTGGGACTCGTGCGCGATGAGCTGTTGCAGCGCTACGACACGAGGCTCGTCTATGATCTGTATAAGTTGAACGTTTACGGTGGGTGGTATGTTGCCTTGCCGTTATCTAGCACTCACCTATAGTACATACAGGCAAGGATTCCTTCTTCAAACCGCACAAGGATTCACCACGCGGGTCCAGCTTCCACGGAACCCTCATTGTCGTCTTCCCCGCCCCGCACGAGGGCGGCCAGCTGGTTTTCAGCGACCCTAAACTGGGGGACTGGACCGTCGACGCGGCGTCCGACATTCTAGGGGACGGGAAGCCGAATTTGGTCTGTATCGCATTCTACGGCGATGTCACGCACGAGGTCCTTCCAGTGACCTCGGGACATCGCGTCACCCTGACCTGGAATATCTTCACGGAGAACGGTCTTCCAGATGCAGGGCCGACGCCGCCTGTGGTCCTCGACTACGATGAAGAGCCGCAGGAAGCGCTTTTTCAGCTTCTTGAGGACGAGCGGCTACTTCCCAATGGCGGATGTCTAGGCTTCGGCCTGAGGTACGAGTATCCCGTCGGGGAATGCAGCAACTTGAAGCCGCATCACTTGAAGGGTGGCGACAGCATGATTTGGAGGATCTGCGAGAATCTCAATCTGGCCGCGTCCATCGTGTATCTTTACGGAGCAGACAGTCACGTCGATCTGTACCACGAGCTTTGCAAGCGCGACGACGCACACTTCGTCATGGACTATGCGGTCGACATGGGCCCCACCCAAGTGACGGATATGATGGACTCGGAGGAGTTCAAGTCCTCTCGCATTATTCGCACCGCTGGCACGCCGCGCCTTTTTGAGTACGATGACGATGAGGAACCTGATCATGAAGAATCCGAGGTCGTCTGGGTCACTGAGCATCTGAAAAAGAATAAGGTCGCGGAGAAGTTCGGTGAGCACTGGTAGAATCGCGCCGTGAGGCTCTATCATTCACGTCTGTACAGTGGCATACGGAAATGAGGCGTACATGGATACCATGTATGGCACTGTCGCTATACTTGTGGAGATAGGACACATGAAGGACAGTCTGCCGACGCCTGCGACGTCGGACGAGGCTGAACGGCTCTAGATCTTGTCTACTCAGCATATGCTATAACTTGCGATGAAGAATAATATTTTTCCCACAAGCACATTCATTCATATTCCACCCAAATCCCACCACTCAAGACTCCGGAACGAACCGTGACAGTCACAATAGAAGTGAGAGTCACGTGACATACTGGACTCTGAGGATCACCCTGCTTGCGGCTTCTGCAAGGCATAGCCCATGAAGTTAAAGATTCAATGATGATTCTATAGCTGCATATTGATCGTAGGACGGCTTCTGATGTCCTGACGACTTCACTGAACCTCGTGCGAAAAAAGTGGTAAGAGATGTTGCTTTTCCCCATCTTCCACCAAGCTCTCCGCTACCCTCAACTCCTGCACCTATTCCCTTTCTCATTATGTATAACTCTGCAGATATAGCCCATGCAACAGCCCCAACAAGCGACTTCAGCGCTGGAGACAGTCCTGCAATGGAAGCGGCCGACTACGCAAGTACTCGCGCAACTACCCCAGATGGCAGCGACGATCCCCACCTTCGATGAGGAGGCAAGCGAAGATGGCTCAGAAGAGGCCCACTGGCCCTCCGCCGTCAATGACAAGATACGAACAGTGTCGTCGAGCATAAGGTATTGTATGCCATATGTACGTCGCTGTCTTGTACGACGTTGTTGCCACCTGCTGACTTCGCTGCGACAGAAGCGGATAGGTATGGACTTGAGCGTATTGCATACTGATCAGAGTGCAAAGGAAGGACGAGAAATAGCCTTGTCATCTCTTGCCCGTGTTATTTTGCTTGATTATGACCACGCAACGAGTATGAGGCTGGTGATATACGAGTAGAGGTCTATTCGCCGATGGTCGCATAGTACATGACGTTCAACGACGAGAGAAAGGTATCTGCAGTCCCGACATGAGCGCCCTCGCCAGGTTCTGAGCGCCCACACCCTGCGCGTTCGTAACGAAATGGATATGCATGCCGTAAGACTTGGGGTACGCGTCTTGGTTGACCTCGATCTGGGGGAAGTATCCGAAGGCCTCAGGCGGAAGACCAAAGGACACCGAGCCGGAGGTCATGCTCGGGGTGTAGGGGCTGGAGGACGCAGTAGGGAGCTTGATGCCGCCGAACTCGCGCATACGGGGGAGGACGAACTCGGTGAGGGTGGAGAGGAAGCTGTACATCTCCGCGCCGCGGATGTCGACGCGCGCCCCACAGGGGATGCCCTTCCGGATCCAGCCACCGACGCTCTTCTTCCCGCGGATGACCTGCACGCCCTCACTCGTGCGGTACCCGCCGCCGCGCTCCGTCTCGCCCGAGAGCGCGCGGAGGGCCATGATCGGGCCGAGCAGGTTCGAGCGGTTCGTGATGGACTCCTTGTTGAAGATCTGCAGCGAGATCTTCTCCAGGCGCACGACGTTCTCCGGCGAGGAGGGCGGCATGGGCTTCTTAAACTGGTGCGTGGTGCCGCCTATGGGCGGGTTCGCGCGGTGCTTGACGTACGGGTCGTCGGGGTCGAAGCGCAGGCGGATGGCGCGCGGCGGGGGGCGCGGGAGGTGTTCGTGGAAGTAGGACATGTACATAAGGTCCTCCTGGAGCGTGGTGTGGTAGTGGTCGAGCATGCGGTCCTGGTGCCATTCGCGGACGAGGAGCTGCTTGACGTGGGGGATGGGGAGGCGTGTCCGTGGGTGCCTGCGTATCCGGATTTTCTGCTCGGGCATGCTACCGAACGCGATGCGGGTGACGCTCGGGGCGTTGCTGCGCCATCTGGGCTTGGACGCCGCTTTGGTTGCGACCGGCACACTACGAAGGACTGGCAAGCGCGGCATTGCTGCAAAGAGAGTCAGTTCGTCTTTGGGTTAGTCTGTCAGGTAACGCACCTATCAGTCAAAATAAACACTACTAGACCTCTACCCGATGAGCCTGTCCACCAGTGTTGTTCGAGTGCTGGCCGCGTCGGACAAAAACCGCGTCGGCCGTACAGACGAAAAAGGTATTATTTGCGTGTATTTGAGATCATATCCCCATTCGCACGGTGGAGGCTTCTCTGGCGCTCGTCAAATTAATGGGTATGTATGTGTAATGAGAAGGTGCTATACAGTCTCCTGAGTACTGTTTGAGCTTGCAATCTCCCTCCCCCGGCAGCGCGAAACGGCCTCGGCTGCTTTGTGAATTTCGAAGACCATACGCGCAAACACGGACAAAGCGACCGGATCGCCGCGTCCGGCAACGGTCGTCCCTTGGAATTTCCCTTCATCTGGGGTACCTTTCTTATCTTCTACAAAGGCGGGTGCATGCGCCGCCGCTGCGGCACCCGACATTGTTCTCTTGACTGTCGCAAGGACGGTGATCACGGTGTCCACGGTCTTCAAGTTCATAGCAGGCGTCCCGCACCTTCACGAACTCCTACCATATTCAGCCCCGCCACAACCCCGTTTATTCTACTCCCCACATTCGCATAGTCCCGCGACGCTCGCAACACCCTTCCCTCAGCACAACACCACCGACAGAACATCACCGACAGCGAACGATGGCACTGACCCAGACGGCAACTCATGCCGGACCGTCATGGGACGAAGAGGTGGTGCCTGCGCTCCGGAAGCGTGCGTGACATGTTCTATGGCGTGGCGACCGCGCTGACGCTTATCCTGAACAGGCCTCCAGAGCGAGAGCAGGTCCCTTGCGCGCCGGATCTCTGCCGTGTCCGTATCTTCAATGGAAGAGTACCCAAGCCCGACGCTCTCTGCATCCACCGTGCGCCAGTCGACGTCCACCGCGAGCCAACAGTCCTCGAGCACCGCCCCCCGGCCCAGCTACCAGTCCCGCACTTCCTCCGATCGAAGCAAGGCCCGGGGGCAGCCCAATGGCCGCCCCGCCGCGCAGCCCATGGACCATCACACGGCATCGAGCTCGTCATCAGAGCACAACCGCTCGCGCACATACTCGCAGCCGCGCCCGCCGAACGCCCGCTCGCCGAGCCCGAGCCGCCCAGCGAGCAAGTCCTCCGTCGCCCTCGCCAACACCTCCCCGAAGCCGACCCGTATACCCATGCGTGCGCGCGCGAGCAGCACGGTGACCAGGAGCCCGAGCGCCGCGCCCTATGCGGATGGCAATCAGGTCTCGTACCCGCCGTCGCCGCAGGCGCACCTGCTTCGCGAGCCGCCGCCGTTCAACCCCGCGAGCTCGACCTCGTCTATCGGGCATCCCGAGACGCCTCCTGGCCAGCGATACCACCCTTATCTCCCTGACGAGAGCCCACCGCGCGCGTCCATCGAGTCAGAGGAGCGCCCCTACGAGCACTGGTATCGTGGCGATGTCTCACGCAATGGTGGCGTCGGCGAGCTCAAGGTGGGCCGGCGCCAGGAAATGCTCGACATCGCGAATTATGGCCACGCCCTGCGCATGCAAGAGGACGAACGGCGCCGACGGATCGCCGCGCTGGATGAGTCGCGCTCAGGCAGTGTCGTCGGGTTTGTCGGCGAGCGTGATCGCGGCAGTCTGTACATCGACGACGAGCGCTACGAGAGCGAGGACGGTGTGATGGAGGAGCACCCGCTCACGGACATGGACGAGCAGGAGATCACAGAAGATGACTATAGGGAGGAGGAGGAAGATGACAATCTGACCATGCAACAGCACAACGGCTACGCTCACGCTGATCAGTCGACTCAATCCGCACCCGGCAGGTTCAGCCGCTCAGAGGACAGGAGCGAGACACCGACGCGGGCACCCTCACGGACGCCAACACCCTCTCAGGGCCGTGCACTCAATGGATCCGCGACTCGGAAAAGCCCCACTCCGACCCCTTCATCTCGCAAGACCCCGACGCCTACCTCGCGTACGAACGGCAAGAACCCAGCTGCCAGTCGGAAGAGCCCGACGCCTGCGCCCCGGATGCAGAAGCCGCGAGCGGGAAGCGAGGAGCCGCAAACGAACACGCCGAAGCCGCCGCGGGCGACGAAGGCGGCGACGACTGGAGGGCGGAGAGGCCCGCCACCGTCGGCAACCAAGCGAAAGCAGAAGGCGCCGACGACGCGGAAGGAAAAGGAGGAGGACCGGCGGAGTATTGCGCACTATCCCTCCATTAGTGCGGATGAGGATGCGATTCCGGTGTGGACACAGCCGAAGAAGGCGGGCAATTGGGATGAGGTGAGATTAGCGGGCGTACGAGTGAACAGAGGGCTGATAGAGTTCTCTAGGTTATCCTCCCGGCTGTTGCGCGTAAACAGGGGCTGAGTGAGCACTATGAGCAAGCGGATGGGAGTCCGAAGCCGGTGCAGAGACGGAGTAATCCTGCGCCTGCGCCAGGGACTTTCGGCTTCGACCACAGCAAGTACAGGCCACCGCGCGACGGGGAGGCGATCGAGATGGACGAGTTCGGGCGGCCGATCGAGCAAGAGGACGACCGGAGGCCAGAAGAGCAGGAAGAAGAACGAAATTATGCGACAGAGCAACAGCAGCAGCAAGGCCAATCCACCCGGCGACACTGGAATGCGCACGACGAGACGCCGCTCCCCATAACGAGACCACCGCAGCCGCCGAGTCCTGCACCGTTCTCGCATTATTTGGAGAGCACGGACCAGAGCCTGCCGCCGATGCCGCCGCCGCCGGACCGCCAGCCGCAGCGCGTGGACGAGGACGACGCGGGCGGCGGGTGCTGCAAATGTGTCGTCATGTGATCGCGAACATATCACGTGTGGCTCGCGTGGACGTTATCCTCGTCACTCGTCACGCGTCGCCCGTGCCATACCCGTCTCGTCGTCCTCTGCGCCTCCGGTGTACCACACGGCCATGTGTCCTGCTGCATCTTGTGACATACCCGCATATATGTTGTTGTCGCTAGTACCTACCGTTCTCCGCCCTCGTTTCTCTTCTCTTTCCTCTGTTCCTGGATTTCATCTAACGCGCTGTCTGCTCTTTCTCGTCATCATGCTCTTTCCGCTGCGACGTCTTACCCGATTATGGCGCTTTACTCGACTATGGTGCCCTACGCGATTGTGACGCTTCACCTCATTACGGCGTCTTACTCGATTACGACGTCTAACCCGATGGACTGCGCGGTACCCCTTCATTAACGCGTCAATTCGCGTCCCGGGTCACCCACTTACGCACTTGCACATTTCTCCCCTCGTCCCATGCTCATGGATTCTCACACATCGTTGTTTGTTTATGTCTCTCATCCCTCCTCTTTCTATACTCGATTCTCCTCGCCAAATGTTTTCGGCTTCTGGTTGGCTCAGCGGCCCTTTCTCATTGGTTCAACGACCCTTCCGGTTCGCCCCCGGGCTGCGGAAACTGTACTTTATACCGCATCTTCTGGCGCTCTATACTGCATCCTTCGGCGCGCTACACCGTATCCTTTGGTGCTGTACATAGTAAGGAGATGCCCGCGCGTCTGCGAGATATTTTGAAGGGCTCACACACTCGTTCAGGCACATTTGGTTATTCGCAGCTACACTACCTTATAATATATACTAGTAAGCGGATGACTATAGGGCGTGATGACGGGAGTGATGAAAGGGGGTTGAGCTAAACTGGCAGGTACGTACGGCGAGTAAGTTCCAAAATGTGATTACCTCACTGTAGGTCGCCTCCGCCTCCGCCTCATTGGACTCACTGCTCATCCTGTACTCGCGGCTTCATCTTGACGAATAACGCAACGGTACCGTACATGGCGTCGATGTACGCATCGTTGCCGAGGGCCACTGCGAAGTTGTAAGCTGTCTGGGTTCTGCAGCACATTCTAAGGTAGGTGTGTAAGAGTTCGGAGGATGTCCCTCACCGAAAAGCTCCTCGATTCTATTCTTCTTCAGATGCTCAGTGACCCAGACGACCTCTAGCTCCTCATGCTCCTCGTCATCCGGACCCAACACGCACGGCGTACCCGCGTTTCGGACGACAAGTGCATCGGAGAACTCGCTCCCAAGATCGTCAATCCCGGCCTCGCCCAGATCGACCGCGCTCGTCGTGACGAAGGACGCATCCTCGCGCTCGTTCAAGAAATATTTGAGATCCTTGTTGCTCTCCATGCCGTACAGGTAGACGATGGACACGTCCAACTCGAGCGCCTGGCAGACGCGCCAGATCATGCCGTCGCCGCCCTTGAGGTGGTGCGGCTGCAGCTTACTGCGCTCGCTGACGGGGTACTCGTAGCGGAGGCCGAAGCCGAGGTAGCCGCCATGGGGGAGGAGGCGGGCGTCGGCGAGGAGCGAGGAGAGCGCCGCGCGCGGGCCGGCGTCGTAGTCGAGGACTACGGGCGGTGGGGGCCCAGTGTCGGGGAGCGCGTCTTCGGTGTAGATGTTCCAGGTGAGGGTAACACGGTGGCCGGAGGTGACCTTGCGGACCTCGTGCGTGACGTCTCCGTAGAAGGCGACGCAGACAAGGTTTGGGGGTTTACCGGCTGGGAGGATGTGGGCTGCGGCGTCGACGGTCCATTCGCCGTGCTTGGGGTCGCTGAAGATGAGCTCGCCGCCGGAGTGCGGGGCGGGGAAGACCGTTATGAGCGTGCCATAGGAGCTTGTGCCGCGCGGGGTGTCTTTGTGGGGTTTGAAGAAGGCGTCTTTGCCTGGGAAGCACAGGTGAGATGATGGAGCTCATCGCCAGAATGGAAGAGATTGATTTTGGATCTGACGCGACAAGTGCTTACCATAGACATTCAGCTTGCATAGCTCGTAAACAAGCCTCGTGTCGTGCCGCTGCAGCAGCTCGTCTCGCACGAGACCCAGGAAGCTTGTGGGAGGTGCGAAACTGGTTGAGAAGTTGGCCGTATCCATCTTTCCAGCCTTGCGGTAAGTCTCGTCGAGTACGTCTTCCTGGTTGCGGCCGAAAGTAGCGCGCTCGCAGGCGGCCTCGAGTCGATGAAGCTGGTCCTCGGTAGGGCGGGCGAGGTCGAGACAGCTTTGGAATTGGTGTCAGGCTCGGTCATTCATTTGGGAAGGTCAAGCATTGATGGCAGAGATTCAATGGTCAAGTAGACATAAGATGCAAACAACTTACTAGGCATCACCAGGCTTGCCGTAGAAGAGCTTGATCTCTTCGTCGGGTTTGACAGGCAGCGTATCCCACACGATGGGCATACGATACACTATACTCTCGCGTAGTGTGTCGATCTTTTCCTTCAAAGTGCCTGTAGAGGCATCGGAGTGAACGCTTGCGCTGTCGCTGTCGGACGATTCGGTGGCACTGTCGCTACCGCTAGCACTGTTGCTCGCGGATATATCCACCGGGTCATGCCTAGCTGCGTCTGAGGTAGAGCTCGCAAGCGGCACAGAGTCACCCTGTTGAGCCATATCCGTCTAGAAGAGGGAGGTGGCGGATGGATACGGATGGCGTTGGAGGGAGGAGGGCTGATCAGCTGCAATGGCGCAGGACACTCGCGCTTGTAATGTGAGGGATATTGAACGCCGCTCACAGACGGTCCCGCCCAAGTGTTTCAACTGCACCGAGTCTGACCTGGTGACAGACTGGGGAGGATCTCGTCCGACTGTATGTCAGCATTACTTCGGTTCTGAAAAGATGATCGTTGAAGATAAAGAGGCACGTGACTCTGGCCCGAATGAAGTTCAACTTCGCATGTACGCTCACTTCGGAGTTTTTACCATATCGCACGGCTTTCCTCTCAAACCTAAACACCAGACTATTGTATATTCGGCTTGCCATATAACGTTCCTATTGGCAAGCGACTGTCGGTTGATGGACCCGCCCTTGCGATCGTATGAAAGCGTCCTGATTCCAGTCCTCACCGAACGTGTGAGATATACTAGCGACTAGCTCGCAACTTGCGCCTTCCTCTTTACCTGAATGAAGAGCGCATAGGAGGCATACGCGGTATCTAAGCATGCCTCATTCCCGTAGGCCACTGCGCGACTCATGTCAGCAAAGGTGCGCATCCTGTTCGATGGGGGTAGGCGTACCATATTGATCCTTCAGCTGATTCATATACTCGTCGAAGAAGGTCACCCAGACTGTCTCCGTACCTTTAACATGGTAACATTCGAGCGGCTCAGTCCCAGCGTCCCGGATAACATCGCAGCGCCCAATATGATCAAGCAGGCTGTCCACCTGGCCCCAGCTGTCGCACCCGACGCTGTTTTGAGCAAGGAAGTACGCATCGTCTCGGTCCCCGAAAAGGTCGCCCAGTCCGCTGTGACTGTCGGCCCCGTATAGCAGGCGCAGCTTTGGTTCGACACCAAGCGCGTCGCACGCACGCTTGACCATGGCGTCGCCGCCCTTGAGCAGATCTGCGTGCAGATATTCCAGCTTTGCCGCTGGTGAAGACGAGTTGACCGCCCTGGTGCGGCGCTGGGAAAAGCATGACAAGGGTGCCCGTGAAATCGGACCCGCGCGGCGTGTCCTTGTGCGGCTTGAAGAACGAGTCCTTGCCTGAGGTGCATAAGCGTGGAGACTGCCTGGATGATCATCCCTGCACTTGCCGTAAACATTTAGCTTGTAAAGCTCATACCGCAGCTGGCACTCGCTCTTCTCGAAAAGCTCGTCGCGCACGAGGCCCAAGATCTCCTCAGGTGGCGTGTAAGTGACGCAGAAATCCGTGTTGTCCATCTTGCCCGCCTTGCGGTACGTCTCGTCCAGCACATCCTCTTGGTTGCGACCAAAGGTCGCAGGCGCGCACGCTTGCTCGAGATCGCGAAGCTGTTCCTCGGTGGGGCGCGCGAGATCCATGCAGCTGCGAGACGAAATGAGACTCATGAATGGGGATGTGACCAGAGTGTAATAGAGACTTACTGGGCGTCTCCGGGCTTGCCATAGAACAGCTTGATCTCTTGGTTGGGTTCGATAGGAAGGGCGCCGTGCACGAAGGGAATACGGTAGTAAACGCTGGAGCGAACGGCTCTGATCTTGTCGTCGACCTCGTCGAGCCAATGAGGGGGCCCGTCGGACTCGCTCGCCTCGCCGTCGTCAGTGGTGGGAGGCACAGAGTCTGTGCCCTCGTGATCGTCGTTGTCGCTACGTTCCAGCGTGCTTGCGATGTCGATAGATGCAGCGTCGGCGTGGACGACGCCGCCTTCAGGGATCGGCGCAGGAGAAGTCTCGCCGGAAGCAGACATGACGAACAAGAGAAGTTGAGGGGACTTCCAAGGATCTGTGGAGGACGTAGCCGAGTAGATATGAAGGATGCCGAACAAGTCATTCTGTGCTAAGCGGTACCGCTTGCTACACGAGGTTCACAGCAGGCTCAAGGAGTGGTCTGTACGTCAAAGCTGCTTTGGACTCGTACGAATGCGACCAGCATGCCCGATGACAGTCAAGAGCAAGGTGATTAACTGCGGGACCGGGCGGTTAAGGTCCTAGAGGGAGCCGGAAGATGCCGGTTGCGGGTTTGACTCAATCGTCCATCTTCGTCTCCCCAGTGGGGCATCTGCAAGGCAAACGGCCTGCTTCAAGACCAGACTCATATGGCCCTCAGGTGCAGAACGTTGTGTCCATCTCCGCGTTGTTCTTCAAGACGAACTGTTCCTGTATGTTTCTAGTAATGTATCGGCCCCGAACTCCAGCGCTTTACTTTGCACCTAGTCCCTGAACCTGCTGTCAAAAGCGTGAAGGTGGCGGGTCCGTATGTGGAGCGACCGTGGCTGACTTGTGTTCGCGCAGATGACTTGCGCTGGCGCTCTTATATATATGGCCTCCCGGGGTCCCTCGCTCTCCAACATTCGTGTCGACGCTTCGCTCTCGCCCTCTTCTCATCCGATACGATGTCCACATCCGAAAACGTTGCAGTCGGGACACCCTCGCTTGACACTGCCGATACGGTGACAAGCCTCTCCGACAGCGAGCACGCTCGCCCGGACGATAGGAGCAACGAGGGCACGGGTTCTGACGATGAGCCGGAGGACACTGCTGGCAAGAAAGCCACCTCTGTCGACGACGACGGCAATTCCGCCGTATCCACTGCTTCGGTCGACACCCTCGATGACAAACTGCGCGCACTCCGGTCGTCCATACATTATCGCATCCCCTTCGTGCATGACAAGCTTCCCATCGAGCCTGGCCAGAAAATCAAGCTGTACTATGGCGACCCTGGAGACGCGCAGTAAGTTCTGATCGCACTGTTTGTTCATCGTATCGTGCTCACTGTCGGCATTGCAGCTGCATCGATCTCGCGCATCCGACCGCGGAGCAGCTTTGCCATCTGGAGCGGGCGTGCGCGCCGGCGACCTTTGGTCGCAATCAAGAGGATGTCTTGGACGAGACGTACCGCAAGGCGGGTAAGATGGACAACGCGGATTTTTGCGTCAACTACACGCCCCCTGAGGGCGTGCTCGGCCTCGTGCGCGAGGAACTCTTCGAGAAAAGCGAGTGCCAACTTCGGTATGAGCTGTACAAGCTGAACGTGTACGGTGAGTACCGTGATGGATTACATCATGGGCTTTGCGCTCATGCACTTTATGTAGGCCAGGATTCTTTTTTCAAGCCGCACAAGGACACGCCGAGGGGGTCCCATTATACGGGCACCCTCGTCATGATTTTCCCAGCGCCGCACGAGGGCGGTCAGCTTGTCTTCACCAGCGGGCAGAACGAGTGGACCGTCGACGCCGCCTCGGAGATTTTCCAGGGCGGCACCCCTCACGTCGTCTACGTCGCCTTCTACGGCGACGTCACGCATGAAGTGCGCAGGGTGACCTCGGGGCACCGCGTCACCCTTACATGGAACATCTTTGTAACCATGCCGCTCAGGCCGGCCGCACTTCCAAAAGAGATCCTGGACTACGACGCGGTGCTCAAGAATGCGCTCGCCGATCTCCTCGCCGACGAGCGGCTGCTGCCGAACGGCGGGTATCTGGCCTTCGGTCTGCGATACCAATATCCGGATAATTCCCTGTGCTGTTGGACGACGTCCGACCTGAAAGGTGGCGACGCGATGATCGGTCGTGCGTGCGAAGCGCTCGGCGTCGAGCCTATGCTACGCCTGTTGTACGGAGGCTACAGCCACGAAGACATCGCCAACTTTTTTGGCAAGCGCCACGATGCGTACTTTCTCGCGTGCACCACTGTCGGTGAGAACTGCTTTGAGCATGTGTCGAATTTGGCAGATGCCGTGGAAGAGGAAGATGTCCTACGGGACGCTGGAACGGCGCCTCTCAGGAATGGCTATCACGAGGGTACGGAGACGGTCTGGGTGACCGGCTTTGATAAAAAAGCAAGTCGGGTCGAGGATCACTATGGTACGTGTTTCCCAATACATGTGCGCACTCGCTGAGCTTCATTATGCAGTGGCGTACGGTAATGAGCCATCCGTGGACACCGCGTACGCCTCCTATGCGCTGTTCATCAAGGTGGAGAGGGAAGATAAGGATTGACAATGAGCCGCTTGGTCTTACATTGAGTAGCGCGTGTCTTAGCATAATACGCGTGCGGCGAAATAGACTGTCCGCGGAATCTGTACCCTCTCAGGCTTCTTGAAGTTCTTCTCGTCTCTGCTTCAACCTCGGTGTCTGCCGAACTCACAATCTCAACATATCACGTGGTTCCCGACGAGCAAAAGGTCATATCATGTCACACAAATCCGAAAGAGACGGTATACAATAATACATCCAACACCATAGGCACACATCATGCTCGCTCAGCCACCCATACTGCTCCCTCATTCATCGCTAGACCCCCATCCATCCGTCCACATATTGCCTTTTGGACGCGCGACCAGCGCAGGAATTACCAATCTGCTAGAGAGTTAGATGATGTACGCAGAGTGGAAGGAAGTCGCGAGGGGAAACATGTGCACCACCAAAGCGATGAGCTCCCCAAAGTGTCCAGGTACGAGGACGCACCCAAAGGCAAGCTCGCTATGGAGTCCTAGGAAGGAAATTGTCAGTCCACGAGCGCCGGAGCAGGGAGACATACCGAGCGCGAAGCGAAGGTGGTGAATAATTGTCAAGGTGAAGGTGATGAACGCGGCCGGGAGCATTCTTGAGCAACCCGGGCGGGTTCTCAGAGAAATCCAGTCTGAGTGATTCTGCAGGCGATGTGAAAGCACGAGTTGAAGTCGAAGAGTTCACATATGCACCTGCAACATGTCGACGTGATGACTTGAGGTTGACCCGATGACATGAGGGACGACTTGAGTTCGAGGAATAGCACATTGCGCTTGGACCTTGTCGTGGAACTTGGGCGCTTGGTGGGATAGGGATTGACGAATATTGTCGACGAAGGTGATCATTGGCCTGCTAACCTCATTGGTACGACGACCTCATTGGCCTGTCGACCTCATTGCTTCACCACGCTGAGAAATTCGCATTGCGCCACCGCGCGAGAGAACAAGTCGTTTTCCCGGAACCCGAAGACATTCATTGCGACACTGCGCGTCGAGGCAAATTGGTTGCGCGCTGCGATGCTGATAGTAATTGCGTCGCCGCGCCGGAAGAACTCATTGCGAAGTCGCGCCGGAGGAAGTCATTGCGCTGCCGCGCCGGAGAGACTCATTGCGCCACCATGCTGGAAAACTTCATTGCGTCGCCGCGCGGTGGAAACATCATTGGACAAAGTCGGTCCTTGAGCTTCTACCTCGCCTCTCGCTCTGATGGTCGATGTTCTTGACGATCGATGCCGAGAATAAGAGCATCGGGCAAAGAACGAGAACGGCGTCAGTCCGTGTGGAGGTTATTTATCATGCGGACGCACCTTCTACCCTTGATGCGAGCGAGCGAGCCTTCCTCTCGCTGCTTAGGCCGCTTGATATCATGGATAGAGCTCATTTGAGGCGGCATTTTCTTCGGTCACTTGAGGCGTCGGGCTCTTCAAGACGCGATGGACGAGAGGTCTAATGAAGTCGGTCAAGTGATGAGCGTATCCAAAGCAGTGTCCACGCACCATCGAGCGACGCGGTTGTCGCGGCAACATCGGGAGAGCTTGTGGGGGCGTTGGTGTACTCGGCGCGGATGAATTGATGCTCTTGTTGGGCATCGGCCTTGACGCTCTTGAGTAGTAGCGTATCGACGCTCTTGCGTGGCATTGGATTGATGCTCGTGGCATCCGTAATCACAGGTCGCGAAGCTGGATGTTGAGCGGAGGAAATTGAAGTCAGTGGCGCGAGGTATGCTGAGCGGACGAGTAGCGTTGGATAATACTGCCCGTTCGCCAGAGCGTTGGGCGCGTTTGCGATATATCGATGCGCTTTAAGGCGAAGCATCGAGGGTTGGAGTAGACTACGTCGAGGAAATTCTTCGATGAGGATCAGCGACGAGGACCGCACCATTGAGCGGCCCGATCGCTGTGGCATTGGGCGAACTCGAGAAAACCTTGACGTACTTGCGACGCATCGAGGGCTTCATTTCACAGTACTCGCCAAGGACTTGGGGAGAACTAGCGCGTGCGGGAGATTTCAGTTCGTACTCGTCGAAGCTTGAGGAGATCTAGCTTTGAAGTAAGCAACGAGAGTGCGTGTTATAGTCGAGCAGCGCACCATTGAGGAGCCCGGACGCAGTGACATTGGGCAACCTCGGGAGATGTTGTCGGCAGTTGCGAGCCACAGGAGGCTTGAGTTTGGTGTGCACGTCGTGAAGATTCGTGTACGCGTCCAGAATATCTGGTAGTAGAAATGAGCGACGAAAGGATGCCACAGCACACGAATGGCGTACCATTGGGCTACCCGCTCGTCGTGGCATTGGGCTCACCCGGCACTTGCTAGCCATGGAGTCAGAGGCGTCGATGTCGGGAGAAAAGTATTGTGGGTGGCGGAAAAGGGAGTATGGGTGGCGGAGATGAGGGTAAGAGACAAGAGAGGATACCCATCAAATCGCAAGCACGCGTCGCTTATGTATGTCTTCAAACTCCGCTGCGCCATCAGTGGCCAAAAGGGGAAACGGCCGCATGGCGGTCACGTTACCGGCTTAGGCTTGTTGCTCGACTCCGGGATCTGCGCTGCGCGCATTGCGTATGTAGAAGCTGGCGGAAGGAGGATGGCGAGCCGCAGGTATCCAACACAGAATCAGAGATATCTGTTGCGGAGGCTGATTTGTCGTGGCCACTGAGTACCGAGTATTTAGTGTCGGCAACTTCAACTCAACACGCGTTTTACGCTTCCGGTTCCAAGTCCACCTATAGATAAACCCATCGACCTCTGAAGTATGGTGCACACAGCACACAACAAACAACACAGTGAATACAGCCGACGCCATAAGATCATACATTATGCCCGCTCAGCTATCCCGAATGATCCCTCGTCTACCGTCAGACCGTTCCCTCGTGCATCTACAAACTGCCCTCCAGACCCGCTACCGGCGCAAGAATTGTAATACTGTTGAAGAGTCAGATGATGCAAGCAGAGAGTGAATGGAGAGCGCGAAGGAAGAAAATGTCCACCGTCATCATAGGGAGAGTGTGGTCCGGTCACCGAGGCGCCGCGACGGTTTTCTGGAGCAGGTGTGGGAGCAAATCAACAGGCGAGCTCGCTGTGGATGGTTTTAGAGAAGAGAGCTGTCAATATACGAGTGGCGGAGCGGGTGCATACCGAGGACGAAGCAAAGGCGCTAGATGTTGGGACGGTTCTTGAGCAAATCGGGCACGTTCTCGAGCGATCCGTGGATACCCGGATAATCGTCGATCAGTTCATGCACGCATCTCAAAGCGCCGACGCGATGGCTTGAGGTTGACGCGACTGCTTGAAGTCGAAGAGTGCATTATATATTTCTTGAGCAGAATAGCAGCCCTTTGGGGCAGGGATCGATGAAGGAGGTCATTGGTCTGCCGACCTCTTTGCGTCACCGCACTAGAAGAAGTCATTGCGCTGCCGCGCGGGGGAAATCCATTGTGTCGTCGCGCGAGAGTCATTGCGTTGTCACGCTCGAGGTTGTGCGCCGTCGCGCGAGGTAGATCCAGTGTGGCATTGCGCGGGGGAGAGTCATCGCGCCATTGCACGAGACGCCTATATTGCGCTGCCGCGCAGGAAAATCATTGCGTCACCGGGCGGCAGATATATGATTGGACGAAGTCGGTCGGTCCGTGGCCAGTCCTTAAAACTTGATCTTCTGCCCTGACTCTCGCCCTTATGGTCGATGTTTTTGACGATCGATGTCGATGTCGAGAATGAAAGCTGAGCTGAGCTGAGCTCCAGCATGGCGTCAGTAAGAGTGGTACGGGGATGTGTGAGCAAACGCACCTGTCTATTCTGGGTAGCGACGAGGGACATTCCCTCTAAACATTTCCATGTAGTGACGGCTCGGACAATTGGGGCATCGCCTCATGCGACAGGCCATGCCGGAGAAATTGACCTAACGAAGGAGTCAGCGACGAGCGCAAGAGATGAGGGCGACAACGCACCACTGAGCAACCCGATCTGCGCGGCATTGGGCGAGCTCGCGAGGGCATTGGTGCGCTTAGAATTGTGCATGCATTGATGCTCTTGCATAGCATCGACATTATCGCGCTTGCGTGGCATAGACATCAGCGCTCGTGGCATCGGAGACTGCAGGTCGAGGAGCTGAATTCTGGGATGGGGCAAACAAAGTCAATGACGCGTGCACGTTGAATGGTGGAGTCGCGCACCATTACCCTACCCGATCGCCGAGACATTGGGGGAGTTCCCGATACATTGATGCACTAGCGAAGCATCGACAAATGAAGTAGAGAATGACGAGAGAATATGGCGACGACGTCGAGGAGATCTGTTGATTACACTCAGCAATAAGCGCATGCACAACAATTACGCAGCGCACCATTGTGCTGTCCATTTGCAGTGGCATCGGGCCAGCGCTTCGGAATATTGATGCACTTGCGCAGCATCGTGATCTTGAGTAGGGATGCTTGCTGGATACTTGCGGAAGACTCGAGGAGATCCCACGCGGAAGACTCGAAACTAGCGCTGAGGTCAGCAGTGAGAGCGCATGCAATAGTCGAGTGGCGCACCATTGAGGAGCCCAGACGCAGTGACATTGGGCCACCTCGGGTGATGTCGTCGACGCTTGCGAGCCGCTGGGGTACTTTCGAGCTACCAGAAGCTTGGCGGCGATCTGAACGTCGGAAAACATCTAGCAATTAAGATCAGCGACGATGACATGCCACAGCACACGAGTGGCGCACCATCAGGCGACAGGAACGGCGTGTTCTTGAGCGAGCCAGAGAAAGCATTGACGGCACTTGTGAGCCATCCGAGAATATTGACGGCGCTTGCAAGCCATCTAGGCATAGGCGTCGGTGTCGAGAGCAGACCGTCGTGGTCAGTGGAAAGGGGAGTCAGAGTGGCGGAGATGAGGGTAAGAAACAAGAGAGGATGCCCATCAAATCGCACGCATGCGCTGCTTATGTATGTCGCTCTTCAAACTCCGACGATCAAAAGGGGAAACGGTCGCATGGCGGTCACGTTATTGGTATACGCTCGTTGTTTTGAGACGCAATTTGTACCATTTGTTCTACACCAATCTAACCCGAAGCAATAGCGTGAAGTAATAAATAGGCAACACAGCCTTCGTAAACCACCCTCGCGAAGTCGAGGGGAGGCAGTGGTCATCAGTACAGTTTTTTCTCTAGTAACATCTTCCCTCTTCCTCCCGTTCGTCGTCGTTCTATGTGTAAGTTCGCACTCGTTGAGTGCGTGCGACATAAGCTGTGTCGTGCGTGGGCCATAAAGACGTTGAGGCCATTCAACGATTAGTTGACGGAGGTGTCCTTGCCGAGGATAATGTCCGCTGCCTTCTGCGCGATGGCGTCTGGACATAGTCATGATTAAAGCGCGACAAATCATACTTGGCTGAGTTACTCACAGGCTGTAGTCATGGTGTGGGCGGTGACCTGAATTGGGAGGATGGACGCGTCGATGACACGAAGGTTCTTCGTGCCGTAGACCCTACAGGACGTCAGCACACGTCCAACGACACAATATCCTGCACTCACTGGAGCTTATTGTTCACCACACCGCCGTACTCGCGCGGCAGCATGGCAGAGCTACCGAGCCAGTGAGAGGCAGCGTATGCGGTCTCCTTGTACCACGCCTCCCAGTCCGCGTCCGACGCGCCAGCAGGGACGTCAACGTAGGCAGAGCTGATGATGGGGCTGAAGGGCTCGGTGGTGAACATGGACTGCGCCTTCTTGGCGATGGTGACGGCGACCTTGACGTCGAAGTCGTCGGTGAGGAGGCGCGGGGTGATTGCGGGGGCGGCGAAGGGCTGCAAGAGATTGGTGAGTAGGGGCAATGAAGGAGGAGTGGAGGACATACGTCGGAGCTGGCGATGTGGACGTGGCCGCGGGAGAAGGGCAGCAGAGGCCAGAATACGGAGGTCATGACGCCCGGGTAGCTCTCGCCAACTAAAGCACACCATCAGTTTACGCATACTCTGTGGGCTTTGCGAGTATACTCACCAACTTCCGCAATTGGCATCTTGTTGTTCAGCACCAGGTTCGCCTGCGCTTTGAACAACGCCTGTGCACTCTTCGTCGACGCCATCGCACCCGCATCCACCGCCGCCTGTGCCTTCGCCGACAGACTCGATGATAGCGCAGACGCCTGCGCGCTCGAGTCCGATCCGAAGATCTGGTCGATGTTTACAAGGGAAATGACGGGCGCGAAGAGGTTGATGCCGTCGATGAGGGCCGTGTTCGTCGCGTTCGCGTCGTTGACGAGCGCGCTGGCGCCGGTACCGGGCTGGTCCTGGAGGTTGCGGCCGACGGCGGGGAGGTCGACGAGGGTGTCGATGCCGAACTTTTCGAGGATGCTGGAAGGAGGGAGGTGGTGAGTGGACGGTTTGCGTGGATGATGGGGTAACTTACGCCTCCTCGCCGACACCGGAGCGCTCGAGGATGGGCGGCGTCTGCAGGCTGCCGGCCGCGAGCAGGACTTCCTTCTTTGCGGTAGCAGTGTAGATGGAGCCGCCGGCGGAAGGACCGAACTGCAGACCAGTCGCCTTGATCTTCGAGTCGAAGTTGACCTTGAGCGCTTTCTGCAAAGGCGCGAAGATGCGTGAGTCCCGTAGTGATTAAGCCGGAAGTGTGGAACATACGTGGTTGTACAGCACCGTCAGCTTCGAGCGCTGCTGGTTCTGGGCGTAGAGGAACGCGTGTGCGGCAGACGAGCGCCTGACCACGTTCGTCCCCGAAGACTCGTCATTCCAGATAGTCCAGGACCTATGCGATGACCGTCAGACGCCTCAAAAGAATCAACATGGAAGTCCAACGCACGTTGAGCCGAAGGCAGTGTTCGTGCGGTGACTGAGATCGTCCGTAAGCTGTACACCGTTGAACACCAGCGGGATCGCCGCCTTGTACAGACGCTGCGCATCCGGAATGCGCATGGGGTCGGGGAAGGAGACGTTGACGGGCCCGCTGAAGCCGTGGAGGTCCTTGTCGACGTTGGCGCCCTCGTTCCGCTGCTCGTTGGTGGGGAGGTGGTTGTGCTCGACGGCCTTCATGTAGGGGTAGAGCGAGTTCCAGTCCCAGCCCTTGTTGCCGAGAGACTTGAGCGTGTCGATCTCGGGCTGGGTGGGGTGGTACCAGACCATGCCGTTGATGGAGGAGCTGCCGCCGAGGCAGCGCTGAGAGGGGGTCAGTGGTGGAGAGCGGGTGATTATGAGGCTGGCTTACACCGCTGTCGATCTGCCAGCTGAGTTTGGAGCCGTCGTCGGCCAGCGCATCGTCTGGGAATGACCGTCAGCGTACTTCTTCGTGCATGTGTGGCTTTACTCACACTTCCAGTTGCACTGTGCCGCAGTGATACCACTACGCGCCGTAGCCACATTGATCGCGTCGACGAACTGGGAGTTGGGTCCGGCCTCGACGATGAGGACGGCTGGGAACATGTCATGTCAGTCTCGGAGATGCGGGATGGGGACGGTAGCTGATCGGCGTACAGTAACCCGCGCCAGAGAGCTTGTTGCCGACGACGAGGCCGGTGAGACCACCACCGGCGATGATCTAAGTGATTGGTTAGCAAGATGATCTGCGTGAAGGAGGTTGAGGACGCACGTAGTCAAAGGACTTGGACGCCGCCACCGACGCGTCGTCCGTGATCGTGGTCCCAAAGACAGAGCGCGCGGACGCGAGGAGGGCTGCTGCAACTGCCGTGCGACGCATCATGACTGGTCGTGTATATATGCCGCGACTGTGAGCTGGCGGGAGGAGTCCGGGGAGATCCACAACGAACGGAACGCGTGCCCTCGGCTACTTATACCGTGTCCACGAGCGCGACCGCACGATTTGCTGACGCGCAGGTGCCATAGGGGTAAATGGGAAAGCCGACCGATCGTGATTTAGGCCAGGGGACAGGAACGATGCTCGGCGTCCGGGACGGCTCGGGATCTGGCGAGCTTCGCGTGGGAGGGATGAGGAGGGGAGGTGCCAAAAGGGGAGACAATGGATAGCTCGTGGCACGGTGGTATGTATCGGGCATGCATTTGGTGTGCTTGGGAAGAAGGGAAGTACTGGAGTAGATGAGTGTACTGATCATCGTCCCCTTTCTATGTAGATCAAGCCAGCGTGAGCGATAGAAAGCGTTTCAACAGCCTCTGGTAGTTATCTGGCTCCCTCGGGGGCGCATCATCCCGGATTCAGGATCTGTCATTTCGAGCGCGTGAGCGACGTTCCTCCTTCGCACGGAAATGCGGCTTTTTTGAGGATGATCAGCCGATGTTGACCTTCGATTTCGGTGTATCAAGCCCTTCGACAATTGAAGCAGAGATTGCGAGCTCGGAGCCAAAAAGGTTGGATGCAGAGCAAGTTCTGCAAGGGAGAGGTTTGAGTCCGAGGGTAGCGTCGCCTGGATACCACTCATAGACCTGACGACAGCCTTCGCCCTCGATTTGGCGACCCACGGCGAGAACCGTCTCGTCAATTGAGCTGAGGGTCGGTGAGGTGCCTTGCCCTCATGGTCCCTGTCGATCCCTATAGAACGTCGATGATCTCGTCAACTGCAATGACAAGGCCAGGTCAAGGATGCCGCGCGCGCTACGAAGGTTGCCTGGTTCGACGATGACAGTTGTTCTCCGACGGTGACACCTGTACCTGCCGGAGGCGGGCTTTGAGTGCTCCGTCAGCAGACCTCCGACCTGTGGACCTCCGAGGTACCTTGCAGACGTCAGGCGTTCGTGATCATGTCTGCAAGTCAGCTTCGACTCCATGGGCCTGGTATTCAATCCTTTATGGTATATGTTTCTCGAGGGGCAAGGAAGAAAAAGGTGGCACGTTAGGGCCTGAGGTCAGCGGTATGGTCAGCGGTATCCTGTTGGCGCTGCAGACGAGTTCAGAGCCCTAGAGCTTCGGATAATTTATCGAGTGTAGCTGTTCCTCTCTTCAAGAAACGGGAGCACGCCGTGAACGAGCCGGACAACAGGACAGCATGGTGGGCACCGAGAAGGTGGAAGTTGAAGTTCAACTTTGATGCGGCTCGCGTGGCGTCATCGCGCACGTGTATGGGTCGACTTGTCGCGTCCACGTGATCGCGGCGCGCTTCTCTTCGCTTCCCTGGGCTTTATAAAGGACGCGTCTGTCAGACGGTCAATCCCTTGTTGCCTCCCGCCCCCATCCTTCCTACCCCCTGTCGACTCATCCTGAAAATCCACCGCTCAAGATGCCCAAAGCAGCAACAGGTACGCAGAAAGAGACCGAGTCAGCAGTAATCAACCAATGAATCTTCCCTTCAGAGTCGAAGACGAAGGCGGCGACCGCGAAGGCGAACTCCAAGCCTATCTCCGACGGTGAGCAGGCACTTTTTTGGCAGGGTCTTGCAAACTGACAGCAAGATGATAGGAACGACCGAGAACGTCGTTCGGGAGCCTTCCATCTACAACCAGGTGCGCGATGCTGGCGAAATTCGTTGCTCTCAGAGCGACTAACATACATACAGTATATGAAGGCGAACCTCGGACCCTACAAAGAGCGCAATCCTGGAGTACCCCACAAGGAAGCCTTCACGGCCGTACGTCCTGCCGCGCCTTCTCCCTTCACTTCGAAGCGCATATATGCAATGATGTTGTGCATATATACACCTTATACTTACTCCCTCTTCGCTCGATGATACTGACATGTCTCTCAGGTTGCTGTAATGTGGCGCGACGCCCCTGAGAACCCCAACCGCGGCAAGGAACCGAAACCGAAGAAGACGAAGGCTGAGGGCGACAACACCGTCAAGGTTAAAGCGAAGCCTAAGTCCGACGAGAAGACCAAGAAGACGAAGCCAAAGGCCGACGACAAGACGAAGTCCGTGAGCGGCGAGAAGGCGAAGACGAAGCCCAAGGACGAAGACAAGCCCAAGTCGAAGCCGAAGTCGAAGTCGAAGTCGAAGTCGAAGCCAAAGTCTGCTGAGTTCATCGACGACGACGCGGAGAACGTCAACATGTCTTCTGACCCTGTCGATCCTGTCGAGCCCAGCAGCGACGTCTAGGCCCTCGTCCTGGTGTGTACACTCTCTATCACTCGTTGCGTCCGTGCTGACGATGCGCATCGATATAAAGACTTTCGCAAGCTCTGTGACCTTCTCTGCTTCTCGCTATTGCCCTGCTCTGTCTCTGTTGCTCCGCTGCTTGACTCTGTTCTCGTGCTCCGCTGCTCTTCTGCGCTCGTATGATTTGTGCTCTATCGGACGGAATAACGGATTAAGTTCATGCTCATTTGGCACCTTTCCCTTCCGCGCCTTTCGTCACCGATTGCGATTAGGCTTTCAGATTACAATAAGATTTACTGCATATATGCGACTGATTCTGAAGGGAATTTCACCTGGAATCGTCGAATAGATGAGATGTAGCAGTTGAACTTCCGTTGTGACTGTGATGAAGGGCCCGGCACGTGCGTCCCGTTGTATGCGGGAATGGGCAGAATAATGATGGCTCTTGTCCCGAACTGCCATCTGCATTTCTAGTGTTTCACTAATTGTCGCTGAGTACGCCGGGACAACTCATGCTCAATTGAAGACGAGGATCGAGCATAATCTTCAAGATGTCCTTCACTATCCCATTTGCGTTCCCGAATTCGACTGGGAACGCGTCGCTGGAGGCTAGCTACTCCCGATGCACTCCAACGACCCTCGTCCATCATACCGGAGCGATACTGGCAGGATGCAACGACGGCGGTGTCTATGTCTTCTCCGAACCTCATCAAGAGGCACCTCCGCGCGTCGATCTTACAACACCGTCCCCCACACGGCCGGCCCGCACGCAAATGCGCTCCCCGACGCGCTTGGTACCGTCCGACTCGCGGAACACTTCAAGATCAAGCTCTCCCTCGATCGCCTCCCTCTCACCCGCCCCCTTCCATGTATCCCCTCGATCGCGCGTCGTAGCTGGCGTGACGACCACGCAGGCGGAGGCGCCCAAGAACTACGTTGATTTTGACGACGAGCCGGATCGGCTGAAGGACTTGCTGAAGGGGCGGGCGCCGAGGGACAAGCAGGAGAAGGAGCAGAGGCCGAGCTTCGATGAACGAAGGCCATCCGTGGCTTCAGAGCGATCGCCGGCGCCGTCGTTGGACTTTGGCGCGTCGACGAGCGCGTTTTCGGCCCCCGCATCGCCGAGACCGAGGCTGTTTACTCCCCTGCCGCCCAAGAACATTCAGCTCAAGTATCACGCTGTCCCGCACTGCATTGGCAGTCCTGTGTCCGATCTGTTGGTGTTGGATTCGTTGTCGGCGTTCGCCTTGCTGCAGGAGAATGGGTGCGTTCTACCTCTACCTGATTGGCTTGTTTCTGACCCGTCTCAGAGACCTATCGCTACTGTCTCTCACGGATGGGATGTGCGCCGGCACCGTCAACATGGATGATCTCCGCGCGAAGCCACCACCGCTCTTCTCATACGTATGCTGGAAGCGACTGCGAGTGATCCACACTGGCGAGGAGGTGCGAGGCCCGCCAACATACCTAGTCACACCCACCCATGTACTACGTAGTCCACAATACTACTTGCCGTCGCCGCCGTCATCTCGACCTCCACCGCGGACGACAGCGAGCGACCTCAAGCACGCTTATCCCTCCTCGAGCTGCGCCACACCACGGCCCCGGCGCTCACGGACCGCGTCAGCGAGCTCGCGCAGTGGGCGCTCGACGCGTTCCCGGAGACGGTGGACCGGCACTCGGCGGCGTGCGTGCATTATTTGAGGGAGGACGGAGCGTTTGTGGTGCGGGAGTTGAGGGCGAGGGAGCCGGGGGAGCAGAAGCAGGATGAGAATGAGGATGCGCGGTCGGCGAGTGTGAGGATGTTCAATCCGCTGGATTTGCCGAATCTGTTCAAGAGGTCGCGGCCGGCGGAGCAGCATGGGGATGAGGGTCAACGGAGTGAGGAGCGCGTAGAGCTGGGGGAGGAAGTGTTAGTGGGCGCGTTGGCGCCGGATAGCACCGTATGTGGTACGGCCGCCCTGGATGTGGCGGATGGCCTCAGGATTTTGGCGTGGACGAGCGAGCAGCTGCTGGTGAGTGATTCATCCGAAGACTAGTATGCACCTCTGATGTCTTTCTCCAGGTCTTCGAATATGGTACCGACCTGAAGCAGCTGTATACCGCCGATGCGCGCGGTGTCGTCAGCGCACGATGGGCGGAAGACCACTCATACGTTCTCGAGTTCGAGGATCACTTTGAAGTCTACCACCTTCAGGCCGTAGATGCGGACAGCAACGCAGTAGGGGCTGGCTTACCGACAGTCAGGCCTAACTTCCAGTGAGGTTAACCTCTGACTCTGTCACCTCGGGTTGCTGACGTTGCCAATAGACCTCAGCTCCTGCATCGTCTACCTGCAGCAGGACATGGGGTGTTCTCCATCATGTCCTCGTCGGAGATCCTCGTCACCTCGGGGCAGCCGGAAGAGGGCGTTCTGTACACGCTCACGGCCTCCGGTAACAAATGCAAGCGGAAGGAGCTTTGGCACGCGCCTCAGCCCGCATCGCACGCCCCTGTCATCTCTGCGTTGTTACCGTTGGACATTGATAGCATTGTTATCGGATATTGTGCGTGCAACAATCAGTATTTGAGGTCTGCATCGCTGACAGTGTTTTCTCAGCCGATGGACGCCTGTGTCGAAGCACCCTCGCCGATCTGTGCAGCGGGTCGTCGCCTAAGGTCAAAGCTAACGCGGCAATGCCGGGGCGTATCGGGGGCTTGCACGTTGTGCGGCATCCTCGTACGCAGGAGCCGCTGATCGTTGCGGGAGGCGACGATGGGTCGATTGGGCTGTGGTCCGCGGAGTGAGCCCTCCTTTCCGCAGCCTGAACATGAACACTGATATCTAGCAGCACCCTTACATTACGCGCCCGATGGACGATCTTCCTTACGCCCCTCGCGCATGTCGTGCAGCTGCCCGATGTGAAGGGTACTCCGTTGCGCGGCTGTGCATTGTGCGTGGCGGTGGATGGCACGATTGCGGTCGTAGCTGTCGACTCTTTGGAAATGTGTGTCGTCTTTCTCGATACCTGGGCTGAGCTAACGACGTTGGACAGGGTGTACATGATCCCAGGCTCCGTCGCCGCCTTGCGCAGAATCTGCTTGCAAAGCAACAGCTTGATGCTGCGTTATGTCGACGGTCGTGCGAGGGTTTGGGATACTGCGACAAGGGAGTTGTGGCGTACGGTCGGACAGGACAAGGCACAGGAGATGCTACAGCATGGCGGGTGGACAGAGTTGTACGTTCACTTCACTTCTCGCGCGCCTAAGTCAGCTAACCTGGACATAGCCCTCTCACGAAACCGAACTGCATACCAGACCTTGCGCTGAAGGGGACGACGCATCCTTACGCACCATCCGACCTCGGTTCGTTACCACTCATCGCAGTATTTACTTTCAACATCTGATGCAACTGACTTAGGTGCTGTACTCCATCTTGACCTCCAACGCTATGTCGCCGAGGCGAGCGCAATTACAAAGGCCATCAGCACAAACCGCGCACAGACTCGGGCGATACTTGATACTATGGATCGTTTGCGAGTGCTGCTTGGCGCACTCGTAACACCGGGCTTGAACGAGGGCATCGACACGATTTGTGCTCGTCGCCTTGGAGCGCCGATGTCTGTGGTCCATACAGGAATGAGCAGGTAAGCTGCTAATGGTCTAGGAAGTGGGTATGGGGCTGAGCGACGACAGTGACGGCTGCACTACTCTCTATACGGGTGACAACGTACGCGCACCATGGTGTATCTCGTCCGAGACATCCGCAAACCGAGCGCTGGCGATCGTTGTGGTTTTGCGAGCTCTGGCGATGTTTGAAGGTACGTAAGCTTCGTCCTTAACTTCTGGACGAGGCTTACAAAGGGCTATAGAGTACGCAGACAGTGCGACAACCGTCATCACGTTCTATGCGACATCACTCGCTGCGTGTGTTGGATCGTCATACTGCACGCCGAGTTTGCCATTCTTCGCGCACCGATGGTTGGAAGGAACGCGTGAGTACCCCCTCGCCTCGAAGACAACGGTGCTGAATGTTCGCTCGCAGCGGAGGTTCGGCATGCTGCCAGAGTCCTGTTTGATGCATCAGCTGTGCGTATGACGGACGAGGAGGCAAGCACAGTGGTTGAGCACTGGCAACATCAGCGTACGCCTGAAGGCTCTGTCTCAAATCCATCCCATTGCTGATGAATTGCCAGTTCCCTGCTTGCAGTCGCCGCCTGAGCAGGAGGCAACTAGCTCTGCTATGGCTTTGTTCATCTGTGGCTACCTAGCAGCCGAGAAGTATGCTGTTATGTCGACTCAGTGCGTATAGACCTCTCCGGCATTGACATGCGCTCACATCCAACCAGTGTCCTCACTGACATCTCCAAATCCGTCGCGCTATACCTGCACGACGAGCACTCGACTCACCGGGTCCTCGCCATCGAGCTATGCGCTTATGGCTTCCACGTGTGGCAGCACTACGTTGACGCCATGGAGATCCTCCGCGCCCTTTTCATGCTCGCCACCTCAGCCAAGAAAGACTCCATCAGCACTCAGAACCCCGGCGGCCAAGCGCGCGCAGCCATTCTTTCCATCGCCTCTGCTGTGACGCCGCTCTTCATGACCACGCTCAGCCTGGACGTGCTGAGTCCGTCGACGGCTGAGCATAGGCGGAGTGTGATGCAGGTGGTGGCGTTCCTGATCCGCAAGAGGCCGCTGGTGCTGCAGTCGAGTCTGCCGCGGCTGATGGAGGCGGTGGTGAAGTCGCTGGACCCGAATGCGACGGCGAGCCGGGAGCTGGTGCTGGATACGGCGACGGAGATCATTCGGCAGGTGGTGAAGACGTGCGTGTTGACTTCGGACGCGCCTTCTTTCTGAGGTCGACGAGCATGCGCAGGTACCCGACGGTCGACTTCCACGGAGGTACGCAGCGACTTGCGGTCGGCACGAGCGAGGGCGCGGTCATCATGTACGACCTCAAGACCGCGATCCGCCTCTACGTCCTCGAGGGGCACAAGCGGCGCATTTCAGCGTGCAGCTTCTCGCCCGACGGCCGACGGCTGCTGACGCTATCGCTCGAGGAGAGCGTGGTGCTGGTGTGGAAGGTCGGCTCGAGCTTTTCGAGTTTCTTCAACCCGGGTGCACCACCAAGGCAAGGGCATGGGGGATCGGACCCGTTCAAGACGTTCCCGTTCAATGTGGGGGAGGAAGGTGAGTGAGGCGATGCGGAGAGGCAGAGGCATGGATGCTGACGGGTCCTTGTAGCGGATATGACTGTGACGGAGACGTTCGACCTCGTCAAGTTCGAGTGGACGGGAGATCGGAGTGTGAGGGTGAAGATACGACACAGCGTCTTAACCTTGAGCACGTAGCCTGAGCAAAGCAGCGAAACTTACCACCAAAATACCTTACCAAGGACCCGTCGCTCGAGCTGTCGATATAACGCGCTGGCAGATGTGTCGAGCAGCGCATGATTCGTGAGTGATTGCTACATATGTTTGGATATGATACAGCGGGACATCCGTACGGCCACGTATCCTCCGACTAACCCGTCTTGTTCTTGCTACGCCTGCCGACCTGCGCCTGGAAACCGCTCTTGATCGGGTTGACCGAGCGGCGAGAGCCACAGGACTCGCAGGACATGAAGAAGATGCGGTTCTCCTTCGTGAGCAGCGTGTCGGGCGACTTGCACGTCTTGCACGTGACGTACTCGACGATGTATCGCCGGAGGACGTTCTCGATCTGCTTTTGCTGGAAGCGGCCCTTGATGACGAGACGGCCGGCACCGTCGACGCTGCCCGTCGTACCCATTTCGGCGAAGAGGAACTGGATGACGTGTTCGGGCTGGGTGAGGGTGAGTCAGATGCGCGAGTTAGCAAGATGGGACGCGCACTTGTCTGTGCATCCGCTTGCAGATGTCGGTGACGTTGGCAAAGATCGTCTTCTTGTTCCCTTCTCTGTGGATCGAGGGGGGCGCGATGGTGTACCGCTTGCCGGATGAGGAGAGGAGTGCGGGGTTGGCGGCGTGCAGGAGCGAGTAGAAGCGCGTAAGCAGCTGCAGGCAGCGTCAATACCAGATCTCTGAGGATGTATCGCGCGCCGCACCTCCTGATACGTGTAATCGCGGTCGCTCTTCAGCCAGGGCTCGTCGCCTGCCGCGCCCTCGGCCCCCGCGCCGCCGCCACCACCCGCCGCGAACGGATCGTCGCCGAGATCGGCGTCCTCGAGGTGATCGAGCGTGCGCTCGCCGTCCGGGCCATCGTCCTCCTCGTCGCCGTCCTCCTTCGCCTTGGACCGCGACTCGTCCAGCTGGCGCTCGAACTCTTCGAGGTTCGCCTTCTTCTTGGACGACTTTTTCTTCTTCTTGATGTCCGAGAAGTCGAGGTCCTCTGCTGCTGCTGCTGCTGCTGGGGCGGCAGTGGGGGTGGAGGTGCCAGAGTCATCACCCTGCAATTGTTTAGCATGAGTCAGTCGAGACGTACGCGCCACGCACAAAGTCCATCGGAATCTCCTTCTTTTTCTTCTTCTTCTTGAGATCGCCGAACATGGCCTTGAATTCATCGTCCTCTGACTTCTTCTCCGGCTCCCCGTTCAGCTTCATCTGCTCGTGAGCTGTGGTGGGTCCCATATCGACCGCATCGCCGCCGGTGGTCGTGCTGTCGATCGTGTCTGGTGCCGGGGTTGTGGGGTCCGCCTCTGCGCCCAGCGGATCTTCTGTGAAGGCAACGGCCTTTTTCCTCTTCTTCTTCAACGAAGGATCAAATAGAGGTTCTTCAGTCATTTTGAGGAGACGAGAGCAGGACGTAGGCAACGGTGAGCTTGATGAGTCGAATTCTGTGACTCTGCTTTAGGCAGGTCTATTCCACGGTGCGTGAGAAGTTTTCGGACCGTTAACCCGGTCATGAGTGCCGAGCTTTCCCGACGTTCTCCTCGAAAACCTCCGTCTTTATTCCTTCTTCGCTGCCGCAATGCTCGCTCGTTCTTCGCTGACCAGAGCGTCCGTCGCTGTCCCCAGCGCCCTCGGGCGGGCACCAGTGGGCGCCCGTAACATGGCCACGCTCCGAGAAATCGAGCTGCGCTTGAAATCCGTGCGCAACATCGAGAAAATCACCAAGGTGCGTCACTCGCGGTTTGAGACAACGAGCTGAAGGAACTGAAATATGTACAGTCGATGAAAATGATTGCGTCTACCAAGTTGGCGAAGGCGCAGCGCGCCATGACCTCTGGGAAGGAGTACGGCGTCGCGAACACGGGTGCGTGCCCGCGTCAGTCGCGCATTAGACGTGCCTAACTCTGCGCAGAGGTCTTCAACAACGCGAAGTCTGACCAGCCCGCGGAGAACAAGATTGTTGTCGTGATCTCCTCTGACAAGGGTCTTTGCGGTGGTATTCATTCGTCTGTCACGAAGGCTACGCGCAAGATCTTCGCCGCCGCGCCTGACGCCCCGTTGAAGACCGAGCTCGCCCCCGAGACCCCCATCTTCATTATCGGCGACAAGTCGAAGGCGCAGCTCTCGCGCGCACTGCCCAAGAACCTCCGCATGACCTTCAACCAGATCGGCAAGGACGTGCCCACGTTCTCTGACGCGTCTGCTGTCACGGACTTGATCATCAAGTCCGGCGTTCCTTTCGACTCGGTCATCATCGTTTACAACAAGTTCGTCTCTGCTATCTCGTACGAGGCGGCGGCAGTCGAGGTCAAGGGCGAGAAGGCGCTCAAGGAGGCTGGTGCGTAGCGTGTGTATCAAGTACAAACTAGCAGTCTGACGTCTGTTCGGCAGACGGCTTCAAGGCCTACGAGATGGAGGACGATGTCACGAAGGACCTTGCCGAGTTCTCGCTTGCCAACGCCATCTACTCTGCCCTCGTCGAGGCGCACGCGTGCGAGATCTCTGCTCGGTAGGTCACGTGTTCATTCTACCTGAACGATGATTCTGACACCCGTGTGCAGTCGCAACGCCATGGACAACGCGTCCAAGAACGCGACGGACATGATCGACACGCTCCAGATGCAGTACAACCGTGGTCGCCAGGCCGCCATTACGAACGAGCTGGTCGATATCATCACGGGTGCCAGTGCTCTGTGATCACCTTCGCTGTCGTGCGTGGGCTTGTTATTGCATCTGCTGGACGGTCACCAACATCTTACTAGGTCGTGCTCTACCTATATACCGCGCATTAGATGTATTTGCTCGTCGAGCGGTGGAATGCAGAATGTGGCAGTGATTCATTCCCCTGCGTCGAGGATTTTGTACTCGATGATCTCCCGGCCCCTCCTTGCATCATAGTATGCTCGGGACTGTCGACGGGGTTGCTGCAAAGTGGCAAGTGCTCTTCGAGAGAAGTCGCATTACCTGGCTTCACCTATTGGTGATACAGTAGTCTCTAGTCAGAAGCAATATGGTATGTGCTGGGTACAAGGACACTGTCCTCAACGGTAGGCAGTGCCGACTGTAGCTTGAAGGTCAAAGGCTACTGGCTAATCGAGGGCTGACCTTACTCATGACTTATTTGCAGCAGGCTCGTCGAGTTTGGGAGGTGGGCATTGCCCACCTATACAAGTTTCAACATATCGTCAGCATATCGTTGTGTGCGTCGATCAGGCGTCGGGCCAGCTCGATAGTCGGACAACACACGTGCCTCGTGATGGCGGCCGCGCCGATAAACTTGGCGAGGAGGGCCTTGCGTCCTGGCTTCTCCCGGTCCTTCGCTGCCCCTCAAGGAGTCCCGGGGTAGCCCAGGCTATGCCCAGAAGTACCCGAGACGCATCCTCCTTGCTTAGCTCCCGTCACTTGGAACACTCCTACGGGCCTTCCCAGCGTAGTATTTCCTCCAGCATTCAGCAAAAACCGTCTCCATCACGAGAGGGTTTCTCGGGAAGTGCTCGGATGTGATATCCGCCGCCGCAAGACGGGCCGAGCCCTCGAGGCCGCAAGCGCCGGTGAGCATCAGAGATTGGCACCCCGAGGAGCATCGTGCGTGCGCGGTATAAAAGGGCATGCGGGCGGGCATATTTGCTTCTGCGCCGCCCCTTCCCTTGCCTCGCGCTAGTCCCTCTTTCGTTAACCAGAATGCAGCGCGCTACGAGCGCCCTGTTAGCGCTTTCGCTCTTCGCGCCGTCCGCGCTGGCGGGTATCTGGCCTCTGCCACGTTCCCTGTCGAACGGCACGTCTTTCCTGCAACTCGCGTGCGACTTCGCCATTGAGGTTGCGGTGGACGGCGCGCCGGACGACCTGTATGCGGCAGTGGACCGCACGACGCAGGCGATCCAGGACACGCTCATCGAGCGCCTGACCGTAGGGCGCGGATCGCAGGACCAGGATGCCATAAACGCGGCCCCCGTGCTCTCGTCGGTGTCCCTCGTGCTCGAGGATGGTGCGGTGGTGCGCTCCATCTCTGAGGAGGCCGTGCAGCCGCTGGGCAACCGCTCGGAGGGTTACAGTCTCTATGTACCCGAAGATGGGTCGGAAGCTGTCATCTCGGCGAACAGCACTCTCGGTCTCCTTCGCGGCCTCACGTCCTTCGAGCAGCTCTGGTACGTCCTCGACGACGTGACGTACACGAATCTCGCGCCCGTGACCATCGAGAACGATGCTCCTGCCTACGTGCGTATTCTTCTCTCTTCTTCTTTCGGATGCGAATCCGCCATGAGGAGGCTGACTGACCATGTTCTTTCTTACTATAGCCGTACCGTGGGTTCATGCTGGACACGGCGCGGAACTAGTAAGTCGACCTCCCGCACGAACTGGGAATAGGGCGGCTCATCGGAATTCCGCGCAGCTTCCCGGTCGACGACATCAAGCGGACGCTGCTGGCGATGTCCTTCGTGAAGATGAGCATGTTTCACTGGCATGTTGTGGACAGCCAGAGCTTCCCGCTGGTGGTGGACGAGTTCCCGGAGCTGGCAGAGACGGGCGCGTATGCGGCGGACAAGGTGTATACGCCGGACGATGTGCAGGAGATCGTGCAGTATGCAGCTCAGGTGGGTGTGTTCGGCGTGCGAGGAAGGATATATTACTCACTCCCAGTTTCGCAGCTCGGCATTGATGTTCTGGTCGAAATTGACATGCCAGGTCACACGGACATCGTGAGCCTCTCGCACCCCGACTGGGTCGCCTGCAGCCAGGCGTCGCCGTGGTCGACGTACGCTGCCGAACCGCCTTCCGGGCAGCTGCGTTTCACCACGCCCGACGTCGTGGACTTCGCTTCGTCGCTCGTGAAGGCCGTCGCCAGCAAGCTCTCCTCATCGTACTTCAGCACGGGCGGCGACGAGATCAACACTGCGTGCTTCGAGCAGGACGAGCAGTTCCAGAAGGAGCTGAACGAGACGGGGAAGACCTTCGACACCGCGCTCGACGCGTTCATCCAGGACGTGCATGGGACGCTGCACGACATCAACAAGACACCGGTGGTCTGGGAGGAGATGGTCCTGGACCAGAATGTGACGCTGTCGAACGATACAATTGTCATCGTCTGGATCTCGTCCGAGAACGCGGCCAAGATCGCGGAGAAGAACTTCAAGATCGTGCACGGGCCGTCGGACTACTTCTACCTCGACTGCGGGAGCGGCGGGTGGATTGGCAACAACCCGACTGGGTATGCTGACCTTTTGAAGCAATGATTGAGACATGCCGCTGACAGCCTTACAGAAACAGCTGGTGCGACCCCTTCAAGGGCTGGCAGCACGCTTATACTTTCGACCCGCTCGCAAACCTGACGAGCGAGCAGGCAACCCTTGTCATGGGCGGTAAGTCCTCAAGCCTCTTCCACGCCTCGTAACTGACCTCTAACAACCTTGCAGGCCAACAACTCCTCTGGACTGAGCAGAACGGCCCCGAGAGCCTTGACTCGACTGTTTGGCCGCGCGCCGCCACGTCCGCGGAGACCTTCTGGACGGCGACGCAGCCCGACGGCAGCGCGCTCGACGTCAACACCGCGCTCCCGCGCCTGCACGAAGTGCGGTACCGCCTGTTGGAGAAGGGCATTGGCGCGAAGGCACTGCAACCGGAATGGTGCGCGCTGAGGCCGTTCTTGTGCAACATCGAGGCTTGAGAGAATGGGCATGCTCCTTGAGAGGACGTCTGCATATCTATCTAGTAGCATACTTTCTTGGTAATGATCACTATGTCACGGTTGAGCTCTTTCTAGCGGAGTGGCTTATGGAGAGGGCTTGAGTCGGTGCCATTGGCCAGTTTCGTCAAGGGTCATTGTAGACAATGAGAGGATTACTTAGAGATACAATCGTCAGTTTCCATTAGTAAGTACATATCATAAGCGGTGCATACATCAGTACAGAGTCATGGGCATAGGCAATCGTGAGTCGAACAATGAGAAGTGTTTATGGCCAACGATGAGTCAGTCGTCATGACAACCTCGGCTTGTCCGCATAGTGAGGGATAGGCGGCACATCCACCTCCGCCGTTTGCTCGACCTCTGGCTCTGAGTCTGAATCTGAGTCCGACCAATCCGCTGGCTCGAGCTGTGGTCTCCTGGCGAAGACGGGATGCGTGAACCACCGGTAGTTTGGGTACTCTTGCTTGACCACCGGCCGCGCTTGCGGTAGCGGGTGTACCCTGTACGTCTGCGGACCATACTGGGAAGGGTGCGGCAAGGGTACGGGTACGCGCGGGGGTGGTGGAGGTGGAGGTGGCGGGGATGGCGAACGCGACCCGGACGGATGGTGGGCGATGAAACCGTCGGTGCGCCTGGAAGGCGGTATCCAGCCGTGCTTCCGTTTACGATGCTTGTTTAGGCATGAGGGGTCGGCCGTGTTATAGGAACAAGACGGGCATTGGTGTTTGCGCTGATTAGTGCTGCGTGCGATGGAACACGTGAGCTTTGATTGACGGCAAAGAAAGGATTGAGTGGCACATACTGTCGGGCTCGGATGTGTATTCGGACTGTGTTCTTCTGAGGACAGCGAAGGGGACAGTATGGGCAGAGAAAAGGGCTATGAAAGAGGTCTCGCGGTTAGTAGACGCTGACAGGTGTGAAATTTGAATTAACAAAGCTTACCGCTCGGGATTGGATTTGTCGAGAATCGGTGATAGCTCTGCGTTGTCTGCTGTTCGCTTCTGCCCGCGAGGAGGCGACTTGCTGGAGTCGCTGGTCGACGCTTCTTGTGCAGGCTGCGCGGAGGGCTGTGCGTGGCCGATGAGTCAGTCACGAGGGCGCCGCAGGGCACTCAGTACATACCATCTAGGCGATGAGGCGTAGGATGCGCGGAATGAGGAGAGGGAGAGCGGGAAAAGCGCGCACTGCTTTGTGGCTCTTTGAGGTGGTGGTGGGGAGAAGCAGACAATCCACGCGGTCCCTTATATACTTCTCTCGCCGGTTTGATGGATTGATGGGCTTTGGTCATAAAGGACTTTTTGGCCAGGTGCGCGTGTCTTGTTTCCCACGATGGGCGATACACGGAATGTGACCTATGAATGGTCATGGCGTTGGCCAGAGCAAACACGTAGATTTTGAGGATGATATAAGATTTCTAAGAACCCTTTTGGCACCCAAGAGCCACTCTATGTACTGCGCAGAAGGCGCTCTGCTGAGCCAGACTCCATTCCATGAGGAAGGCGTCCCCCAAGTAAGCTAGTTACATTGATAGCAGTATCGAATGTACGGTCATGAGTCCTGCATACCTACATACAACGGAACCAGGCCAAGGCGGTCAGCAACAGGAATTATGGACTTGTCACCGGAGCTGTCACACGTAGTCACAGATCAATTACGCCCCTTTAGGAAGGTTTTGTTCTTGTCCCTCACCCTCACCCTCACCCGCCTTTCTGGCTGATTGTGTGCTATATGGCGCGACCTGCCTGATGAACACGACGAGGAGAGCTCCCACCCAAAGAAGAATTGCACTGGATTATTCCAGAGATTCGTACTTCTTGCATCTCATAGCCCCGATCGCAAGCCAGGACATAACCTTGACAAACCGTGTATGGAACAAGGCGCGAGGCAAGGAAACTCTTCTGGGGTACGAAGCGAGTGCATATATCCCCTTTTTTGACTCACAACACATAGCCAGCTCTTAGCCTGCACTTCGATTATGCCGGGCGCCAAATTCCACCGCAACAGCAGCAGCAACATCAGCCCCAGCCTGGCCCCCCACCCCCACCCCCGCTCAATCCCCGTAACATGAACACAGACGACATGATGCGCGCGCGACGCGCATCCGTACCCTCTACTTCTTTCACAGCCGACCCCTCCCCCGAATCCGTCCTCTCCCTGTTTAACCGCGTGCTCGACCGCGTTCGGGTCGAAGAGGACCTCTTAGAGCTTCGCGAGAAGGACCTTACGCGACGAGACCAGGACTCCGCGGTCTCTTCCATGCTCGGGCCTCTCGAAGCAGTGCGGCAGCGCTCCAAAGAGCTCGACGAGCGCGAGCGGCACCTGATCGAGTTCGAGGCGACGCTCGTGCAGCAGTCGTACAACCTGCGCGCGACGGAGCATGCGCTGAGGGACTGGGACACGCGCCTGGCGGCGGCGGAGAAGCGGTTTAGGGACGCGGAGTCGATTCTGGTGCAACGGGCGGACCAGTGGAAGAAGTACTCGCGCAAGGTGATGGCTATGCAAGAGCAGCAGTTGATGGAAGCGGGCCCGCCGCCCATGCAGGCAGGACCGTCGTCCACAACGGCAGGGCCGTCGTCCACGCCTGCAGGACCCTCGTCCACGCCAGCTGGACCCTCGTCTGCACCTTCGGTGCCCAACAGAAGTGCACCTGTATCCAACAGTGGTGAGTGGAACGCATATATGCGCTGAAAGGATACTCAATTCATGTCCTAGTCGTCCCAATGAAGCGACAGCGAACTCAGTCGGGTAACCAGGCCGGAAGCAAGCACGACGGGTTCAGGATCAGGATGCCCTCCATGCCCTTGACACCCAACTACATTGACCTCACCACGCCTCCGCAGAGTCCGCCAGTCCTTGCAATGTCTATGAGCGATGCGGGCGTCACGAGATCGCGAACGACGTCGGGGAGTGGCCCTTCACAGCTGAAGCAGACGATGTATGCGCCTCCTCCGCCACCTATGAACCCTCCTTCTCAACCGCCAACAATTGTTCCACCTCATCCACCTGTGAACGCTCCTCCTCAGCTACCCCCCAATCCCTCCCGCTCAATGTCCGCATCTCGACAGAACCAGCAAATGTCACCACCGGGCTCGACTGAACAGCTACCCACCAGTTCGAGTCAGCCGATGTCCCATATCGGGATACCTCACCCGACCTCCTGGAATATGCCCTCTCATCCTGGTACTATGATGCCGCATACGGGGAATGCAATGCCATACCCCAACAATGTTTCCCAGCCACCACGTCTGTCTCCTGCTACGGACCCGCCGCATTATATGCACCAGATACCAGGAGCACCTTCGTCCTCTTCCCCTTCTCAAGCCGGATATGGTGCACAAGGTCCTCTAGCGACCGCACCTGGCTCGACGCCGTCAAACATAACCTCGCGCAATGACGGCTCGCAAGCGTCAACCACAGGCGCAGAGGCGTCTACTCACACGAGCATGCAATCGTCTCCTTCCACGCAGGCGCCTCCACCAATGCAGTCGTCCCGTAGCGCGCCTGTGTTGTCTCGGGAGCACGCAAGACCGTCGGCTCTTGACCTTACAATCATGGCTCCCCGCGATGCTTCTGGACAGCCTATCCCATGGGCCGCTGCGCATATATCCGCGTCCCCTACGGCTTTAACACCTTCGTCAAGCTCGCCGGTGGTTGCGCGGGGTTCGCCATTGGTGGAGAGGAGTTCGCCGTTGGTGTCAGGGAGCTCTCCGGTACTGTCGAGGCATCTGGAACGAAGTCAGAGCAGCTTGCCGACGTCTGTCAGCGCGCCTGCTGCCGTCAATGCGCCTCCTACCGCTAGTGGGTTGTCACCTGCCGCGCATGTATCGCCCTCTACGCAGACGTTGCCGCCTGCGCATGTATCACCTCCCACGCAAACCTCGGCTGCCCCGCCTCCATCTTCGTCGCCTTCGACTTCCCGCCCTCCGCGCCCGAAGTCGCCTGCTAGCGCGATTGTCAAGCATGAGGAGGACGAGGTAGGATCGAGTAGGAGGGAGGGAGAGGCGGAGGGGACTAGAAAGGAGGTACAGGCGGTGGCGGAGGGTAAAGTCGAGGACGCACAGGTTCCTCGGAAGGAAGAAGATGCGAGCTCCGACATGGAGATAGACGAGCTGGAGGAGGAGGGCGAAATCGCAGGTGGTAGTCAGGTCGTTCGCGGGGATGAGGCTGCTCCGCAGCCGGCGGTCACGCCTGCGCCCTCGAAGAACCAGTCGTCGTCGCCGGTGTCCCCAACAGCGTCAAAGTCCCCGGCGACGTTGCAGCCTTCTGGCTCGCCAACGATGTCGAAGGTGGCGTCTCCTACAACATCAAAGGGTACCGGCTCACCTACGACGTCCAAGGCTGCCTCGACACCTTTCAAGATAGCTTTCCCGTTCAAGAAGAAGGATGCGCCGCCGCCTTCGCCGGCCTCTGCGTCGTGGGCTGCGAGCAACCCGTTTGAGGCGAGGTTGGGTCAGTCGACTTCGACGACTGGTGTGGATGCCAGTGGGAGTACGGGTACGACTGGCACGAGTGCTGCAGGCACGAGCGGGGTTGCGTCAGGGCCGGCGACGACAGCCAACCCATCCACGTCGCCTACAAGCGCGGTGGGACCTTCTTCGTCCCCTACGAGCGTGACGAGGCCACCTCTGCTTTCAAAGAAACCAACAACGATTGCTTTCCCGTTCAAGAAAATGAAGGAGCCTGCTCTAGTCCTTGATCAAGGATCCACGCCGGCTTCGATACGGGCAAGGCCGGCGAGCCCGTCCGCTCCACCGTCTTCTGCTGCAGCGAATGCTACACTCCAGCCCGCGGATTCTGGCCCACAGCCAACGAAGTTGACGTCCTCCGCTTCGTCGCCTGTCGTAACCACCCAGCCAGCGAAAGCCGCGGCGCTCTCTCCCTCTGCTACGCACCCAGCGATCCTGGCGGCCTCTGCGTCTGCAGATGCCCTGGCGACCTTTGCTACGCATCCAGCGGTGCTAGCAACCTCCCCTCCAGCGACCGCACCTGCGCCGGCGACCTCGACGTCTGTGGTTGCTTCAACGCATAAATCCGGCACCTACCCGTATATGCCTCGTACTGCGCCTGCGCCTGCACCACCGCCGAAGCCCCTGTTCACGCGGAAGAAGACGGCGACGGCAGCTGCATCCGCCGCGCCCGGCGCGAGCGCGTCCGCGTCAAGCTCCCAAACCGCGTCAACGGCCAGCACCTCGAACACGGCGCATCCTCCGCAAGCCCTGACGTTCAAGCACTTGCAGGTGGTGTACAAGCTGGAGAACGACGGGACGTGGACATGCAGGCTGTGCGCTGCGCTGTCGAAGACGAGGAAGTTTGGGAAGGATGCGTGAGTTCTGTTTGTTTCTCAGTCCTGCCTGTTTCTCTTCTTGTTCTCGCTGTGCTTGGGGTGGGACGGGGCATGTGGAATGGTTAGCGTCGGAGCGGGAAAGCTAATAAATACTTGCAGCAAACTACCGGAACTCGCGGACCATGTGAAGGATGTGCATCCGCTTGCAGCGAACGAGCTGTCGGGTGTGAGGAACTGGGAGCTGACGGAGATGAGGGGGAGGTTGGGGCTGGGGGTGGCGAGGAAGTGATGGGTTTCCAGGGATAAGTTCATGATATTTACATAGAGGTGTGGATATGCACATTGTACCACTTACTACTTCGCGCTGGTGTACCGAGTCTGTATGCTCATGATACCAAGTTTCTGTCACATTTAAATCTATATCTAGGTCTCTGTGGCTCCCTCTCAGTTTGAGCTTCGCGTTGGACGGCACAAACCTATCCTGTGGCCTCGCATTGCTTACCCCTGTTTGCACCAATAGGTCCACCGCGCATCGGCCCCGGCGGCCGAGATAAGATTAGATAAACCTAACCTCGCCTCTCCTTGTACTCCAACCACCACCATCACCACCACCACCACCACCATCATGCCCCCCGAGGCGCCCATCGAACCCTTCGTCCAGCCAGGGCAGCCGCTGAATGACTTTTTGCGCTCGTTCTGGCAGCGGCAGGTGGATGCGGCGGAACAGGAGACGCCGGATTATAGGCATCCGGCGCTGCCCCTGGCGCGGATTAAGAAGGTCATGAAGAGTGATCCGGATGTGAAGGTGAGTTGTTTGGTTGAGGGGAGGGGTGTGGGGGTTGTTTGTTTGAGGGGAGGGGTATGAGGGGAGGGGGAGGGGGGAGGGGGGGAGGGGACGGAGGAAAGAGGATAGAGGATAGAGGAAGGGAACTAATGAAGGCGAATTTTGTAGATGATAGCCGCGGATGGTACGCCGAATGTCTGGTCTTGTTGCCCGCCAGAGCCGTAACGAGCGTGCAGCACCGATATTGTTTTGTAAAGCGTGCGAGAGTGAGTAGACCTATCCTACCTATCCTCTTCGCGTACCATTGCCAAAATACTGACACGTCCCTCGAGTCTTCATTGCCGAGATCACCGCGCGCGCCTTCATCGTCGCGGACGCGAACAAGCGGCGGACGCTCTCGAGAGCGGACATCGCGAAGGCGCTGAGCAAGTCGGACCAGTTTGACTTTCTGATCGATATTGTGCCGAGGGACGATTTGCCCTACGCACCGGGTGGGGGGTCGGGAGGTGGGGGGAGCAAGCAGCAATTGAAGACGGAAGAGGTGCGTGGGTTGGGTGGCAAGGACTTTTCTTGGGGAGGAGTATGCAATGCAGGCTGAACTTCGGTCTTGGACCATAGGAAAACCGTAATGGAGGCGAGGGCGCGCAGGGTATGCAACCTGGGATGCAGCCAGGTCACGAGTCGGGCGTGTTGGAGGAGGTGAGCGGGAGCCTCGACGTGGCGTGTGATGCTGACAGCTATATACAGTTGGAGAGCCTACTCCACGACGTGGGTGTACCGCAGCAACGGACTGGAATGTAGTAGCGGGTTTGAATCTGTTCTTATGTGTCTTTTTTGCATTATGAACGCTCCTTGTTGTGCTCTTCTTTCCTTTCTTACTCGCTGTCGAATGCGCTCAAGAAAATCGCGGTCACGTGATACCACCGTCTTCCAAGTGCACTTCACTCTCGACTTGAACATGCACGCTCGCGACGGGCCTTGTACGCCACCTTGTATGAAACATAGCACACTCGCCTTGTATGGAAATATAGCACACTCGGAGGTACCCCGGACCTGCAGGATACCCACAACGTCGCGCGGTCGCGTGTACGATCCGTCTTATCTCGGCATCTGGTCTGCTATCGCGGGAGTCGGGACGCGTCTTGTTCTGAACTTCGAAGGACGTGTCCTGCTTCTTTTCTTTCTTCGTGTTTTTGCGCTGCTTGGGTCGTCTACTACTACTTGGGCTGTTTACTGCTAGCATGAAGGCGGCTAGCGTTCTGGTCGCACTCGCCTTGCTAGGCGAATCGCGGGGTCGCGCAGGTAGGCTTCGTCCATCTTTGTCATCCTGTCATGCTCCTTCCCATCCTGCCATACTCCTTCCCAGTCTGCCATACTCAAAAGCGTCATTGATTAACACTCGGCCAAGATACTCTCGACCTTGCCAACCACTTTGCGAACGCAGATGCGCCCCAACAACCGCTGACGGCCCTCCCGGCTCCTCCACAGATGGAGGTTCGACCTCTTATGGAGCACGGCCCGTCGGAGAATCGGGTCGACTTGATGTTCTTTTCGGATGGGTGTATGTGGTCCGACTCGTCTGCATTGGGTGCTACTCCCCATAATGCCACCTTATTGCCCCTTGTCTCATTTGATTCTTTCTCGTTGACTTACTCTTCAATTCTCTAGACCTCCCCACCGAAAAGGCACAATTCTTCGCCGACGCAGAAATGCTCGCCCAGGGACTCGTCGCGGGAAACAAGACGTACAACAGCGTCGCGCCGCTGCTGAATATGTGGGCCGCGTTCACGCCGAGCGGGGAGAGCGGGATTGGGTGGGGTGGCGTACCGAAGAAGTGAGTTCAGTTGTCTGGGATTGTTTGGGAGTATAACTTGGGGGATATTGAAGGTGGAGAGGGCGTTCGAGGTGATGAGGGCGTTTGAGGCGTCAGAAAATACGAGAGTGCTCGGCCCAAAACTCTCCAAAGCGCAAGAGGTGTGGCAAAAAGAACGAATGACTAACCCACCCCTTCCCAGCACGACCTACGGCCTGTACCGCGACGGCACCGAACTGCGCGCAGTGTACGTGGGCAAGCCGGAGGTGAATGTGGCGGCGTGCAAGTCGTTGGGCGCGCGTTGTGATTATCCGATTATTGTAGGCAACAGTCCGTTGTATGGAGGTGAGTCTGGTTTTAATGGACGCGAAAGGTGCCATGGCCAAGATGTGGAAGGATGAAGCTGATCTGTCCTGTGTAGGTTTGGAAAGTCGGCATAACGAGGGCGCGACGTGAGTTGTTGACCGTTTTGGGGCGTTATGCCACATTTTGAGGCGTTATGCCACCGCACGTCCGTTTACCTTGTTGCTTCCGTGCTTCTCTGTCATGCTGCTGCTTCCTGAGCTTGTCGGCTCCTGTCCCCATTCCATCGCCCTCTCCCTCTTCACCCTCTCCCCCTCGCCTTCCCTCCCTTCACCCAACCCCCACTCACCCCCTCCCCCCAGCACCATAACCAACTCCCCCGCGAACGGCGTCCTCGTCCTCCGCCACGAGCTCGGGCACTCGATCCCGGACGTGGGCGAGGAGTACGACGGCGGGGGCGATGACGGGTATTATGGGGCGAATACGCACGCGAAGGATGGGGGAGAGGTGACGTGGGCGCATTGGTTGGACGACTTGCATGACGGCTCCCTCGATGGTGGGGATTTGGACCTCGACCGCGCCGCCCTTGATCCTCAGCGCGCCGCCCTCCATCCCCAGCGCGCTTCCCTTCATCCTCAGCGCGCCGCCCTTCATCCCCAGCGCGCGACGATGCCCCTGCAGGCGTACCCGTGGACGCTCCTGAACACGGCCGCGCCCTGGTCTGCGACCTTCGTGTCTTCGGGCGCATACGCGCGCGCGCTCGTCAGGTTCTCGTTGTCTGGCATACCCGAGGTGAGTGCGCGGTTTGTTTGTGGGCCCTTGTTGGCTATTTCACAATGTGGGACCCGTTGGCTATTCCACAATGGCGCCGAGTCAAGACGGATAACAAGTCGAGACGGATAACGAAACGAGCCACGACGAATAACGACTCATCGACATTCCTCTAGGCCGCGGACGCGCGAGTCCTCCTGGACGGCAGGGACCTGGACTGGACGCCCGAAGCCGGCATCGGGAAGGACCGATGGCACTATGATCTGCATGTCGACGGCCTGGAGGGAGGCGAGCACTCGGTGTCGTTTGAGCTGCTCAGCCAGGGGCGGGAGGGCGAGGCGCAGCTGTGCAACGTGGAGGTGCTGGAGTTTGGGGACGAGGATGAGTGAGTGCTCCTGCCGATTCGTAACCCGTTTGGAGGGGCTGCGGATCGCGAGGATTGAGTGCAATGGTTAGGAGGCTCGGCTAACAAGCCCGCCAGATTCGACGCGCGGCCCGGCGTGTATGGGCTGTTCCCCACGTTCGGCTCCGACAACGTCACCCGCTACCGCCCCACGAACGAGGACTGCCTCATGCGGCTCGTCACCGCGCCCGGGTTCTGCAATGTCTGCCTCGAGTCGCTGTGGTTGACGCTGCTGGCGAGGGTGGATCTGATTGATGGGGTGGACGAGGTGTGCTCGACGCGTGCGACGGACGAAGCATGTTCGAGGAATGTCGCAGACGGACAGGACGCCGAGCAAAATACGCCGGAACGTAGCCAGCACACCCTGAGCGTGCGCTTGATCTCGCTGGGGCAGCTGCGCGGCGAGGATATTGGAGTCAAGGAGAGGTACTCGGTAGTCTGGTCAAAGGATGGTGTGCCCCTCAACGAGCTGACGGATGAGATGACGGTGGCGGTCGGGGAAGACGAGAGGTGGACGGTGAGTCAAAGGAGGTCTTCGGGAAGATATGCTGATACCGATTGGCATCCAGGTCGATGTCACCTACCTGACCGAGGAAGTACGCAAGGATGAGGATGGGCGAACTCAGGCGAGCAGGACGGTGAAGACATCAAGGTGTTCATGAGCAACATTACGAGGGAAAAGAGTACAGTAGCATACGACAACGGTGAGATATCTGGAAAAGTTCATTAGCAAACATGAAGAAGACGTTGCGATTGCACGATGAGGAGTCAGAAGGCTATAGAAAATGGATATCTGCATCTTTGGACAGCGGTGTCTAGTCGCTTCTAGGAAACACGGACCATAGCGTGGTGTTCATCACACGGAGAGGAAGAGAAACAGAAACCGACACTCACCATTGAGACCTGGAACAAGGAGAACATGGAGGTTGAGGACAAGGAGCCGACGCGTCTTTCCGAAATTTTGTAGGCGCCCACCCCACGTGGCCGCGATCACTGCCGATCGTCGAGCGCGCGCATCAAACTTTTTGGACGCATATTCCCCCTCCCCCTCATACCCCTTCCGAATGGCGGCCGACGAGCTCATCGACGGGCATGTGTCCCAAAAGCAGGCTGAGAAGGCATTGAACGCGCTGCTCGCGTACGCGACGAAGCGGGCAGAGAAGCAGGCGGAGACAGAGCTGCTGGGCGGGCGTGAACAGCACATCTGGCTGAACGTGGCGGAGAAGACGATCGTGCCGAATAGGAGATTGAAGCCGCAGAGGATGTGCGTGGAGAGCCACCTGTAACGGGGAAGATGAGGTCTAACACAAGGTCCCCCCTAGCCCGCTCGCCCACCCGATCATCGACCCGCGCGTGTCCTCGATCTGCCTGCTCACGAAGGACCCGCAGCGGCAGTACAAGGACCTGCTCGAGACGCACAAGATCCGGTTTATCAGCCGCGTCGTCGGCGTGGAGAAGCTGAAGGGCAAGTTCAAGCCGTTCGAGGCGCGGCGGGGGCTGCTGAAGGACCACGATATGTTCCTTGCGGACGAGCGCATCATCCCCCTCCTTCCGAAGCTGCTCGGGACGAAGTGGTTTAAGGCGAAGAAGTGTGTTCATGAAATGACATGATTGGGCGTGTGCTAACATGGCTCGCAGGCAGCCGATCCCGGTGTGCTTGACGCGCAAGGATCTTAAGGGCGAGCTTGAGCGCGCCGTCTCCTCGACCTACATGAGCCAGAACCAGGGCACGCAGACGTGAGTCCCGCGCCCTTCTTCCTCCCCCTTCCTTCTTCTTGATGCATCCCTCCTACTTGATGCTCTGCTTTGTTTGTACTGACTCCCACCCCCAGCTCCATCAAAATCGGCACCATCTCCCAAAAACCCGCGCACCTCCTCGACAACCTCCGCACCGCGCTCCCCGCGATCGTCGCCCGCATCAAGGGCGGCTGGGAGAACGTGCAGAACATCCACATCAAGACGAGCTCGAGCACGAGTTTGCCCGTCTGGTCGTGCGATCTGTCGGAAGACACGCTGGGGAGGTGGGGCGGGGCAGCGGACGGGGTGAAGGATGCGGACGTGAGTATGGACGACGCGAGCGAGGAGGAAGAAGGCGGAAGTGATGATGAGGACAAGGAGATGAACGAGGCACCTGTGACGCGCGCGAAGGGCAAGCGGCGCGCGGAGGCGGAGGCAGAGGAGGAGCCCGCGCAGCCCAAGAAGCGCGCGAAGACCAGCGACAAACCTACCTCAAAATCCACCGACGCCGCCGCCCCGAAGATGAAAAAGCCAAAGTCAAAGGCGGGCGTCACCGGCGCCACCGCGCCCCCTGCCACCACCAAGCCCTCTGCCGCCACCACCACCGACGCCGCGCCACAGGACGATGCCGCGCCCTCTGCGCCGCCGTCAAAGAAGCGCAAGGCGAAGAAGGGCGACGCCGCTGAGGAGGTGGCGGAGGACGTGAGCGCGCCGAGCACGAAGAAGGGCAAGAAGGACGGGAAGAAGGATGCGAAGGCGCCTGCGTCGGACGCCCCGGTCGCAGCGGAGAAGAAGAAGGGGAAGAAGGGGACGGAGGACGAGGCCTCGCCAGCGCCGAAGAAGTCCAAGGCAGCGAAGGCAGAGGCGCCTGCGAAGGAGGTGCAAGCGCTGGCGAAGGAGGTAGCGGCGCCTGTGAAGAAGTCCAAGGCGGCGAAGGAGTCCCCGAAGAAGGCGGAGGCGCCTGTGAAGGCCGCCGACGCTGAAGTGGACTTCAAGAAGAAGCGCGAGGGGAAGACGGGGGAGAGGAAGAAGGAGAAGGTCGCGAAGGCGCGCCCGGGTAAGCCATCCGCGAAGGAGGGTGTCCTGGGTAAGAAGGCGCTGAGGGCATGAGTAGGTATGAGCCCTTGTTCTTCCGCTGTATGTGCCCTTGTACGCGATGTACGTCTTGCGATGTTTGTTGTATTCGCTGGTTATCCTCATTTTGTCTGCTCGATGGGTCCGTGTGGGTGACTTTCACGTGATTTCCGGTAATTGCCGGAAATCGTTGCTATCAACCCCATGTTCACCTTGTGTTCTGCGGCCAACACGACAAGGGATCTCATTTATCTTTGCCCTCATCATGACCAGGCAATCCACATCCCTGCGAATACCGCATCCGCAAGACCGAGGTTGTTTCATTGCAGGTGTTCTAGAGCAGACTGAAGAACAGCCCACAACGGAAGGTCGCCCCATCGCTCTGGTGGGTCACATTGAAATGGCCTTTTTGGTGTGTACAACTCTCATTCTCACCCCTTCTCCGCCAAGATCTTGCACGGGACCGCTGGGTGAGTCTCCATCAGTGGCTCTGAGATAGACATCTAGGGCGAGCCCGTCCCACGGCCGTCCTTGAATTGTTAGGGTTCGCTCAGACGCGACGGCGCAACGCTGGGAGTTGCGGACCTCACTGGCGGTGACAGCGCCGCGAGAACTTACATTGAGAGGATGTATCTCCCCCTCAGTCGGTGGAATGATGCCCGACGCCGCTTGTCAAGTTGGCAGGAGCCTGGGCTCGTACTGGCAGAATGCGCAGCGGATGCATGCCGCGCAGAGTCCGTCGTGGGATTTCTGACAATGTATACCTAGGCACAAGGACTACCTCTACCAGAAGAGGCTGGCGCGTGAACTGCCCCTTGACTCGTTTCGGTTTGACTTCAGGTGAGCTTCAGCACGCTATGTACAAAGCGCCATCCCGACGTCTGTATGCCAAGGTATCGCCATTATTCCCTACCAATTTACTTTTCTCCGTATGGCCTTTGTTGGCCATGCTATCTTCGATTCGTCAACCTCTTGGCGAACTTTTCACTGATACAAAACTTCCGCAGAGGCAACCACGAGACCCCCGGAACATGGCGCGCAGGAGCCCTCGATGAAGACGTCGAGGACCTCGCTGCCGTCGTCGCTTTTCTCCGATCTCGCTATGGCTACCGCATAGCCTTTCTCGTCGGACACTCCCGCGGGTCGATCGTCGGCTTCCGCTGGATGTGCACCGCGGTCGAGGCCCAAGAGGTTGACGGCTTCGTCAACGTCTCGGGACGGTACCGGATGGAGGTGCGTGCGGGCCAGATACGCGGACCATCCTGACGTCGGCTCGCAGAAATTCCTCGGTGCGCAGACAGAGTGTCAGACCCGACCGCCGAGCGGGAGCCGCTGACCGCAAACGGCGCAGAATCCCCCGCGGTGCAGGCCTGGAAGGAGGAGATAGCAGAGAGGGGCTTCGCGGTGTGGCGGCCCGTGGTCGCGCGAAGGCAGCTCGCGCTGCGCGTGACGCCCTCCGACCTCGCCGCGTTCGTCGCGTTCGACACGAGCCTCGTGTGGAAGCGCTTCCCCGCGCGCGCGGACGTGCTGAGCGTGCACGGCCTCGCGGACGCGGCGGTCCCGCCGTGCGTACTTCCCTGTCCGCGGTTCGCGTGGGAGTCCCACACTCACGCGCACTGAAGGTATGACGCCGTGATCTATGCGCGCGCTTTGGGCGGGCGAACGCCTGGGACGCATACCCTGCACCTGATGGAGGGCGCCGGACACAATTTCGAGGGCCGGACGGAGGAGCTCGTGGGTGACATCGTTTGCTGGTGGAACCCGAGAACCAGGGGCGGCCTGCGTGATGGTGTCTGGGGTGGGCAGGGGAAGACTGATGTTGCATCGCGCCTGTAGCCCGATTTCTCAGCTTCGACTCAATCTGCAGATCACGCGAACCCGAGGTCAGGGGAAAGCCAGCGGTTTCTATTCTAACAGATCCAGGAAGAAGTCCGAGTACATAGGAATACTAGTGGTCGCGGGCGTAGTATAAGGCCGCTTATCAAGGTAAGGTAAGGAGAACAGAGCGAAGTTGAGGATAGTGGGGAACGTGCTACAGGTGGACGATACATAGGAAGTGCATGATGGGCGATCCTTCGAATAGATACATAGTCAGCGGGTGCGTAGAAGATGCGATGTGTCGATGGGTGATGGGGAACGATGATGAGTATCCTGCCGAAGCCGCGGCGCGCCCTGTCCTGCTTCTCCCCCTTCCCGGCGCGTCTTCGTCGGCTCTGCCCCTCGAGGGCATCTTGGGAGATTAGGCGACGATAGCGTATACGCGCATCGCGGCCGTCCGTGATAAATAGAAGGCGGTGGCGGTGGCGGCGAGGCGCGTCCTGGAAGAATAGGTGGCGAGTGTATTGTATGTTGGACGTGTGGAAGGGGAGGGCGCGTCGGAGGGGCCTGTGTGCTTAGAAGAACACGGCGCCTGTCGACGACGCGCCGCCCTTGACTGCGGACGAGCCAGAGCTCGAGCCCGAGCCCTTGGTACCGTTGGACTGGCCAGCCATTGCGATGGTTGTGTGCGAGGTGGGTGAGTGCGCGAAAAGACGATGCAAGAGCGAGGCGAGTCTGAGACTGCGAGTCGTGTGCGGATGTCTGAGCAACGGAGTGTGATGGGCTTGCGAGGCAAGTGGATGAGTGTCCGTTCCTCCCAGACGAGAGCGCCTTATATACCTATGTCGACTTCGCACGGGCGCCTGTAGGCTGTGAATCACTATGCGCCGTGACTGATGGTGACTCGCTGATGGTGTCGGGCGGCTTTCTACTTTGTCATTCCTCTGCGCGCCCGCGTCCGTCCCGACCACGGTGATGGTTTCATTGCGCGCGGAGATCGCGAGATCCTCGTCCATATAGGTGACATTGGCGTCGATGGACGGGTGCTGCGATGGCAGTCAGCGTCACGGTGGTCACAAAAACCGTCACATAATCTTGACTTTTCGGCAGCTCGCGTAGAGTTAATCGGTCGACGGCAAGTGAGGCCGCCTCCAGTGCCTCGGCTGTCCTCTGGGGAGGTACACGTTGACGACATAGGTTTTCGACACTGGATGGGAGGTGGAGATTGCAGCAGTTAACCCCAACTGCCCACGCGCGTTTCACTGCACGGCCACAAGTTATGTCCGGTCGGGCGAAATCAACCAGGGAATGCTGCCACGCTGGCGACTCAGCTGCCCTTGTTCGGAAACCCGCGGCTGTCCATGAGTATAAATCGACATAAACAGCGAAATATGCGGCAAAGCTTCGCGGCTGCGGCGCCGTGAACATGACAGGCGGCGTGTGGGAAGGCTGCTTAAGCGATGGAATCGGGGACTTTGGGTGGCAAGTCGGGCTGGGAGCGCCCCGTGCATATCGCGCCTGACAATGTTGGGATTAGCTAGCCAATTCACTGGATAGGGTAGCGAAACAAGGTACGGGACGCGCGCACGCGCTGGTTTGCGTGTCAGTACGCAGCGTATTGATCCCCGTGAAAGGGCTAAGTAAAGTTCGTGGGAGCGCACCTTCGGCGAAGCCTGGGGAAAGCAATACGTTCAACTGAGGTGCAAGACGGTGATTGCGACCCTGATCGTCAGAGGGCTCGGCGAGCTGAGATTGTGCGGACTTTGCGAGGCCACTGTACGTCTGCAGGTCCCTTGCTTCTGCAATTAATAGCATTCCGTGGAACAATTAACTGCAGTACCGCTTGCGCTGCTGTTGAAGTGGGCATTAAATCCATCGCGATAATCGGTTACGAGGACGCTACTGCCCTAGCGCATTCATCAGTAGATCGTGATAGGATACGGACACGACGTTCCGCACGCACTTGCCACCTCAGCCGCAGGCGAACATATTCGCCGAATCGGTCTCTCCGAGCAGCAACCCGGATAACACATAGAAGACTCGTCATGTCGACAGGCGCCTGCAGTGGTCCGGCGACCGAGGACTTGCGTTCCTGCGATGGGTCGCCCTGGGAATATCAGGTGAGGTCATGCAATTAACGGAGCGCTGCGAAGCACCAGAAGCACCAGTGACCTAATTCGGCATGAAAGCCAGCCCGATAGACCGCTCGATGGTGGAAGCTCATGCACACCGGACTACTATCGGGCAACGGAGCGAAGGTCCCCAGGATTACTGCTTCCGAAAGGTGCATTATGGCGAAGCCTTGGCTACACGAGGAATGCTAGGACGCAAGTGGCAGACCGTCGGAGGGAGGGTTATTTGCGAGGCCGATCCGAGGGCTTGAGTCAGGAGAGCTGATCTGTAGCGCAAATTCGTAAAGTGCGTCGCAGAACAGCCGTGGTCGCCGCGTCCTTGGCTGCAGGAGCTTAGCTCCGTCACCGCATGTGGACTATCGGTGTGGCGCCAGAAGTACGACGTACTATACAGTGCGCGCAGTCCAGAAAGATGGCGTTCCAAAACGCCTGCAAACTTAGTGAGTCGTTTTGCTAGCTGATCTCGGTCGTCTAGGTCGCAAGTGCATTATTGGCGTCTTCCTTCGCTATCTTGCCCGCCAGGTCGAGAAATACCGAGGCAGGTCCCACAGCGGGCCGGCAAAGGCTCACTGATCTGCGCCTGTGTGTCAATGGTATTGAAAGCGTACGAGAGCACGGGCAGAGTTACCTATCACGATTCAATTGCAAAGCCATAAACATAGATAAGAAAGGCCCAAAAACAACAGGAAGGACAGACTCACTTGTCAACTATTCACTTCTCAGACGCCCGCGCAGGAAAGCGCGGTCCCGACAACTGCGTATATTCAGTCCTGCGTGTCTTTCGCGGTGTCTCTCCGGCAGAGGCGTCCCTCGTGCGACGGGAGAGCGGAGGATGCTTCGTCAGCCTGACTCACCGCGAAGAGTCCGTGCCCGAGTCGGATGCCGAGGCGGGACAGCGGTTGACGTCCGCAAGCGCTTGGTCTCTCGTTGTAAGCGCTGCTTGCCTTCTCTAGCGCTTGTTCGCCCGAGGTGCACGGCTGCAGGGCATAGGGCAAGTCAGAAGCAGACCTCGAGACGCTGAGAAAGAGATACTCAGTTGGCCCCAGAATACGATGCGTGAGTGGAAGGGGAATGCCCAGAGAAATCAAAGCTGTGCACAGTAGACACAGGACGAAGGCTTTAGCGCTTGGTGGCGTCATTGACCTTCATCCCGATTAGGCAACGGGCGCTTCTGTGCTTTGCTTCCGCATCATCGAGCGCCGCATTCGTCGTATCGTCGTCCGTCCGCTCGCGTGTCCTCCGTCCGCCTGCGATGGTGGCGGCACCGCCTCCGATGATCATGAACCCATGCCGGTCGGTGATCATGAATTCAAGGCGGTGGTCATAAACCCGAGGCGGTAATCACGAACTCCATGGGCTCACCTAAAGCAGGGTCCCAGGGCTAGCGATCTCGTCGCACAGATCCGGGTGTGACCCTCGCTCCGATCCAGCGATCTCACCTCTCCGACGTGTAGATGGCGTCGGTCGGCTTCAGGAATCTGCGGTCGATTGTGCAGACCTCGGGCCAACGTCACAGATATCGGAGGTCAAGAGCATAGATATCGGAGGTCAATAGCACAAACCTCGAAGGTCAATAGAAGAGACCTCGTAGATCAAATGCAGGGACCTCGTCGGCCAGTTTCAAGCCCGCGCGCGAGGTGGGGTCGCCTTCCAGATAAGGGCTACCATATTGAGCTGTGCTTCTTGCCTCCGCCTTCATTTCGCATTTTGCATCGCAACGCATTGCCTCGCTTGACGCAGCACGCCCTCACGCATTGTCGTCTATAGAGTACATTATATTTTCTGCTGCGTCCTGTAGGCGCGTTAGCTCTTTGATGAATGAAAGATCAAAGAAAAGGCGACGAGGAGTGTAATGCCACGTCGAGCCGATGCGCCAACTGACCCGAAGTTCACAACTTCCCCCTTCCCGCCTCAGCTTCCTTTCTCTTGTCCCTCGGAGCGCATCCTCGCCCACATCTACCGAGATCCTTCCTCAGACCACCTCCACCACAATCTTCCCGCTGTTCGGGGAATTTCTGTCAGCAGAGGCAGTGAATGGATCTTATGATGCGACGCACATATTCTTGTCCGCCTCCATATCTTTGTGCGCCTCTTGGATCTGCGTCCATGGGAATACCTGGGTGACAAAAATCCAGTGAGATCTGGGGTTCATTCATGCAGATCCGCCGGTGTGTACACCGTGCGGATCTACAAGGATACACACCTGGTGTATCGTGGGCGAGATGGGGCCCTCTGCCTGCATCTTCGGCATGACTTCGTGGGCGAAGCTGGGGCGGTGGTTCAACAAAAGTGGTAGACCATGATGGTCGCATACATACCGCTGAATCAGCTCCGCTTGGTACTGCTTGCTGCGCGAGCGAAGCGTACTGCCCTGAATGCGCAGGCGCTTACCCAAAATCGGCGCGAGGTCAAAGTCGGGCACCTTCCCGCCGCTCAAGAGACCCTGCAAGCTGAGTCTTCCGTCCACGGCTAGCGACTTGATGTTCTTCTGCCAGTGGCTCTGCCCGACGAAGTCGAGGATCACGTCGACACCCCTGCCGCCTGTCTCGCGCTGGATTTCGGCGGCGAAGTCCTGCGTCTTGTAGTTCACGCCGTGGCTGGGGCCGGCGGGCATCGACTTGAGCGTGGCGAGCTTGTCGTCGGAGCCGGCGGTGACGAAGATGCGGTTGCTGGGGATGTGTCAGGGTGAGGGAGGTGGGTATATGCGCCCGAAAATGTACTCACGCGCCGTAGAGGTGCGATAGTTGGGTGGCGGCGATGCCGACGCCGGATGCGCCAGCGTGGATGAGAACGTCCTCACCCTTCTGCAGATTGTTAATGGTGATGAGGCTTTGGAAGGCTGCGAGTCGTGTCAGTGCCTTCGACGTGTCCATCGCACGCTCAGACTATGATCACCCACCCGTCAACCAGACCTCCGGGATCGCAGCGGCCTGCACCCAGGACAAGCCCTCCGGCTTGGGGAACAGATGCGTGGCGGTCACATTGATGAACTCGGCGTACGCGCCCTGAAACCGGATTAGGCGCCCATCCGCTCCGCGTGGCACGGCCCTGGACCTACACCGCCGACGAGCCCCATCACCTCCGCGCCCTCCTTCCACATCTCGACGCCCGATCCGATCTCGACGACCACGCCCGAGAACTCGACGCCCATGATGTCTGACGCGCCGGGGGGTGGCGGGTAGTTCCCCTGGCGTTGCAGGATGTCGAGGCGGTTCAAACCGAAGGCTTTGATCTGCGCCGATAGCGAGGTGGATTTGGGTTAGTGGATGGTGGGTTATGGAGGGGATTGTTGCGACACGATGGTGCGCGGGCGGGAGGGGGGTGGCGGGCATACCTGTACGAGGACCTCTCCTGCTGCGGGGGTCGGCTTTGGGGCCTCGCCGATGTATAGGTTTTCTGCGGGACCTTTGCCATCTTTGATGAGGACTGCGCGCATCGCTTTGTTTCTGCTGCGAGGGAATGGGATTTCCGATAGATGGAAGTTGAGAACAAAGAACAATGGCGCTCTTCAATACTTCTACAGCCGGTTATCAGGTGGGCCGAAGCTTCGTCAGGCTTCGTCATCGTATCCGCGCGTCATCGGGTGCGAGGGCTTCCTCATCGTTGAGCACAGCGGTCTCGAAGGGTCCAGCACACCAAGGATGTAGATCATTGCAGGAAAAGTACAAGGATAAGCAGGTGTTGGCGGAAATGGACAGCGGGCGCGCTGCCAAGGGAGATCAACAAGGTCATGTGATCCCATCAAACTGGACCCACAACCACCAGCAACATTGAACACAGGCGTCCGTCTACGACCGCGCCTCAGTCCTCCTCGTATATGTCATCGTACACCACGATCTTGTCTATATCTGCGACGAGACCTGAGGAAAATCATGCTTGTCAGCCTGATGCGACTCCTTCAGCCCGTAACCGGACGCACCGGAAATCCCGGCGATCGTCAGCGTGTTCTCCGACCCCGGTGCGAACGTGACGTTCAGCGGCTGGCTCAAGAGGATCCCAGAGCTACCGCTGAGCTGCCTGATCTGAGCCGGGTCCTGATCATTCACCGAAACGGTCGCGTTGCGCCACAGTATGAATATTTGGCCAGTACCGGAGCGGTTGTCGCCCCCTGCGGATGTGGTGTCAAATCAAATGATGCAAGGAAGCGCGAGAGATCGAGAGAATTCGGGATGGGAGTGATCAAAGGGGAAAGCTTACATAGACCATCGGGATTGTGGTAGTAGACCGAGACCCATTGCGGGTTTCCTGTGCCTGTAATGCCCGTGAAGGTGACTGAGGAGTTGGCGTCGACTGAGGAGGCTTGTGAGCAGGGAGGTCACGCATGAGGGAGAACGACTGACTTCCTGTCACGATCGCGTTATTTGCACAGGATGGCTGTAAAAACCTCGTCAGCAACCGTGAACAGGAGAGACGCAGGAGGACAACGGAGGAAATAACAAAAAATGAAGGCAAAAACTACTCACACAAGTCGTCACATATGCCGAGCCACTCAGCACTCCGTCCTCTGCTTCGTACACCGTGCCTTCCGGGTAGGTGACTTTGCCGGTCTGGGTGTCAATAGAGTACAGGTCGTGCCAGTCGATGGTGAAGGAGCTTATTGACTCGTCGATGGTTGCGGGGAGCCACATGTACCTAAGGGGCGCAGCGTCAGTCTATATGGTTGTATGGGTCTGGCAAGGAAGCAGGGCGAAGCAACAAGTAAAGATAAGTACTCACCGACTATCGTAGAGCGTCTTCGCGGTCGCCCACTGGTCGCCGCAGTAAAGATGCGTAGTGGTAGAAGAGCCGTCGACGGTGATCCCCATGGTGCTCTGCGAGTTAAAGGTACGGGTGCCGAGTCTGGAGTGCAGCGCGTTAGTCGTTGTCGACATGCCATCGTGGATGACCGCATAGGGCGAAGATAGCAAGCGATGACTTCCAGCCAAGACAACGACCACAACCAAAACTGGGAGCACAAGCTGAACACTCACGGCGCGATGAAACTCTGAATCGACCACGGGCCCGCGATCTTCTCCGCGGAGAAGACCACGACGTTGTTCGACCGATACCCCGACTTGTGCGACATGAGGATGTAGTAGTGGGTGCCGGTGTAAATTATGGCAGGCGCTTCCAGGTCGAAGTCTGGATGGGGTGGTCAGGAAGGGTCGGATCGAGAGGGAGAGGGGGGAGAAAAGAGGAGGATAGAAAGGGAGAGAGATGGAGAACACCCATACCAGGGAAAGTATACACGACTTCCTCAACATCGGTGAAGTTAGAGTTCATGCGGGCGATGATGTTGTCGTGGGCCTCGGTAGCGTCGCCGTTGCTGTACAGGGCGTAGGTCTGGCCTATCGGGCAGATGATTAAATGGAGAGTTTATCGAAGGAGAGACTCTACGCCTAACTTACCATCGACATCCTGGAAAAGCCCAAAGTCCTGGCTTGTCCCACCAAGCGGGTTGAAAGCGCGCTGGAAGGTATATGGACCAGTGATATTGGGACTCGTCGCAATCCCCTGCTGCAGCAGCCCATAGCTAGAGTTATCCGAGTGAAACCACAGGATCCACTCCTGCGTCTCCTCGCTGAACACGACCTTGGGACGCTCGGCAACGCGGGAGGCGTCGATATCGGTGCCGTTGACGGGGCTGAGGGCGCGTCCCTCGTTCTTCCAGTTGAGGAGGTCGGAGGAGGAGTAAACATTGAGGCCTGGTGAGGGGTGTAAGGCTTAGCAGTCGTCATGAGAAATGCAAGAGTAGAGCATACCCGAGAACAGGTTCTTGTCTTCCTCGCGCTCGTCCTGGCCAAACCAGTACCAGGTACCGTTGGTCTGTACAATCCCGCCCGCGTGCGCGCTCAAGACTGCGCCGTCGGTGTCGTACCACGTCGCGCCTGGCACGATGTACTTGTTCTTGCGCGCCTGGGCGAGGCAGGATGTGGCTAGGAGGTAAGCTAATGAGCGCATCTCGCCGTCTTCGTTGCAGATAGAAGCAGTCCGCTATGCAGGAGATGAAGGGCGCGGAGATGGTAAGAGGTAAGTCGTAGTTATAGGTAAGAAGCCAAGAGCTCCCGCCGAGCACAAATACGCGTGTATGAGCCGGAGAAACCAGTGATTCGCGTCATGTCGCGCGTTTAGGTACGGCATGTGAGGGCGAAGCTGGGTGGTGAGCGGGCCGGGGATGGTCATGCGCGAGATGAGCTTCGAATGCCCTCGTCGAAGAAGTCCGCATGCTTGTCGGTACGAATGCCTTCCACAACCTGAGCAGAGCTGTAGTGCTGCTATGTATATTTTCGAGAGATATCGTCCTGTACGTGACACTGTGCGCTTGACAAGTGGATTCAAGACGATGGTTGAGAGCAACTACGCCCGGGGATTGCCGAGTTCGAAGCGTCCGGGCCGAGCGGGGCGTCGGTCCTCGGACTTCGGGGATGGCACACGTGCGAGTTCCTTGACTTAAACCGTGACACTGACGGTTCATGAAGTTGCTGGCACGGTGTCCGACCCTCAAATTTTGAGCTAACACATCTGAAAATCTCTGTGCTTTTTCAGCTTGAGGGTCAGCTTGAGGGTCCTCAAAGTGAAGGCTCTGCGTCGGAGCTTATTCACCATCCTCGAGGCGATAACTCGCTGTTCCTATCTCAGGCATGTCGGCTTTCGCTGGGTGCACTACAGCGGCGTCACACGCTTCCTTCGCATCTTATCATATCTCTGAGGCCGCATTGCATCCTTTTCCTTTGACCACATCGCTCATCTGAGCGGCGATGGCAAGCTTGAAAGCACTACTCCTTTTCGCCTCACTGTGCACGACATGCGCGGCGCACGGGCTACATGGTGAGTTCAGCTGCTTTCAAATGGTATTTTTCTCACCAAAAAACGCTCAGCCCGCGATGATTACGCTCAGCAGCAGGTCTTCGCAAGCTATCAGCAGCAGCCTCTTCTACCTCACGCCGAATCTGGTGTCGAGCCGCCACCACTAGAGGTCGAGCCTCTGATGGTCTATGGCTCGTCTGACAATCGCGTGGATATGGTTTTCTTCTCTGATGGCTGTAGGCGTGCTCCTCTTTCACTGAGGATCAATCAGTCTCTTACGACGCGACAGACGTCCAAGACGAGAAGCAGCGCTTCATCAACGATGCATATGCCCTCGCTCTCGAGATCACGGGGAATCAGACCTTCAACACGGTCAAGCCGCTCTTGAACATCTGGGCGGCGTTCTCGCCCAGTGGTGAGGTATGCATGTTGTCGCTCCTACTCCCCTTGTCACACAACGATACTCGCAGAGCGGACTAGGGCAAGATGGGGTTCTGAAGGAGTAGGTGCTCAACTCTGATGGCTTGGGGCGCAATATTGACATGGATAGCACACCGTTCGGCCTGTACCGCAACGGGACTGAGCTGCGAGCTGTTTACTATGGTAAGCCGGAGGTGGCAGACGCTGCTTGCAAGTCTCTGGGAAGTCAATGTGACTATCCCATCTTGCTCGGTGAGGCCTTTCATTCGCATCTGTATCTCGACTGGCTGAAGTAACCACTCACCTCAGGCAACAGTCCCTTGTATGGAGGTGCGTTGCGGAGTTCCTACCAGGCCCTGGTCCCTCTGACGTACGCCAGGCCTTGGAGGGCGCTTCACGTACGTCGAGGCCTCCGCACAGCGCTCTCGATGCTCACTTCCGTAGCGTGATCACCAACTCGGTCGCCAACGGCCCCCTCATCCTCCGCCACGAACTCGGCCACTCCATCATCCCCGTCGGCGAAGAATACGACGGCGGCTTCGCCTACTTCGGCGTCAACGCGGCCGACGACGCCGACTCTATTGGCTGGACCCACTGGCTCACCAACTCCACCTCGCGCACAGAGCGCTTCACCACGCCGCGCATCGAGCGCTCCGTCATGCCCATGCAGACCTACCCGTGGACGTTGCTGAACACCACCACTCCTTGGTCCGTTACCTTCGACTCCGCCGGCGTATACTCGAAGTATCTCGTGCGGTTCTCGCTCTCGGGCCTGCCGGAGAGGGGCGATGCGAAGGTGCGGATTGACGGGAAGGATCTGGGGTGGGAGCCGAAGGTGGGGATTGGGATGGATCGGTGGCATTATGATTTTTTGGTGGGGGAGGGGTTGGCGGGTGGGAGCCATGAGTTGGCGTTTGAGCTGGTGAATGGGGAGAGGGAGGGGGAGGCGCAGCTGTGTAATGCGGAGGTGATTGAATATGGGGATGACGAGGAGTGAGTAGGGTTCGGATACGTTGAGGGAGAAGAGGAACTGATGAGTGAACAGGTTCGACATGACGCCGGGGACGATCAGCATTTATCCGACGTAGTGGTCTCCTTTGTGGCGTCGTTGGAATGCGTTGCTGATCAGCGTGTATAGGTACTCCGAGACGAACACCACGACCTACCGCCCCACGAACGAGGACTGTCTCATGCGCCTCGTCACTGCGTCCAGCTTCTGCAAGGTCTGCCTCGAAGGCCTTTGGCTCACGCTCCTCAAGGACGTCGACCTCATCGACGGCTTTGAGGAGAACTGTGGCATCGGTGGTGGCACACTCGCGCTGCAGCTCGTCCCCGTGGGCCAGTTCCGCGAGGCCGATGCTGGTATTGAGGAAGTGTACACGATTTCGTGGTTCAGGGATGGTAAGGAGCTGCCGGACTGGGCGAACCTGACAACGATCGAGGTCGGGGCGGGGGAGACGTACGACGTGGAGGTGTCGTTCTGGACGGAGGAGGTGCGGGTAGATAAGGAGGGGAGGTTGAAGACGAGTGCGAGTTATACGACGGGGGAATGTTGAAGGGGTTGACGTATGTAGTAGATCATCATTTGTAGCAAGCAGAAGAATACTGTCATTCGGATACATTCGATATGTTTGTTTACAAAGACCAAGCTCTAGCATGCGCAACATTCGGCGCATCTTCATATTCAACCCTGGATAGGACCCTTCTTTTTCTGCTCCTCCGTGACGAAAGGGTAGTCGATGTACCCTTTGGGCTCGCCTGGGACATAGAATAGGTCGCGGTTGTACGGCGTCAGCTTCCAGTCGTGCTTCCAGCGCTCCACTAAGTCAGGCTAAGACAGCGCCGTCAGCCAAGTCCCTGTAGACAGCGAACGAAGCGGACGGCCGTGAAGGCCTCGACACTCACATTCGACACAAAATACCTCCCCACCGCAATCAGATCCCCCTTCGTCTCCGCCACCTGCACCGCGAGCTCCTGCGAGTACGCGCCGCAGCTGATCAGCGGGCGCGGCGCCCACACCGCGCGGATGAAGTCGTTCGACCGCGAGGGGTCGAACTCCTCGGGCGGGACGGTCATGATGCCGTTCACGCGCGGCTCGACGACGTGGATGTAGGCGAGGGTTGGGTGGGCGGCGGCGATCTGCGAGACGAAGTGACGGAATTGGGGGACGGGGTCATTCATGCCCATACCTGGGGATGGGGTGTTAGTGGGGTTCGTGGAGGAGAGGGAAAGAGGGAGGAGGGGGAAGAAAGGACAGGACAGGACAGAACAGGACAGGACAGGACAAGAGAGGTGAAGCGTACCTTTGCCGGTGTCCCAGGGGCTGAGGCGGATGGCGGTGCGCTCCGCGCCGATGGTCTTGACGACCGCGTCGATGACCTCGAGGCCAAAGCGTGAACGGTTCTCGATGCTGCCGCCGTACTCGTCCGTGCGCTTGTTCGAGACGTCTTGGAGGAACTATTCGTCGACTCGTCAACAACAGCGTCCTCTCCCACTAGAAAGAAGCCGACTAACCCCGTCAATCAAAAACCCATTCGCGCAATGAATTTCCACGCCATCCAGACCAGCCTTGACGGCGTTGACCGCAGCCTGGGCGAACCACTCAATGTACTGCTTGATCTCGTCCTTGGTGATCTCGCGCGGTGTCTCCGGGCTATCCGGCGTGGCCTTGATGGCCGAGGGGGCGACGTAGTCGAAGCCGCCCTTCTTGAGGATGGAGGGCAGGGCGCCGCGGCCAGCGGCCCAGATCTGGGCGAAAATGAAGCTGCCCTTCGCGTGAACGGCGTCGGTGACCTATGAATTTACTTAGATCGTGTCGCTTGTCAGCCAAGATACATAGGACAAGTACTGACCACCTTCCACCCGGCAATCTGCGCGTCGTTCCAGAGACCAGGAACGCAGGGAATGCCACCGGCGGGAGGAGCAATCTGGGTGCTCTCCGCAATAAGGAGGGTCCCGGGAGTGCTGCCGCGCTGAGAGTAGTACTCCGCCGAAATGGGAAGGGGAATGCCGTCCGGGGTATTGCGCAGGCGACTCATAGGCGCCAGGACGACGCGATGCTGAAGGGTGAGATTGCCCACCTTGATGGGCTGGAAAAGCTTAGGAGCAGTCATGGCAACTGGAGCGGCTTGTATCAGGCGAGGAGAGATGTTGTAGAGAAGGGGAGAGCAGTGGATGTTGAACCATGGCTTTCTGCTTGGCTTTTATGGCCTAGGCGAGTGGGTATGACCTGCTACCTAAGTTGAACATCGAACACCTAAGGGAAATTACGCCTTGCATTGGAAGATGTGTAAGGTCAGGGGAAGCACCCGAATGTGCCCAAACCCAAAGATGGCGAGCTCGGGGGAAAGCCCGATTGTAGCGGGGAAGGAGCGATCGGCAGAACGTGGTTGGCTGCCCCGTCGGCAATTATTCTATAGACAGCACAATGGCATCCCGGTGCGTGCGGAGTACATTCTATAGATGTGGATACTTTTCCGTTTGCGTTGGTTGTATGATGCACAGGGCCGGGTGACGGCGAGAGGAAAGTTCAACACGCAAGTTGCCGAACCTGCACCGCCACCATGGCACGCCACGCGGCCACGTGATTGCGGAACGTAAACCGACGTTGGCACCGTCGAACCTGCTCCGGACCATCACGCCGACCGTCGAGCGCCATCCCTCGAAGCCCCTCCAACCGCAGCGATGGCCACAATTGGAGCAGTGACACGCCAAATAGCGGCGCTCGAGATCTCGTCCAAGAAGCCCGCCACCGCATCATCATCATCCTCGGCGAACCCTGTGCGCCCGGGACACTCCAAGCAGCCTTCGCAGGAGAAGGTGACAAAACTGCTGTCGAAATTCGCCGCGCCTGTGAACCCCAATGGGACCTCAAAGCTCGCGCCCTCGTCCTCCTTGCGGAAACAGATGAACGAGGCGAACCAGACACACGCCTCCGAGGCCGCCCCGCACAAGAAGGCGTCGCCCGCACCGCCAGAGAAGCCGATCGACATCGGCAAGTACGATGGGGGGCTGGAGAAGGAGAACGAGGAGCGCGGGGAGCAGGTGTACGGCGACGCCGCGAAGCAGCTCGCCCTCGACTCGAGCGTGGCAAAGTGCGTGTCCAACCTGCTGTGCACCTGCACGCATACTAACGCCCGTCAGCAGGCGCTACCCGACGCGCGAGTGGACGCTGCACGACTTTGACATCGGGCGGCCGCTGGGCAAGGGGAAGTTTGGGCGCGTGTACATGGTGCGCACGAAGGCGGAGCCCAAGTACATCCTCGCGCTCAAGACGCTGTACAAGTCCGAGATCGTGCAGTCCCGCGTCGAGAAGCAGATCCGGCGCGAGATCGAGATCCAGCAGAACCTGCGGCACCCGAACGTCCTGCGCCTGTACGGCTACTTCCACGACGAGAAGCGGATATTCTTGATGCTCGAGTTCGCGGGGAAGGGCGAGTTGTACAAGCAGCTCTCGAAGCATGGGTGCTTTTCGGAGAAGCGCTCGGCGAGGTACATCGACCAGATGGCGGACGCGCTCACGTACTTGCATGGCAAGCACGTTATCCACCGGGACATCAAGCCGGAAAACTTGTTGCTGGGGATTAACGGCGAATTGAAGATTGGCGACTTCGGTTGGAGCGTGCATGCGCCGGGCAACCGGAGAAAGACCATGTGCGGAACGCTGGACTACCTCCCGCCGGAGATGGTCGAGCAGAAGGAGCACAACGAGCGCGTCGACCACTGGGCACTGGGTGTCCTGACGTACGAATTCTTGATTGGCAACCCGCCTTTCGAAGATAGAGATAGCGTTAACAGTGGGTACACTCTGACCGCACCGCTGACATTGTCTCACGGCCATCCACAGATACATACCGTCGCATCGCAAGTGTCGACCTGAGATTCCCAAACCATATGTCGTCTGATGCGCGAGACCTTATCTCGAAGGTGAGTGCCCCGTCCGCTCTGACCTGGCATATCGCCGTACTTACGCGCACTCGCAGCTATTGAGACACGACCCGCAAGACCGCATCTCCCTTGCTGAGGTCATGAAGCACCCATGGATTGTCAAGTACCGTCCAAAGGGTCAGATCCGGCCCAGTCAGCTCGGCATGTAGATGGCCTGCGACACCCGCTCTTTCGTCTCGCCCTTCGCACATCGACTGCTATAGACCTCTTAGTTACGTACTGCATACCCAGTCGTCGACTGCGCCTCCGCTCTATGCACCATACATACGCGCTTGCATACCCTCAGCGTCACTCGCGATATTGGTTGGGTCTAGCGATTATGCCTGCTTTTCGTCCTGCCTGCTTTCCGTCCTCCTATGTAACACCAACACTATGTATCGCCTCCATTAGATAGCTAGCCTCGTTCCCCAAATGCTTTGTCGTCTCTTTCGGTCGTCTTCCAGTTATGTGTTTGACCGATGCGACGGACTGGTTTTTCTGGATACGAATCTGTTGAATATCCGTGCGACTCCTCAAAGGATGGCTTGCCTGGTATGTCTCCGCATTCTAGACGTTCCCCTGACAGAGAAGACAACAAAAGCACCCCTCCGACAAGTCCAACAAATGTCAAGTTGAACTTCAACAAAACGCGTCTCGACGCGTGACGTCATGGTCTAGGTAACGCGCCGCCAGCTCCCACGGGACCCGCACCTTGACGACGACGGTGGCAGGGTACAAATTGCAACCACCCTTTGCCCTCGACCGCCATCGACTCTTGTTTCTTCCGACCACCATCTCGCTTGCTCGCCACTCAGACTACTTTTCTCCCCCTGCTTTTTCCGCGCGTGCATTCTAGGCTCCAGCTCAGCGACACTCGACTCCAACGATATTCGACTCCCACGAACCTCTCTAGTTCCCCCTGCTCCGAATAAGGATGGCTGGTGAGTGGGGTGGCGGGTATGTGAGGGGGGATGGTTGGACTGAATGTGGCTTTTTTGCAGGTACCAAGCGCTCTGCTGAGGCCCCCGCGTCGCGCGCGTCCAAGGCGGCGAAGACTGACGCGAAGGACTCGCCCTCGAACGCGAAGAAGGGCGCGGCGAAGAAGAACGGCAAGGTGGTGAGTTGCTGATCGACGTTGCACGTTCCCCTCCCCCCTCCCCCTTGTTCCGACTGCGTGAAATGCTGGTTATCGGCCCCCTCGCCCGCGCTGTGTGCAACGAACGCGATCACTAACGCCCACCCAAGCCCCCCAAGTCCGCTGACTTCAAGGCGTCTGCGATGCCCCTCCACCTCAACATCACCCACACCCCGCCCGCCATCTCCGAGAAGCCGTCCTCTGGTGGCAAGCCCGCCTCCAAGGGCAAGCCGTCCTCCAAGGACGCAAAGGACAAGGAGGAGACCGTGAGCGTCGCCTCGACAGACCCGGGCTTCCTGGGCTCGATGACGCTCGTGCCGACGGTGTTCAACACGGGGAGCTACGGGTGGAAGGGGAACAAGCGCATCCAGGTCGAGATCATGAACTCGGAGACAGGCGTGAAGGAGAAGGTGCAGGTGCAGATGACGTGAGTGAGGTTTCTTTTGGATGAGGTGGCGCGCGTGGATGACCGGTCGCCGCTGGGCGGTTGGAAGATGGGTGTGCTGACGAGTGCTTACAGGTTCAACGCGACCGTGCTGGGCAGCAAGGATGCGGACAAGGAGGCCGCCGCCGACGCGGACAACGGCAAGGAGGAGGAAGAGGAGGCCGCCTCTGAGTAAGAGAGCTACGACCCTGGAGCTCTATTGCGGAGTGCTGGGAGAGAGGCCCTCGCCGCCGCTGCTGCTAGCGTCGAAGAGAAGGATAAGCGTGTTTGCCGCGCCCCAAGTGATATATGTGCACGACTATCTGACGACTATCTGTTATGACTTATCTTAGCCAGTTGTACATGGCTTGTAATATGGAACATAGGGTGTGCTTTGTCAGACTACGACTTGTTGTGCTTCGATGCTCGAGCTTGTCCCTCGCTCATTCTTGACTGGAACCTGTCCTTCGCCGAATCGAGTTCAGCGGTGCGCCCATGTGCCCACACGGACCTACAAGCGTAAACAAATGTCGTGATAGCACAACAAATGCACAGCCATGCTTCGCCTAGACCTGCTGTTCTCGACGACCCGATCAGCTTCCTGCCCTCAGCACCCACTGCACGCTTGCTAGGTATTCCTCGTTCATACTCACTCAGCTTGCTGAAGCTGACATCAAACCCTTTGTAGAACCCTTGACAGGACTCAGGCCTATAGCCATCCTGCCCGTACACCCACAACTGGCAACCCTCCGCCCATCACCAGCAGCTCATTCTCGCTATCCAGTTCACATAGCTGTCTTGCTCTCTATCTCGCTTTTATTACTGCTGTCCTCCTTGCTCTCTGAACACTTCAATGCCCGTTCCACTGCCAACTTCCAGCCTCCCGATCACCTTCCGCACCCCTGCACGGGGCCTATCCATCTCTCGCCAGACCCCCCTCCCCCTCAAAGACATCCAGCCCACTCCAATCAACACTTCTCAGCCCTCACACACATCTATGTCAACACACACAGTGAAGAAAACCCCTCATTACCACTTATCCCTCCCGGATGCCTACAATGCTGCTGCCTCCAATAATGCAGCACCCTCACCTCATGCAGGCATACATCCTGTGCCTATACCCAGGCCCTGTCCCTCTGGCAAGAGGTCCGGAGCACAGGAATCCTCTACGCCAACTGCACGGCCCTCCCAACATCCTGCTCCTTCTGATTGCCCTCCTCTGGTAGATGTTCAGAAGTGCAGGAGACTTACGGATTCCAAAGCTATTGCTGCTGCTCAAGCACAGCTGGCTTTGCATCTGTGGAAGACTCAAGATTGCACTCCTGCGGAAGCTGCTTATGCTTCTGGTTCTGCTTTGTATGCCATACGGGTCCCACCACCTAGGCAGGCCTTTCTGGGGGCTCTTGCACAAGCTGGCCTGGGGGTGGAGGAGGAAGGAGATGGTACAAGAACATCCCTGAAATCTGCTTCACCGGAAGATGATCCTGGTATACCAAATATGGAAATTGTGAGTTTGAAAGAAAAACATTACGTGAAGATTAACTAAACGATTTGGTGTGCAGGAAGCTAAAAGTCTCTCTTTGGAGAAAGCCTTGCATAAGCCGGGCTCCAGAGATTCCGACTTGGTTGGCCCATCTCAGAAAGCACTTGGGAAGCGGAAGCGCACTGGGAACGACCGGGGTTCGAACAATGATTCATAGGTACGTGACTAGTGTGCGACAAGTGTCACGCAACGCGCTGTTGCTCACGAAACCGCAAGGGTGCGTCGCGTGTTGGCCTAAACGGAGGGCCAGAATGTCTTCGAGGACGAGAATCGAGAGAGACAGTTGCATGGGGGGCCTGGAAGGAGATTTCGCCAAACAAAAGATTTCGCAGGACGAAAGGGGGGATTGAACTTGAAATGATGATGTGCGCAACGATTGCATTCTGAAGCGACCTCGATGCTTTGTGGTCAAGGCAAGGGCCAGAGCGGGCGCGAGCGGTGCGTAAGGTGGTCAACTGGGCGAAAAATTGTGGTATCCTATCGCTGGTGATGGCGGTCGAAGGCAAGACGCGACAACGCGAACCCCGGCCCGGAGACGCCGGGCCTCTTGTTCGGCCCCCGTTTGCATGTCCGTCTGGTCGGTGACGGCGCCGTTCTTGAACGATACCACCATCTTCATACGGAGCCAGTGCTTTCTGGGCGCGTATTTCCCCTCGTCGTAATTACATCCTTCATACCGTTGATGCAATGTGCCTTCAACGTCAGGGTTATCGCCTCATCAGCGTCTTGGCGTTCCCTTTCCGCCCGAAATATGCCCTGGTCTCTTCGGAGCGGAGTTGGTGTGAACTTCCGTCCGCGAAGTCTCTTCATTCTAGCTGATCAATCGTCTTCAGGACGGAAGACTTGAGGTCAACGCGCTTATGGACATCTCCCGTGTGAGCGGCTATCTGTTGCTTGTGTGAACTCAGACGCCGTCTGAACCTGTCAGTTCGCTTTTGCCGAATCAGCTCTCCTTCCCGACCACGAAGGTGCCCGCATTGATACAGCGTGCGGGAAGACACAGTGCACCTCTAAAAGTAGGCCTTTGGCCCACCTTCGCTAGTTGAGTTTCCCCTTCTCTGTTCTCGCTGTCTCTTCTCTTGCTCGTCTTTCCTCCCTCAGTCGTCGCGCCTCAATTGGACGCTGACCCCGCCCTCCACGTGTAACTCTCGGCCTCGGGTGCCTGACAACCCGCCTCGACGTCGGTATCATTGTACACTGCCACAATTCAGTAAGTCCGCCTCGCTGGTGCCTTCCAATCGGATCCCTTTGTCCTTCCGCCGTTTCGAGCGCGCCGTGCCAAGACGTGAGACGGATCCGCCCATGATTCCAGCCCATATTCCTCAGGTTTCCGACGCCGGGCGGCTCTGGGGCGGCTCAGAACGACGAGAGAGCGGCTAAACGTCGCACGTTATCATCATTTTTTTCATGTTCGGCACATCCGGCTACACGAGGGCAACCAGCGAAGATCCATCAGGTCCGCCACCAGAGCCATAAGAACTCGGGCGGCCGCTGGTAGGTTTCTCTCCCCTTGCTTCCCACCACGTCGCGCCCCGCGTTTCCCTCCTCCCTTATCTAGCTCGCTCCCGGTAGAGCCTGCGCCCTCCCCCTTTCGCTCCCTTGCACCCCTACGTTCGTTTCGTGGACGCGTACCGCTCTACCCACCCTCCGAGTCTATTACTCGCACCCGACACTCCCTTACGAACGGACCGCTCCGCAATCACGCGCCAAGATGACTACCTTCACGCTCCGTGCCACGGCTCTCTTCCTCCTCCATCTTCTTGCCTTCATCGCCATGGGCCCGTCGACCGTCTTTGCGCGCCCCATCGCCGCCGTCCACCGCCGCCTTGGCCGCCGCGCCCAGTGCTCCTCTGACCTCCCCGACTGGGGCTTCGGCCCCCACCACCGCGCTATCCGCACCCTCAACGTCGCTGGTGCCGACCGCCAGTACCGCGTGCACCTCCCCGAGGACTACCCCGCTGAGGGCGGCCACGCCGTCGTGCTCTCCTTCCACGGGAACGGCGGCACTTCGAAGCACCAGGAGACCGCGACGGAGCTATCGCACAGTGACGTGCGCATCAACGGCAAGGGCATCATCGCGGTATACCCGCAGGCCTCGATTGGCGTCGGCCGCAAGGGCGATGGCTCCGATGCCAAGGCCAGCTGGCAGGGTGCACCATACGCCGCTGCCGAACCTCACGATGTGCGTGTCACGCTAACACTTCCCTTCCTCCGCTAACCCACTCCCAGATCGAGTTCACGATGCAGATCCTCGACGACCTCGAGGCGAACCTGTGCGTGGACTCGTCGCGCATCTACGCCTCCGGCAAGTCCAATGGCGGCGGCTTCGTCAACCTCCTCGCGTGCACGCCCGAGGCGACCGCGCGCATCGCCGCCTTCGCCATGTCCTCGCCCGCGCTCTACCCGGGCACGCGCCCGGACACCTGCGCGCCCGACCGCCAGATCCCGATCCTCATCGCGCACGGCACGAGCGACGGGACGATCCCGTACGGCGGGCGCCGCTGGGGCACGCCGTACGAGGTGCCGAACATCGACGACTTTGCGAAGGGCTGGGCGAGCCGCAATGGACTCGTGGCGGATAACTTCGGCACGGCGGAGCCTTTTACGCGCACGGAGCTGTGGGCGTGGGGCGGGGAGGGGGCGCGGGATCGCGTCGAGCGCCTGAAGGTGGATGGGCTCGAGCACGTGTGGCCGAGTCTCAAGGGCTTGGACCAGCTGGGGAAGGTCGCGCCGTTCGAGTTCACGGCCAGCGCGATGATGCCGTTCTTTGACAAGTACTCCTTGTGAGGCGGCTGCACCACTATGGTTCTCACCTCTGCCCGCGTCATGCGAACAACTTCCGTTCCGTGAGACGGACATTCGACATGGGCCGTCTCACTGTGTCCTCTGACATGGGATTTTGTATGTATTTATTGGCTGGTTCCCTCTGCTTTGCTCTGTACTTACTCGCTTATACCTCACCTCGAGACTACGGCCTCAATTTGGTCTGTGGACAGACCTTCCCCCCTATGATGACTTCCAACCCGACTGCCATTGACTGTATCTACGCAGGACGTACTAGTAGATAGAATAGACAATGACGAGCCGTGCTCGCCCTTCACGAGTCTGATGTTACTTTCGCACATTATGAAAAGCACAATCACATTCCCAAGAGTCTTCATTGACCTTGCAGCGCCTTCTGCTGAGCGAGAAGAGTGGTTGACGCTGCTGGGCAGCCCTTTCCAGGACCTGCGAAGAGATTAGCTCCCGTTAAGCATTTGGTCCCGTTAGGCGTTAAGCTTCAGCTCCTGTCAAAGATCCTCCCCCCGAAAGCGACTTCGACATTGCCTTGACGAGTCGCCGGATTGTCCAAGCTGTAGCCGAGATGGCAGAAGAACGCCGGCGTTCTCTGATGGAATCAATAGATAAATAGTACTCACCGTCTAGGTTCTGTAGAGTGACCAGCGATGCCTGTATGCGCGCGATCTGGTCCTCTGCCGAGTCGCCTGTTGGGAACGCGCCAATCTTGACGTCGGGGTTGTTCACGGCGAAGCCGGCTGCGACGTTGGCGGAGAGGGACTGAGGAACGGACAGTGAGTGAAAGGCTCGAATTTATAACTTGAAGATGACGACTGGACACACCTGGATGAACGTATCCTTGTCCGGTGGGCACTGGCACGGAATCTTCACGGGCTTCCCATCCGCGCCCGCCACGCCGTCGCAGTCGCCAGTGCCAGTTGGGTTCGTCCCGGCCTGAATGCCAAAGTCGGGGACGAGGGCGGGGTCGATGTTGGCGGAGGTGCCGGATGCTGAAGAGGACGCCGCAGGTGCAGCTGACGATGCTGCGGCTGGGGAAGACGCGGCCGGTGCGGCGGCGGCAGCTGTAGCAGGTGGGGAGGAGGCCGGGGCGGACAATGCAGCGCTGCTCGCACTACCACCCGCTTGGATAGCCTTCTGCTGCGCCAACAACGTCGTGCTAGCCGCAGGGCACCCCTTCCCTGGCCCGTCTAGGTTCTGCAGCGTCACGAGCGAGGCTTGGATGCGCGCGAGCTGCGACTCGGTCGAGTCGTCCTCGGGGAAGGAGACCGCGACGGAGGGGTTGTTGACGGCTTTGCCGGCTGCGACGTTCGCATTGAGGGACTAGGGACGTGTAAGGGGGTGTACAAGGACCCATGTAGCCAGGTCGCCGAACTTACCTTCAGGAAAGTATCTTTATCCGGCGGGCATTGGCAAGGGATCTTCACTGAGTTGCCGTCTGCGCCTGCTATTCCGTCGCAGTCTCCAGTTCCTGTCGGGTTCGTCCCAGCCGTGACGCCGAAGTCAGGGACGAGAGAAGGATCGACGTCGCGGCGGACGGGGCGCGCGAGCGCCGTGCTGAAGGCCGTGGCGAGCAGGGTGAGGGAAAGGAGCTTCATGTCGAGGCGAATGTGGAGAAGTAGGCGATCGAAGATGTCGGGCAAGTGAAGAAAGACCGAGTCTCGGAGTAGGCCTGCCTGCAAAGATGAAAGGATAGAAGCGAGTGCGAGCTGAAGGAAAGTAATCGACAGGCCTGCCTGTGAGAAACGAAGGGTGAAGAGCGAGCGAGAGGCGGGGGGGAAGAAGGAAGGGAAGGAAGTGATCGCCAAATCGCCCGTGCGCGCGTTATATACGCGGGTCAGATGTAGGGAGTGCGCCCGTCATACTGTCATTGGTGGGTGGTGGTGTCCTTGACGACGTCGGGGCGGGATATGGCACCAGGGCATCGGTACCATTCATTCATTCAGTACGGTTATGGACAACTATACACGGTGTCCGACGAGCCTTATGAGAGCCATGAAATGCTTTCGAGAGGAGACATAGAGGAGGATTTGAGACTGCAAACCCAGCACGGAGATGAAGACGAGAGCAAGCTTCCGATAGCTTCGGATCTTCGGGCCGATGGTCTTCAGCACACCACAGGCCTGCACACGTCCGGGTCGTTGTATCGTTCCCATTCTATATATCCTGCCAGATACATCGACAAACACCGAGAATCCCTCAAACAACCACGCTCTATGCAGTAGAGCACCCAGGTATACAGACAACAGACGCGGAATAAGGAAAGAAGCAGAGAAAGGGATGACCTGTCCTTTACGCACAGGGCTGCTCGAGTGGACAGAGTCGCGCAATACTGTTCGTATGAACAAAGTTGCGCCATGCTCCTTGTATGGACAGCGTTGCACAATGCTGCGCATATGGACAGAGTCAGCACGGACTAGGATGCAATCCTAAGCCTGGGTCATGACGGGGTGGGCGTCCGTTCCGAGCGATCCTTGCCACCCGCAAACATGCCGATGAGTTTTGAGGCGACCTTGAGGGTCGCGAGGCCCGCGGAGCTGGCCATGGTGGGTGGTGGGCCACTGGAGGAGACTTCGTCAAAGCACAACCACCCTCGAGGACATTCGGCACTTACGGTACCGTCCCTTGCAGGAAGGGATGATCTCGGATTTTGAAGGTGGGGATCCGCGCTTGCGGGTCGTGGCACAACATGGCGCTGAGCAGGCTCTTCGCGTCGTCGGAGAGCACGCTCGGGAGAGCGAACTTTCCTCCTGTAGATCAGTCAGAACATGCCCCAAGCGACGAGAGCCCAGTCCACTCACGTTCTATCAATGCTAGCGTCTCCTGCAAGTCTTTCCCTTCAAACGGCAGCCTCCCGCATAACATGACATACAACACCACCCCCGCGCTCCACACATCGACCTCCGGCCCCCGATACGGCGCCCCCTTCACGATCTCGGGCGCCGCATACGTTGGGCTCCCGCAGCTGTCCGTCAGCGTCTTGCTCCCACCCGGCGCCATACTCCCGCTGGGGAACTTGGCGCTGAAGCCAAAGTCGACGAGCTTAATCTGGCGCGCGTCGTCGAGCATGATGTTCTCGGGCTTGATGTCGCGGTGGCAGAGGGTGCGGGCGTGGAGGTACTCGAGGGCGGACGTGAGCTGGGCGAGGAGCGCGCGGGCTTTGGGCTCGGGGAGGCGGCCGCGGGTGATGAGGTAGCGGAAGAGCTCGCCGCCTTCGAGGTATTCCATGACGAGGACGAGGTGCTTGGGGGTGTCGATGCAGCCGTACCTGGAGGGGGCGTTGAGTGGGGGGTGGTAGGGAGGGGAAAGGGGGAAAGGGAACGCACATGCGCGCGATGTGGGGATGTTTAAGGCGGTACGTGTTCTCCACTTCCTTCCACACTCTGTCTTGCTGTTTCTGGTCCCGCTTCCGGATGTACTTCAGCGCGACTTGGTCCCCCGTCTCTGAGTGCACGGCCACTAGGTATCCAAGCTTGTTAGCTCTTCAAGCTCGCAGCGATCGCCTCGGCCACGCACACTTCAGATGGGGATCGCTCGTCGGATTTGTGAGGTCCTGTAGCACAATGTACGTCGTCCCCAGCGCCGCGGCGGGGATCCCGCCTGCGTGTCCTGGCATCGTGGGGGTGTTCGTTCGTCAAGTTCTAGATGAGCTCTTGTTCGTGCGAGAATTGGGACTCGTGTTATGTCGTCGTTGGTGGTCAAAAGCAAGGCGCGTCCCTCCGCGTTTCGAGAGTAAATCACAAGGAAGAATCCAAGAAACCAGCCAGAGGCGAGTCGGGTCCGAGTCAACACGCCAGAGTCCTCATGTCCGTCCGTAGTAAAGGCGTTCCGTAAATGGCAATTCAGTCGGCGGCGTGGATACGCGGATCTCCGGGCCGAGTGCAAGATGCACGTGAAAGTCGCGTGCAGCGATGTTCGCACGGTTGGTTTCGTTCTACTTCGCGCCTTCAACGTCTCTTGTCCCTCTGATACTGCGAGCTCGAGATGCAGTCCCTGGGGTAGATACTGTATAGCTGTTTCCAATGACCAGAAGCGCTTCTACTTGATCTTATACGCGACCGCATCGGTCCGCACAATGGCTATATATCCGCGGAATATCTGTCCGTCAACAGCTCTCTCGGGAGCTCACCGTTGTGTTGAGGAGATCTGAAGCTTCTTTCTGTCCTCTCCGCTTACGGGCGGCGTTGAGCAGGGTCGTGGACGCTGAATAACGTGACCGCGAGACGGATGGCCATCGTGACCTGTCAATCTGAGACCATCGCGCTGCGTCTTTCGAGGCTTGCTCCTGACCACCGTGATGTCCTCGACAACGCCTTTTGAATCCAATGTCCCTCGTCCCCTCGCCATTCCCAAGTGAGGTCCTGCCTTTATGTGCCCAAAATTGGATTTGTGCAACACCCGACGAAGCGGATCGGCAAGTTCACACGCGACTGCGCAGCCGCCGTCGCTGGGGGGCGTCGCCGGTGATGTCAACCGAACTGCAGAACCCGCGCGCGAAGTGATGGCCAGTGGCGCGCGCACGCGAGGGGGCCGAGGGGGTATATAGCCTGCGCGCGCTGCGCCGCGAGGGTCCTTCCTCTCGCCCCCGCAGTTTTCCGCAGCCCAACAGAACGTCGCCCAGCGCGCCATTCTCGTCATCTTCATTTACCCGACCCCGAACGCTGTGCGGCCGGCTAACTTTGGATTCGCTTTTTATTCTGTCCTTTCTTCGCTACTCTCACGTCCGAACTGAAGCTCGGCTCTGAACCAAGCTTGCGAACTAACCTCTGTCCTTTCGACTGTTGAATATCTCTACGATCATCATCGCCTCTTCGCTTGCCAGAATGTCCGCCAACCTCATTGCAGCGGCTGCTGCGATCCTCCCCATGCTCGTGTCGCCCGCAGCGGCGACGACCTACGATCTCGTAAAGGAGTATTCGGGAGAGTCGTTCTTCGACGGGTGGTCCTTCTTTGGAAACTGTGCGTCCTCCACTACTCCTCCATCGCGCGCGCGCTCCTGACCTCGCCACACAGACGACAACCTGACCAATGGCGACGCCATGTAAGCCTTGCCTACATGATCTCCCCTGTTCCGTATGCCAATGCGTCCCCCAGCTTCCTCTCCGCGGATGAGAACAATGACGCGAAGCTCGCCTATGTCGACGAGACGACGGGCCGCGCGATCATCAAGGTCGACAACACCACAAATGTGCCGTACAATGAGAAGCGCAACACGATCAGAATCGCCAGCGAGGAGCGCTATGACATTGGCAGCGTCTTCGTCGCGGACTTCTACCATGTGCCGTACGGGGTGCGTCGATACTTCCTTACTTCCCAACCCTTCTTCCACCTCCCCTTCCACTGTCTCTTCTTCCCATCTTCCACGACTACCATTCCCGCCGTCATGGTCTGCCGTACGCCATCCTGACATCATCCCCCTCCAGTGCTCCGTATGGCCCGCCTGGTGGTCGCAGGCGCCCAACTGGCCCACGGGCGGCGAGATCGACACCTTCGAGGGCGTGAACATGGTGACGATGAACCAGATGGCGCTGCACACGGAGGACGGCTGCAAGCAGGTGTCTCCGAGCCAGTCGTCGACGCTGGTGAACTCGACGGACTGCAACAAGGACGTGAACGAGAACAGCGGGTGTGTGGTGACGGACCCGGAGACGGACTCGTATGGGGAGGCGTTTGCGAAGGCGGGCGGGGGCGTGTGGGTGACGGAGATGGCGAGCTCGGGGATTTCGTGAGTGTTTTGATCTTTCGGTTATGGTGTTTGGTGTTTGGTGATGGGGATCGGTGGTCGGGGGAGGAGTGTGGCGAGGTGGCAAGGATGGGACGAAATTACTGACACGAAACCCTCTTGCAGCATCTGGTTCTACTCGCGCAGCGAGGTCCCCGACGCGATCAAGAACAACGACTCGTCCATCGACACGTCCTCGCTCGGCACGCCGGTCGCGAACTGGCCGACGGGCGGCTGCGACATCGACACGTTCTTCCAGGCGCAGAACCTGATCTTCGACATCACGCTCTGCGGCGACTTTGCGGGCGCGGACAATGTGTTCTCGCAGACGTGCTCGGGGAAGTGCTATGAGGTGAGTGGCGGAGACTATCATCAATCTGGATTTTCCCCCGTTCTGGAGTGATCGTCTGCTTCGAGGCGACCGATCGTCCGTCCACAAGCGATCGTCTCACTCGCATAAATGATTGCTGATCCCACCCCCAGGACTACGTCGTCGGCAACGGCTCCGTCTACGCCACCGCTTACTTCGACATCGCCGCCGTGCGCGTGTTCGGCCAGAGCGGCACCAACGTCGTCGTCGACGGTGACTCGGGCGCGCTGCCAAACGCGAAGTGGGGCTTAGGCTCGCTCGTTGCGGCCGTGGGCTTCTTGTTTGGCGTTGCGCTTTGAGAGGCGCCCGTATCAATGAGCTCTGAAAGTTCACGGCGCCTCTAGCTAGCTGAGCTGCCTGCTCTGTGGCCAGTCCGCAGGTCATTGGCTAGTCCGCAGGCCATGGTAGCCCGACGCTTCACCCCGCCCTCGTAGACGACACAACGGACAAGATTTTAATGACTTGAACGCTGCGCTCGGTCGCAGCTACCTACATACTATGTTCTGTCTAGAAGTACTTATACCTGCACCTGCGGACAGTAATGGACCGTTTGTTACCCCATCTGTGTCGTGATATTTCGAGCCCTTCATCGCGATATCTCGGTTGCTGAGACGCAAGGGAGACGGCTTCTGAGCACGACGGTCCTTTGCCTGAGCGCAGCTTCCCATTCTTCCGGATGTACTGGGTTATGGATTGTGAGGCTTGTTTGGTTCGCCTACGACCTAGTGGGCAGATGGCTTCAAGGTCGTGCATACAGTACTACTAGCAAGGCGAATATATTACCGAAAAGAGAACAATGGCACGCATCTGCCTACTGACTCAATATGCTATGTGTTGTCACATGCCCGTAGTTCGAAGTCTTTCAGCTCTTCCCAGGCTGGAAGGCCGAAGAACGAAGGCAAGTTCTGCCAAGTCGCCTGTAATTCGGCCTCCCTTCTCTGGCGCACGAGCAGCAGGCATGCGTCGCATATGGACGGTCCCTGCGGACGTGGCAAGAATTTCGGCCAGTCCATCAGCAAAGCTATGTTCGTATCACTTTCAAAGCGAGCGAAAAGCTTTCCTTGTAGGAGCCGCCGACGGCGTCCACATGCCTGCGGGTCCGGGCAATTCGCGGGCTCAGGAGACGGGTCTGCAAGGGCAATCCGCATGCATTTCATGGATGCAGCAAGTACTTTCGCGCGTCCACCCAGCATAGTGCATCGACTTTGTATGCTGACGGGTCCCAGCCGTGGTGCGTTGGGTGCATCTGAGGCGAGCAAGTCCTGTAAATCGTGTCAATCAGTCAGTCAGCCTCAATTGGGCGGACTCCGTTGGAGCGTACCACATTCATGGTATCTGCGATACGAAAATACATGACGGCCATGATCCTGTGCAGGCCGACCGTTTGCAGGATATCGACGAGGTGTCGGAGCCGCTGCCATGCTTTGATATGGATCCGCGTGTAGGCATGTATAACCTCGCGTTTTTCGATGTATTGTTCGAGTGTATCAGGGAATTCGTAGCGAAGCCTGGCCACCGCGTCCTCCCAGAGCCCAGGTATGATGTACTTGTGGCTCATCCTCAGTGCTGATGCCACATCGGCGATGCAGGGCGTCAGCGTGGATGATTTACTACCCGCTACATCAGCTATATTCGGCGAGCCGAAGGGAAGACTTGACGCACGGCTCGAGAAGGAAACTCAGCATATATTCGACGTCTGCCGCTGTATCGGGCAGCCTCATGATTTGACATCCATCCACCGTATCCGTGTCCGAGTCGACCTGCGGTTGCGGGATTGCGAATGCGTCCCTGAAGAAGGGAGAATAGGTCGCCAGAAGGCCCTTGTAGAATTTGAACTGCGTATTCTCCGCCTGTAGAGCAATGTTCCCGTCGTCGAACCAGATCTTGGAACGGACAAGGGGCTCGTCGTGCGCCTCACCGCCCAGGTCGCCCCTCTTTCGCTTCGTCACTGGAGAGCGCTCGGCGGCGGTAACAGCGCTCATGTTGCACTTAGTGCGAGTTGTTGTCGATATACAGTAAGAGAGGTAGCAGATGAGCAGCGAGTAAAGTTTCCTTTTCTTCAGGCTTCGTCTGGCGGTCCTTTTCAGAGAAGATCGTATGTGGTTCAAGTCCTACTTTGGAAACTGTATTTGACCTTTATTGATCTCTCCGCACGTGAGTTGCCACAAATGAGTATCCGGCACTTGCCGGACTGCTTGGTTGAACTCGCGCTTTCCATTTGCACCTCCGATGGCCCGATTCACCAGCACGCGCCCGTCATTGTCCTATATCCTGCAAGTTGCATTATCCACTCTTCAATCTTAAATAGCTTCATTTGAGCGCGTGCATATCAAATAACGACCAATACAACGAATGCCGGACTGCCCAGACTGGTATGTACCATCTTCCTGCCACTTAGTCACCCTCTGCTATTGAGAAGTCCTTCAGCTCTCCCCAACTCGGCAGTCCGAAGAACGATGGCAACGAGTCCCAGATTACCTGTCGCTCTTCCTTCACCGTCCGGAGTATGGTTTCGGCGCACGCAACACAGCATTTGAGGTTCGGCGAGACCTGTAGACGTTCAGACCAGGGACAGAACAGGGCATATGATCTCTCCTTCTCAAGAGTTTCTAGGAGATAGTCGAACATGCGCCGTCGAGCTTCCCTGCACGCGTTACGGTCGGTACATTCCTGCGACGGAGGCTGAGGCTCCGAGAATGCGACTCGAATGAGTTTGACTTGGGCAGCAAGCGTCTTAATGCGCCCGCCTAGGAGGACATTGCGAGTATGCATGCTCATGACATCGGAGGTTATGTCATCGAGAAGCCCTTGGGTCAGATTTTCCTGCATGACGATATCCGTTTAGCACAGCTGACAATCCGAAAGAGCGCGCGGGGCTTACTATGCTGCTGCCCTCCGAGACTCTGAAGCACAGCGCTGGCATGATCGTCTGTAGACCCACGGAGCGTGCCGTGTCGAGGAGATGGGCCAACCAGAACGTGCGTCCTGGTTCTACGCAGAAGCGCGTGTAGCCTGGTTTTTCACGGCCCTCACGTCTCTCCTGGTACACCTCCAGCCGATCTGGGAACTCGTACCGCAGCCTCTCTACCGCATCGTCCCAGAGTGCCGCTATCAGGTATTTCTGCCCCATCTGCAGCCCCGCTATAACGTTCGCGACGCTCGGCGTCTGCTTGGACGACTTCCTGATGCGAGGTCGATCAGCGTGTACTGACACCCCTGGAAGGGGCTGATGCTCACGGTTCGAGGATGAAGTTCAGCATGTATTCGACGTCTGCTGCCGATTCCTGCAAGCGCATGACTGGACACCCCTCCACCGCATCCGCGCCATCTGCGGGCTGCGGGACCTCGAACACGTCCCTGAAGAACGGGGAGTACGTCGCGAGCAGGCCCTGGTAGAACCGGAACTGGACGCGCTGCGCCTGGAGCACGATGTTGCCGTCTTTGAACCAGACGCGCGACCGGACTATGGGTTCGTCGCACTCGTCCTCGGCGTCCACCCTCCGGCGTTTCGTCGATGAGGAGGATTCCGTTGCGCCAGCACTCATATCGAGGCAGAGATTTCGTCCAAAGGGATTACAAGAGAGGTTTCAGTCGATCTAGTTCTCGAGTTCTCTGCGCGCTTAAAACGAACAAGCGTTAGATGAACGACGAAGGCAAGCTTGTTGCGCCGCGTGTGAGCCACGCTCAAGCCGAAGCAAGGTGACCTCGAATCCCTCACCTTACAAGTGGAACAGCAACAAGTCGCTGGCAGCGTCCAAGTCCGAATCCCTCGCACAGCGAACAGGCGTCTACTGGTGTATACTTCCTTCTCCTATCCTTCCTTACACAAATTGAACTACACGTTATCTATACACATTTTTACATTCCTTTCCACATTTTATACAGCGACAAGAGCATCCTGAAGTAGCGCATCCACACCGTGCTCGTCCAATCAAGAGGTCGAAGTCGGTCAGTAATACGTAGGTCAGTCCAACGTCTGTGCACGCGTCTGCCGATTTCGACGATTGCACGTTAGGCGAGCCCAACGTCGATGCGTCAGTCGAAGATCCTCACGGTAACCAACCAAACCTAGGAAAGACTGGCCAACCCGTCCTTAATGTACTCCTCGTACAGGTGCTTGTAGTCCCGATGCCAGCGGCTGAGCGCGGGTCGTCCCTCTGCGACGTCGGCGGCGCCCCACATGATCCTGGGATGGTGAAGACAGTCAGAAGGTGAACGCAGGCCATCCTACCGAGAACCCGCGCACCGCAATTGGTCCACCTCCCGGCGCGTCTCGTTGTCCGGGCAGATGATGTAGAAGTCCCCGCTGCGGACCTTGTCGAGCATGTAGAGGACGGTCTCCGTCGCGCTCCACGCGCCGTCTGGCTTCGGCAGCTCTGGCGGCGCCTCCGAGGTCGGCGACGTTGGCGGGTTCGCGCCCGTCATTCCGGTGTGCGTCCAGCCGGGGCTATCCGTGGGAGGCAGCGTAGGTACGGGTGTAGGGATCCGGGGGGGAGCAGGAGGGTACGGGAATGCGCCATGGGGCAATCGAGCTATACGTCATGGATCGTGCGGCAGAGGTATAGAAAGGGGACGTACACGAATAAGTGGGCAGTGACATGGCTGCCCGGGAACTCGCGCAGCTCGTGCGAGAGGCTCTCGGTGAGCGACTTGACCGCGGCCTTGGACGCGTTGTACGCGGCGTTGCCACTGGGTGCGAGCGTGGTCAGCAGATGAGGAATAATAGAGGATAAGAGGAGGCCTAGATGCGGCTTAGGTAGGATTGAATGGGACTCACGGAGGGTTTGTGATTCCCTGCTTAGAGCCGGTGTTTATGATCACAGACGGGTTCTCTTGATGCAACATGAACTAGAACATGGGATTAGACTTGCGGATATACGGCGGCGATGCGCGAATGCTCACCGGCATAAAGGTCTGTTGGACGTTGACAATGCTGCGCAAGCAATCAGTCCACTGCCCGTCGCAGCCTGAGATCCTACCCACCCGAAAACATTGACATCGAAAGCCTTCCTCCAGTTGTCGATCCCACTCCATGACGTTCCCTTCGGCGCAACGCCAGCGTTGTTGATCAGGACCGCCACCTGCCCTCGCGTCAGAGGGCTTGCAGAGCAGGATGCGGCGGGCACGCACCTCTCCCCAGGTCTCATACACGCGCTCCTTCAGCCGGACGACCTGGTCGATCTGCGACACGTCCGTGGGCACGAAGATGACGTTCGTCGCGCCGTCTACGTTCGCGATCGCGCCAACTTCCTTCGCAGCGTGCGCCAGCCGGGCCTCGTCTACGTCGGCCATCGCGATCTTCAGACCAATCCTACACATCGGGGGTCAATGTACCACGCGAGGGGACGAGCTCCGCGCACGCACTTGGCCAACTCAATCGCTGCCGCCTTTCCGATCCCGCTCGCCGCGCCAGTGATGACCGCGACGCGCCCCGCGTGTATGACGGGGTGCACCTCGTCGGCGACGCTGAGGCCGTCCGGGCGGTACGAGGCCGTACTCGAGTAGCCAGGGCGCATCGGGGAGGGCCCGCGGCTGGAGTGGATGATGCTTTCCGATAGAGCTGGCATCGCGACACGTCAGACTCGCGCTGATTATAAGTGGACGTTCCGGCGCCGGCGATTGCGCGGGCGATGGGGGAAAAGGCGATGGTGATGGTGATGGGAAGAGCGGAAGAGGGACAGCGGCGTGTCAGTCCAGGACGGACGTTGATCAGCCTCTCATGCCCGTGCTCCGCCATCGCTATAAGGTCCTCCCGCGCCGGGCACGCCGCCGACGGCGTCAAATTCATGACGTAGAGGGTAAGGGACTCTGAATTAGACCTTCCCCTCCGGTGCGGACTTCCATCGCACGCTGATCCTCTTCTGCGCATGCTTGCGGACCTCAAGATACAAATATACCGTCGCCTGGACCAGGAGGATCCCTGAACTCAACGTAAAGGGACGCACGAAGATCCCTCCCGCGAGCGATGGCCAACGTTCGCCTGAGACCTACCCAGCGTCGTCTACCAAGTGTTTAAGCCTCCACGTTCACGACTGTTTCCTCCGACACGGCGCTTAATCGCTCTCGGCTGTCGCGCATGCGCATCCAGAAGAACCCAGGAAGCAGCAACCGCCGACCGACGTTCGGCCGCAGGCTATGGATCGCCAGATGACCGTCCACCCTAACGAACATGAGCTCACCTCGTAACACTCCTTCCACGTCTCATGAACGCCACAACCCGGCGTGGCAGGGGACCTCACGCCTCTAACGACGCCTCGGCGCTCTTCTACCACCTCAGTCGCGCGATTGGGCGTAATCCAGGCGACCCATCGTTCCAATTCAGTCGATACAAGGACGTGATACAACCCACTATTGACGGAGGTAGCGCTTCGACTTCGTGGAGCCTCAAGAACCACTTTCAACGTACTCGCGAGGGCCATAAAACGGTCTACTCTTACCCTACGTGCTATTTCGCAAAAAGCACGCAGCCTAAGAGACCGCGAACGTTGTCGCAATCGACCAGCAGGTCCCCAAGCACGCCCTTCCTACGACAAGCACGCCCTTCTTGCCGCAAACACGCCCTTCTGCCCGCAAGCACGCTCCTCCACTTACAACACCAGGCCCCTTCATCTTGGTCTCGTGTGCCTCAGTTCGTGCACACGCCCTCACCTTACCGGTCTCGTGTACGCATTGTCCCGGTCATACTTCCGGCAGCACGGCGGTAGAATCCGCCCCGAAAGATTCCGCCGCAACCATTTCTCCACTCTCCGCATTCAACGTCGCAGAAAACCAAGCGCCGGATCGTGCTGATCGCAAGGAAACACGCAGCGGAAGTTGAGCACGTGCCAAGTTCGTATTCCCGGGAAAAGCCGAACAACACACGTGACTGGACCCACAACTCGGCACCGACTCTTTCGTTCCCAGCAAGTCCAGCGATATGTTCGAGGAAGCCATTATTATAAGTACAGATGCTCTAATATACAAGAATACACATTTTGGATGACGACTGTCCGTGGGCTTCATGCGCCCTGCATCAGCTACCTACTGGTGCACTGCCAAATCCCGCGCAAAGTGGAAGAAGTCCACGCTCGACGCGTTCACGCCGTACTTGTAGATCTGCAGGACCAGGTCAGCAACTGCCTTCCTGTATTATCGCAGCAAGCCACTCACAAAGTGCGACGCCACCCAACTCGAGAACAGCGCGCGCTGGTAGCTCTCCGGCAGCCGCCTCATCAGCTCGTCCAGCCCCACCTTCTCTACGAGCGTCTTCGGGATCGCGCGCCCCAGCACGCCCCGCTTGCTCGGCTCGTCGTCGAACAGATCCGACGCCTCGAGCTCCGTTTGCAGGTTGTTCAGCGTCGTGCTCAGTTCGTCCGAGATCGTCGTGCGCGGCTTCGCCCCGCGCAGCCGCTGGTGCTCGCGCCAGATGCAAAGGAACTCCGCCGCGGCGTTCTCGGTGATCTTCTGCTGGATGTCCTTGACGTAGGACTGGTAGAAAGCCGAGGGTTGACCGTCCTTGAAGATCATGAGGTCGACGTACTCGTTCGTCGCGAGGGCGAGGCCGGCGAGGACTTCGAGGGAGGAGGAGGTGACGCCGCCCTTGTTGGCGCTGGAGTCCTTGAACAGGATGACCTTGTGCTTCTCGAGGTAGAGGCGGGCTTGTTGCGTGAGGAAGAGGTTCGCGCCCTCGACGATGTACTTGAAGTGCGGCTTGCCCTCCGAATCGACGAGCGCGGCGACGTTCGAGATGTTGACGGCTTCGGGACTAGGATCGATGATCAGCACCTCTTCATCGGGGCTTCATCGTGCCTACTCACCGACCACCACAAGGCACGAACAAGTCGGCCTTGAAGCGCAAGTGCGCGCCATTCCTGAAATCAGTGCCATCCACGACGACTTCGCCAGCTGGAAGGACCTGTCAGCCAAAGATACAAAGGTCAACTGAGTAGGTCACTCACAAGGCAACTTCACATCCTGATCTTCCACCTTGACAATGTAGCCGTCCTTCGACAACTTGCTCTTGTCAAAGTTGCCGATCGGAATGCGCGCCTTTGCCAGGCGGATGAGCTCTTCGCGGTTCAGCCCTGCCGGGTCCGCAGCTACACCGCTACCGTCGATGATGGCGACAGTCTTGTCGTTGCTGAGCAAAATCTCGTCTGTGATAAAATCAGTCAGTCGTGACTCCTCACACCTGAGGTTGGCCACATACTCGAACCAAGGTCACCGTCTACAACAGAGTTAGTAACATAATAATTGAGATAAGTAGATCCAACGTACCAGGACCACCCGTCTGCACCTTCGTGATATCCTTCTCCCTCAAGCCAAGTTGCTTGTAGATACCTAGCACGTACTGCCGGATCGACAGCGAGGTCATGCCGTACGTGTCGTGCGGTACGCCACCGAGCGTCTCTGCGCTCTTGCCAGTGGTGAAGGACTTCCACCATGCCTCTGCACCGCGGTCGCGAGCGTGTACTGGAGAGCATTCGGTAAGACGGGAGATCCGAAGGAAGAGGGAAATGACGTACATGCAGCCCAGTCCATCATGTCTGCTGTGCCCTCGTCTGGGCCGAAGAACAAGATCTCTGGCTGACCATAAAGGTCGACCAGGCGCTCCTTAATGCCAGGGCTCTGGCCCGGAATGAGAAGGTCGATGATGCTCTGTCCGCCTCGTCAGCAACCAATATCTCCGCGATGTACCATTGAGCACAACTCACATCAACATATTTCTCGAAGCACAGCCGAGGATTGGCCCCAATCGCTGGCAGGATCGTGCCCTTCGCGCCACCCTCCGGGATATCCTTGTTCTTCAGGTTCTGCGTCGACGCCAGCCCGTAGTTCTCATCGAAGAGCATGCGCTGGTTGATAGAGTAGTTTCTGTTTGGAGAAAATCAGCTCAAGGTCCGCTACGACACAAAGGGCAGGATACGCACTCCCTCGTCCTCGACATGACCAAACGAATGCCTCCACGAGCGACATCGCGGAAGCGGATGTGGAACCCTCTGAACTCGTTGCCGATGCTGAGAAAGATGCCGAAGGGCTTCTTCGGGTACTCGATCTCGGGCAGGAACTCTGGCGCGAGACGGAAGGACAGCGCGACCTTGGTCGGTTGGTAGAAGTTCGTTTTGAGCACGTTCCTGAGTGAGAATGTGAGATAACGCTCTGAGGATGACACCTCGTTCACTCACTTGTTGAAGATCAAGAAGCTCTCCAAGACCTGAAGCTCCTGCTTGTCGTGCACCGTACGACGAATGTGATCGTACAGCTCGACGTCGTTCAGAGGCTGCGCAGTCTGCAGCCGTTGGTACGACAGCGTCGGCCTATGCGCATCGTCAGAGTGGTGCCAACGTTGGAAAGTCGAAGACGTACATCAAGTTCTCCGCCTGGTCGGCAGATGTATTCGGATAGTGCACCATGGCGAAGTTGACGTACAGCATGCGAATCTAGGTCGACATGAGCTCGACGCACGTTGGCAAGGGCACCAAGAATACATACCAACTCGGGCCAGCGAAGGATGACCTGCAGGATAACCTCGCGCGTGAAGGTTTCGTCCCTGAAGCGGCGCTTGATGGTGTTCAGGACCTCCGCGTGTACGGGGTCTGATTCGGTGAGGAGATTCTTGAGCTGGAGGTAGGTCGCGCCGAGGCGGTTCGTAAAGTGCTGCGCGAAGATCCAGCCGCAGTCTGAGAAGCAGTCAGTACGGGGTACCTCCACAATCATGAAGGCGCCCACTTACAAGCGTAGGTCGCTTCCTGGACGGCATGCCCTGGGCCCTCTTCGCTCTCGGTGACGCCGAAAAAGGGGTTGTCCGGTAGACAGTAGAGCAGACTGGCCTCCTTCATGACCTGGAAGATCGAGTGCTCGATCGGTGGCGGACGCTTGTTGCCCTCGAGCTGATCCAGCGGTAGCGGGTTGAGGTAGATCGAGATGATTGTGACGCCATTGGCGAACTGCTCGACGTACTTGCGCGTCGAGTATAGCGAGTAGAAGTGGTAAAGATGGCTGAGCGCGCTGAAGTAGCTGCGCGTACCACCCATCTTGTACCCGATCACAAGCCGGTGCTCGCGCGAGCCCTCGACCTTGAACACCTCGATCACGGGACCGTAACGCGTCTCGACGTTGCGCATGACCTGCTGGTAGATCTCGAGCGTGTTGTCGGTCGCCTTCTCGAGGAAGCTCTTGTTCGACACGCTGCGGATGTCCGTCGAGCCATCCGCGTTCTTCTTCGCGGGGGTGTTTGGGAACTCGCAGCGAGTCACGAAGTAACAGCGCAGCTGCTGGCTCGCGGTCGCGCTGATCGCGCCCGCGGAGCGGAAGGTCTCGAGGCGGTAGGCGTTCTCTGGCGTGGACTTGTCCAGGAAGATCTCATCGATCCTGCGAGGGACGCGTTAGCATTCAGTCGATGATGGTTATCGCCGCCGTGAATATTCTCGACGCGTTCGTCGTGCATCGGACGTCATCGAGCGGGGAGAGAGGTGAAGGAAAGGGGGCACACCTTGCCTCACAGACGGACCCGGGGCCCTCCGTACTGGTAGTACCTGGCTTGCTGGTGTGGATGAAAGTAGCGCCCTTGCCAGAGTCGTCGATCCGCTCGAGGTCGATGACTAGCGCGCGCGGGTCGTGCTTTGTGTATGCCAGGACCTTGGCGCCGAAGAGAGCAATGATGTGATCGGCGATGACAGGGACGGCCTCGTTCGCGAAGTACGTGTCATCGATACCGAGCGAGGAGTAGAACCAGTTGACTTCGCCAGCAACGAGCGGGATGGGGATGAAGCCCTGGAAGGAGTAAGATCTCTGAGCGAAGATGACTGCGCATATACCCACCTTGGCAGCGACCTCCTTCTCTACGCGCGCACGTTGCTCGTCCTTGCCCTCGAAGACGGGCGTGGTGTAGCCTGGCTGGTTCTTGACGCGATGGACGGGCGCGTCGCCGGGAACACGGAGCGCGTCGGCGGCAGACATGGTGGTGGTTCGGGACAAGAGGAGGATGGTGAATGGAGAGAAAACAAGGCCATCGTGCACGTCAGGCAGTCTTTATATGCACGCGTCGTCACGACTTCTGGGGGTAATGTCGAGATGCTCAGCCTCACGTGCTGCGCGGAACTCGACATTTGCGCCCTTGCCGGTCCACGCGCCGACCCGCCGAGTCTTGTGACGCAAAGTTCAACTTGCCCTGGCGTACCAGTCCCGCACCCGCGCACCCCGTCGCCGCGCCCCGCAGTTGTTACCCATGCACCCTCGTATAGAAGAACCCTCAGAGGTGCTCCAATAAAATTCTCGAGCCTCACAAACGCTGCTGAACACCCACAGCCCTCCATACTGGTTGCCGAACGCCGGATCTACCTTCACGTCGCACGATTCAAGCGCGCGGCACGGAGCATAGGAGGCCCTGATGCAAGCACCGTCGACACCGCACAGCAAGGCAGTACCGGACGTGTCACCCACACCCCCGACGCCGCGAACTGAGGTCACCGGCAGCCCGCGAGGTAAGGACCTGCGCAATTCCTGGGGTAATTAGCCTGCCCCTCGCCTTCCTGGGCCTGTCGCAGCGTCCAACCCTGGGTCACTTGTCCTCCGTACCCATCTCCGTGACATTCGACAGCGCGCTGCCCTCATCATACGCCCAGTCGCGTTCATCATCCGGCGAGCTGCACTCATCATCCGACAAGGTACGTTCATAACACGCTGCGCCTTTGACCACCCTTCCACATGTAATATTGGTCTTGGTCCATGTCATGCGGTTCCTCCAAGGTGCGCTGCTTTCGCCCCATTGACCCCAATGTTACGTCCTACGCGGCGTAGACAGAGGGTCGCACTCTGGTGACGAATAGATGCACCCTTCGTGGTGACCAACGGAGTCTCCGTAGGGACGAAGAAACGCACCCTCTATGCGGCCGGACCCATTCTCGGTGGAGAAGAACGGGCATATCCTGCACCTCGAGTTCAGCACAAGTATGATATCGGACCCAATGTAGGTGCACATCACCGAGCCTCATCCCGCCATTAAATCGCGTCGTACCCCAAGCCTTCTCCGCCGCTACGTGTATCCTCGCTCGCTGCAGAAGGCTACGCGCATCCTCACCAATATCACCCATACCTTGAGCAACATGGCGAGCTTCCTTCCGACGCAGCCTGCCATACTGCCGACGACTCGCGCGAGCTTCTTGCGATGGAGCACGCTTGTAAAGGCCGCAAGAGTCAGTCGTCTTGATGAAGGCCGCAATCTTATGCAACCGCGCGGTGTCTTTCACTGTACTAGTATGCCTTGAAGTCGGCGTGGCTGCCTTGCATGAAAGTCGGAATCGTAGCTGTTTCTTCCCCGCCCGAGGATACTAAGCATAGTGCTCCGTAGCTAAGCTTAGGCTCCCCGCGCACCCAATTATGCTCGTGTAGAAGTAGGATGTCGTTATGCTCATGTAGAAGTAGGATGTCGGAAGGGCGGTGCTCCTCAGGTCGTCGAACGTATAAAGACCGCGTCGACTTCGCGCGGGACTGGTCTTGCTTCCCGGCAAACGCGTAGCTTCCCTACACATTGTCGCTCGCAGTACATCTTGAAGATGGATGCCTTCCTCAGTCTTTTTTGCGCACATGCGAAGCCCCTCTTGCGGATGCATGGTCCCCTCACATACGTGGAGCGCCCCTCGCGCAAACATAGCTTCCCTCGGAGAAAACACTAGTTAAGTATGAGCGAACATGCAGACATTGATTAACATGACATGGCCATTGTTCGTGGTATCGATATGAAAGCCTGGACGGGGGGTACAACACTTCGGGTGCAGCGTCGTACAATGTGACCTTGCGGACGAGCGCTGGGACCAGCACCTGGATCGAAGCAGACCTGTGTCTTCCCTCGCAGGCGCTCGGCCTCCCGGTGCGCCGGATGCAGCTCTTCGAGTAGCTCAGCACTGAGAAGAGGTGAGTGGACGAAGTCAGGGCCAAGAGTAGGCTACTCACGATACCCTTGAAGTCGGCCGCTTTGGTGTTCATGATGAGGGCCACGATGAGACCGTACAGACCCAAGACTTCGGCGAAAATGAGGATGAGAATCTACGGAGACGAAAAGGGTCAGTAAAATTCCTCTCTCGAGATTGCAAGCGGTGTATTCCGGCAATCAATGCGCCCGGGCACAAGCTATGCAAGCAAACAAACAACGTGACGTACCATGCCGACGAAGAGACGCGGCTGCTGTGCGGTGCCCCGGACGCCCGCGTCGCCGACGATACCGATAGCGAACCCAGCCGCGAGACCAGCGAGACCGACCGAGAGACCAGCGCCGAGCTGCACGAAGCCCATAGAGAGCGGCATCTGGTAGTCCACTGCGCATACAGACCGTCAGTTACGTCGTCCATTCTAAGTGTTGGAGAAGCAGGCGCGTAGACTTGCGCGCCGAAGTGGGAGGGAAGGACGCACAGTTTCCGGAGATCAAGACCGACACGACGAGACCGTAGATCTAGAATGACATGGAAGGTGAGGTTGGCGCGTCGCTGAGACGGTGGAGGGAAGGACGCACGGCGATGATACCAGCCATGATGACCGGGACGACACACTTCATCATGAGGTCTGGGCGGAGGACGGACATGGCGGAAATGCCGACACCAGACTTGGCCGTACCGTAACTGCGTGCGCTCATGAGTCTACGCGTTCAACACAGCACCGCATTACGACGAACCTTGCTCCTATGCCTGCAGGGCGCGCGCTCGAGCGTTAGCATTCCATACACCTTTCCCTTCCACCCACTGTCACGTACAAGTGAAGACAATAGCGCTCGTGCAGCCCTGCGGTCGCGCGCGTCAGTCTTCCTTCCAATTGCGTTTGTATCTCCACGTACCATGGCGCTGAAGAAGGGAGCGTAGACGGGGCAAAGGTCGGACATTTTCGCGGCAGGAGAATGGGTGGTGCTGGAGAGATGAGCGAGGGAGCAGACAGAGACGGCGACGACGGAATCAGCTGCAGAAGGCTGACGGCGCTGACAGGAGTGCTTCGAGGGCGGGGTTCGCCGTGGGAAGTCACGGTCACTTTGCTTGGTCCGGCGTGCAAAGGCGTCGTGTGACGGTGTGATGTTGAACATCGTGCTGGCCTCGTTCCTTCACTCCTGCTTCCATCCTCGGTCTGTCGTGCGCGCTCGCACTACGCGCCTGCTCTTCTGTGGAGAACGGTGTCTAAAGATTAACTTATGGAGGTAACAGCGTCATCTGTTTACCCGTCAAAGAACAATGAAGCGTCAAAGAGCTGCCATCTATGGCCTCGGCTATGACATATCGTCAATGATCAGCCTTGTGGCCACCGCTTTGTGTTCAGTATAAAGGTCGCCACCCGAATGATCTCTTCTGCGCATGCCCTCTGCTCTCTGCGTCTACCTTCTTCTCGTTTGCCTCGTCCTCCTCATCATGCAGACCCGGGCCCGTACCGTCAACCGCTCCCTTCGCGATCAACCAACCGCTGTCAATCGCCCTGCCGCCACCCAAAAGGCCGCTGTCGCAAAGCCAGCTGCCGCTCAAAAGACGGTAGCTGCGAAACCGGTCACTACTGAGGCTGCGAAGCCAGGTATCGTTGTACACAAGGTAGCGAAGCCTGCGTCGTCTGCTGCTCAGAAGGCCCCGAGACCGTCCGCTGTCCCGAAGCCTCCAGCTGCCGCGAAGCCCTCAGCCGCCCCGGCCGCTGCTGCTGCCCCTGCATCAACTGCTGGTGCTGGCACCTACGTTCGCGCACCCGTCCCCAAAGCCATCAAGCAGGTCGTCCCAAGAACGACCAAGAAACCTGCCCCTCCCAAGCGCTTCGTCGCACCCTATAACCCCTACGAAAACATGTCGAAAGACGGTTTCCACTGCGTGCGCTGCCACCGCGACATCAACGTCGGCGGCGAAAAGCACTACTTCTGTCTCATCCCCCACGTCTTCGACCGCAATGCGTGGGAGGCTGTTGCTGAAAAGTACGAGGGTCTGGGCGGCGATCGCGCGCTCAAGTTCGGCAAGATCAGGGAGATCCCGGTTACTGCACCAGCATGCTGCTCTGACGCGCAGCTCAATGCGCGCGGGCAGGTGGAGCTGGGAGGTGTGGATCTGCACAACATGGGCTTCCACACACCGTTCCCGGAGGAGGTTGAGCAAGAAATAAAGGACTTGCTTGCGCTGAAGCGACCCATGCCACAACTTTGCAAGTGCCTGGTCGTCGATGGCAAATGCACCAGGGAATGCCTCAGGCCGCGGTATCCTCACGCGATCTTCACAGACGAGATCTAGAGATCGCCTGCCGTTGTACTCGTATCAGACCGGTCTTCCACTAGCTGTATTTCTGCTTCAACTGACCTAACGCTACTTACCTACGCTCATATAATAGTGCTTGCCACGGACCAGCGCCATCACTACGTGCTTTGAGTATGCCACCCGAACCTTTGTTCCCGCTTTGGAAATGTGAGAGCCCATCAAAGGAAACCGGCAATTGCCGTCCATAACAAGGAGAAAAATTCCACGTGTGGTTGAGGTGCGACATGTCCTGAACCACAGCCTAACATAGACGCGTATTTTGTGAGCATGCTCGCTCGGCTCCGCAGCTCTTTGTTCACCCCCGCCATATCAGACATCCTACTAATTTATCCGACTCGCGAGATGGATTCCTCTAATCTGCCACCCTCTGCCACCGCGAGTCTCACCGCGAGCTCCTCCCACGGGCGACGTTCCACGCGTGAACAAGGCTCTTCCCTCCGACAAAGTTCTATTCGCGAACAAGAGTCAGCTCACGACGAATACGACGCGCCACATGAAGACAGCTATAGTATCCCCGACGAGGACTCATATCACGAGGACTCCTACCACGACGCGAGCGACCAAGAGCATATCGACACGCTTCTGCCGCCTATCATCATTCGTTCATCGCTATGGATCCCCGACGGCAACATCGTCCTCGAGGCCGAGCACACGCAGTTCAAATTCTACCGCGGCCTCCTCGCGCGCCACTCTACCTTCTTTCGCAACCTCTTCGACAGCATGTTTCCCCCGGGCTCGGATCCGCACATCGAGGACGACATCGAGCTCGTCGAGGGCTGCCCTGTCGTCTGCCTAGCGGACTCCGCAGACGACGTCGGCTACATGCTGCACTTCATCGTCGACACGTGAGTTTAATTCCAGCCTTGATGTCTGTCGTTAGGTGGCCTAAGGGAAGCGTTCAAAGACCTGACTTTACCGAATCCTAGCCGCGCCTTTGACTACATCCCGAGCATCGCGAACCTGAGGTCTGCGCTGCACATGGGGCACAAATACCTTATACCGTCGCTTTGGAACGACGCAATTCGGAGGCTGCGCCACGAATTCCCGTCTGCGCTGGAAGACTATCAGGACACGAGGAAATACGACGAACGGCATGGCTTTACCATAGATGAGGGGGAAACGCTGTCAGACCTTGTCAATGTCGCACAGGAAATGGGTATCCAATCTATTCTACCGGCGCTGTTGTGTCATCTCGTCAGCACGAGTTCACTGGTGAGCGAAGCATTGCTTTTCGCGGGCGCCTTTCTCCCCCAATCCTCGCTCAACCAAGATCTTAGGATTCCCTCTCCTCCGATTATTCCCCCCTCAGCCTCGATACGCGCATAGTGCTCTTGACGGGTCGGGCGAAACTGAAGTCCGCCGCTCTCCGCGCCCAATATACCTGTCGCACCGGGCGTTCCACGCACTGCATCCGCGCCAAATGCATCGAAGGGCATTCACGCTTGCAAGCTGCGCTGCTATGCCGCGTCGCCCTCAGCGACGGCGTTATCACCGGCTTCGAGGAATGGACGGACCGCGACGCGCGCCTGTATGGTCGGGAGCTGTGCGAGGAGTGCGTCCTGCAGGTGCAGATTCTGACCGAGGAGACGCAGAGGAGGTTGTGGGAGCGACTGCCTTCGTTCTTTGGTTTGCCGGATTGGGAGGACTTGGAGGATCCGACGGTGGTGGCGGAGATGGCTGACTCAGCGTAGGGCGGCCATGGATCTCGGCAGGGCGAGCAGGTATCTCGTTATACTGTATCACGTCGAAAGACACAATGACTGTAGCATAGCGTATAGAGCCGACGTACACAATTCGAGGACTCGGATAGCCGCAGCGACCGACACGGCAACCATCGAAAACGCGAGATTGCCGCTCGCTGAAGGCGAACACTACTAGCGACAAAAGAGCAAATGGCTGGATCAGGCATTCGTTCGACGTGCCACTCATGCTGCTCACCTAGTTCAGAGAGTAATCCTTCAGATCCTCCCACACGCCAAGGCCAAAGTACAAAGGCAGCTCCTGCCAGAACGACTCTTGATTGCCTTTGTAGACATCCTCCGCCTCATCTATGCAATCCTTGCACAGTCCATGCACCTTGAGCTTCGTTTGATCTTCCTGTGTCCGTCTCCGCAAAATTCTCAATGCCGGGTCGGAGCTCGTGCGTGGGGAACACTGACTCCAGGCCATAAGCTGGATGCGTTGCCGGGCTTCTTCACACTCCTCCTCCTGCTCACAATCGTCGGCCTCGGCAAGTCGTGTCCACCAATAGTCCATGATTCGGAATTCTGCGATTATCTGACCACGAGCGGTGAGAAGAACAACACGAGTGTCAAGGCTAGCGTGGGCGGGGTCGCAAGGTAATCCCGCCAGATTCCCAATGCCACCCTTGGATATTGTTTTCTGTGTAATAGCGTTCGTGTCAGTTTGTCAACACAAGAATGTATCTGGCAACCCACCAGGGGACACTCCAGCAGAGCACGGTAGTAGACCATAGGCAACAAGGTCTCGAGTCCGGCATCTCGTACAGCCTCAGAGAGTCGCAGAATGTCGTTTTGGTTGTCCTCGGAGTGAACAGCAGACCAGAATTTGTGGTCCTGATTATAGAATGCTTCCAGCGTTGTGGGGAACTCTGCGCGAAGCCGCTCCACAGAGTAGTCCCACAGTGGCACAACCATGTACTTGTGCCCCATGCGCAAGGCGGACAGGATGTGGGAGACAGTCGGCTTCAACGTGTACGACCGTCTGCAGAGGATTAGCTATTTGCGAGCGCCCAGGAACGATCCAACCTACGGGTCGAGAAGCCACAGCAACATAAAGCGCACGTCCTGCGCAGAGTCCGATAACGTGACCACGGTACAGCCTTCCACAGTATGCTCGTCGTTCTGTGGCTGCACCACGGCAATCATATCCGAGAAGATTTGAGAATGGCGCGCAAGGAGACCCTTGTAGAACTTGAACTGCGTATTGTCTGCCTGAAGGATGATGCTGCCGTCATCCAGCCAGATGTCGGAGCGGACAGCTTCGGCTGTCCTTTCGTCGTCTGTCCTCTTGCGCTTCGCGGACGGCTCAGACATGGTATGAGACTTCGTGGTACGAGAAGGCAGATGAAGGGTGGTAGCGTTTGGCGGGAAGAGCGAAGCTTGCCTTTACCATGTGGCACTTGAGTTCGAACTCCACCGCCGTGACAGAGGGTTCGATTCCCGTGCTCGTGACTGTACGCGACATGTAAATTGGGTGGTGCGACTGGAATCATTCACTGGATACTATTAACAAGACGGGGATGTATGAATGAAGATGCAACGCAAGAGATACCGATAGATTCAGTCACATAGCTCAGGAGAGCGGGATAAGTAGTAAGTGATAAGTAGTAATAATCATTAAGTCCAATCTAGACCATCCGGTCAGAACCAGCGCAAACTCAGGATGGCCGCAAATGATTGAGTTTACCTTGCTTGCAAGGTCTCTCCCCGTCCTTATTGAAGCCTGATTTTTCGCAGGGCACAATCAAAAGGTCGGTGGTGATCAATAAATGACCGAGTGCCCAGTGCTAGAGCCGCAAGCAAGGTCGAGAACCGGCGTAGCCGGAGCTTCCTCTAGTCAAAGAAAGTGATGCAGGAGATTGTGCTGGCTTCATGTCTAATGAGCGGGTGTCAGTGAATGATCTGCGCGTTGCCTGACGCACTGCGTCAGAAGCCATCTCACCTAAACAACAGAATAATCCCTGAGGTTTTCCCACACCGGCAACCCAAAGAACGTAGGGAGCTCTGCCCAGGTTGCCCGCTGATACTCTATGTAGACGTCTTCCATGGCCATCATACACCTGTCGCACGGGCAACGCAGCTTTGGGCGGATGGTCTTCCAAGGGTGGAATAGGTGTAAAGCGGCTTCATCCTCTGCGAAGTGCTTGGGCGACGGAGATTGTATGGTCCATGTTCGATTCTGAAAGTCCTTCGTGGCCTGCGCGCAATCCTTCGACTGAACACAGTCGTCGGCTTCCGTCCATGACCACGCCATGAAGTTCTGCCTGAACCTCGCAGTAATCTTCGCCCTGGCCTTGAGAAGCGTAATGCATGTGTGTGGACCGATCAACGACTGAGACTCTGAGGACGAGCCATCGTCCTCAAGAGTCGCACTGCCGTTGGGAATGGTATCCTGGATGACTGTCAATATTGAACATCAAAGGCCCTTCCCTTTTCTGATACTTACGATTGAGCAGGTCAGGATAATGCGATAGTACAGCATGGGCAGGATTGTATCCAGCCCTACGCCCCGCACGACGTCGGCTAGTCGGAGGACGGCGTCGTCACCGCCATCACAATGTATACTGGCCCAGCGCTGAGTCTGCGCGTAATACCCTTCTAGGGTCTTTGGAAACTCGAAGTGCAAGCGCTCGACGACATCCTCCCACAAGGGAACGACCATGTATTTATGGCCCATCCGCATAGCGGAAATGACGCTTGTTATGGTGGGCTTCGCTGTATACGAACGTCTAAGAGACAGTACATGAGTCTGTATCAAATGATATTTGGAAGGAGGATGAGGCACTCACGGCTCGAGTAGCCATAGTAGCATGAACCGCACGTCCTGCGCGGCGTCAGTCAACTCCACAACCGGGCAGCTTTCTGCAGAAGCCCCGTCGGAAGCCTCTTGACTGTGCGGCACCACGGCAAGCATGTCTGCAAAGACCTGGGAGTGACGCGCCAGCAGGCCCTTGTAGAACTTGAATTGAGTGCGCTCCGCCTGGAGAATGATGTTGCCATCATCGAGCCAGACGTCCGAGCGAGTGATAGCAGGCTCGGCGGCCTCTCGACCATCCTCAGTCCTCTTCCGCTTCGCAGCGGGCGCTGCGCCGGATGGTGTAGTGCAGGACATAGTAGTGGGAGACAAATTGCGCCTGGACGAACGTTAGGAATAAGAGTTCGAAACGCCCGCAACTCGGCACCACTTGAGTGACCGGAAGATGCCGATAGATCTCGTGAGCGTGACAGTGTGCGTTATGGTTCGAGTCTTGAAGGTCCTGCGTGGACCGCACTGCACCTGCAGAACGAGCAGAGCTGTTTGTGGGTATAGACACGGACTTCATTGGGCATACAGGTAAGCATGTGGTGATATGCGTACTGAAAAGCGGACTATAACGGCGGGTATTCGTATTTTCTGCGAGAACGAGGACACAAGCGGAGAGCATAGACAGGAATCATTAGGACGAGACATCGTATGTCAGAGATTACAGAGAGAGCGGGGGAAGTATTCGAACGTGCGAGCAATCAGTCGCATGTCCAGCCTTGAAGGTCCGCGCATGCCGACGCTCAAGCTGCGCTCGACGGCGCCGAGGGCGGACCCTCGATGCCCATTTTCTTCCGCACCACCTCGAACGTCTTGAGCATCTTCCTCCGCGCACCGAGCGCGGCGACGCCCTTCGCCTCCAGCGCCGCCTCGTCCATCACCACCATGTCCTGCCACTTCATCCCCTCGAAGTTCGGCGTGTACTTGTGCAGCCGCAGGCTGCGCAGCCAGCCGGGGATGTCCGTGAGCAGCGCCGGATCCACGTCCTCGTCGCTGTTCTGCTTCGGCGTGCTCGTGCCCGGGTTGCCCATGCTCTTGTTCGGCGTCGAGCGGTTGCTGGGCGGGCCCGGGCGCTGGCGCATGTTGTTCATGCCCTGCGCATTCAGCAGGGGGTTGCCCGACCAGTTCGCCTGCCCGAACGCGCCGCTTGCCGCCATCTGCGCCGCGAGCAGCTGCGCCTCGGGGGAGATGCCCATCGCGCTCAGCATATTGAGGTTGAAGGGCGTCATCGGGGACATGCCACCGAGCCCGGGCATGCCGTTCATCCCATTCATGCCCATCGTAGGGCTGCCGAGGCCCATGTTGAAGCCGTTAAGGCCGTTCATGCCGTTCATACCCGGCAGGCCGCCGTTCATCGCGTTCATCTGCATGCCGAGGTTGTTGAGGTTGGGGCTGGGTTCGTCGCCGCCGAACCTGCCCGAAGATGTGTTGGAGAGCGCCGGGCTCCGCGCACCGCCGGCCTGCCAGCTGCCGGCGCCGCCTCCTACTGGCCCGAGTCCGCCCTGGCTGACGTTGCGCATGCGCGCCGCACCGTTGCCGCCCTGAATGAGGTTGCCGTTCTCGTCGTATACCGCGCTGGTGTCCGAGCCCTGTCCGTTCGAGCTCTTCGCCGCGCGCTTGTGAATGGTCGGATCGCCCATGCGAGGGACGCCAGGAGCAGGGCTCTTCTGGCCGGACGACCACTCCTGAAGCTTGCTCGCAGCGCTGTCGAGCGACTGGCGGTGATCCTTCTGGAACATGGGCACTAGAGGAGTGTTAACCATGCTCGCCCAGTTGTCGTGCTGGGAGTTGTTCGCAAGCTGCTCGCCGCCGCCAATGCTAGCGCGCTGGCCACCGCTGAACTCGGTGCTCTTAGGGCGCGAGCTCGACTCCTGCGCAGGCGGGCTCGACTGATTGTTCTCCGAGACCTGACCGAGCGAAGCCGCCGCGCTGGCCCACGAAGCACCATTCGCACCGGTGCTGAGGACGGGGGCGGAGATTCTGTGCGCTGCGTTGCTGGCCTTGAGCTTGGCGCGCTGCTGAGCGAGCGTCGCCGCCGCCGAATCCTGTCCGACGCTCGTGTTCGCCGCGTCGGGCGACAGGAAGTTCGCGCCGTGCTCCAAGACAACGGACTGGCGGTTGCCAGCGCCGCCGCTGGGGCCAGTGTTGAAGCTGCGGGCAGTCGGGGACGAGGGGAAGGTGGACTTGAGGCCAGGAGACTTAAGGTTCATGCTCGCAAGCTTCGCTTCCATCTGGCTCTGCATAGATCCTGTCATGGGGCATGAGCGATGTACGACATGCCTAACAGCGGCACTTACCCATAGCAGGACTAAGGAGGGCGGACATGGGGTCGGACCGCGCCATCTGCTGGAGGACGGTGATGAAGAATCGGATCTGAACTTGGGTAGAGTGCTGTAGAAGACTGTAAAGAGCGGCTGTGCGCTCGGCTTCCGAAAGGACCTTGAACCCTACGAGTGATCGTTAGAAGTGGCAGGAGTGGCATGACGGCCGACGCACATTGCTCGATGGCGGAAAGCTCCTCTTTAAAGTTAACGTCCAGAGACGCCGCGGCCATCTCCTCCTGCGCAAAAATGAACATGTGGGATGGGGCGGCAACGGGCCACGTACGAGGGTCGCTTCGTAGTTCTGGAGATTTTCGAACCATTGGTCTAAAGCCTCCGCTAGAAGATCGTTAGGAGCTGGATTTGGGGCGTGCGGGATGCGCCATGCCTTCGGGGGTTTGGAACATGCCAGCGCTTCCAGCGCTCAGCAGCTCGCTTGTCGGTCGGGCACTGGGCCCACCGCCCGGACGGGGAGATGACGGAGCCAGGGTCGGCGTGCCTCTCGCAGAGGGGCCCATGGACTGCCGAACGTGGGCGTTCCTGCCGTTCTCTTGGGGCCCGGGGGACGGGCTGCGGCTGGCTGAGGAGGGAGGGCGGAGATTCATGTCGGACGCTGGCGCCGGTGAATGAAGTGCAATGTCAATGGAAAGCGGACGGTGTTAGAAACTGGCGCGCGCTGATCAGCCCCGCGGTGCGCAGCGCGATGGCGGGGAGGACGCACCGGTGGGCCACTGGAGGGCTTGTCGTGCAGGCTGAGCTGGGCTGATAATTTCTAGACGCGACCTGCGGGCCTGCCGGTCTAGCTCAGAGTCGGTGAAGAGCACAAGACTTCCAGCGCTGGGCTTCAACGAACAAGGGAAAACGCAGAGAAGACTGCCAGCGACAAGAACAATAACGGAACAAACACTCGCTGTCACGCCGACACCGGACCACCGTCACGTCACTCTCACACCCCGCTCTGGACCCACAACTGGCACCGTTTACGTGGACCGCAGCATGTATTCATAGTACTACGGCTAGGCTTTCGAATGCGCATAAGTCTCCTCCAACCGCTGCTTCACATAGTCGCCCGCCTTCATCACAGGGTACTTGGCCGGCATCTTCTCCGAGACGCAGGTCGGAATCGCCTGCCACAGAGTCAGCAAGCTCGGATACTCTCGCCCTCGCCTCACTCACCTCTAGCGGCACGTCATAGTCCACGCCAAAGAAGAGCGGCATCGAGTACCGCTCCTTCCCGGACGTGTTCAGCGCGCGATGCGGCGTCGACCTGAACACGTCGTTCGTCCATCTGGCAAGCTGGTCGCCGATGCTGTACAATCGTAAGTATCCTGCAGGGTGACCGAGCAAGTAAGGACGTACTTCACGACCAGAGAACCCTCGATGGGTACGGCATCTACCCATCGGCCTGCAGTATTCTGCACTTGCAGGCAAGTGATGCCGGTCTGCTGCCAGAGCAGTGTAAAGCACTCGTAGCTTTGAAAGGCGTGAGCAAGGCGAAAGTGGCTCAAACGGGAACGCTCACTCTGTATGCCTCCCAATCCCCATCTCGCCGTTCTTCTTTGATACAGGCGGCTGGTTCGGGTAGTGCAGCAATCGCAAAATCGCCGCGGGTTTCGTCGTCTGAGAGTCGACCGTGAGGCCCATCTCCCTCGCGAGAAGATTACCACACTGACCTTATCCGCGAAGAAGTCTTCGGGCATGTCCAGCGCCAGAGCGAAGAGTGGGAAGAGCGCCAGTCCGAGCTTGACCGTCGCATGGCTAGAATAGGAATCGTTAGCCATGTCCTCGCCTCGTCCACGGATGCGCCACTGACTAGTACTCCATCACCCCCTTCCTGAACCCAGGCATCATCTCCTCCGGCGGCCAAACATTCGCACCCGCCATCGCGCTGCCATTCGCATCTGTCTCCGCGCTCCCATTTCCTTCGTCCTCCCACCCCACGTCGAACCCTTCATGCCAGTCGCCGCGCCCTTCCGCCTCCGTGTCCGTCTTCTCTGCATGCATCGCCGTGTAGCCTTTGAAGTTGGCGCTCTTGTGGATGTCCCAGCCGGTTTTCGTCTCCTTGGGAAGGGCAAAGAAGGGCTTGGCGTGATTTTCGATGGTGGATTCCGGCAGGCCGGGCGGGAAGAGGGACGCGGGTGGACTGGTGAGGTAGAAGAAGCCGACTGAGGTGTAGATGAGGTGTCAATCGGACATTTGAGGAGGGGGGACGCAAGGAAGTAATGTGGTGAGGGAGAAGGTGATGCGTGGTCGTACAGAGTATAGTAGTTGGGGGTTAGAAGGAACAGTCTGGCACTCACCATTCACGCACGCATCCCGGATCTTCTCCGCGAGTTGCTGGCGCTTCGCCTTGTCCTCACTGATCATGTCCTGGAAGTCAATTACCGGGATCTGCTCAAATGTCGACTCCGTGCGCTTCGACCCAGCGAGGAAGGAGGGGAGTGGGGGAGACATGTCAGGCGGTAGGGGCTGAAGACCTTGGGGAGGAGTCGAGCGGTCGATGTGAACTGACTGAGCGGTCGTCGTGATGGACGGAGAAAAGGACGACTCGGACGGAGGAAAGGGCGCCTCGAATGTCGGAGAGGGGTTTATATTTTCGGGATACCGATACTCGAGGTGGTGATTATGGACCATAATGACTAGGGCGGGGAGCGATAAGGCGGGTAGCGCTGGGCGACCTGGGCAGTAGCGGAGGGCAGATAATTGCCGCTCGGACAATGGGATAGCCGGGGTCGGGGAGGATAGCGGGACCTTTTTGTCTGGGCTATCGGCCGCGGCGATGTCACAGTGATGGTTGAACTTGGGAGGTGCACGTGAGGGATCAGATCAGTTGTGATTGTTTGTGAGGACACGTGGCCAAGTCGAACCTGCACTAGCACTGTTCACCCACGGTGGAGTCATAGCTGCCTGTTTTGCGTGCTGCACATCCAAATTCAGCTACAGGGATACTTTTCTCTCATACCTGCTTCTTTTCTGAGACGTTGGCACGCTGTAGCGACCACTTTGAAGACATCAAGGGAAGCGCTTATTCGACATGGACGCGCCATTGGATCTGGTTGGACACTCCACCGAGACGGCATTCCACAGTAACGAACTCGCGATTGAACACGTAGAGCCTATATCTCGCTCGGACATCTGGTTCGACGATGGCAACATCGTACTCCAGGCGGAGAACGTGCAATTCAGATTCTTCCAGGGTATCCTCGCGGCGTATTCCCCTTTCTTCAAGGATGTGTTCTCGATACCGCAGCCTGCCGCTGGCGCGGATGTGGTAGAGGGATGTCCCGTAATGAGACTGCCGGAGAAGGCCGCTGATGTCAACTATATGTTGAGCTTTATTCTCGAGTCGTGCGTACCATCGATTCTGTCATGCTATGGCCTAGTCACTTATTCGTGTTTGCAGAAAATCGTCCAAGCTGACTCCGTCTGTTGCCGACATCGTCGCCGCACTCAAGATGGGGCACAAGTACCTCATAGCAATCCTTTGGGACGATGCGGTCGAGAGGCTGCGCTACGAATTCCCGGAGCGATTAGACGAGTATCAGGAACGCCGCGATAAATCCACCGTTTATACGCGCATCCGCTTTGACAAGGACTGCCCCGGGCGGCCCTTGCACCTTGTCGACGCGGTGAAGGATGCGGGCCTAGAAAGAATACTTCCTGCGCTTTGTCATCGGGTCGTAGAAAAATCTACTCTGGTTCGTTGGCTGTCGGTCCTTTGTGTCTCCAGGCTGAGCAGCGTGGTCTACATACAGGATACGCTCATGCATGGTCCGACCAGCGTGGCAAGACTGGAAGATCCTAGCTTGCAGACCCGCATAATGCTACTCGGTGCACGCGCAAAGAGGCCATCTATCAGGGCGCGACTTATGCGGCGCGCTTATTCCGAGCCTCGCACTGTACCGTCGGAATGTCTCAGTCCCCAACGATGCCAGGACATCCGACGAAGCAAGCTGATTAGATGCCTTCAGCGTATTGAGGAGGATGCGAAATCTGTCCTGTTCAGACCCTGGCCCACCGATGGTCAGACTAAGCAGAAGAGGCCGCTCTGCTGGTTATGTGTGCACGAAATGCAGGAAAAGCTGGCTGCCGAGCAGCAGGCAATTTGGGACGAGCTGCCGTCGTTGTTTGGTCTGCCGTCCTGGGCGGAGCTGAAAGACCATGTCCTGGAATGACGGCGGCGAGTGGAATATTGTCCAGTGACAGGCTTTTTTGTACTATATCGAGAAAGTCATGACCCCTGCACTTGTATTGATATATGTATGCAGGGTCGGTCGAAAGGGCTACTGCGGGGGACTGGTCGTGAGTGTTAATTGACCATTTGGATCCTGGGACTCAAAAGTCACATCGAGTCACAGTTCGAGTCCCTGCCACGCGATCGTGCAAAAGCAAAGATTTCCTCCAGTCAAAAGCCACAGAGCACCAGCTTCCTACATCGTGTAGGCGAGGAAGGGCTTTGGATGGACAAGTGCGCGTTTGAAGCACATCCTCGAAGGATATTTCGAACTATTCGGCGCAGAGTGCGCTCGTTCGATCGCAGGACACTCGTCCGAGTCGTTGTAATCCTTCATTGTGCGCGCTGCAGTGGAATGTCCTGGTGCCCGCGATGATGGAATCTACGTCTAGTATGTACATATATATTATTGATCTTCTCTCATGCCTCGTCACCGAGCTCTTCCTCCTCCGCGATCAGCTTCTCGACTTCGAGAGCCGCCATACAGCCGCTGCCAGCGCTGGTGATCGCCTGGCGGTAGCGCTTATCCTGCACGTCACCCGCCGCGTACACGCCCTTGACAGACGTCTGCGTCGTCCCCGGGACGGTGACGATGTACCCGTCCTCATCGGTCTGCACTTGCTGGCGGACGATGCCGGTAGCGGGCTCGTGGCCGATGGCGTAGAAAAGGCCGTTGACGGGGAGGTCCTTCTCCTCGCCGGTCTTGACGTTCTTGATGCGCAAGTTATTCAAGAGCTCGCCATCGCCCTGGCACTCGGTCGCAACCGTGTTCCAGAGAACGGTCTGCGGAGCGATGCGGCGTTAGCGATCTGGACGGAGGTGTGCGGGAGCACGCAAGCGATCTACTCACGATCTTGGGGTTGTTGAGGAGGCGCTTCTGCATGATCTTGGAAGCGCGAAGCTCATCTCGCCGGACGAGGACGTAGATGTGCGAGCCGTACTTGGTGAGGTAGGTCGCCTCCTCCGCGGCGGAGTCGCCGCCGCCGATGACCGCGAGCGGCTTGTTCCTGTGGGCAGATGAGACGGGTGATCGGGCCGGGATTGCGCGATTCGCACCTGAAGATGGGGACTGCGCCATCGCAGACGGCGCATGCGGAGATGCCGCTCTGCCAGTAGGTGTCCTCGCCCTTCAGGTTCAGGCGTTTTGCGCTGGCACCGGTCGCGATGATCAAGGTGTCGGCGGTCTCGGCCTCCTCGTCCTCCTGGCCCTCGCGCCAGTAACGGAAGGGGCGCTGGCTGAGATCGACCTTGGAGACCGTCTCGGTGATGATTTCAGTGCCGAAGCGCAGCGACTGTTCGCGGAACTTCTCCATCAGCTCTGAGCCGAGGATGCCGTTGGGGAAGCCGGGGAAGTTCTCGACTATTGGCCAGTCAGCGATTGGGAAGGTGGGGAAGGAAAAGGTGACTACGCACTGTCAGTGGTAGTGGTGAGCTGGCCGCCTGCTGCGAAGCCATTCGCCATGAAGCCCTCAAAGAGGACCGGGCTGAGGTTGGCACGCGCCAGGTAGATGGCGGCGGTGTGGCCAGCGGGACCGGACCCAATGATGACCTGGGCGGTGTCAGATGCGACGATGGCACGACGATGGGCGTACGCACCACTTTCGAATGCAGCTTCTTGCTCTTCTCGCCCTTCTTCTGTACGGGTGCGGGTGCCATGGTAGAGTGCTTGCGGGTGATGGGGAATGAGGAGAATATAGATACAGAGAGGCAGCGCCTGGCGGGGGAGGAGAGGTGGAATCTAAAGGCGAACGTCGTGGGCAGAATCGTGGCGGTTTAAAACCAAGAGAGGCGCTACCACATATCTTCCCGCAGGCGGACGGCATCACAAATGGATCACGTGGCGATCCATTTGAAAGCTCGAATCACGTGCGCGATTGTTCAATGCTCATTCGGAATCGTCGCGCATGCGCCGTTCTCGACGTTCATGTAGGCTCACCCAGTCTACAGCGGAATGAGCTAGCGCACTCGAGACACGATGCGCAAGATACCGTGAAGGTACGCGGTCTGTATCAATTTTCGTCACGCGGAGTGAGGACGCTCGCACGCTGGCAATAGCCGCTGACCTGGCATCGGTGCGGCCAGCGGGACTGGAGCGCAGTGAAACAGCTTTATACCGATACTGAGAGGAAGACAGGTCACTCTTGTCCTTACTCACGACCCACATCGCTGGGATCCGCCGGTCGTGCGCTGCACGAGCGACTCTGCCTTCCGGCTTGGTAATCCTGGCGCAAGCATCACTAATCCAGCGCTTCCCTTTACATCGTCACCACATATTGAAGCTTAAAAGGCTCTACCAGAAGGCATATGCATATGCATACGTTTCAATCGGTAGATCCATTGGCGCCTCGCAGTCCTGAACGCGCTCGGGCTCGCCTACTTCGCCCTCAGTATCCAACGCCAGCAACAGGATTGACGATACAACTCACCGACGGCGTTCGTCAGCGTCTTTCCATCTGCAGACACCGACACGTCGTCTTCCGCATGTGAACCCGTAGGCGACCGGCGAGCTCGCTGGAACAGCAGGTAAGAGATCACGACCAGATCTTGCATGTACATGGCGGCTGCAGAAAGCGCCAAGGTAGCGGGAACGCGCTGCTTGTATTCCTCCTTTTCTACTCGACTGCTTGAGCTTGGAATGTCATTGCGTAAGGTATGAAGAGTCGAAGTCGAGAGCCACGGTAGACTTGACACGGAAGGGCTGATGAGATCGCTGCCAGGAGGCGGAACGGAAACGTCTCTGGATCTCCTGTACGTCGCGAGCGGCTGATGTGAGCCGCCTGCTTCGTATAGCTGCGGACAGAAGGTAAGAACAGCGGCGCGATTACTGGGCGGACCTGCGGCTTACCGACATGTTTTGCGTTTGCTTATCCACCTTCCATTTGAGCTGCGCGCCAGAGCTGTCTTTGAAGGTGGCCGTACTGTAATGTGCCATGAGCAATTGGACTGTAGACAGTACGTAAATATACTGTTGAGAGGAAGATTCACTCGTTCAGCAAGTTTCTCTTCAACCAATCGCTCTCCGAGACGCTCGTACCGTCCGCGAGTGTCAACAAGTCGGACCGCAATGTGCGCGAGCGTAGACTGGCGATGCTTGTATCCTGGGCATTGACAATGTCCTGGAAAAACACAGTGTTCAGTCAGGCGTACCAACATGAGGTGATGATGGGGTACTTGGGATAAAACTGATGAGTGCACGCACAACGCACCATCTCGTACTTCATGTCTCCAGATCTTTCATCGCCGGTCGTAGTTACCCTGTATGCCATATGCGAGGTGCGATGGTCGAAGAGAATCGTCCGGCGAGGGTCGTCGCGAGAGAAAATGAGAATGACTTGGGTATCGGAGATTGAGAGCTCGGCCATGGTGGGCGACACGCAGGAGTACGGGAGCTACGAGTCCGACGGTAGAGCGCAATGTCGAAGATTGGAGCAACAGACAGGATACGCTTCAGCCAGCCAATGAAATTGAGGGGCCAAACAGAGAGGGAACTTGCTGTGGCGCTCGCAAGATAGGGCGCTATATACCGCATCAGCGAATGAGAGCACAGCTTCGGTCCAGTGCCACTGATATGCATGATGTCGATGAGCGCATGAGCTCCGTGGATCAGTCATATCGTGCCGTTTTCATCGGGGAAAGAATAGTACGCACTCCTACTCTGAACTCTGCGATCCAGCGCGTAGATGGGTCCCATAGTTGGCCGGTCCAAAATAATCACCTATATGCAGACTCGTCTGAGCTCATCCAACATCATTATCCCCGGCCTTGCGTTGGTGATGGCGATGGCGCAGGAAGTCGCGCTTGTATGCTTTCAGCGCAGGCAGCGGGACTAGCTCGGAGTAGGTTGTTGCACGGAATACACGGCTTGACAAGATGTCGTTCTACCCGTTGCGTTCGCCGGAGATGCAGCAGCTCATCGAGCTTGTTCGTAATGTCGCTCTAAGATGGACGTCGTCATACAGCGTCTTCTTCTCTCTCTCCGAACCCTCAACGGCTCCCGTGCGTCCGCCAGCGACTGTTCGGCGCGAACCTTGAATGTAGACATGTCGGGCGGGATTGCCCATACAAAAGTTAGAAGAGGCTTTTTGCTCAATATATGCTCAGCATATAGGGTGGAAGAAAGATGGGAGGACGAGGCATACAGAGACATAGACATAGAAAGGTCAAAGACTAACCTGAAATCTGTGCAAGTTCGACTCCAAGTCGAGACTTGCCACGTGACGGTCTGGTTACTAAGCTGTTCCGAAATGTTGCGGTCGTCACGGTAACAGTCACGCTCGAACGTTTTCCCGCGCACTCATCCGGGCACCGACTTAAACATCACAAAGCACTCGAGAGATCCCATTTCACCTTCGAATCTCTTGCCCATTAGACTTGAACCTTTCGACAACCTGTGGCCAGCTTCTGGACCACCTATCATTCACCTATAATCAACTATGGCTCAGTCATACTTCCCCGCTGCCAAGGTAGCATCCCCGGCGCAGGAGACGTTCGACCTGCTTGCTGGAGACAAGCAGCTGAGAGTGGAGGACGTGCAGGAGGCATATGTGGAGCAAAAGGACCGGTGAGCAGAGCAGCGCTGCACAGGGATCAGAAGTCTGACGCGCCACCAGCCTCGTCAATGCGATTGACTCGACGACGTCCATCCTTGGCGAGATCAAGAAGTTCAACAAGGAGGAGTGGGTCATCCGCTACCCGCAGCTGAGCGAGCAGCCCGCTGAGGAGGGCTCGTCGCGCAAGGTCCCGCGCCGCTCCCTGTCCTTCGCGGATGAGCCCCTCACGGAGACGGACGTTGTCATTCAGCGCCCCGCGCACGGCCGCTCGATCACCGTGTCCTCGGTAGCGGACGCCGCAGAGGCCACCTCTGCCCCGCTCGATGACAAGGCGTCGGAGTTCCAGATCCTGCGCCTAGACCTCAAGATTGGCGCCGCCAATTCCTCCCACCCCGCCGCGCTCGTCTCGCAGCTCGAGAAGGCGTCCATCGCCAACCTCATCGACGAGCGCATCACCGCCTCCATCTCGCACATGAGCAAGCTCCGCGCTCGTGTCGAGGACACTTCGTCGAAGGTGCTCGTGACGGGTGACCTGAACGCCGGCAAGTCGACGTTCGTCAACGCGCTGCTCCGCCGGGAGGTCATGCCTGTCGACCAGCAGCCGTGCACCACCGCGTTCTGCGAGGTCCACGACGCCGCTGAGAACGAGGGCAAGGAGGAGGTGCATGTCGTCAGAGAGGGCGCCTCGTATGACATCAGGGACGAGTCGACCTACAGGCGCGCTCCCATCAGCGACCTGGAGGAGATCGTCAACGAGTACGAGGACAGCGTCCACCAGGTGCTCATCAAGCTCTATCTCGCTGACACCCGTGCACCTGCGGAGTCCCTGCTCAACAACGGCGTTGTTGACATCTCGCTTATCGACGCCCCGGGTCTTAACCGCGACAGCCTCAAGACGACCGCTGTCTTCGCACGCCAGGAGGAGATCGATGTCGTCGTCTTTGTCGTCAGCGCGGAGAACCACTTCACGCTGTCCGCCAAGGAGTTCCTGCAGAACGCATCGAACGAGAAGGCGTACTTGTTCATCGTCGTCAACAAGTTCGACCAGATCAAGAACAAGGACAAGTGCAAGCGTCTTGTGCTTGACCAGATCCGCCAGCTTAGCCCGGGCACCTATGAGGATGCCGAGGACCTTGTGCACTTCGTCGACTCCGCGTCCGCTCTCCAGCCCTACACTGCGAACCCAGCATTCGACGACCTCGAGTCGGCGCTTCGCTCCTTCGTGCTCGTCAAGCGTTCGAAGAGCAAGCTCGGCCCGGTGCAGACCTACTTGTCGAACTTGCTCGGCGATATTGAGCTGCTCGCTGGCACCAACAAGATCCTTGCTGAGCAGGAGCTTAAGCAGGCTCAGGAGGAACTCGCGGCCAAGCGCCCGGTCGTGGAGAAGATGAAGGGCGGTCGCGACTCGCTGGAGGAGGGTCTCGAAGCCGTTGAGGAGGAGGGCGTCAGCAAGGCGACCAACAAGACGCGCACCCGTCTTACGGATGCGCTCGAGCGCGTCGGTCAGGGCAAGCTCGCCGTCGAGGAGGGCATGGTCAAGCTCCCGAGCTGGCCGGGTCTGCTTGGCGTGTGGGACTACGCGCGCGAGGTTCGCCGCGCGTTGCTCGAGTCTTTGGACGCTGCGGTCAAGCTGTCGGAGGACGAGGCTCGCGTCATCACTACTGCTGGCGTGACCAAGGTGAAGGACCTCGGCGAGGCGCATCTCCCGGAGGGCGTCGAGCGCAGCCGTCGTGTCTTCATGCCCGAGGCGATGTTTAGCACGCTCCGCCGTGGGGCTAAGGCCAGCAAGAGCCGTCGCTCGTCGACCCACGGTGCCGTCGTCGCCGGTGGTACTATCGGTCTCGGCATTGGTCTTTCCAACCGCCCGGATATGCTCGACACGACGTTCTTTGACATTTTCGACGTCTCGCACCAGTTCTGGGTTAGCTTTGGGGACAAGGAGGAGAACGAGAAGGAGGACGAGGGCGTCAGTGCGCTGAGCATCGTCAGCGTCGGCGCGGGTGCGCTTAGCTTGGTTGGCGGCAAGGCCATCGGCGCGCGCGGCCTCGTCGAGGGCATGATGCACGTGGCGGACCTTTTCGGCAACGAGGGCACGCGCAAGTGGATCGCCCCCGTCGTCGGTGCTTTCGCTATCGGTGCGACGGCGTACTTCGTGCTTGAGCTGCCCCAGTCCATTCCTCGCACCGTTGGGCGCCGCGTGCGCAACAGCGTCGTGCAGGACGGCCAGGCAGATGGCGGCGAGGGCTACGTCGAGGGCAACGCGAAGCGCATCGGCCGCGAGACGCGCAAGGTCTTGAGATTGGCGAGCTGGGATCTGAAGGAGCGCTTCCGCAGCGCGATGGAGGAGCGCGTCCGGGAGGTGAAGAGCATGGAGGAGATGGCGCGCAAGGCGAACCGGGCGATGGAGTGGTTCGAGCAGGTTGGCACGCGCAGCGACACGATCCGCGTCGAGGCGCGGTTGGGGGAGTTGTCCGCGTAAGCATTTAATGACCGTCTTGCTTTCGTTGGCTTCTTTCCTTTTGCTATCTGACCTGCTCGACTGCTATGTATTCCATTCCATTATTTTCCCTCCTTGTTCCGCTTTTGCATCGTGTGCCATATTTACGGCGTGAATGCGACGCCTCGTAACGCTCGTTGTTCATACTCTGTCTCTCCTCCGCCTTCTGCTCCTCGTCTCTTCGTATCTCACCACTCTTCTTTGCCTTACTCTAGTACATGACCCCTGCGGCTGGATATATGGTCGGCTGCATTTATGACCTCTACTTTACGATGGATGTATGCAATGTACTCTGCTGTAATCGACGTGAAAGTGCGAAGTTAGGACCCGGTGGAATTCAAGGTGAGATACGGTATGTGCCGAAGGTGGGTCGCAGGCCGCCGGACTTGCATTTGGTGTAGCCATGCAACGTGAGTCTCTTTTCACTCATTGACTTTTGCATGTGCTGAAGAGTACGCAGAGCTCTTCCACTGGAAAAGTACCTGGATAGGGGGCAACGGACCTGTTCCTCCGGCGCTAGAAGGCTTGCGAACGCGTGTGTGCTTGGTTTCAATCAGGTCCCGTCCTGGTCCCTTTGCACGCCGGTTCGGGGACTTCAAAGGCACTCGTCATCTTCGGGTCGGTGCGACAGCGATTGTCGTTCCCCTTTGCTTGTGCGTCCTTCGATTCCAGACTGAAGTCCTCACACCGGTAGCTGCAGAAGCACTGTGCTCGTCGAGTCTTGCGAGGTGAGAGAGGATCACCCCCCTTTTCCTGGTCATAGTAATGCATGCTTACGCGCATTCCAAGCGCTCAGGTACGCAGGGACGACGTCTGTTCGCCGACAAGCTATACACTCGTCGGACGACCTCAGCAGTCGTGCCGTCCGGCTCAAGTTCGTGCTGTGGCACCGGCAAGATCATTCAATACATCAACATGTTTGCAGGTCAGGCCCTCGTCTTCGTTCCTCGCAGACGCGTCAGCTTTATAATCTTTGGAGGCTCTCGGTGCCAGTATACGCAGTGGTCGTTTGCGTCGGTTGAATACCTTGGGTTTCCCACGTGAGCGTGCTCGCATCGCGAAGTCATCCTCAGCAATGTGATGTTGCAGCCCTTATCCTAGCGCTGTTCTCTTTCCCATCCTTCTCAAATCCTTCTTCTCCAGTCACAGGATTCTCAAGATCATGATCTCCACTTCGCGTTCCTCATGACATTCACCTCCTGATTGGCTTCTAAAAGCCGTTCTCGGAGCAGCGTCGGATTGTGAGCGCGCCTCCTTCTCGATCAGCTTCCGTCTCGTGCGTGCTTCCCCCTGTTTTCCCGATACTGAGCGGCCCGATTGGAGGTTTTTAAGGTCGGTTGTGAGTGGATGGTCGTCGAGCCTTCCTCCCCGTCCCCCTCCCACCGCTCCTCGCGCTCCTTCACCTTCCCTTTCCCCCACCCTCGTTTATCAACATGCTTCGCGCGGCATTGGTAGTCTCTGCTCTTGCGGCCGCTCGGTCGGCTCTTGGGCAAACCATTATCACGGGAGACGCGTCCGTAGCGGATGGGAAGGCTTTCGACTACGTGCGTGGTCGTCTTCCGCGTAGTCGTTGTGATCACTGAATAGGAATGCTTTAGATCATTGCCGGAGGCGGTCTTACAGGTCTTGTGGTCGCGAACAAGCTGTCGGCTGCAGGGAATTGTGAGTTGGGGCTGTTACAAAGATGCGGCTCGCCAACAGTCCAATAACAGCTGTACTCGTTGTCGAAGCCGGTCCTGATTCCAAGGACATTGAAGCGGTCAATGTAGCCGCTGACCGCAACAACATCACGCCCGAGGAGTGCAACTGGAAATGTGTGTATCCTCTCGACCACTTGCTTCTGCGATACTGACTCTTCTCGCAGATGAAGCGGTCGACGACAACGGCAACCCGCTCAGCTGGAAGATCGACAGTGGCGTATGTGATATCTCACTCGAGGGCGCAACTTCTGATGAGATCCTTAGCGCTGCATTGGCGGGAGCTCCTCCATCAACGGCATGGTGGTAAGTCCGCATTTGCCCTGTCCTGTTCCTCCAGCTAAGATATACCCACCAGTGGTACACCCCCACACAACCGGAGATGGACACCCTCGAAGCGCTCGGCTCACAGGGGTGGAACTGGTACCAGCTGCGGCCCTACATGAAGGCCGTGGAGAACTACCATCTCCCTGATGACCAGCAGAAGGCCGATGGCGCCTCAGTCAAGGAGGATCTCCATGGCTACAGCGGCCCGGTGAATGTCTCGTTCCCGATCCCTATGCGCATTCCCGAGGCGCAGGCTCTGTACAAGTCGGCGATGCCGTCTGTGTTCAACGGCCTCACCCTTCACGACGATTTGAGCGACCGCACCGGGTCAGTAATGGCGTCGACGTGAGTGACTGTTTGGCGCGCTGCGTAACATCCCTGACGATCTGGGTAGCTCGTGGACGTGCTGGAATGACCAGTCTTCGGGTTCCAATGTCATCAAGCGGTCTTCAGCAGCGCAAGCCTTCCTTTACGCCCCCGACCAGCAGCGCTCGACGCTGACGGTTCTCCACGACCACGTATGCGGCTCCATATATACAAGACACCAGCTCTGACATTGGAACGCTGTTCGCAGAAAGTCCTCAAGGTCAACTTCGACAGCAACATCAAGGCCACGGGCATTCAGTTCGGTCCTGCCGACGGCGGCGATATCCTCACTGCCACCGCCAACAAGGAGGTCCTTTTGGCTGCAGGTAGCTTGGCGGTACGCAACTCTTCACTATGCCAAAAGTTCCCATCTCTGATGAGTTGTAGACGCCCCCTATTCTGGAGCACTCCGGCGTCGGTGACAAGAGGTTTGCCTGATCTCGTTCTCGCTACAATCGTCCGACTCACCGAACTGTAGCATCCTCGAGAAGTTCGGCATCACGACTCTCGTTGACCTTCCTGCTGTCGGTCGCAACTTGCAGGACCAGCCCGGCACTGGGGCCAGCGCTCTCGTCCTCCCTACCAACGCTTCCAACAACAAGCTGATCGACAACGTCAACATGTTCGCGCCCGTCATCTCCCTTGTTGACATCGACCAGATCTTCGGCAACAGTGGGTTATTTGCGATTGATTTATACTCACCCAAATATTAATATATACTACAGGCTCCAACGCCAAGAAGGAGGCCTTGAGAACGGGTGTTCAAGCTCGCGCTCAGGCGGCCGTCGATGCTGGTGCCATGGTCAACCTCGACAGCGCTATGGCTATCTTCCAGGCGCAGACAAAGCTCATCATTGAGCAGAATATGCCTGTCGCTGAAGTTGGTGAGTAGCTGACCCAAACCTCCCGATGATAAGTGCTCACAGTATACGCAGTCGGCGAGAGCTACCCGTCCGTCATGACCTCCGTCTTCTGGCCCCTTCTCCCCTTCTCGCGCGGTCACATCCACATCAAGAGCGACGATGTGCGTGCTTTCTTCCGCTGTCATCTTCATCCTTCTGACGGTTCTCTATAGCTCTTCGCCGCTCCGGCCATCACGCCCCGCCTGCTCACCGACGAGTTCGATGTGCAAGTCGCCATCAACGTTGCGAGAAAGGCGCAGTCGATGTTCACCGTCTGGCCCTTCGATTCGATCATCAGCACGGCGTTCCTCGACGTCGCGCAGGGCGCCTCGGATGCGATTTGGGAGGCTTGGTACAAGAGCACTGCCTACGTACGCCCAGTGGGTCGATGTTCGGATTGCGCTAGCTGATGATTTGCGGCTGTAGGGTGCTTCGCACTGGGTCGGTAGCTCTTCCATGCTGCCCCGCGCTAAGGGTGGCGTCGTGAACAACAAGCTGCAGTACGCTTCCATTTTCTCCCTCAGCTTGCGATGACTGACATGTACCAGGGTGTACGGTACGACTGGCCTCCGTGTCATCGACGCGTCCATCCTGCCGCTTCCCATCACCTCGCACACCATGACCACAGCCTGTAAGTCGAAGTGCTATCCTGATTTGACCCCTTGATTGACTGGCCTTCGCAGATGCCATCGCGCACAAGGCCGCGGACATCATCCTCGGCAAGGACACGAGCGTCCTGTAAGCAGCGTGCGATTTCAGCATGCCACCACCTCCGAGGGCTCTTGCCTTGTCCTTTGTTCTTGCTTTCGGCGTGATTGTCGCGCTTCGTCCCTGTACGGGAACCGCTCTCCTTACACTTCTTTGCGCATCAGAATGGACTTTCCTTTACTGTAGATACTTACACCTGGTAAATAGTCTCTCGAATGTGTGTACTTCGTACTCGCACTGCGTAACTCGCACCACACGCTCTTTCCCTCCTCACGCACCGTAGTCGCTGTTGTAGATAATGGGTGGCACATGGACTTTTCGCTGTCGAGCATGTTGCTGCAATCAGCTGCTTCTATACGAAAGCTTCATGAAAAAAGGTCCAACCAACCGACCAGGAAGCCCGTGCACGGTGGCAACAGAAGGCAAACTCAAACTGTGTCACGAGGGCTAGATTCGTAAAATTCGATGTCTACGAAAACTATAGTCAATCTGGGACGCTCACGCCATCTCGAAGTTCTTCAGTTCTGCCCATACCGGCAGGCCGAAGAAGGACGGCAGCGCGTCCCAAATCACCTGCTGTGCCGCTCGTCTTTTCTGTAGCAAATCGTGCTCACAGGCCAGACACATGAATTTACCCAATTGACCTGCCAATATCTCATCCCAATCCTCGAAGATCGCCAGCCTGCCGCCATTTTCCAGCCGCGTCAGGAATACGTCGCGCAGGTTCCGTCGATCTTCTGAGCAGACGGAGGGTTGACTGCACCCCTCTGGCATACTGGCAGGCACAAATACATTGCGTGTTGCCGTCTGCGTTGAGGCCAGTGCTCTTGTGCGTCCGCCTAGCAGCATGAGACGCGTCTCCACACTGGGGCCATCTAGCCGTGGGGTGTCCGGGATGCCATCGATGAGCAAGTTCTGAGCAATGTGAGCGATTGCTCCTATGAGCCTTTGAACCGTCTCGCGACCGATATCACTCACTAGCAATTTACCGGAGTCCACGGCGGATAGACAGAGTATCGGCAGGATCCTCTGCAGTCCCGTGCTCCGCACGACGTCGACGAGATGCAGGAGGTGCTCTCGGGTTGTACTCAGATGCATGCGCGTAAAGCGAAGCGTTCCTTGAGCTACAGGCCGCTTCATATACTCGTCCAATGTGTCGGGGAATTCATAGCGCAGTCTTTCCACCGTATCCTCCCAAAGAGATGAGATGAGGTATTTATGTCCCATCTTCAGTGCTGCTATCATGTCTGCAATGCTCGGGGTTGCCGTCGACAGTTTCCTAGGGAGAAAAATCAGCGGCTGTTTGCTCGTATGAGGATAGACAGACACACGCACGGCTCGATGATATAGCTGAGCATGTATTCGGCATCAGCCGCGGTGTCTGGCAGCTTCATAACTTGACATCCCTCCACCATGTCCGCGTCGGAGATGGGTACTGGCTGCGGTACTGCGAACACATCCATGAAGAAAGGAGAGTACGTCGACAGAAGCCCCTTGTAGAACTTGAACTGCACGTTCTCCGCCTGGAGCACGATGTTGCCGTCCTCGAACCAGATTTTCGACCGAGTAGGGGGTTTGTCCATCTCTGCCTCCATGGCTGTCCTCTTTCTTTTGTGCGCCATATTACCTTCGACTTCGGTAGCACGCATGACGATGAGGGTAGCAGGCGAAATAAGCTCGTGAGTCGTGATTGTGGTTCCCGAGCGCTCGGCAATCACCGAGTAGCCACGAGCGTTTTACACGTGACACCAGAAGTTCAACATGCCATTGCCAATGCTCCTTTGATTTCAGCGGCCTTTTCTCTTGACGCGATGCCTCCGATACGGAGACATGTCCAAGGACCCTTGTTGTATGCAATCACTCCTGGGCATTGATGCTCCTGGTCTAGTGCGGTCCATTTCCGAACTACATACGCGATAGAACGGACAGACAGTCACGGTCGTATTCGAGGAGATCTTCAGGTACAAGGGCACCGAGGGGCTCTGAAGCAAGGCGAGATCTCCCACCTGCATGCACATTCAACGCCGTCGACGCGTCTGCGGCGAACAATGCGGACTACTTGCGGGACGGGCCTATCGGCGATCAGGATCCCACGTGAATTAGAGTTTCCTTACCCCCAAGACTCGATCTGGACTTCGACATCGCTGCCCTTGACGGTGCTCTACCCCTGAAAGAACCGACAGTCTATCCTCTCCAGGACTCCCCAGAAGGAAGGACTTGTCTCTCAGAAGCGCGCCTGCTCAGCTCCACTGGGTAGCTACGAAGCCGGGCATCAAGCCAACATCAAGTGAGGAGCGGGAGATCAACAGAGTCGGAGCGGCACCCTGATGTCGACGCTTCCCTCCCTCCCAGTCGTGCTCAGCGGGGCCCGGACTTCGCAAACATACCGCCGCGGCGCGGATGGCACGCTTCCGTCTGGCGATAGGAACGTAACGCGGTTTATTCAAAGTCTCACTGAACCATCACCACTGCGGGAGCCAGGCTGAGCGCGCGGCGTGGACCATCGACGGGCCGATACCAACCGCAACTATTGCTTATAAGGCGCTTGCGGCCGTGGCGCGCACACGCCCTTCCTTCCCTCCTCCCAAATTCTCCCCCCTTCCCTTGTACGATGCGTCGCTCGTTTATGGCCGTGCTATGCACGGCTCCCTTCATCGTTCATGCTCAAACCACTATAACGGGCGACTCCTCCGTGGCTGCTGACCAGGCCTTTGACTATGTGCGTGCTATCTTTCGCGGTGGAGACGGGAAACCTACCCAGTATGCAGATCATCGCCGGAGGAGGCTTGACCGGCTTGGTCGTCGCGAACAAGCTCTCGGCTGAGGGTCACTGTACGTCCGTTCCCCCACGTGCGCGTGCGCGCCACTGAATGCCGTTGCAGCCGTCCTTGTCTTAGAGGCTGGGCCCGACTCGCGCGGCGTCGAGCCCATCGACGTCGCGCCCGACCGCAACAACATCACGGCCGAGGAATGCAATTGGAAATGTGCGTTCCCCGCTGCAGCGATTACGCGCTCCACTGACACTCGGGCCAGACGACGCGCTCGCGGAGAATGGGACTGCGCTCAGCTGGAAGATTGACAGTGGCGTGCGTGAGGTTTGACAGACGGGTGTTGTGCGGAGGGGGCTGATGGGATGTGTAGCGCTGTGTGGGTGGCAGCACGTCGATCAATGGGATGGTGGTATGTTGATTTGACTTGTCGTATGCGAGCAGGGCTGATCGCTTGTTCAGTGGTTCCACCCTACCAAGCCCGAGCTGGACGCGCTTGAAGCTCTTGGTGCGAAGGGATGGAACTGCGAGACGTTGTACCCGTATGCCACCCTACTGAACGATTTCCTTCCACATTCCCTAACCCTCCCACAGATACATGACCGCCGTCGAGAACTACCACCTCCCGAACGCCGAGCAGGCCGCCGAGGGCGCGACCCTCAACCCCAGCCTCCACGGCTACGACGGCCCCGTGAATGTCTCCTTCCCGGATCCCATGCGCATCCCTGTCGGCCAGCAGCTCTACAAGGCAGCCATGTCGACGGTTTTCCAGGGCCTGTCGCTTTCCCTCGACCTCAGTGACAGAGATTACTCGGTCCTGGGCTCGACAGCGTGGACGGCGTGGAATGATAACTCGACGGGCACGAACGTGATCAGGCGGTCGTCGGCTGCGCATGCCTTTTTGTATGCGGAGGACCAGCAAAGGCCGTCGTTGACGGTGCTGCATGATCATGTACGTGCGGGGTTCTCAACGAGAGGGGTGATTACTGATGTGGGGCTCGTGTGTAGAAAGTTCTGAAGGTCAACTTCGACGGCGATGTGAAGGCGACTGGGGTTCAGTTCGGTCCTTCGACTGGCGGTCAGACGTTCACTGCGACTGCGAACAAGGAAGTGCTGCTCGCTGCGGGGAGCTTGGCTGTGAGTTCGGTTTTCGTATCAAGGGCATGAACTGCAAGTGACAAATTTGTAGACGCCACCCATCCTCGAGCACTCGGGTGTCGGCGACAAGGAGATTCTGTCGCAATTCGGCATCGAGACCCTTGTCGACCTCCCTGCTGTCGGTCGCAACCTCCAGGATCAGCCCGGCACCGGCGCCACCGCGCTCGTCAACGATGCGAATGCGACGAACACTGGTCTCATCGATAATGTGAACATGTTTGCGCCGGTCATCTCGCTGGTCAACATGGATGAGGTGTTCGGGTGGGGTAAGGGATCTTCAGATGTAGTTTGAGAGCCGACAACTAACGGATTCTTAGATGTCGCCCGCAAGTCTATGGAGCTTGGCTTTGGTTTGGTGCCGAAGGCGATTGAGGCTGTGAAGGCTGGCGCGATGGTCTCTATTGAGAGCGCGCTTGCGGTGTTCACGGCGCAATCGTATCTTGTTCTGAAGGAGAAGCTGCC